>NC_134777.1:76194002-76199002 GCF_046742065.1 Oratosquilla oratoria
TGTGGTGATGATAGTAGTACTGCTGGTGGTGATGGCAGTGGTGGTGGTGGTGGTGGTGGTGGTGGTGGTGGTGGTGGTGGTGGTGGTGGTGGTGGTGGTGGTGGTGGTGGTGGTGGTGGTGGTGGTGGTGGTGGTGGTGGTGGTGGTGGTGGTGGTGGTGGTGGTGGTGGTGGTGGTGGTGGTGGTGGTAGTTGTGGTAGGTGGTAGTTGTGGTCGGTGGTGATGGTAGCAGGTGAATGGTGGTGATGACAGTGGTGGCTGTGGTGGTGGCAGAAGTGATGGTGGTGGTATTAGTGGTAGTAGTTGTGGATGGTGGTGATCATAGTGATGTCTGTGGTGGTGGTGGTGGTGTTACTGATGGCTATGGTGGTTGTGGTGGTGTTAGTAGGGGTCTGTCTAGACATCCATTACTTCGCTACAATAACACTACTTCATTCTTTCTGCCGCTTGGTGATTATTTTCAATATAAACAAATCCTTGGAATTTACGGGAAGTATAACATCTTTTCAGCTATCCCCGTGATCTGTTTCTCTATCTCTATCTCCCTCCCTTCCCCCCCTCTCTCTCTCTCTCTCTCTCTCTCTCTCACTCTCACTCTCTCTCTCTCTCTCTCTCTCTCTCTCTCTCTCTCTCTCTCTCTCTCTCTCTCTCTCTCTCTCTCTCTCTCTCTCTCTCTCTCTCTCTCTCTCTCTCTCTCTCTCTCTCTCTCTCTCTCTCTCTCTCTCTCTCTCTCTCTCTCTCTCTCTCTCTCTCTCTCTCTCTCTCTCTCTCTCTCTCTCTCTCTCTCTTCTCTCTCTCTCTATCTCTCTCTCTCTCTCTCTCTCTCTCTCTCTCTCAATAGACTACCAAGGACACTGGAAAGGCTTGCAAAGCATGCAAGAGTTTGGTAGCATTGATATGGTTGTCATATTTTGTAAGGCCAAGTCAGGTCATATCAGGTCACGTGACGCGAACACTCATCCGCTGACCGACACCCAATCTGACTAGTTGCTCGTTCCGTAGAGGTCGTGCATCGAACACAGGCAGACCGACAAGACTTCGAGGGACGCCAAGACAAGGACTAGGTCTCACCCTCCAACGGACGGCCCCAGGAATGGCTTCAGTAGCAGTGGGTCCCCATGGGACGCGCCCCCGCCTACCACGGGGTCCCAACAGCCGGAGCGACGAATGACGGGAATTCATTCGCCGCCACACGGACGTTCCCATCGAGGGCGAGCCCAAGAGGAAGAAGGGTTTCTGGCGCCGCATCACCAACAAGCTCAGAGGATCCTTCTGTGACAACAACACCGAGTACGAGTGTGTCGTCCTCGGCCTGAAAATGAGATCGGAGAGCGTCTGAAGGAAACCGACACTGTCTTCAGGAAGCCCTTGTGCCGACGACACCAGAAGCCTAGAAGAAAGATCTCTGGGTTTAGACTACGTCTGGCCCTGCAAGTGCAAGATGAAAGTGGACCTGGACTTCCTCGAGGTGAGGTCCAACTGGAAGAACGAGTGTGTAATCATATAAGTTGTCCTCACGTCCCCAGTGGGGGTTGAGATCGAGTGGACTCTAACCACCTCCCCTATGGTTCAGAGGTGTCTGGTGATGTATCTGCTCGGAGAAGACACCACTGCCGCCCCTTTCGTTAAGCGGCCCATACACGATCAATTATATTGCGCAATTTCATTGTCAATACTCTGAATTGACAATTAAATTGACCGTGTATGGGCGATATATCGCCCATACACGGTCAATTTAATTGTCAATTCAGAGTATTGACAATGAAATTGCGCAATATAACTGATCGTGTATGGGCCGCTTTACGGGTCATCCGGGCGGGTTTCCTTCGTAGTCGAGGTGAGAATCCCGGCCGGAACTCCGAGAGGATCGAAGACGAAGAAATCGCGACAGAACAGAAAGTGATGTCAATCGACCTCGAGATCGATCATCGGCAATGACCATGTTTGGGGTTTCCCTCCCTCAACTAAATAAAATCGCCTGTGGGCAACTCTATAGACGCCCACCACTCCCCCCCCCCACACACACACGAGTGAAGGGAGGCAGGGCGTAATTTTTTTCCTATATAACACCGTTTGCTATGTGTATACATATATACATGCTTATGTGTATATATGCATACATACACATATACATAAATACATGCATACACAAATGAATACATACATACATGTATACATACATATTTACACATATATATACATACATATATGCATACACATGTATGATACAGTATATGCATACATGGATACATACATTCTTCAAAAGGATCTTGGATCTGAAATTATGATATAGCAAATATTGCTAACTTTGTCGATTTTTTTTTTCTTGCTCTTATTTCCTCTATTTTCTTCCATCTTTCGTTCTTCCCTGTTTGGCTTTTCTCTTTACTTTTGAATCACCCTGCTATTGTCCACCCGAGGTGAATAGATTTCTCCCATCCGTCATTTTTATTTATTTCCTTTTTTCCAATTTTCAATTTTTCCTTCCCCCCTTCGCCCCATTCGCTCAACCTTGAAGACCTCTTGGAAATGGCTTTCACTTTTATCCAAAAATCTTTATATTTACTTCCTTGTGGAAGACGATTGGACCTGACGCAGTCAAGTACAATCCTGTCAGCTCGCGGTCTAACCTGACGGTATCTTTAGATATAGACACACACACTAACACACACACACACACTTACACACACACACACACAAGCAAATATATATATATATATATATACATGTGTGTGTGTGTGTGTGTGTGTGTGTGTGTGTGTGTGTGTGTGTGTGTGTGTGTGTGTGTGTGTGTGTGTGTGTGTGTGTGTGTGTTTGTGTGTGTGTGTGTGTGTGTGTGTGTGTGTGTGTGTACGTGCGTTCGTGCGTGTGTGTGTGTGTGTGTGTGTGTGTGTGTGTGTGTGTGTGTGTGTGTGTGTGTGTGTGTGTGTGTGTGTGTGTGTGTGTGTTTGTATGTGTGTGTATGTACGAGCGTGGTGCGTGCGTGCGTGCGTGTGTGTGTGTGTGTGTGTGTATTCACTTGGTCTTTGGATCACGTGTTGGACTCGTGATCGACAGCTATTTCCCTCCTGGAAGAGAGCTAAGAGCTCGTAGGTCCGATCTAAGGGTAATGCTATGACCTTGCACACACACACCCCCAACTCCCCGCCCACGAGAGTTGGAGTAACACCCCTCAGCGCTGCGATACTGAAATTATTTCAGCCCCGTAGTGTGTGTGTGTGTGTGTGTGTGTGTGTGTGTGTGTGTGTGTGTGTGTGTGTGTGTGTGTGTGTGTGTGTGTGTGTGTGTGTGTGTGTGTGTGTGTGTGTGTGTGTGTGTGTGTGTGTGTGTGTGTGTGTGTGTGTATGTGTGTGTATTTGTGTATGTGTCTGTGTGTGTGTTTGTGTGTAGGCGTTTGCGTGTGCGTGCATGTTTGTGTGCATGTGTTCATTTACCTAATCATATTCAGTTAAAGTGCAAAAGACATGCTTGTGCGAGTCCGTTTCTTTGCTTGTGTGTGTTAAAATCAACATTAAACTCGCTTATTATAGAACTACTACTTCTTCGGCGCCATAACGTTCGTAGTCGTCATCCTCCTCCTCCTCCTATGTATGTACGTTCGTACGTATATATGTATGTATGTATGCGTAAGTAACCACTAGGAAAAGTAAACTAACGAAGCAAAGCGCTTTCGTATAATTACATCTTCAGTGCAGATACAAAGAAGGAAATATGAAAAAACAAGGTACAGAATATATGACATAGTGAAGAGGGCATTCGGAGAGGTAGTGGAAGAAGTACACGTGTCTGACGTTTGAACCGTCCTGGAAACCAACAAGTATGGGACAACTGCTCATAATTTATATCATAATTTAAATAATTTTGAAATTTCATGAGAAATATAATTATCGAATTTATACAAACCTTGATGAAGATTAACATTTATCCCCTTACTAGATTTGATCAAACTGCATTCAATTAAATTTCTCTCTGTTATGTTGTTGTTGTATGTGATGACTTTAGCGTTATCCCAGTCAGCTGGGTGGTTAAAATGGTTCATGTGGTTGAATATACCGCTAGATTGGTTTCCCTCTCTAACGTATTTCTTGATTTCTTGATTGCAGTTTGATCAAATCTAGTAAGGGGATAAATGTTAATCTTCATCAAGGTTTGTACAAATTAGATACTATACTATGAGCAGTTGTCCCATACTTGTTGATTTCCAGGACGGTTCAAACGTCAGACACGTGTACTTCTTCCACTACCTCTCCGAATGCCCTCTTCACTATGTCATATATTCTGTACCTTGTTTTTTCATATTTCCTTCTTTGTATCTCCACTGAAGATGTAATTATACGAAAGCGCTCTGCTTCGTTAGTTTACTTTTCCTAGTGGTTACTTACGCATTTGTGAACACACGCTCCTAGTGTTTTTATTGCCGTATGTATGTATATATGTATGTATGTATATCTGTATGTATATATGTATGTATGTATGTATGTATGTATGTATGTATGAATGAATGTATGTACGCATGTATTTGCTTTCTTTTAACTATTTCCCTGATTTTTTATTATAGTGATTAAACCTCCACCTGTGTTCGTAATCCACGCCTGAAGATTTTTTACATGATATAAACGCATAAGAAAATTACACCGGAATGGAATATTTCCGAACTCAAACTGTTCTTTCTTTATTTAAAAAAGATCCAATGATGTCTAAGAACCTATTTTGGAAATCGCTCTTATGAAACTCTCCTCTGGGTCTGTTCTTGAAAAAAACATATACATACGTCACTTTCAAGCTCTCCCTCTATCATTATATATGTATATTTTTTATTTCATTTTTTTTTCTTTTTGTTTCCTGGCACGCAAGCAAACCGAGGGACCAGAAGATAGCTGTTAATTCCCGGAGAACCTAGTGGTCTCGAGGTTGAAACAGGAGAAGGTTCTCCTTGAGCCTGAACACGCAAGCGCTGGTACTGCAAGATACCTATTGTAGTTCCTGGATCACCTCATGTT
>NC_134777.1:76209002-76226292 GCF_046742065.1 Oratosquilla oratoria
GTTTGTGGACAAAACGAGATCTTCGTACGAGAGTGCGAAAAGCACAGTTTCTGAATTAATAAGTTTCGTGTGTAGTACGTAAGCCAATATGTGTATGTACGAGTAGATGAAAGCACGATCATACAAACACATGTAGTACACATGTGTGTGCCTTTGTGGGCTTGTGTGTATGTGTGTGTGTGCATGTGTATATGTGCGTGTATGTCATACACATATGTACACCTGCATTTATGTATGTGTGAAGGTAGGCGTGTGTGTATGTACAGTATCTATATTTGCACTATGTACGTATGTATGCATTTATCTATGTTTATATGGATGTGTATACAGTATATGTATGTACAAAGGTATTTATGTATGTATGTATGTGAGGATATATGTATTTTGTATTAATGTATATATGTACGCACGTTCAGTATGCATGTGTGTAAGTTATATATACATAATTGTGGTCCCAAGTCACCCTCTGGAGACGTTCATATGAGGAGTGTCGAGTTGTTGTCAGCCGCGTCCGAAGGTCTCATGTGACCTGACTCCCCCCCCCCCCCGCAGGTGGAATGCACTTTGGTCGTTCTGCTACTAATCTTGAACTTCCATGTGGACTGGGCAGTCAATTAAAGATGAAACTGACTATTGATCCATTTTCCAGGGATTCATCTATTTCATATAATTAGATTTTTTTTAGTTGCGTGTGGAAGAAAGAAGACTATAGGATCAGAAATCGATTTTGAATCGTAATATTTTTGCATGTAAACAATGATACGTTTGCATCTTGCTTGTGCCAGATGGCTGATGCTGCCATACGTCTAAAAATCCTTTGATTTTTAATTAAACCATGTCAAAGACAGAATACATATATAAACTATATACATGATATAAGTATATTTATAATCTTATATTCTGGCCGAAAACTAATGATTTTTGTTAATGTGTTTTGATAAAAAATGTATTTAGAGTAAAATTCGACATTTGGCATCGTTCCGGCGAGCGTGTATATACACCGGCCCGCAGTCTGTCGGCGCTCAGTAACGTTGTTGTTTTTCCAAGTGGAGGTTATATCTACCGACGTCTCTTCATAACACATCATCATGGTCTGGGGATACACCAAGGAAAATGGTAAGTACTTACTACCTCATCTGTTTGTGTTTGAGAAGCACCAGATATTTAGAACGGGAGAAATATATAGGGGAATGAGAACGTTTTCTAGGGAAAACTGGGGTCTTTCTGATTTCCTGCAAGGGAACAAATTCACATTTTTTATTTTTGATATTTTTGGTAATTTCTGTGTATATATCGATTGTACAAATATTTTGTACAATATAACCCCAACCCATGTAAGCATGGGTTGGGGTTATATTGGAGTATTTCTATTATCTTATCGATCCGGCAAACTGATAAGACTTAACCCACAATCGACTCAAACAACAGAAATGACATTTTCCTAAAACCAGGATCCAACTAGTTTAGTTAACTAGGTTCCGTTCCAGTTTACATGTTATTCTACCTTCTTAATCTGATGACGTTAACGCCTTTCTATTGGTAGTTCAACTACTTGATTAAGTAGTACATTCAAGACAACTATTTGCATCCATATTTATCGATAAATCAAAATTTCTGGTATATATTGTAATGGTCGAACCTGGTCATTGCGCTGCAAAAATATGCATTTTTTAAATATGTTGAAGTTCTTGTTTGTTAATTAACTAGAATTAGACTTTTTGTTCTCTTTTATCTATCCACTTATTTATTCGTTCACTTATTTATTTATCTATAGAAAACGTTAGAGTTTAATTCAAAAGTCGTTAACTTTTCGCGCGCCTCCCCGTGACGTCAAGTCGGCCTGTGAGCCGCATTTGCCAATCGAGGTCACGCTGGGTCGAACTGTTCCGTTCACAAATAAAATCAAGAAAATTCACGCAAAGAGGCGCTTAGCAGGGACCTGTGTACTTCAATCGAAAAGCACTTGCAACTCGGCACAAGATGAACATTCTCTCACATCCCATTCATGCCTCAGTTGAATAAATAAAAAAAATAAAAATGAAAAGATAAGAATAAGCAAAAATAAATAAAAGATCAGTTTATTCTGTGTTAATCATTATTTATCTCCATTTACATTTATTCTTTGTTATTCATTGCTAAAGCCTGACTGTCGTAAGGTATATCATCTCCGATCAGCTGAGAGACACATTTCATTTTTTTCTGGCAAGTAAAGGACGATTCCTTTCATCTGAGGACATTTCCAGGACAAGCAAGTTCTGTTCCTGATCTCAGGAACAGCTAATGTAAATCGTTTGACAAGAAAAAAATATTTCAAAATGTCGCCAAAATATATCTTTATTCATATATTTATCCATCTACTCATTTATGTATCAATATATCTATTTTTTCATATTTTTACTTGTTTATTCATTTATCTGTATTTGTTTATCTGTTTATCTACTTATCTATTTGTTAGATTAATTTGCTCCACATTTCTGTACATCTCCCCCACGGGGGATCAAAGTCATGCACTGACCCGGCTACCCCCTTACAAGGGGGAAAAGACAATTGGTGTGTCAGTATTCCGTATCAGTAGATTGTGGAGTAGATTATCTGACTTTTCTTCAAGATAACAAAGGTCAAGTATGTTCCAGTTTTCAAATGACTGTCTCCTTCAACTCGGGGGCGGGAGTCTATCCTTTGCTTAATCCGTCAATCCACCTATCAGCCCATCGATCAATTCATCCACCAATGCATACATCACTCCATCCATCAATCCACCTATCAACCCACTCATCAATCCACCCATCAACCCACTCATCAATCCACCCATCAACCCACTCATCAATCCATCCATCAACCAATCCAACCCATCCATCAATTCATTCATCAATCAGTCTGTCCATCAACCCATCAATCAACCTATTCATAAATTTATTGATTAATCAGTCCATCAATCCATCCATCCATCAATCAATCCTTCAATCCATTACCATGAATGAGTTAGATTTGTTTTGATCAGAAGATCCTTTCTCGAACAAATAAACGTTGAGGCTTTATTTTCTTTTTCCGAATAATACTAATTTTCAGAATAAGACAGAATAGAAATAATGATAAAATGAAAAGATGAGTGTCTACTCTTTGACCACCTTCTTTGATTTGTAGCTTTCGTCTCTCTCTCTCTCTCTCTCTCTCTCTCTCTCTCTCTCTCTCTCTCTCTCTCTCTCTCTCTCTCTCTCTCTCTCTCTCTCTCTCTCTCTCTCTCCCTTTCTCTCTCTCTCCCTTTCTCTCTCTCTCCCTTTCTCTCTCTCTCTCTCTCTCTCTCTCTCTCTCTCCCTTTCTCTCTCTCTCCCTTTCTCTCTCTCTCCCTTTCTCTCTCTCTCTCTCTCTCTCTCTCTCTCTCTCTCTCTCTCTCTCTCTCTCTCTCTCTCTCTCTCTCTCTCTCTCTCTCTCTCTCTCTCTCTCTCTCTTCCCCAGGGTGGAACGTAACCTTAGAAGGATTAAAAACTCGATTAATCTTTAGCGAGCTGGTTTAGTAGTTTACGAACCAAGGAGAGGGTGTGATGTCCACAAGGATAGAAGAGCTGGGAACTCTTCGTTGTAACGTTAACAGAAACCTTCCTTAATTAATCAAATCGCCCGGCGACAGAAGGGACAAAAGGAGTGTCGCCCGCTAAGGAACTGGCAGGGAGAAGGCGGGCGCCGAAGTGGAGAAAGTGTTGGGATGGATGGGCCTCCTTATCCTCCTCTTTCCTCTCCTTATCCTCCTCTTCCTCCTCCTTCTCTTTCTCCTCCTCCTTCTCCTCCCCGTCCTCCTTCTCCTCCTCCTCCTTGTTCTCTTTCTCCTCCTACTTATCCTCCTGCTCCTCCTACTTATCCTCCTCCTTCTCCTCCTAATTATACTCCTCCTCCACCTTTTCTTTCATCTCTGTCTCATCATCATCATCATCATCATCATCATCATCATCATTATCATCATCATCAACATCATCACCCTTCTCCTCTTTCTCCCTAAAATCTTCTTCCTTCTCCTTTTCCTCTTCCCTATATTATTCTTCCTCCTCCTCCTTTTCCTCCCTCACCCATGACGCATCTTTGAGGCCTCAATTTATTTAAACTTTTCCTGCGCAACGCACGTGCATTTGCATAATACTTATGACTTTGTGACTTCGGACAGAATTTCCCAATAAAATCGCATGGCGACAACTAAGATAGACACTAAAGTTAGAACAAATAGATGCACTAGATACTCAGTCACCATTCGCGTCTATTACATAGTGTGATTGTACTAAATGTGGTAGACTTCAAATATCATATTCTCGGTTTTGTTGGACGATTCCTTGTTACTACGTGTAGTGTTCGGTTTGACAGAATTAAATCAATATTTTAATCATTTAAATGTGAAATAATATTGCTATTTCCTTACCAAGCGTCAGATGATTTTATAAATATTCAGAGCTGACTGGAGAGATTTTTTTTTTTTTCAAAGACCGTAAAGTTGCCAGCTTTCAAGGCTACTTGACCACGTAAAAACCGTAGACTACAATAGATTCTGTTCGACTTGAAACAGACCTCTAGTTAGAGAGTTCTTTCGTGCTCATAACTTATTCCAGAACTCTCCCCCCCCCCCGCAGAATTTAACCTAGAACTGCCACCTCCCCATAAGCCTTTGAGTAAAAATCTTGTTGTCATTGTGTTTAAATTAGGTCAAGTAGAGCGCCAGGTCATATGGACCCACTTGCTTCGGCCTCGCCTCGTGCGTCGTGACGTCATGTCGGCGTTGGAAAGGCTTCGCGCGACATGACCGTCACACCGCTGAGGGGTGTGACGGTGATGTCATATTGTGGGAGAACCCAGGGAAAGTAGACAGGATATGACTTGGGAATAAGAATATTGACCCTTATTGTAGAGATGCATAGAGAACAAGTTTCAATTAAGATTTTGTTTTAACGCCTACGCTACCGAGGGTGAGGGTGTCATGGAGATGAATGAAATCGTCTGTTGTCAGAATGAATAAATGGAAAAGTGCCATCTGGTGTACAGAAGGGGACAAAGGGAATTGAAATAGCAGAGGCAGTCAGAGAGGCGTGTGTGAAGGCAGAGACAGAGGGGGGGAGGGAGGGAAAGATGATGGAAAGAGGGAGGGAAGATGGAGTAAAGGAAGAGTGGAGATGGAGGGAGTAGGAGAGTGGTGATGCCGGGAGGAGAAAATGGAGGTGGAGTGAGGGAGAGTGGAGGCAAAAGTGGAGGTGGAGGGAGATGGGAGAGGGGAGATAGGGAGATGGGAGAGGGGAGATAGAGAGAGGAAGGGAAAAGTGGAGATGAAGGGAGAAAAGAGGGGGAGAGGCATGGAGGGAAGGGAACGTAGAGGTGAAGGGAGGGACGAGGGGAAGTGGAGGGAATAGAAGATGATAAGAAACGAAAGGAAAATTGGAGATAGAGAGAGTTGGAGAAGGAGGGACGGGAAATGTAACGTAATCTTTAAGCGAAGAAGAGAAGGAGGGAGGGAGGGAGGGAGGGCGGAGTTTCACATTTCAACATAATTTCTGTAGAACTCTGAACATATTGTGAAATAACTTTCCTCCCCTCCCCCAAATGAACAAGGGGGGTTCGGGCGGGAATTTCCTCGGCTGAATAAAATCGGGTGACGGTAGATGGATGACTCTTAGGAGCAGTGGTAGCCACGTTAAGAGGTAATCTCTCTCTCTCTCTCTCTCTCTCTCTCTCTCTCTCTCTCTCTCTCTCTCTCTCTCTCTCTCTCTCTCTCTCTCTCTCTCTCTCTCTCTCTGTCTGTCTCCTTTGATTCTGGCTAACGTTGCATATCTTCGGTAGGGAAAGGATTGAGTCGTCCTGTGTTTCTCTACTTTGGCTCTTTTTTTTCGCTGCTCTTTTTCTCTGCTCTTTTTCTCTACGTCTTTTTTCTGTATCTCTTTTTTTTTCTGTACTGCTCTTTTCCTCTCCACTGCTCTTTTTCTCTCCCGCCTCTTTTCCTCTGCCTTGTTTTTTCTCCTCTGTTTTTTTTTCTCTCTCCTCTTTTTCTCTACGAATTTTTCCGCAACTCTTTTTTTTCTCTCTATGACTCTTTTGTCTTTCCTGCTCTTTTTCTCACCATGCGGCTCTTTTTCTCTCCATCGCTCTTTTCTCTCCTGCTATCCTTCCCTTTACCGTTCTTTTCATCTGTATTGCTCTCTTTCTCTCTGCTGCTCTTTTTGTCAGCTGAGGGGCGAGGCGAGACGGGGTCTCGACTGGTCAGGACCCCTTCCGCAAGAAGGGTCGTGACGCTAACGTCGCATCAGCAAAAGAAGTAAGAAAAAAGGTCGCCCTTAATACCCCTTTGTTAACCTTTTTCCTTTTGTTTCCTTTGAAGACCTTTTCTTCTACCCAGTGACCTTATTTAGTTGAGTCGTGACCTTTTTATAGTCTTTCTGTGACCTTTGTAACTGCTCCGTGACTTTTTTCATTCTCTTTCTGTTACCTTTTTCCACCTATTTCTTGAACACCCAAGTCCATGGCCTTGAAGCTGCGGTGTTTCTCTTTCACGAATTTTGGGAGGCTGAGAGGGAGGGGGGAGGGAGGTAGGCAGGGAGAGAGAGAGAGAGAGATAGAGGGAGAGGAAGAGATAGAGGGAGAGAGAGAGAGGGAATAGAGAGAGAGGAGGAGATAGAGAGAGAGAGGAGATAGAGAGAGAGAGGAGATAGAGAGAGAGAGGAGATAGAGAGAGAAGGAGATAGAGAGAGAAGGAGATAGAGAGAGAGAGGGGGGAGATAAAGAGACAGAGACATAGAGAGACACAGAGACATAGAGAGAGACAGAGACAGAGACATAGAGAGAGAGAGGGAGAGAGAAGCGCTTGGGCATACCAAGAAGGTTGATTCCTTCAGCGAATCTGTGACATAGACTCGATGGCGTCACGCCGCCCCCTTCGTCGTTCCCAGCGCAGCTCAGTCCTTATGTGGGTAAAATACTTTATGAGATTTATTATTTATTGATATACTTATCTATTCGTTTATTTGTTTATTTATTCGAATATCTATTTTCCCATTAACTCTTTCATTGTTATTAACGGCTTGTACAAGTATTCTGGCTGCCCCAAAGGCGATTTTATTCATCCGAGGAAAGGCCCCTTGCGCACTGAAGAAATTATTATCATTATCATATCGCCATGACGTTATTGTTAATGTTGCTGTGTTAATATAACGTTGTTATTGATGTTTTTGATTACTATAGAATTACCGTTAATATTACAAACATGTTTATATAAATTATATCTCTCGCTCTCGTTCTACCTGTTGTGAATTTGCATATGATTAGCACTCTTCCTTATTGCTGGGATCTTAGTAAACATCTTGGCCGGTTTGGTCAGGAAAGGCCTTGAAAGGTGACGAACTATGAATAAATATATATTTTCTTTAGTTGAAAGTTTTCATTCTGGTTAACGCTTCCTGTAAGATCTACTAATATCTAAGTTTCCCAGAGACGTCTCGTTCCTCCTCCTCCCCCCCTTCCCCGCAGATGAATAAAATCACCTGGCGCTAGACAAAATAGAATGTGTCAAGGGAGACCCTGTGACGTCACTCAGGCGAATGAAATCGTCTGTGTTTAACCAGAATAAAAGTTACAAATGTTTCACCTTTTGTTGGGATTTTTTCGTTGCCTTCATCTATTTTTCATTTATTCAATTATCAATTCACATATATATCAATTAATATATTCGTTTATTTATTCGTATATTTATTCTCTTTTCCCCCCGGTACGGACCATGTCAGAGAGGCAAATAAAGATATACAGATAGATAAATAAATAGATTACTAAATGAATGAACGAAAATAAGTAAATCGAGAATCCCTGTGTCCTTCGGTCATGCTCTGATGTGACCCAGAGCATCTGCTCTCCGTGATCGTTGCACCTAACGTCACCTATAGCAACCTTCCACCTTGGGTAGATGCCAAGTGCACCAAGACAAAATATTATTGGCTGTGGCCTTGGCCAACCTTCGCCAGTCTCTTGTTGCTGTCTAGTACTAGGTGGACTTAGATGAAAGGTTGTACCCCCAAGGCCACCGCCAACGATCCTTTGTTCCTAGCATTATTCGTTTCTAGTAGCCGAGTCCAGAGGTATCAACGAGGTGGTAACCTTTCTAACAATATTAATTTATCTCTTTCCCGTCATTCAATATCATGCTATGACTAATAAATGGGGAATCATACCTTTGGTCCCAAGACCACACGACCACTTTAGGACTTGTTCAAAGTCTTGTCTACGTCCAAATTTGTTGTTGGACGTGACTGGCAGACGGGATCGAAGGTCAGCGTGGACGAACTCGAGGATGATTGCTTATTGTTTATTAATTCATTTCGTTGTAAATATATTTATTCTAGCAGATGCCGTTCACCTAGACCAAGGGCTCTCGTGATTTTCTTTTATTGGTTTTGCTCATTTGTAGCGAAATAGTTTCCTTATTGTTTTATAATTGACATTATTTTTTTTTCATTATTGTTATTGTTGCTATTATCATTATTAGTTTTATTGTTGTTTTTGTTATTAGTTTTTTCATTAGTATCATTATTGTTATTGTATTTCTTATTAATATTATCATCATTATTTTCATTATTGTTATCATTGCTATTATCATTATTAGTTTTGTTGCTGTTATTATTATTATTTTTTGTTTTTATTTTCATTAGTATCATTATCATCAATCAACATCATTTTGTTTTTGTTTTTATCTTTGTTGTTATTCTTATTAGAATTATTACCATTGTTGTTGTTGGAATAAAGCAGTCCCAAAGGAAACTGACTCGAATAAATTTGGTGAAACTTAAATGGCGACAACAACACTCCTCGCGGCGACAGATATTTCACGGCGTATTGAATGCAGTCGGTCCAAGACTAAGTGGAGCTGAAACCACCTATAGGCGCAGATTGTCCTGACTGGATTGTTCCCATCAGCTTTTCAAGGATTCCCAGCTGCACAGGCAAGACCCGCCGGATGGGTCTCGGGTCCGGCGTTTTGTCTTGAGGCCTGTAGGTTAGGGGACCATCCAGCGGAGGCATAACAGAGGCCTAGCGGAGGCATAACAGAGGCCTAGCGGAGGCTAAAAAGAGGCGTAGCAGAAGGCTAGCGGAGATCTAGCAGAGGCCTAGCGGAGATCTAGCAGAGGCCTAGCAAAGGGTTGGCAGAGACCTGGCGGAGGTCTAACAGGGCAATTTGTGTTGCTGACTTGGGCATTTTCTTTACTTTTTGCTTTTCTTATTTTTCTATTTTTTCTTCAACTTCTTTATCTACTTTTCCTACATTTTCTTCTTCATCCTTCTTCAAGCACAGAAATGGCACTAGATCAGACGCTCCAGATTCCTCTGAAAATTGAAACAAGGTTGCTGCCTTGGCCAAAAAATTATTTACGTTCCTCTAAAGCTTTACCCAAGGCCAGTCAATGACGTAAATGTGCGGTAGGTAACCAGTTTCCCCGCTCCAGTTGGTTATCAATGTCCGTACATGAATCTTTTGGCTATCGATATCTACTGCTCAATGACACTTGTTATAGTATCTCAGGATAAAGTAATTGTTTATGACATTTTTGTTCGCTCTCTCTTTTTCAATGCAATATTAATTCTCAGGAGCATCGTTTATTCATTCATCTATTTATCTTTTTTTCTTTCTTTCTTTTGCCAGTGTAATACTAAGTCTCAAGGATCTTTTTTCTTCTCTCGTGGCATGATATACCTAAGGGTGTGTCTATGAGCAGTTCCGTTGTAAATCCTCAGAACCGCAAGATGGTGATGGTCTGGAAGATTAAGAGGTCGGGATTTTCAGGTATTTCATGAACCTGATTCCCCACCGGGGTCCTCAAGGACAACCGAGCTCGAATTCCGGGTGTCCGAACACTACAACCGGTTCACGCATCGAACCATTACTGCGACGTAGTGGAGACCCCTAGTCTATGCATACAGTAGCTGCGTGGCCCCGGGCAGACACTGCTCTGGGCAGCGTCGGACGATTTTGTTCCGTTGCTGGGGCGTCTCCAGACCCACGTGAGGGTCCTCCGTCGATCTAGACCCTTTCTCTACCCTTCTCCCTTCCCTTTGCCTGAATGAAATAGTTTTCCGGTACCCATAAGAAACTGTGTAGAGCACGTCACATGATAAGGGGTACTTAAGCCTACACACAAAGATCCCAAAATTGTATGGCTAAGGTTTAGCCCGGAATCATTTGATACATATACATATGTACACATACACATACGCATACATATATAGACACACACACACGCACATATATATATATATATATATATATATATATATATATATATATATATATATATAAATATATATATATATACAATAGTTACATTATGGAGCTGCCTATGGTCGCCACTTGTTACGCTACAGCGGTCTATGGGTCAGCTCACCTTTAGTAGTCTTTCTTAGACAGAGTTATCCGATCTGTAGAATTAGTGGTATGGTAACAAATAATAAGAAGATTCTAGAATAATATTAAACATGAAATTTAGATAACAAAAATATATTCACTTGTATAAACAGATAAACATACACAAGGAAATTATTAACATTTTAGATAATGGCGTGTACGTGGGTCAAATAGATAATGCATAATATATTAATGATAAGAACGAGTCCCTGATTGAGAAAAAGGGGTTATGTGATTGATCACTTCAAACAAAGACTTCTCATGAGTCTAACCTAACCAGAGGTCTTGTCAAAAAAGCGGAATCGTTAAGTAATGTCGAACGTGAGGGGGACCCAGGCATTTATATAGTCGTCAACCGGAGGTGAAGTATTTCCGACAAGGCATTTAGGAATAATGCCGAGGAGGGGGAAAGGAGGGACTACTTAGTCTCAGAAAGCCGGCTCTGACGTCACAGTCAATCTGCTGTTCCCTCTGTCAAAGACGCTTACGAGCCAACTAGAAGTGTATAACAAGGTACTTAGGGCTAACTGCTATGGGAGAAGCCGGCGCTTGACGACACTCAGTTAATTTGCCTTTGTATCGGTCGACTACGTATTCGAGTGCATACGTGACTTTAAGCAGGTGAAGGAGTACACTTTTGATACACATAAGATATGAAGTTGAGCGCGTACAGGAGCGCACATTGTATATTAATGGTGCAGCTTGCACTTACATGTGAGCACATAAAATAACGATTCATAATACATGATGACAAATATATAACTGATATATAAGAAAGATACACATGGATAAAACATCAAGAGAAGAAAAAATATACAAATAATAACGTAATAATTAACGTTACTATACAGTATATATATATATATATATATATATATATATATATATATATATATATATAATATAGGCAGCAGGTTCTCTTGTAAGCGTATTTGGTTGAAAAATACAGCGACTTCTGTATTTATAATCTTCTTGTTAATACTCTTTATTTTGCGAACTGCAGACTTATGTCTTATGTTTAGCATAGAAATATTACTGCCACAAGATATAGTAAAAGACAGTGGAGCGTTCTCAATCTATTCACGACGTTTCGTACACTTTATACATTTTCAAGTGATATTGATTACAGTAAAAGACATGATTTATATATTGGTAAGAAGAGGTTTCAAGGCTTGGAGTGAGGAATGGTGGTGGAACTCCGTGTGGTGATGGACATCGTAGACGGAATTATGGCAAGGTCTCTAGATTGGAGAATTCTCTTTCATAAGAGGTGCCTCGAGATTTTGTATGTGTTTAGTATCCTGTGTTTGTCCAATGATCTTTGTGTTTTCTACCCACATTACTACCATCACATGCCATAGCACCACACTAAAAAGGGAGAATATTGGTACAAAACACAAAAATCATTGGACAAACACAGGATACCAAAGTCTTACAAATTATCGAGGCCCTTCTTATGAAAGAATAGTCTCGAAACTTAACCCTCCAATCTAGACACCTTGTCATAACTTCGTCTTCGAAGTCCACCATCCCACGGAATTCCACCACCATTCCAACCCCCTTGATCATTCGTACGTGACTCCATCCCGCGCCATGAATCCTCTTCTTACCAATATGTAGATAATGTAATTTATTGTAACCAGTATCACTTGAAAATGTACAAAGTTTACGAAACGTCGTGAATAGATTGAGAACGTTCCATTGTCTTTTACTCTGCCTTTTGGCAGTAGTATTTCTGTGCTTAACTCTACACACAAGTCTGCAGTTGGCAAAGTAGAGATAGTGAATACATAAATTGCTGTATCTTTAACCACATATATATATATATATATATATATATATATATATATATATGTGTGTGTGTGTGTGTGTGTGTGTGTGTGTGTGTGTGTGTGTGTGTGCGTGTGTGTGTGTGTGTGTGTGTGTGTGTGTGTGTGTGTGTGTGTGTGTGTACGTGCGTGCATGCATGTATGTATGTTTCCGCTTTAACTATAAAGAAAAAAACGACGCATGCACTGACGCGTGAATGCTTGTAAACATATTTTCCTTCTTTGTAAGGGCAAGCTCTTTCACCAATAAGAAGCCCTCTCGTCAGGACCAGTTCTTCCACCACTGGTCAAAGTTTTGGATCAGTGACTTTCCCAAGGCAGACCTTGTTCTTATACCGCCTAGTTCTTGCACCAAGAGAATCCCACCACTGGGCAATTTTTTGCACCAGTGAGCAATTTCTTGCACCAGTGTCTGTTGTGCGAACGTTCCCATGTCCAAGACAAGTTCTTGCACCAGTAATAAGTTCTTGCACCAGATTTTATGTAGGGAGAGTCGTGCTTCGGAGCAAGTTCTTGCACCAATAAAAAGGTCTTTCACTAGTAGTAGTTTCTTTTTCTTGCACCACTAAACTAAATTTAGGTAATACACGCACATACACACGGTAACACATACACACAAACACATACATACACAAATCAACATACACACGCACACGCACACATTATTTCATTGCATGTAATCATGTAAATCCTATTGAAAGGAACCTTGATTAAGTTCACATGAGACATTACAGAAAGGAATGCAGTGGATCAAGCACAGGTACTGTCCTGGATCAAGTAATGTTAAGGGAATTTCCTCCATGTTTATTAAATGGATGCAGTATTACTTTGATGATTGCGTCGGGAGTATACAGTCGTGGTGGCCTCGGATCGAACCCCGATTACGACTCCGGGGTTAAACTTTTCTTATTTATTTATATTTTATTTGTTAATTCATATTTCATTTATCTTATTAATTTTACTTTTACAATTTTTGATAACGTACATAGTTAGGACCAACTTGTAAACTATAATCCGCTCGGCTGTCGCTTACCATGATAAAGTGTATAGTTTGCGTCTCGCTATGCATTGCTCCGCATCGTTTCGTTTGCCGTTGCCAGCCCTCTCAGATCCTTCAGACATCGTTGGGGATTACTGGAAGGGTTACAGTCTTGCACTGTTGCTTTAGTGGTTGACCACTTTCACGAGGCGACTCGGTTACTCCAAGGTGCTGCCAGGGCGCAGAGTTATAGAAGTTTTCTATTGGCACCTGAAAGAGCACTGTAGCATGGGCTTGTGGTTTAGTGTGGATTTCCATGGGTGTAAACGTGTAGATGTGTGGGTGGGTGGTTTTGGGGGTATGGGTATGTGTGTGTGTGTGTGTGTGTGTGTGTGTGTGCGTGTGTGTGTGTGTGTGTGTGTGTGTGTGTGTGTGTGTGTGTGTGTCTGTCTGTCTGTGTCTGTGTGTGTGTGTGTGTGTGTGTGTGTGTCTGTGTGTGTGTATGTGTGTCTGTGTGTATGTCTCTCTCTCTCTCTCTCTCTCTCTCTCTCTCTCTCTCTCTCTCTCTCTCTCTCTCTCTCTCTCTCTCTCTCTCTCTCTCTCTCTCTCTCTGTCGGTGTGTCTCCTTTATGTAACTAGATTTCCTACTACTTGTATCCTCTTGCGTGTGAAGAAGGGTTATAACCACTTTACCGCCTGGCGGGGGAAATTGCTCTAGTTCTTCACATACCTGGAGAACAAGAGAACAATGTAAAAAATCATGTGGTGTTAATCAGAACAAAATTAATAAAGATAACAAAAGAACTGAGCTCAGTTTACCTAGAACTACTCCTCCTCCTTACCTTTTCGTAGATTGTGGGGAGTTGGAGGGAAGAAGGTAAGGAGCCTACACCAGGAGGCACTGAGTGTCTGCGGCCGAAGCCGTCACCTTTGCCCTATGATGAATTTGGATTCACGAATACGTGAATAAGAGGAGGAAATGACAGATTAGAAAAGTGGATTTCCTTTCTGCAGGAACACGATGGACCAATGCACAGAAAGGACGCGGGTGTTTGTGCGCATGCGTAAGGTTGAGGGTCGCGTTGCCAGATGTTGATTGGTCCATTTACACTTAACTCGTGTTGCCAAGTTCCACTGTCCCGTTGCCTTTGTTGCCAGGTTTGGGCATCAGTATTTGCAAGCGACCTCAGCAGCCTTGTGCCTGAACTAGAGGCCTTTATAAAAAGTCGGCCTTTTCTTACTAAGTCAAGTTGTCAATATTTTTTGCGCCCGTTGTCTTTGTGCCTTTGTTAAAAAGGGATATTGACCTTTTTCATGACAGGGTCATTACGTCTTGCAAGAACCTGATGCCTTTGTTAAGTCTGCCTCTGTTACTGGGGCTTTTGTCACCGAGCCCGTAGCAGATTTGTTACCAAGTCCGTGACCTTTTTCACGAAGGCCATTTCATGATACCTTTCTTTGCGGAACCAATGACATTGAAGCCAGTGTCCATTACCTTTGTTACTACTAAGGCGGGATCCCGTTGCGGTCAGCTCCCTTTGTTGGCAGCATAGCTGGAGGGAGCTGTTGTCAGAGGAGGGGGGTGGCTGAAAGGGTCGATGGATTCTCTCCCCCCCCCCATCCACCTCCTCTTTTCGTGCAGTCCGTCCCCATAGAGAGTTGACTGGCTCTGCTATCGACCGTCCTTTCCTCCCCTCTTTTTCCCTTTTTCTACCCACCCACCCTCCCTCCCTCCCTCCCCATCCTTTATCTCTTTTGCTTTTCTTTTTATTCTTTCTCTCTTCCATCTGTTTTATCTCTTTTTTCTCTCTCTGTTTTCTGTATTTTATTTTTTCTCTCTTCTCTCTCCTCTTTTTTTCTCCTCTTTTCATTATTTTCTCTTCCATGTTTCTCTTTTTTTTTCTATTTCCTCTTTTTGTTAACCCATTCTCTCTATTTTCTCTTTATTCTCTTTCTCATCCAACTGTCTCTTTCTCCCCTTCTCACCTTTCAACCTCCCCTACTCTTTCATCTCCTCCTTTTTCGTTTTTTTTTTTATCCATTTTGTCTCCTCTACCCTTCTTCCATTCCCCCTTTTCCTCTCTTTTTCCCTATCCCAGGTTTACCCTCTTTCCCCTTTCTCCCCTCTCTCCCCCTCTCCACTTTCCTACGCTGTGCTCTCTCCTCCTCCATTTCACCCATAGTCTCTCTTCCTTTCTTCCTTTTTTATTTCTTCTTCCTGTCATTCCTCTTCTTTGTCTTGTTTTTTCTTCATCTTCTCCCTCTACCTCCCTACCACTCCCTTTTCCATACATGTATATATATACTGTATATATATATATATATATAGATATATAGATATATAGATATATATACAATATACAGTATATGTGTACATGTATAAATATGTGCAAAGATGAGCGCGTTTTCGCATATATGTTGTGTGTGTATTTATATAATTGTATTTACCTAATTGGAATATGCGAGATTGGACCTGTGTTCATGAGGTCTCGTCTCTACGAATACTATGTCTCCATTTGTCAAACTGTTTCTTCCAATGTGTGTGTGTGTGTGTGTGTGTGTGTGTGTGTGTGTGTGTGTGTGTGTGTGTGTGTGTGTGTGTGTGTGTGTGTGTGTGTGTGTGTGTGTGTGTGTGTGTGTGTGCGTGCGTGTGCGTGTATGTGTGTGTGCACGTGTGTGTGTGTGTGTGTGTGCAGTGGAGATGTACAAAGACCGATCTGAATTTTTATTCGAATTCTTGACATGGGCTACTGAACGGAGGACAGAAAGAGTGAACGATAAATTCAGACACGCTTATGTAAGCCGTAAAGGGTACCTCGCGCGTCTTCGTTCGTGCTTTTTTTTTGGGGGGGGGGAAGAGGCCAACTTCTTGGGCACTTTGAAATATTTTAGCTGAAGAGAAAACTTGACGAGCGACAATGGCTCGCACGAAAATTAAAAAGAAAATAGTAAGCCTACCGTAGACAGCATAGGACAGCTTCAGGTTTCAGCATTGGCAAGCACAAGAAGCAATGAACTAGCCAACTTTTTTTTTTGGGGGGGAGGGGGATACTGCCCTCTGGTCAAGTAACTATAAAGTACGTTTTTTGTAAAGAAATAAGTAATAATAAGGAGATTATGAAACATAACTATTACATAAATATAAAACATAAATTATTATAAGTATATAAATCATATATGAATATATTATTATAGATAACATCACTTACAAAAATACAAAAATATAAATGAAAATGTAATGTAGGTTGATTAATAGATAAAAGAAAAAATAATCGGGAAATTTATGAAAACATGAATGGACCGGTGTGTTCTCAATTTCTGTGGGATCATTTCCCGTTGAAATGGCTCGGTCATTAACCAGGCGGCCAGCGGCGTCTTCACGAGAGGGGGCCGGGGTGGAGGACGGGACTAGTTTCCCGGCTGAAACAAGAAAGAGACGAAGAACATAAGGTTTAAGGTCACGCCTCTTCTCACTCATTTTCATTTGATAAATTTCCTCCACACTTTTCCTTAGCTTCCTATTCCTCCCTTATGTGCGTGATATATGTGTGTGATTCATCATGGTCTTGAATTATGTATTGAACCCGTGATCGACAATTATTAACCTCACGGATGAGAGCTCAGTGCTCGTATGACCGATCTGTGGGTAATACTGTGACCCACGCACACACACACTCAACTCCCCGCTTACGAGAGTTAGAGTAGCAACCCGCAGCGCAGCGATACTGAAATTATTTGAGCCCTGGGTGGGAGTTGAACCCGGACCGCCGTAGTGTATTCACCTTAGTCTTTGGATCACGTGCTGGACCCGTGAACGACAGCTATTTCCCTCCCGAAAGAGAGCTCAGCAGCCCTTGAGTGAGTTCGTGAGTGTGTGTGTGTGTGTGTGTTTGATGTGTGGTGTGGTGTGTGTGGTGTTGTGTGAGTGTGTGTGTTGTTGTGTGTTGTGTGTGTGTGTGGTGTGGTGGTTGTTTGTGTTTTGCGTTGGAGAGTACGTGTACGTGTGTACGTGTACTGAATGTCCAAGCTATAAAGAGGCACATCGGTTCCTTGATTGAACCTTTTTTTCCC
>NC_134777.1:76226792-76239292 GCF_046742065.1 Oratosquilla oratoria
GAGGGAGTAACTCGTAAGCCAATCAATATACAAAAAGAGAAAAGAAATGGAATATCTATTGTTTTTATCTAGACGTCATTAATCAGATAATGCTCGTCGACAACACCTTCAGCGTTTCATCGATCGGGTCTAAGCCGTTCTCCTCCTCCTCCTCCTCCTCTTTCCCTCCTCCTCCTCTTCCTCCTTTCCCCCTCCTCCTTCTTTCCCCTCCCCTTCCTCCTTCTCCTCCTCTTCCTCCTCCTCCTACTCTTCCTCCTCCTCCTCCTCTTCCTCCTCCTCCTCTTCCTCCGCCTCCTCTTCCTCCTCCTCTTCCTCCTCCTTCTCCTAGCCTTACTCCTCTTCCTCCTAATCCTCTTCCCCTTCCTACTCCTCTTCTTTCTGTTCCTCCTCCTCTTCCATCTATATCAGCTTTAGCGTTGTACCTCTCAAGCGACACAAAGAGCCGGTTCCACAGTGACCCTTGCGACCCCTAACGTCGGGAAGGGTCTCCCGAACACCAAGGTTTGGGTTGTCGTCGTGTCAGCAAGTAGGTGGGATTGGGACTTCGAGTCCAGGTCTGCCAAAGTGGTGAGTGAACTCGCCGCACGAAAAAATTCTTCATTTTCATCTTCTTTTTTTCTTCTTCTTCTTCTTCTTCTTCTTCTTCTTCTTCTTCTTCTTCTTCTTCTTCTTCTTCTTCTTCTTCTTCTTCTTCTTCTTCTTCTTCTTCTTCTTCTTCTTCTTCTTCTTCTTCTTCTTCTTCTTCTTCTTCTTCTTCTTCTTCTTCTTCTTCTTCTTCTTCTTCTTTTTCTCCTTTTTTTTCTCTTTTTCTCCTTTTTTCTCCTTTTCTTCTTCTTTTCTTTTTTTCTTCTTTTTTCTTCCTCTTTTTTTCTTCTTTTTTCTTCCTCTTTTTTTCTTCTTTTCTTTTTTTTTCTTCTTCTTTTCTTCTTATTCTTCGTCATGTCGGTCTTTGAATTTCTCATGGTGGCGCTTCAATGGACGAGTCGCTTTTGGGCCGTTCTTGATAACAGCAACAATAATGATAATGATACTAATAATGATGATAATGATAATAGATATCAGTTAATGTTCCTGAGAAAGAGAGAGAGAGAGAGAGAGGGTGGGGGAGAAGGGGAGAAGGAAAGCTGTTTCGTTTTCAGTCGTGTCCTGGAAAATGACGTCAAGTTGACGACAGCCTGGTATGACGAAATAGGGGCAACACTTTATTGCTGAATAGACCATTGTGCACTGGAGACGAGCCAGGAACATCAGCAACGAGACAGATGTACGGGGGATGTTGAATACACTGTATCGGCCCTTCTCGTTTTTATCACCAACAAGCAACACCACCAATATCTCACCTAGTGAAACATTGTAGAAGTTGTGATCACGCTAATCACAACCGCTGGTGGGTTCGAGTCCCGCGCTCCTCTTTAATTCCCAGCAGTGACTTCTTTATCTGGCCAACAATCCCTAAAGCGCATGTACATAGGACAAAAGTGACTGCTTCAGCCGCTCAATGCCTCCTGGCGTATGCTCTTCACCTTCTAATCTCAAACGAGAGTGAATCAACTGTAGGACAGTCACCCTTAGTAGAAGGGCTTAATTATGCACAATAGCGGAGGAGGACGAGGAGGAAGAAGAGGAAGAGAAGGATGAAAAGGAGGAGGAGGTGGAGGAAGAGGAGGAGGAGGAGGAAAAGAAGGAGGAGGAGGAGGAGGAATAGAAGAAGGAGGAGGAGGAGGAGGAGACTGGTAGCCCACACAGGTGGGGAGGAAAGAGCTCGTCAGGGTCCATTATCCTCGTCACACGTGTGAGTTATGTGTGTATGAGAATGTGTAGACGTAAACGTATAGGCGAGTTTATGCATGCAAATTTATATGTACAGTATATACACTCCGCATATACAGCATGTGTGTATTTACCGGTATATGTACGTGAAAGAGTGAAAAAGAGAGAGAAAGAGAGATTTTTCAATCATTTTTTCTGAGCTTATACTAACTATCCCTGGTTGTAATCTCTAATTGCTGAGTGTATATTTACTTGACTCTCCCTTCCTTCTACGGATGATGATAGGCCAGTGTCAATAATTCTTCTTCATAGAATGAACACCGTAGTAACGACGCCCACAATGAGAGATAGGCCCATATTCATAAAACTCATCGGATGTCCGAAGCTATACTGCACACGACAACACGTGGTCCGTATTCAGGAACATCCCACGGGGCGCCACACGATCGTTGCCCTATCGCCTAAACGATCCCACCGTGCGCCCCACGAATGCCTCGACTCTATATATGTGTATGTGCGTGTGTATGTATATGTATATATATATATATACATATACATATATACATATATATATATGTGTATATATATATATACATATATATATATGTATATATATATATATATGTATATGTATATATATGTATATATATATATATGTATGTATATATACATATATGTATATATATATACATATATATATATACATATATATATATATATATATATATATATATATATATCTTTTTCCTCTTTTCCAAAAATAACAATAGTGATAAATAGGAAATTTACGCTTCAGCCTTGTGGACGTTGTCTCGCGTTAGCATGGTGCAAAAGTTCGCTTCGCAAGGCAGATAGTGAACCCAATGCCCTCCCTACCTCCCTCCCTCCATTCCTCTCTCCCTCTCTTCCTCCCTCTCTCCCTCCTTCTCTTACTCATTCACTCTTACGTTCACTGTATCCCCTATGGTCGACCTCTGGCCAGACGCGACCGTTGTAGCTCGAAGGGACCTACAGAACGTGTTTTCGGCGCGTGTGCACACGTCATTCAGTCTTTGGGAAAAGGAAAGGCGCGCCATCCACCGCCCTCGGGATCGATCCTAAATGTCAGAGAAGAACAGATTAGCCAAGGGTCGGCGGATTAGGGTGGAGAGAGTGGGAGGGAGGGAAGGAGAGAGGGAAGGAAATTCTTAAGGTAGGGAGTTAATTATATATATATATATATATATATATATATATATATATATATATATATATATATATGTATATATATTTATATATGTATATATATTTATATATATATGCATATATATATATATATATATATATATATATATATATATATATATATATCCGATAATTTTTATGACAGTTGCATGCAGGATTCGAACCCACTGCACTCGGCCATCCGTAGATAACCGTAACAGCGCCCTAGACCACTACACCACTAGGGCGCTGTTACGGTTAAGTACGGATGTCATAAAAATTATCGGATTTATGTCGCTGCTATTAGCGAATTTCTCTCATATATACATATATATATTGCATCGTAGGGTTAATCGTAAGGGCCAGAACCCCTTCGACACGGTGACATCCACTCAGCTAAACAAAACTGAATACGAAAAATCCGTTACCGTGTCGAAGGGAGCTAAGGACTGGGAGCAAAGGAAGAACAAACATGTTATGGAGAAAGTGGGAGACCCGCAGACGTGAGACGAAGGAAGTGGTGGGAGAGGGAGGGAAGGGAGAGGGGTCTGGAGGTCGATACCTACCGGAGGACGACGGTCGAGTGTGACCTGACCAGGCCTATGGAAAATAAATGAATAGAAATAATAATTAAATAAAGGTCAGGTATTCTACATACCTAGAAAGGTTCTGGAAAAGTAGCACGGTAACCTACATCCCCCCCCCCCATCTCCACCACAACCCCTCTCTCACCTTCTCTTCACCTCAGCCGCGCCGGGACGCGCCGAACCGGTACACAGCCTTAAGCTCCAGGTAAGTCTAAAAAAGTAGAGTCTTGGTGGTCTTGACCGATGATAATCGAAACTTATTGAAGCGTATACTTTATGCAGAGAAACCAAAGTTTCTCTTTCAGGTTATTCTAAAACGTTTCACTATTTATTGGACACTGATGAAGAGAGATTGTTCTAAGAAAGTATACAATGACACCTTTTGACACAAAGAGCCTTGTGGCACAGTTTTGCGACTTCAGTTGCATGACACAGCTCCCAGGGAATGTAATCCTTGTGACACAACCCCCAAGACGCCCCCCCCCTTGCACTAATGAACAGTTGATGGCCCCTTTAGTCGCGTTTCAAATTTGGTGCATTTATTTTGGCTGCCGTCAAAAAGATTTTATTCAATTGCAGTAAACGCCTACAGATCGTGCATTTATTTAGTGCATCAATTCTAGTTTGTGTCACGTGATCAGAATAAGCGCTTCTGTACTAGAATGGTTCTCTTCTAACTAACGCAAGCTGATTTGATTCTAGTCAGTACTAGATGGTTTTAGTATAGCTAACACGAGATGATTTTATACAAGCTGACCCTAGTGTGTGTGTGTGTGTGTGTGTGTGTGTGTGTGTGTGTGTGTGTGTGTGTGTGTGTGTATTCACCTCGGATCTGCTGCAGCCTCTTTTCGAGACAGCCAGACACCACCCTATGGCAGTGAGCTCAGAGCTCATTATTAGCAGATCTCTGGGTGTGTGTGTGTGTGTGTGTGTGTGTGTGTGTGTGTGTGTGTGTGTGTGTGTGTGTGTGTGTGTGTGTGTGTGTGTATGTGTATGTAAAGTATATACAGAACGCGTTGGGCTTCCGTTCCTCTAGAATGTAATCATTACGGCCGTTACATTATGGATCCATTTACCGAGTGCCGGTAGCGAGGCACATAATAATACGTTATATAGCCAGACGGCATTCAGGAGGGACACGTCACCGGCAATGTATTATACAGCCGGCGGAAGGCATCTGCATTATCCAGTAGCTACATTATACTGTAGTCTGATATATAAAGCGTTCGTCCTATACCCGAATCTGTGTTATGGGGTAGGGTGGATCTATTATGTATGGAGAGTATGGTCATGTAGTACTGGTTATTCGTTTGGTGAGGGATGTCATTGGCGTATCAGTTGACCATACGACTGAGTCGATGTTGGGTCTGCGTCTGTGTGCGTGCGTGTCTGTGTGCGTGCGTGCGTGTGCGTGTGTGTGTATGTGTGTGTGTGTGTGTGTGTGTGTGTGTGTGTGTGTGTGTGTGTGTACTTTCGTGTGACTATGTATGTGCTATGCGTGTCAAACAAGCTTACTCAGCAAGTACATATAGATAGTCAGGGAGAGAGATACCGTGGACCAACACCCCAAAAAAATAAATCGGAGGTTGAGAGGGAAGTTTGAGGTCATGGAACATGGAAGACCTGAGGTTGACCTCAGCTTCCTTTCAGTTCCGTTACCTCTTGAGGCCGAGGTGAAGAGGTCACTAGGTCTCAATACCAGCCCAACCCCCCAACCCCCCAACCCCCGCACCTTTGTACTTGCCCTGGAGGGGGTTGATTCCCTCCGTCACCTGAACAAAACCGTTTCACGCCAGCCAGGCCCAAACCAAGGACATAGACACTTTCCTTCGGGAGACCTTTTGGCCCTCAGCCACGCAAATCAAAGAAATACTCTTCGTCCTCTTAGTCATTTTAAGCGTCGTTTAATGAGCTTTACACGTCTGTCATCTTTATTCTTAAATCTATTTTCTATTATTATTATTGATAAGAATAGGGTTAACACCATATGAGGACGGAGCCTTTACTTGTCCTCATATGGTGTTTAACTCGTCAGTCTTGTCGGCAACTGCCATTTTCATGAAAAAGAAGAAAAGAATAGGGTTGTTTTGTTGTTCTTTGAAAATATATATATTCTAGAGCTATAGCGAGAGACAGATAGGTAGATAAATAGAATGCGAAAGAGAAATAGAGTGAGAGAGAGAGAGAGAGCAGAAGGGATGTTAGGGCGCAAGGGCATACAGCCGCTCATGACCCCAAGTGATGCTCATTAGAGTGCGGTGGTGGTGGTGGGGGAGGGGGGGGGGTTTGGTGGGGGAGGTTGCTGGACCGTTCAGTCACCCGTTTCCGTCGGATAGCTGGTATCAGGGGCAATTTCCTGAACACATCTGCTGGACATGACGCCCGGTTCGCTCGTAACTACCTTCTCTGTCCATCGAGAACACGAAGGTTCTTCGAGCTCTCCCACCTAAGGACGCATTCCTAGAACCTTGAGAGAAAGGGACTACGGAAGGGAACTAGAGAAGGGGCAATGGGAAACGAAGTATGAAGGCTGTGAGAGCGTGTGTGTGTGCCCGAGTGTGATTCATCATGGTCTTGGATCACGTGTTGAACTCGTGATCGACAGCTCTTTTCCTCCCGAAAGAGTGCACAGAGCTCATATATGACCAATCTATGGGTAATGCTGTGACCTTACACGCACACACACCCACCCAACTCCCCGTCCACGAGAGTTGGAGTAACGGCTAGCAGCGCAGCGGTACTGAAATTATTTCGGCCCTGGGCAGGATTTGAGCCCGGACCGCCGTAGTGGCGGCCGCGAACGCTACTACTGCGCCGTCGTGTGTGTGTGTGTGTGTGTGTGTGTGTGTGTGTGTGTGTGTGTGTGTGTGTGTGTGTGTGTGTGTGTGTGTGTGTGTGTGTGTGTGTGTGTATGTGTGTATGTGTGTGTGCGTGTGTGTGTGTGTGTGTGTGTGTGTGTGTGTGTGTGTGTGTGTGTGTGTGTGTGTGTGTGTGTGTGTGTGTGTGTGTGTGTTCATCTTTTCAACCACATTAATGTACACTTTCATTCCATGCCATCACAGTCGAGACTGACAAGGAGCTCGATAGAAGCATATACGGAAACTGATACGTAGTCAAGCTAAGGACTCGAACTCAGCTGAGACTTAACAAGTGAACAGTGACTTAGCGCAATGGTCTAAGTCACTATTCACTTGTTACGTCTCAGCTGGGTTCGAGTCCTTAGCTTGACTACGTATCAGATTTCATATATGCTTCCATCGAGGTCCTTGTCAGTCCCGACTGTGATGGCATGGAATTAAAGTGAAAATTAATGTGGATTAAAAGATGAATATCTGTGTACTGAGGACCTTTCAGTGTGTGTATAATATATACATATATATATGTATATATTTATATATGTATATATGTATATATTTATATGTATATATTTATATGTGTATATATATTTATATTTATTTATGTATATATGTATACATATATATGTATATAATATATATATATATATATATATGTGTGTGTGTGTGTGTGTGTGTGTGTGTGTGTGTGTGTGTGTGTGTGTGTGTGTGTGTGTGTGTGTGTGTGTGTGTGTGTGTGTGTGTGTGTGCGTGTGTGTGTGTGCGTGTTTACCTAACTGTAACATACGTGAGGTCCTATCTCTCACTATCCAGATATCATACTTAGCTTCAGATGCATGCATGGTTCCAACGTGGGCTTGTGTGTGTGTGTGTGTGTGTGTGTGTGTGTGTGTGTGTGTGTGTGTGTGTGTGTGTGTGTGTGTGTGTGTGTGTGTGTGTGTGTGTGTGTGTGTGTGTGTGTGTGTGTGTGTGTGCGTGCGTGTGCGTGCGTGTGCGTGTGTGTGTACACGTTCCTGGGAAAACCTCTCACGATCACAATACTGTGTTTAAGGTCTGAGTTACCAGATCTGGACAATCCCCGACGTCTGAGGCATCCGGGGGAAGATCCAGGACCTGTGGGGACGGGGGACAGGTTGCCAGCAGGTGGCTCGAGGTCGGGAGGGATGGAGAGTGCGGCACCTTCCAGCAAGTGCCACGTTGTGCTACTGCGCATCAGACAAGTCAGGCTCTCCGTGACCTGGTATCGTACGTTCTCCGTGACCTCGTCTCGTGAAGGTCACCTGCTCTAAGAGTGTACTGACCTGTCTGCTGGAGGCTATGGGCCTTACGGCGAGGACAGGGAGGGTAGCAAAGAGGAGAGGTGGGGAGACGAAAGACAAATTTAGAATGAAGGAAAAGAGAGGGAGGGAGGGAAACATGGGAAGGAGAGAAAGACAAAGATAGGCGGAGAGAGGTTTAGAGGAAGAAAGAGAAGTAGGGGAGGGAAAGGAGAGAAAGGTTAGGATGAAGGAAAAGAGAGAGACAAGAGAAGTCTTTCAGAAACTTAAAAAGATAATCTAGAAATATTTCTTCTCGAAGTCAACAAACTTTCTCTGTTGATATTTGAATCCTGAGTTTTGATGCGACCAGGTATTCTTAAAGAAAATGAAAATGAGTAAACAAAACCTTGATCTCGACTTACCTGGAAGACATCCCTCTTCCCCCGGCTCCGAGACATAATAAATAGCTTTTAAAAGACCGAAGGTCAACCAAGCACGTGTTGATATTCATTCGTTTATTTATCTGTTTTATTTTATTTTATTTTTTTACATATTCCACCTTTTAAGATTTCCATTTCCCCCCTCTCTTCCATACACTCCACATTTGTTTTGTTTGTCTTTTTTTATTATCTCCTCTTCCATCTTTTCTCTTCTCCCTCGCCTTTCCCATAGTTTTCCTTTTACTAACCAAACATCGCATTCTCTTCTTTTGTCATCCTTAATGTAGCTAGTGAAGTAGTGGTTATGTGTTTTACTTACTACTTTGCAATATACATGTAATGGATCACTGACTCCCGATGATGTTGATGTGGTCTCCACAACGTTGTTCTTCAAAATTAGATGAAAAAGAAAAGAAGTGATTGTTTAGGTCCCCTGTTGTGAACGTGTGTGTGTGTGTGTGTGTGTGTGTGTGTGTGTGTGTGTGTGTGTGTGTGTGTGTGTGTGTGTGTGTGTGTGTGTGTGTGTGTGTGTGTGTGTGTGTGTTGATTTTGTTTGTGTATGTGTGTTTACCTAATTGTATTACACAAGAAAGGAGCAAGGCTCTTGAGGTCCTGTCTCTTACTCTCCAATTTAACATGGCTTCAAATTCCTGTAGGGTTCCAACTTGAGCTATATCTTCAAATCTATTAATCGCACTTTTATTTTCATTCGTGTGTGTGTGCGTGTGTGTGTGTATGTGCGTTTGCGTGTTAGGTAAGTCTGTTTTGCCGAGATCCAGACACGCCAAAATCTGAAGGTCAGATGGTAATTATCGTAAATAGCGGAATGAAAGGACGAATGCGGCCGCCTTGACCCACTCACGGTGGGACTAAACTTCCCTTTCCCCCCCTTCCCCCTCCCCTCCTCTCCCCCTTCCTCCCTCTTTCTTCCTGACCTCGGTCGCCGGGGACGTCTAGAACCAGGAGACCTCCTGGGCCACTCCTGAAGAAGGAGGACCTCTTTGGGAGGAAGGAGAGGTGGGGTGATGGGAGGCTGTTACTCCAAGGTCGAACCACTATCCGATGTCCATTCAACTTGTCCCCCATCCCCCACCCCCCAGGCATCCAGTTTTTTTTATTTTAAGAAAGTCTTCGGTAACCTGGTGAACATTGTGGACGGATACTTCAGTCCACAACTTCGGAGACTTCGATTCCAAGACCCGACTTCGGCTCCAGCACCCTTGAATTTGATCCTCCACCTTGGACAGGATTCGTCTTTTTAGAATCCCTTCTAGGGGCAGTTTTGGCGAGATTATATAACGCGAGAGATGCGCGAAAGTTTCCACCATGGCCTTGATGGGGACAGATGGTCTTCAGTTTCTGTTTCGTTACCTTAAGAGGTTTTCAAAATAGAATCTTCGAGGCACCCAGAAAAGCATTCAAAGTCTATACATACATATATATCATATATATATACACACACACACACACACACACACATATATATATATATATATATATATATATATATATATATATATCGGTGAAAACTTGGTGAACGTTATGAGAGTTAAACTCGAAAGGTCAAGGGGTAAAACCACCTGGTTTTTACCGAACACTCTAATCGCTTCACAACCCCACCTTTCAACGGATTAGAATCACTTCTACTAGCCTAAAAAAAAATCGTAAAGGCTGCGGTTGTCTGCGTTATGTACAATCACAGTCTTTGTATTATATACGATTCCGTGTTTTATTGGTTTCCCGAGGTTACAAATGGAATCCAACAGGATGCTACTTGTACAGTGAACGACAGTCGTCATTTTTTATTTAATTCCTGGTGTGTCACGTACAACTGAATTAAATCCCCTGACAGCAGCCAAAATAAAATAAAAAGTGCCACTTGGTACGGAAGACACTAAATATGTGAATATACGTATATGTATATATATATATATATATATATATATATATATATATATATATATATATATATATATATATATATATATATATATTTATATATATATATATATGTGTGTGTGTGTGTGTGTGTGTGTGTGTCTGTGTGTGTGTGTGTGTGTGTGTCTGTCTGTCTGTCTGTCTGTCTGTCTGTCTGTATATATATATATATATATATATATATATATTGAGTTCAAGTGTGTCTATCCATCCTTTGTAGGAATACAATTTACATAACGACAACAACAGCAATAGCAACAGCAATAAAAAAAAACACTATCACAGAGGCAATTAAGTTATGATGAACGTTAGCTTCAGAGCTACAACTAGATTAGCAAAGTTGCCTCCTGATGGGGTGAGAGACCTTTCGTTTCTTGGCCACGTCAGTGATGACAAAAGATCTTTGGACCTAGGATACAATAACCGGTTCGTTGGTCCGTTTGAGGGGGAGCTGGAGGGAGGGGGGACCCAATCTGGACCGGCCGGGCCAGTTCTCCTTTTTGTCTGAGCCTCTTCAAGATGGTCACGCACTTCTGAATGACTTTATTTTTTTATTCTGGCTAACGCCACATGGTTCTTTTGAGCTCAGGGCGGACCCTGAGATCCGGTCGTGCCTCCGCGTCCTCACCTTACCTGAATAGAATCGTCTGGCGATTGTAAGAATTAAAAATATACAAAGGGCGCTACTGTGTTGAAGAGATAGAAGGAAATAAAAGAGTTCACATAAGGACGTGTGTACGTCGCTGTTTTGAATTTGCATGTATGTACCTGTGTGTATACGTGTGTGTGTGTGTGTGTGTGTGTGTGTGTGTGTGTGTGTGTGTGTGTGTGTGTGTGTGTGTGTGTGTGTGTGCGTGTGCTTTTATGTTTTTATCATCATCTTCATCATCATCACCATCCTTTTCTCCCTTCCCTTTATCCTTCTTTTTATTCTATTATTTTTGTTCATAATCGTTGAACAATAATGTGTTACTCCACATGTTCTTAACATGAACATGAACCTTCTTGTATGCTTTATATATATATATATATATATATATATATATATATATATATAAATATAATGTATATATGTATCTTTATATGTGTGTGTGTGTTGTTTTTAGGGAGTGAGGGAAGGGGAGCATTGAAAGGTGGTACACCTGGTTTTAGGGACGAGGCTGTGCGCGGGTCGAACGTGGACACAAAATGCAGTCAGGCAACTCTTTATTTTTTTTTCTATCTTATTTATTTATTTATTATTTTTATAAAATTTTGTGACTCAGAAACTTGTCTTAAAGAAATGTCGTTGTTGTCCATCGACGACATTTTCCAAAACCGACCGGAGATGAATAAAATCGCATGGCGGCAACCAGGCACAAAAGAAGAGGACCAACTGGGACGGAAGGAGTGAGTCGAGACAAGCCGTTATCACCCCCCCCCACATTGACAAAGGAACGTCACCCAGATTAATAAAATCGCCCGGTGGCAGTCAGAATGAAAGGGGGGAAACGCCAAAACGAAACTGAAGCGAGATAGTCTGGAGCTCCTTGACAACCGAGAAGGGTACTGTGGAAGTGAATAAAATCTCCTGACGCCAAGTGGAGTCAAAAGGAACAGTACCACCCGGTACGGAAGGGGTTTTGGTCTTTGTTCCAGCAACCAGCTGCGCCTCAGCTGGTTCAATGACTTGCCTCAGGTCCGCTGACCGTGCACCACATGTGATCTTACTCAAGGGAGAGGTATGCCACTTTTTTATGAAGGAGGGAGAAGCCAGACGAGTTTTTTCAGTTGCGGGGAAGTCTCCCCATTCAGGCATTTTTTTTTTATGAGAGTCGTGACTGCATAATCGTGAAGTATCCCAGCAAACCCTGGGAGGACTTCAAGGTGAATAGAATATCCCAACCTTAGGTGGAATGATAAGCAGTTCACTAGACATTGGCCGAAGATTTTTTTCAAGACCAGCTAAGTACAGTGGTGTGTCTTTAGCCAGCCAGAGCAAAGTCTATAAAGTGCGCCTTCGAGATCAAACGAGCCCAGATTCTGCCATTGGCTTGATAAATCGCTTGGTGGCCCTTTGGTGTTGATCTTGCTGTTGCAAGACAGGAGCACGGATACGGATCCTATGGATACCAGCGACGACTCCTTGACCCTGGCTATCGTAGCACGTAGGGCAAGTGCGAAGGCCATTTCCCTCCAATTCCCTTCTTCTCCGAAGTCACCTTCGAAGTCACCTTTAAAGTCACCTTCGAAGTCACCTTGAAAGTCAACCTCGAAGTCACCTAAAGTCACCTTATGTCACCTTTGAAGTCACCTTCGGAGCCACCTTAGTGGTCACCTCGAGTCACCTTGAGTCACCTTCAAAGTCATCTTTAGTCACCTCGAGTCTTCTTGGGTCTGCTTCTCTCATAATCTGGGACGGAATTTCCTGACCGAATGTAGCCCGTCTCTCTTTTTTCTGACGAAGCT
>NC_134777.1:76244292-76246792 GCF_046742065.1 Oratosquilla oratoria
CAGGCGTAAATAACCCAGAATGTAATCTGACAATCTTGATGGCCATAAAGATTCAAAAAGCAATTTTTTTACATAATTTCTTCAAGAAAAATATTTGAGCTTCAGAAATCACATATGTTATCCTAATAAAACCAGCATTCCAGCTCTTTGTATGTTATTACTCTGTTATTAGTTGTTATTTTACATTATATACAGCAACTTTAAAATCAAGTAACTCGTTTCACTTTATTCTAAAATCAGAGAAAGGTAATATAACTTTGTACAAATAAAGTCTAGGGTACATACATACATATATACATAAGTACACAAACACACATACATGCATACATACATACATACATACACACATACATACATACATACATACTGTACATACACATATACTTGCATACATACATCATGCATACGTACGTACATACATACATACATACACATATATACACATACATACATATACATACATATACACATTATTATTATCATAATTTTTTATTTATCTATTTGTTTATCTATTCATTCTTGTTTTATTTTATTTTTTCTATTTGTGTATTTTATTTATGTGTCTATTTATTTGTTTTATTTTTTATCTATCTATTCATTTACTTATTTTTACTCTCAACTCAAAAAGTTAGAGCTACGAAGACGGGAGCGGCACCATTAAAACGAGCGGATATTTTTGCTTCAAATTTGACTTTTCCACGAAATCATCCCCTTTCTCAATGCACTTTCGCCAGCGTGTACATGGCCGTCCGGAGCGCAGTTTTCACTCGCATCTTGTCGCCACTTCGGAATCAACGAACCCATCTCCTAACCATTATGGCATCAACTGCCTCGGCTCCGTAAATGTTCACCAAGCGCCGGTGAATATCGATTGGTTCCACTTCTGCGTGGAGGAATTCAATGACGCATCTCTGCTTCTGACGCACATCTTAGACAGTGGTTACTTTGTTAGACTGTCACGCCGTCAGTATCTGCAACAGAGAAATTAAATATTCAGGTTATGAGCGCGAAGGTTCAGGCATCATAACAATGACATAAAATATCCCCTCGGATTCCTTTGTGTAGAATAAAAAAAAAATAGAAAATATTATTTTTGGAAATTGCCTCGTACACACTCTTGGAGGTGATTGCAATTGAGTTATGACGTCAAGAGTTTTGCAGCCCGGTGATTGGTGGAGGTGGAGGTACGAGTAGGCGTGGTTAACTTTGATACAGTAAATGTAAATATCCCCATGACGGATATTGATTGAAGTTGGACTACAAAGGTGTTGGCGTTGATGTGAAATGTATAATCAAAAGTAGTTTATTATTGCCAATATCGCTTGCGATTCATCTATGTCTAGGATCACGTGTTGGGCCCGTGATTGACTTCCATTACACTTCCGGATATGGGTATATGTTTCGTATGATCTAATCTATAAATAATGCAACGATTTTACATACATCACATAACCATGCCTGAAAGGGGCACAGTAACGTCCTTTCGTGAGTGGGAGGGGGAGAGGACGGAACTCGGTACCACAGTATGGGAGACACGGCGCTAATCACCGTTAAAAAAGCTGTTTGTGTGTGTGTGTGTGTGTGTGTGTGTGTGTGTGTGTGTGTGTGTGTGTGTGTGTGTGTGTGTGTGTGTGTGTGTGTGTGTGTGTGTGTGTGTGTGTGTGTGTGTGTGTGTGTGTGTGTGTGTGTGTGTGTGTGTGTGTGTGTGTGTGTGTGTGTGTGTGTGTGTGTGTGTGTGTGTGTGTGTGTGTGTGTGTGTTTGAAATGAAATAATGTTAGGTCAATGTTTCCTCTGAAGCACATCTACTGTTGCGAAGTTGAAGGAACTGCACACCTTCACGCAGCAAGGGTGAAAGGTATATTCGTAGACAGGGTGAAGGACATGACTGAGGGACGGGTGAGGATGACGTAGGGTGCCGTGGGCGGGGCTGACCTTGTTTTTGGTGAAGGTGACTGGCACACTGCCACCAGGGTGTCTTGTCTTGTCTTGTCTTGATGCTGAGGTTGATTTCAATAAAGCTTATACGCTTGCTCTTGATGATAGGGGAGGGGGAGGGAGGAGAGCCGACCTCCACCCTGAAGAGGGTGTGGATTGGTCGAGACCCCCAGTATCAGAATGACAGAAGAACACCACCTGTGAAGAACACCTGTTGAAAGGGGAAAGCTCGAAGCGACCTTTACCCCCCCCCCGTCTCCTTGATGGGGGGAGAGGGGCCTCTTTTTATCTGAATAAAGTCGTCCGGCCTCAGCCAGAAGAAAACTACTAAAGGTTGCACACAGGAGTGAAGGGGATCAACTATTTCCACTACTTTTGATTCAAGTGTAACCATCTTGTTCAGTTTCAGTGGACTTCAGTGAACTTTAGTGAGCTTCAGTCAGAGATCATTTTGTATAACACCCATCTACCTATATGCCAAAGGGTCATACACCCACTCCCCATCCCACACCTATACATAACCCTAAAAATACGCCAATGTAGAACAACAACGTACACAAATAA
>NC_134777.1:76254292-76269292 GCF_046742065.1 Oratosquilla oratoria
GAAGAAAAAAAAAAAGAATAGAAAATAGAATAAAAAAAAATAATAATAAAAAATGCAGTTGTGGAAACAAGCAAGAACGCCTCACGACTTCGAGAAAAGAGCTCTCCGAAGAATGACGTCACGGTCGGATGAGTCTCCGGAGGCCTCCTGGGCCTGTTCTTGGCTGCCCCACCGCCGGCGTCGGCAGGGTGGAAGGCGCGGAACAGGCTGACCGGCACGAAGAAGACCCGGGAATGAAGGCGAACCGGCTGCTTGTAGGCACCCAAGAACTGGTCGCAAGCACTTGTCTGAAGCAGCTGCACATGATGGTCTACAAGTACACTGGTTTGCCTGCGGTTAAGTTAGTTGGCCTTCGATTATGTTACCGGACCTGCAGCTATATCACCGGATCTGCAGTTGTATTACCGGACCTGCAGTTATATTGGTGTACCTGCAGCTATTGGTGGGTTTGCAGTAATATTAGAGGACCTACAACTATATTGGTGGATCTGCAGCTATATTGGTGGACCTGCAGCTATAGTGATGGGCTTGCAGTTATATTACCGGACCTCCAGCTGCATTGGTGGAACCTGCATCTATACTGGTGGACCTGCAGCTGTATTACCGAACCTGCAGCTATGTTGATGAGACTTTCAGCTATATTGACCTATAGCTATATTGGTGGGACCTACAGGTATAATGGTGAACCTGCAGTTATAATGGTGGACCTGCAGCTATATCGGTGGACCTGCAGCTGTAGTGGTGGGCTTGTAGGTATATTATCGGACCTGCAGCTGCATTGATGGACCTACAGCTATAGTAATGGGCCTGCAATTATACTGAAGGACCTGCATCTATATTGGTCAACCTGAAATTATATGAGCAGATCTGCAAACAGCTAAGGACTGGTTGCAAGTACTTGTCTGCAATTACATTAATGGATATCCAATTACATCCTCGGGTCCGCAATTATATCGCTGGACTAATGGTTATATTGGCGGATCTTGTCTACAATTCTAATCACATCATTAGGTTTACAATTACAGTGGTGGTTCTGTGGACACCATGGGCTAGTTGCAAAGAATTTTCTGCCATAGCATCGGTGGATGTATGCAGTTACATTGCTGGATCTGCAATTATATTGCTGAGCCTGCAATTATATTGGTAGTGTTGTAGTCACTGCATATATCTCCAATTGTATCAGTGGTTGTGCAGTTACATTTGGTGGGCCTTCAATTGTATTAGTGGATCTGTAGTTATTGTATATATCTGCAATTACATTGGTGGTTGTGCAATTAGATTGGCTTTGCACATTGTCTGGTCCAAATTGGCTCGTTTGCAGTTGGATATCTTCTTTGATATTAGGTTGATTGCCTCGCTTTGTTCTCAATTCGTCCCTTGGTTTGGCAGTCACATTCATTATTTTACTTGCTTGTTGTAATCACTTTGATAATGTCCTGTAGACTTTATTCAGATGGTGGGGTTGGGGGGGTCGGTTACAACTGTCTCTCCCAAAAAGAGAAAGATAGGCCAAGAGGAAAATGAGACCGCAAAGAAACTGCACTCCAGAAAATCTCCCATTATCCGTGCGCACGCGCGTGTGTGTGTGTCCATATGCATGCCGGTTATGTCCGTGTGTATGAATGTTTATGTGTGTCCTATTTATCTAATCGCCTTTACAGAATGAAATATATGCTGGTAGGATTCCTTCTATACGTTTCCAGTGGTCGGTTTTGACCTTAGATTGTCCCATCTTGTTTGAATGTGTGTGTGTGTGTGTGTGTGTGTGCGTGTCTGCGCGATTATCTAATTGTAGTTATCTAATTACAATATTCAAGACAAGCAGTGCTCGCAGCATCTCATCTCTAGAACTCCAATGGTCTAACATAGTGAGGGAATGAGAGAAACAAAGAGAGAGAGAGGGGGGAGGGGGAGGGAGGGAGCGCCGTCGGCGTAAGTAATGAGAAAAGACCGGACTCAAAGGGTGAGACTGGAAAAGGGCACCTTGAACACACTCCAGCTGGTTTCTGGAAAAAGGAGTGGGGAGTGGAGGGAGGGGAGGAAGTGTGTGTTGGGGGGGGGGCACCTGCAGGGCGAGTTGGGCGGGAGGGCAAGGAGAGAAATGACCGGTTTGGTTTGTGTTTGAGTGGAAGAATTCTACTTGCATTCTCGTTCTTAGGTGCAGAGGAGAATTAAACGTTTTTGTTTTCTTTGTCTCTTAATGTGTGCCTTTGGAAGTAGTTTTGAAGAAGACTGTCTACATGATTGCACGCTTCGACCTCCTTCTTGGCATCTGGTTAGTGTCTCCTTGGGAAAGCGAAGTAATCACCATATTTCATCTAGGTATGGGAATGGGAATAACACTTGTTCTTAGTACAGGACTAGTATCGATACAGAAATATGATTTTATATGTGCGTATATATGCATATATGTACATTATATATATATATATATGTATATATATATAAATATGTATACATATATATATATGTATATATATATAAATATGTATACATATATATATATGTATATATATATATATGATATACATATGTATATAAATATATATATATACATATATATATGTATACATATATGTATACAAATACATATATATATATAATATATATATACTGTATATATATACATATATATATGTATATATATATATATACATACCCGTATATATATTTATATATATATATATATATATATATGTTTGTATATACATATGTATATATATAATATATAAATATACATATATATATGTATATATATATACATATATATACATATATATATAATTCGTCTTCAAGGAGCTCTTGGAAGACGAATTATCACACATTAAAAACACATTCAAAAACTTGAAATACCCAGGAGGCCTGATCAATAAAACAAAACTCAATACGAAGAAAATCCACGATAAATCAAACGCCCAGGCCAACGGACCAAATGCCCAGGCATTCAGGCCTAATGGCCGTACAGCGAGGAAAGATCATGCCACACCACATTTTATAACTGTACCTAATTCTGAAAACACCGAGGATATTGATAGATATTTATTAAAAGGTGGGATAAACATTGCGAAGGCATCCTCGAATAAGATAGGGAAAATGTTTAAAGACCACACTGATAGTCACAACAACCTCAGTGTGATTTATCGCATTCCCTGTAGCGGCTGTCCCTCAGCATACATCGGTGAATCAGGTCGAGGGATTGAAAAGAGATTCAGCGAACACAAAAATGACATAAGGGCACACAGGACATCGAACTCCCTTGTTCGCCACCTCGAACTATGTAACAACCTACCTGATTGGAACAAAGTCGAAATTTTGCATAAGGGATTACAAAAGAAAATGAGAAAGACGATGGAAGCTCCACATATAAACATCCAAGTAAACAACAATGAGAGAGAAGGGTTTATATGTCTTTCCAAAGCAGCCAGTCTTTTAGTAATTAACGCTCTGAATAAAACCTGACGCTCGAAGCTTGACGAGTTCCTCCCACTGCAGATATAGATTTTGTGATCATGATGTATTATAGCGAGTCCTCTGAAGAAGGTCATAGAGACCAAAACGTTGGGACATATTCTGAAGCCCATCTTCGTTTACCCTTCCCCACCTATCACTCTCTCATTTGTCTCAAATAATTTCTAAATATATATATATATATATATATATATATATATATATGTATATATATACATATACATATATATATATACATGTATATATATGTATATATATGTATATATATACATATACATATATATATTTACTCATATATATATATATATATATATATATATATATATATATATATATTTTTTTTTTTTTTTTTTTTTTTTTTTTTTTTTTTTTCTTCTTCTTCTTCCTTCGGGCCGCTTGCTAACCCCTTACCCCCGATAGTATCTGCCTCCATTGTCGTCGGTCTTGCGCACTTGTCATCCATTCTTTTGTATTCTCCATCCCAGTACTTTTTAGGTCTTGTTTGATGTTATCCATCCATCTTCTGGGTGTTCCTACTGATCTTCTTCCACCGATAATTCTTTCTGTAATGACCTTTCTTGGGATTCTGTCCATTTCCATTCGGGCGACATGACCAGCCCACTGCATTCGTCTTGCCTTTATTGTACTTACGACACTTCCTTGATTTGCCATCTCTCTCAGTTCAAAGTTGTGTCGCCGTCTCCATGCTTTTTTATCTGCATCATACACTGGGCCAAAAATCTTCCTGAGGGCTTTATTTTCAAAGACAGATAAGGAGTGTTCCATTCTCTTTGTGAGACTCCATGTTTCACATCCATACAGCAAAACTGGTTTGATAATTGTGCTGTAGATCTTCAGTTTTGTCTTTTTAGATATGTTCGCTCTTCCCAGGACTTTTTGGAGACTGTAGAAACATCGATCGGCTGATACTATTCTGCTTTTAATTTCTGTTTCCATATTATCATCATCATCAGCCATAGAGACAAAGTATTTAAATCTGCACACCCCATACCTGACATTATCTATTTTTAATTGTTCCTCTCTCTCTCTCTCTCTCACTCTCTCTCTCTCTCTCTCTACATATATATATATATATATATATATATATATATATATATATATATGTATGTATGTCTTTATTCAACCACAAACAACTTTTAATTCCATGCCATCGCAATCGAGACTGAAGAATCGCTCGATGGAGACATTTTGTTGGAAATTGAAACGTGGACGAGCCGAGGATTCGAACCCAGCTAACCCGTAACAAAGTTACAGTGACTTAAACCAATGCGCTATCAAGAGAGATATAAGTTGAGTACGATTTTCTTATATTTGTATGCTCGAATTACATACATCTACACGAAATATCGCGTTCAACCCACCTCCGCTATGATATTGCATTTAGCTAGTATGTGCACGTGGGATAGATTATACATCTACACATAAAGATATCAATTGATCGCTGGGAACCATTCAGTGTAGATGTATAATATATATATGTATGTATATAACGGTGGATATAATTTATATATATATATATATATATATATATAATGTATGTATATAACGGTACATATATATTATTTATATATATATATACATATATATATATATATAATATGATATAATATAATATATATACATATATATATAATATCTATATATGTATATATATGTATACATATATATACATATATATACACACACACACACACACATATATATATATATATATATATATATACATATATGTATGCATATATATACATATACACACACACACACACACACGCATATATATATATATAATATGTGTGTGTGTGTGTGTATAAATATATACATATATATTTTCTTTTCTTTTCTTTTCATTCTTTTCCTTTCCTTTCCTTTTCTTCCGTCCCTTTTACAGCAGTCCCCACCGGGGAAAACTACACCCGAGCATATGTTTAAGGCCATGAATGGAGCAAAAAAGGCCCTTTCCCTTAGGTGTTGTCCGTAAGTAGGACCACGTGCACAAATAAGTCTGGGTCAGAATCTGCATAAATATGTGGAGGAAGTCCCCTACGCGTCCTTTTGTGACAAAATGCAGTGTTCATACATAGTCTGTGTGTGTGTGTGTGTGTGTGTGTGTGTGTGTGTGTGTGTGTGTGTGTGTGTGTGTGTGTGTGTGTGTGTGTGTGTGTGTGTGTGTGTGTGTGTGTGTGTGTGTGTGTGTGTGTGTGTGTGTGTGTGTGTGTGTGTGTGTGTGTGTGTGTGTGTGTGTGTGTGTGTACTTGGTCATCTTTACTTAATTGTAATATACAGGACGGGTCCTACACTCGCATAGTCCCGTCTCTTTTCTTTCATCTCTTAAACTTAACTTTATGTTCGTTTATGGTTGTAGATTGGCTTGTGTCTTCTTTTTTACTGCTTCTGGATTCTGTGTGATTCACCATGGTCTTCAATCACGTGTTGGACTCGTGATCGACATCTATTTCCATACCGAAAGAGAGCTCAGAGCTCATATATGAACAATCTATGGCTAATGCTGTGACCTTACCCACACACACACACACACCCAACTCCCCGCCAACGAGAGTTGGAGTAACGACTCGCAGTGCAGTGATACTGAAATTATTTCAGCTTTGGGCGGGATTCGAACCCGGACCGCCGTAGTGGCGGCCTGGAACTTTACCACTGCGCCATGAGTTGTGTGTGTGTGTGTGTGTGTGTGTGTGTGTGTGTGTGTGTGTGTGTGTGTGTGTGTGTGTGTGTGTGTGTGTGTGTGTGTGTGTGTGTGTGTGTGTGTGTAGGTATTTATATTTATATTTATGAATGTACACCGGGTATGGATGCGGCCTGTATGTGCGCAAGGATGCGTGAAAATAATATTTTCGTTCCCCATCATGAATCCTCATTCCACCACCACCACCCCACTCCCTGCGCTACCGTTCCTACTGCTGACGTTTTTGCGAACAACTTCGGCAAGAGTGAAAGTGCCACCCCCCCCCCAGCTCGAGCGGGGAGTGGGGGGGGGGAGGGGCTTGAAGGCTCAAGGTCTCGCGGGGTTCTCACCTCCGCAGAGTCCCTGTTTGAATGTGTGTAGCCTATGCGTGAATTTATAGACACGGCTCGAGCACGCCCGCACTCGCACACACACACACACACACACACACACACACACACACTCACACTCACACACACACACACACACACACACACACACACACACACACACACACACACACACACACACACACACACACACACACACACACAAACACACACAGGCTTGATCAGGAGTGTCAAATGTGGCCCACAGACCAAATGTGGCCCGCAGGATTGTCCTAAATGGTCCACGAAGAGACAGAAATTTTTTCAACTCGAGCTACTATATTTGTTATGATTGGGGAAGACATTAGAATATTTAGACGAGTTATAATAACAATATATACCTATTGTTCATATTATCGTGGTTTTATTTCATGTTATCATTGCTAGCAAGAACACTTATTGTGAATTTGGCAATAAGTAGTTACTTGATCTTTGATTGCCCTCGAAGCAACAACCATCACTCCATCTGTTACCACTGGTCTCTCTCTGGTCTCTTGGAGGAGATCCCACGGCCTCCATGGAACCGTTAACGGCCACCAGGCTGGTCCATAACTGATTAATAGTAATTACAATCGAGGAATCCCCTCTGGGATCCTTGTACACCCACCAAGCCAAGTCTGTTTCGACGTCACTGTTTAATTCATCCAATAACTTTGAACATTACAAATAAGTGCCACCCTTTAAGGGCGTGACTTTACCTCCGTGCACCAATAATTTCTCTCCTCCTCCACCCTTTTCTCCAATCAGAAAGGCTGTTATACTGTCTCAAGCAATACTGCTTACGCAAGCACTTTTGTCACGAAGGGAAGTGGCTTAGCGTTTGCATTTCGCAACATCAGCACCTCTATCGATACCCTAACTTTTATTTACAAGCATTGGACGGTGAGCGAGAGTATGCAATTCTGCAAATCCTTAGCGGCCATTGTTTTCAAAACATGTAAGTCGTAAAATTAATTTCTCGCCACCTACCCCTCTATCTACCTACTTGTCTACCTCAATCTACCAGCCTCTTACAGCGTGCGTGCGTAAGTTGCATAAAATTAGGTAGGTCAGTGACAGCAAGGGAGTAAGTGATTAAGAGAGGGAAGAGGAGATGGAAGGTGGGGGTGAGGTCATGAAATAGGTAATGATGTGGAGGAGGGGTGCCTCCTGCCTTCTTCAACTCCTGATTCTCCAACTCACGGGTTCAGAGTGAAGATCTTACGCCCGGAAACGCTTTGCATGTCACGAAAGTCACTTTTGCCCTATGTGCTCGAATAGTCAGGGCAGGTATCAGCAGCAGCACCAGTAGCTATTGGAGTCGAATTCGGGTCCGTGCAGTATGAAGCGAGATCGAAAACAATGCTCCACAGTTTCAGGGTTACAAATGCTTATTGTTAGATATTACATGGCTCCTTTGAGGAGTGGAAGCTTCTCTTAGCTGAATAAAATCGCCTGACGACATTTGGTAACTGGTTAATCGGAAGGGGTTCAGCCCCTTCGTTAATAAAGGGGTTCATGAAGAAATAAATGAAATAGACTGACGGCAGGCAGAATAAAAAAAACAAGTATAGTTTATGGGTCAAGCGAATCATTCGCCTCCACAAATCTCCCCATCAAGTCTGACAGTTTTCCCCATACATCCCCATTTATCTTTTCATCCCAGGTTCTCCAACGTATTTGCGGTCAGACTTTTATGTCGGTGCTACAATAGCTACCATGCGACCCAGTGGAATGTTGACATCGTATAAGTCAAATTGTTGGGAAGTTTACAATTTGTATGTGGTCAGAGCGGGTTGTTTGCACTCTAGTAGGTGGTGTGCTAAGGTATATCCTTCTTCCACAAGGAGCTGAGATAAAAAAGGAAAACAAATGGATATTAGATGGGTGTGGGGTGAGTGAAGTGTGGGTGCATGCCTTGACTGGCTACCTCCCTCATAAGGAGGATAGGCCTTTTGGTATAGGTAGATAGGTGTGAGATCAGACTTGGTCAGTGCTGCAATAGGTATGTTGTAGGCTTGTGGAATGTTGACACTAGTAGAAACTGGACTGGGGTGCTTACTCTGAACAAACTGATAAACATTTCAATTTTCCTTTTAACATTAAACCATGAAGGGCATAAAAAAAAGTCCACAGTTTTGAGCGATCAACGACCTAGATTGTCAGAACGTCACTAGCAGCTATCCAACTCAACATGAATTGTATTAGAGAGAAGATCCCTCCAAGTTTATTCTAGACGTCATCAAAGGGAATGTAGGAGATATGGTGGCCGTATATACCGGCAATCTTTCTGTATAGAATGAGGTCATTTAGGAGTGTTTATCGTAACGGGTGTACTGGTAACTTTACATTATAGATAACTGAGTTTCCAATCGTTAGAGTGCGCTGGTGGCGTAATCGGAAGCGTGATGATCTCACATTTGCTTATTTTTAGTTCGAATTCTGCACTCCTCTCCGATTCTCAGCAATGACTGTTACCTAATAGTCCAAATGCATAGGCCAAAGGTGACTGCTTCAGCTGCAGCTACGTGCCTCCTGGCGTAGACTCCTCGCCTTTTTCTTGTAATGGTTCATTCATGAAAGGTGGTGGACCTGAAGATGTTTGCTGTCGTTCTCCGTTAACGTCCCACTCACAGCGAGGAATTCCAAGGAGGAGGGAGTTCCTTCCAGAAGTGAAAGTCTTTCTGGAAGGACACAAAGCCGCGGATTTTGGGACGCGGGCAAGGTAGGCTAACCACCGCACCACCACAGACTCCGTCGACTAGATTTTTGTGGACTGCATATTAGAAGACAAAGGTTGGGATAGGTGTTGGGTAAGCAATCTTAGCTAAATACACACATTAATAAGGACGACACATTTTTTATTCAATTAATTCTGCCTACAATGTTTAAGGTTTATTGAGAAAATATTCAGAAATAAACTCGGATTAAGATTTATTTTTCTTCTTCCCATCCACGTCAATGTGTTTGTGTGTGTGTGTGTGTGTGTGTGTGTGTGTGTGTGTGTGTGTGTGTGTGTGTGTGTGTGTGTGTGTGTGTGTGTGTGTGTGTGTGTGTGTGTGTGTGTGTGTGTGTGTGTGTGTGTGTGTGTGTGTGTGTGTGTGTGTGTGTGTGCATGTATGCAAATACTGAGAATAAATCTTGCTTAAAAGACCTTTGATTAGATTATTTCAGCTTCCCTTTACAATATTCTTGGTCATTTACCCAGTCACTGACACTGGTGACATCATGATATATTGCATCATTCCTATTATCAACGAAGACCCTATTTGAGGCCAGGATGGTGCAACAAGTAAGATGTTGCAACCCAAGTATCAACCGAAGTCTCATGTGAGAATGTGAGACCCCAAGTATTCGTAGTCTTAAAGGAATGTTTTGTATGACAAACATTATCTTATCGACTCGTTTCGTTATTTACCTGTTTGTCTTTATTTTGTTCATACGTTTGTATATTTTGTCTGTTTGTTTATTTTTATTTCCGTTTTACTTACTCGTATTTATTTACTAGTTATTATTATTTGTTTTAGCTTGTATATTAGTTTATTTTACCTGATTCGCTTTTTTGTTCTCGTTTTTTTAAATATTTATTTTCCTATTTGTTTACTCTATTTTATTTATTTATGTTTATGACTTACCCCACCATTCACTCCGTCCGAAGATAAGCTTATCAGCTTTCATCGCGCCCTGAACGGCCTGGCCGGCTGCTACCTGCCCTCCGATCACTATAACATCGCCCCCGGAACGCCAGAAATGCGTCGACCGGACGAACACAGCGGGAGGCGGAGGAGAAGACGTTCTCCGTCTGGAGAAGGAGGCGGACTTTAAAGAAACTAATTTTTTTAGTAACATAACTGTTACTGCCTAGACGTGGGAGAGGAGTACCTCCCCCATTTACTTCACTGTCATCAAAAGCGTACCTTTCTTTCTCGGTTAGATACAGCATACAAAGCTTGTACCACCTCGCCACCTTCCCATCTGACATGATGGTAAGAAAAAAAAAAAACGCTACCGTAACACCAAACTGGTGACACACAGCAATGGTGTCCATCCATCCAGTGGTGCGCATTCTTGTGGAACCCAGTGGGCTTCCACCAGGGCTCCATTGAGTGGCGCCACCTATTGTTTCTGCCGAAGGACCCCCGACCCCGACCAGCCTGAACATGACCGGCTCATTGTTATCGTTATTCCTTCTTTTCAAATTTCTCTTTTTTCTTCTTTTTATTTTCTATTTTTATTTCTTCCTCTTTTCTTCTTCTCCTCTTTTCTTCTTCTCCTCTTCCTTCTTATTCATCTTCTTCAGTTACCTCTTTTTCTTCTTTTTACTCTTCTTCCTATATTCTTCTTGTTACTCTTCTTCTACCTCTTCTTTATTCTTATTTTAATTTTCTTTGATCACCCTCTTCATCGTCTTCTTTTTCTTGAAACTTCTTCTTTTCTTTAATTACCTTTCTTCTTCTTCTTCTTCTTCTTCTTCTTCTTCTTCTTCTTCTTCTTCTTCTTCTTCTTCTTCTTCTTCTTCTTCTTCTTCTTCTTCTTTTTCTTCTTCTTCTTCTTCTTCTTCTTTTTCTTCTCCTTCTCCTTCTTCTTCTTCCTCTTCCTCTTCTTCTTCTTCTTCTTCTTCTCCTTCTTCTTCCTCCTCTTCCTCTTCTTCTTCTTCTTCTTCTTCTCCTTCTTCTTCTTCTTCTTCTTCTTCTTCTTCTTCTTCTTCTTCTTCTTCTTCTTCTTCTTCTTCTTCTTCTTCTTCTTCTTCTTCTTCTTCTTCTTCTTCTTCTTCTTCTTCTTCCTCTTCTTCTTCTTCTTCCTCACCTTCGTCTACTTGATAATTTTCCTCTTCTTGGCGAAGCCTTTTAAAGAAGAGAACTGATGTTGACACGACACCTCTTCTCCCCCCCCAACTCCTCCTCGTTCTCGTTGTTTACGGAGGCAGTTAGCACCATGACACATGACACTAGAGTGACACGCACGCGCCGCCACCTTCTGCGGGACACAAACAAAAATCTTTCCCCAACGGGTACTTTATCCTACTTCGATGACTTCAGTCACTTCGGATGATGTCATCTTCTTCTCTTTATTCTTGCCAACCTTCTTTCTCTTCTTCCTCGTTTTGTTCACCTTCTTCTTTTGCTTCTTCTTATTCTTCTTGTTCAACCTCTTTTTCTTCTTTCTCTTCTTCCTCCTCCTGCGGTAATTTGAAGTTGAGCATTTTGTCTATGTATTCCATATTCCTCGGTGATTTTAGACAGTTTAAGGGAAGACTAGGTTAGGTTAAGTTAGGTTAACTTTAGCTTAGTTTAAGGTTAACTTTAGCCTAAGGTTAGACTGAGTTTAGGTTAACGTTATATCAAGGTTAGGTTGAGGTTAGGTTAACGTTATATCAAGGTTATATTAGGTTAGGTTAGATTAAGTCAAGGTTAAGTCAGCTGTGCAGCAAATCCCGAAATGGGACCTGTTGGGGAAGAAATCTATTCTTGCGTGGTCGGTCGGTCGTGCGTGGGTCTCAAGGTGAGAGACCCCGGGAGCGACGGTGGAAGTGAAGAGTCTTCCAAGAAGCCCGAAGGCTCATGACTCTTTCAGTGCGGCTACCCACTTCACCCCGCCAGGAGATTTTATTCCAAGGAAGGGCTGAAGAGACCCCAGCCTGAAGGTATCGTCCCTCGATCGAAACCCCGTATGAGCCCCCGAGTCCTGTCTTCGGGCTGCATGGAATCACTTGTCCTTGGATATAACAGTCTGTAAAATGAGTCACCGTGTTGAAGGAGTTTAACGTTATTTATCATATTTCCCTGCCTTTTGTTGTCTGGTCAGACTTCTTTTTTCCTTTTGGTATTCAGCGTGGGTCAATTGCAATGCTCGAGTACATGGCTGCATTTCCTACCGAGACTCCAATATCCGTTATATTTGTGAGTGTGTTTCTGATGTTGTAACATGAGGCAGCACGACTGTTTCTGCTTTGATTTTAACAATAATTGTTGTTTTGCTTTAAAAGCACTGACTGGCGCAACTTTGCTGCTGACTATGTATTTCTCCTCCTTCTCCTCCTCCTACTCTTCCTCCTCCCCCGTCTCCTCTTCCTCCTCCCCCGTCTCCTCTTCCTCCTCCCCGTCTCCTCTTCATCCTCCTCTTCTCTTTCTCCTCCTCCGTCTCCTCTTCCTCCTCTTTCTCTTCCTCTTCCTCCAATTATTGCTTTTATAATCCTCTCCTTCAACTAGCTCTCCTCCTCCTCCTTCTCCTCCTCCTCCTCTCTTCTTACCCTACTCTCCTCCTCTTCCTCTTCCTTCTCCAGTTACTGCTTTTATCCTCCTCTTCCTCTTCATCATTCTCTTTCCACTATTTTTATTACGTCAGGTATTGGAGAAGAGTGTACGTGTGTGTGTGTGTGTGTGTGTGTGTGTGTGTGTGTGTGTGTGTGTGTGTGTGTGTGTGTGTGTGTGTGTGTGTGTGTGTGTGTGTGTGTGTGTGTGTGTGTGTGTGTGTGTGTGTGTGTGTGTGCGTACGTTTTCGTTTGTGTGTATGTGTACGCCTACGTGTCTGTACACAGGGGTATACATGCATTATGTATATGTATGTACAGTATATGTTATCTGTGATATTTTGTCATTTGTTTTGTACTGTACTTGCAAACTAATTTGATGCGGAAAAGGAGATGAATTAATCAACTCTTGTACCTTTGTGATAGTGTCTGTAGTTTTTTTTTCGTTTTTCTTTTTTTGTATTGTCATGTCTTTTGTCTTTACGTTTTCATCCTTCACATTTTAGTTTTATTTAGTTTTTGCCCCCTGATTCTCATTGTTTGATTTTTGCTCAAATGTTTTATGTCTACATTCTTGAACTTTTGACGTTGCCTTCTCCTCCTCCTCCTCCTCCTCCTCCTCCTCCTCCTCCTCCTCCTCCTCCTCCTCCTCCTCCTCCTCCTCCTCTTCCTGTTCCTCCTCCTTATCTTCCTCCTACTCCCTTCATATTTGACACTAGTCCTCCCTTCCTCCCTTTCCTTCAATCCATCCCCCTGCATTCCCTCTTTCTCTTCCCTTCCACCCAAACCTCAATCCCTCCCTCCCTCTCTCCCATCCTTCCCTCCATTCCTCTATCCTTCCACTTCTTCCCACGTCCTTCAAAATTGCATCTCTGCCGCACCTTCCTTCCTTCCTTCCTTCCTTCCTTCCTTTCTCCCTTCTCTTACGTTTCCATCTTGTTGTTTTTCTTCCTCTTTTTTTATTTTCTTCCTCTCCTTCCCTTTTTTCTTCTTCCCTTTCTTCTTCCTCTTTTTATTTTTCTTCTTCTTCTTCATCTTCTTCCCTTTCTTTCTCTTCTTCTTCTTCGAAAGGAAAACCGAGGTCAAACGAGGTCGAAACCATAAAAGGGAAACGGCGAACTCCGGAGACGAGGCGACGCTCGGTATCTCTCTCTCTCTCTCTCTCTCTCTCTCTATATCTATATATATATATATATATATATATATATATATATATATAAAATATATATATATATGTATGTATATATATATATATATATATTCATCTGTCCCCTTCTCTCTCCCTCCCTCCCTCTCCTCTCTCTCTCCCCCCCCCTTCTCTCTCTCTCTCTCTCTCTCTCTCTCTCTCTCTCTCTCTCTCTCTCTCTCTCTCTCTCTCTCTCTCTCTCTCTCTCTCTCTCTCTCTCTCTCTCTCTCTCTCTCTCTCTCTCTCTCTCTCTCTCTCTCTCTCTCTCTCTCCTCTCTCTCTCTCTCTCTCCTCCCTCTCTCTCTCTCTCTCTCTCTCTCTCTCTCTCTCTCTCTCTCTCTCTCTCTCTCTCTCTCTCTCTCTCTCTCTCTCTCTCTCTCTCTCTCTCTCTCTCTCTCTCTCTCTCCCTCTCCCTCTCTCTCTCTCTCTCTCTCTCTTTTTTTGTATTGACTAGTGCTTCTATCCCCGTGGATAATCTCGCGCCGCTTCCGTGCGTGTATGTGTACTCGATCGCACGTAGGGTATGATCGCTTGCATTTATGTGTGAATATACTGTACGGTACACAAGCATAGACATAAACACACACGCGCACACTTACACATATATACACACACGCACACATCCAGACATACACACACACACACACACACAAGCATACACGCACACACACACACACACACACACACACACACACACACACACACACACACACACACACACACACACACACACACACACACACACACACACACACACACACACACACACACACACACACACACACACACACACACACACACACGGCTTTGCTGGTTTAATAGTAAGCATCTCGGCTTCCCTTACTGGAAGTCTGAGATCGCGTCCCTTTGACGCCGCGGAAGCTTGATGAGCACTGCAAGCGTAGGAGTGAGGATAACTAGTACCCAACCCGAAATGGGGTTAACCTAGACGGGTTTAACCCCCTCTCACTTCGAGAGGGGTCACTATGGCTTTGAATAAAAGTGCGTGGCGTCAGCCCCAATG
>NC_134777.1:76274292-76279292 GCF_046742065.1 Oratosquilla oratoria
TGTTTTGAGTGTTTTTATTTGTTTATTTATTTGTCTGATTATTTATTTATATGCTAATTTTCTGCATCCGACCTCTTTATGGACCAAAAGGCCTCCTGTCGGCCTCATCCTTTACTTATAACCTTGACTCCCCACCCCATTATAACGAGGAACACGAGCCAATGCCAACCAAGGATTGGCACCACAGGAAGTCACGCAGGCGCTCTGGTCTGGTGGAGAGAAGATGCCTGAGTGTTGGAGATCGCCAACGACGTGTCATGGAGGGAGGCACCCCCTCCCTCCGCTCTCCTTCGATGTTTGGTCGGGAAAACTTTGTTTGTTAGAAGTTTGAGTTCGAGTTGGTAATCATCTAAATTCACCTTCAAGCACACACGCGCGCACACACACACACACACACACACACACACACACACACACACACACACACACACACACACACACACACACACACACACACACACACACACACACACACACACACACACACTAACACACACACACACACACACATACACAAGTACAAAAAAATTATAACAAAACTTGAAAGAATACAAAGAGCAATTATGAATTTGGCACCAACACTCTCAGAACTATCATATGAAGAGAGACTAGCAAAACTTGAGCTACATACATTAGAGCAAAGAAGAGAGAGAGGAGACTTGATAACAATTTATAGGATCATGAAAGGCTATTGATAGAGAGGATCTAATAAAATGGGATAGTAGAGATACAAGAGGACACGGAAAGAAAATCCAGAAAGACAGTTATAGAAGAGACCTGAAAAAGAACAGCTTTCCCCACAGTGTAATAGACGTTTGGAACAAGTTAGGTGAAAATGTGGTGTGTGCAAAAACGATATACGAATTTAAAAACAGTCTAGATAAAACGAGACATGAAGGCGGGACATCACGAGCATAGCTTCCCTTCTCGTAAAATACATCTAGGTAAATACAACTAGGTAAATACACATACTCACACACACATACACACACGCACACATACACACATACACACATACACATACACACACACACACACACACACACACACACACACACACACACACACACACACACACACATACACACACATTTCGTTCTGTTCATACCCTTAACCCAGATGCACCTAGCCAATTGGAAATGGACCCACATATGTAATTCTTCATGATGAATCTTGTATCACGCCTTACCTCCACCTTCCCGAAAGGCCGATTGCAAATTGATCTACAAACAATTTCGCCTGGGGAAGCTGGTACTGTGAATTAGATTGCAGCATGCAATATCTCCCCAAAAGGCTGCTCCTAGTCAGTTGCAAAATTGTCTACAATTGCAACTTTACGCGGGGAATGTGATCCTGTGTATTCGTTAAAAACAAGCAGCATCCTCTCTAAAGACTGCTCCTGGCCAGTTGCAATTTGGTCCACAGACGCTCCATTACACGAGTAATCTGCTGTTGTACAATAGATTGTAACACGCAAAGTAACACACGCAATATCCTTCCCAACGGGTCCACCGATGCACTTGCAAATTATTCTTTCTTTCTTTTTTCTTTCTATTTCTTATTATTCCCAAAGCAAAGCGATGATAGCACTATATAGTGCTCTTCTCTCAAAGTGTGATCCAACAGATTACAAGGTTTTCTTGTATATACCTTCACACACATACGTATTGCCGATATAATCCATCATAATTACACACGCATATATGTATACGTACACACATGTACACACACATACGTGCACACACAAAACAGCCACCATAGAGAAACAGCCCCAGACGCGCACATACTCCATATGAGTTGGATCAGTCGAAGATCGAACGGCAGTTTCCAGAGAGCGTGACGTTGGAGGTTGTCGACATCAACATAACGACACAAAATCTTCAACATCAGTTAACACGCAAGACACATACGCACACACACACACACACACACACACACACACACACACACACACACACACACACACACACACACACACACACACACACACACACACACACACACACACACACACACACACACACACATGAATACATATGAACAGGTAGTTGTTTAATATACTAATGTGATAGATACAACCATATACTCGTACATGTGCGTATACACACAACGTACAAGAACATACTATATATACGCATCACCGACTCATACTCGCGTATAATTATTATTATGTATTCCTGTACGTTTATTCATGTTACCTTGCACACACACATACAAATATACACGTATTCACACATGTACACGTATACATGTACATATACCCTACATGTCTGTATGTATTCATGAGCGTTTATATCCTAAAAGATACCTTTCAGACAAGCTTGAGTGACTGCAGCCTCGCAGATGACCACAATTTGAACACACACGTAGACACGTTCAAGTACACACAAACCCACACCTCGTTTCCGGCGCGTTAACCACTGGTCTCCCTCTTTAACACAAAATAACCTTGGGTTACTTCCTCGTTTCCATAGAATGGCTAATACTCCTCCTTGCTTGCAATACCAAGAGAAACTAGATGTGGTAACGCATGTTGCTGTGCTCAACCTGACCTTGTCGTGCCCTTCGATAAGGGTGAGATCTCCATGACAGCGTCCGTGGTCTGGAAATCACATTGCCTACGCCTCCTGGCCCCGGAGTTTAGTCATCCGGAAGTTGTCCGGGCGGGTGGTTAGCAAGGTCCGAAAGAGAGACTTAAAGACATTTAACCTTCAAGAAAGATGAGGACTTCTGGACTTCAGAGTTCCGGCAAGTAGACCTGGAAGCAGTCGGTATCCGGGGGAAATGTTAAAAGTGAAATTTTCGTGACCGGAAAAGTGAGGCGTCTGGCTCGATCCGGGTGAGGTCCTTGGCTCCATTGATGTCTAGGAGGAGTGCCTCCTACCCTCCCTCACCCTCAGCTGAATAAAATTGCCTGACAGCAACTTGAATAAGCCTAGAATTTGAACAGACACCAAAAGAATCAAGTGAGATGCGTGGAACCATGTGGTGTGTGTGTGTGTGTGTGTGTGTGTGTGTGTGTGTGTGTGTGTGTGTGTGTGTGTGTGTGTGTGTGTGTGTGTGTGTGTGTGTGTGTGTGTGTGTGTGTGAGTGTGAGTGTGTGAGAGGGGGGCTCCATCTTGAAGTGAATGAAATCGGATGGTAACAGCCAAAATAAAATTAAGAGTTAATTATTGTCGAAAGAGGACAAAGAAATTTGTTCTATTTATCTGTTTATTTGTTTGTTTTTACTGTTTTCCAGATAGATTATGCACTGTTGATGAATAATGTATAATTTTTTTTGTATAATTGTATCACGTGTTCATCATAGCATCTATTATAGCCATAAGAGACCCGTATTTTGCCTCCGATAAACAGCGCTTCTATCCTTGGGAACAATATGGCTCCGAAAAGGTGGAGGAATGGGGATGGCAAAAGGGAGAGTTTTAAAGAGAGTTGAAGCAGATCAGAAGGACAGCAATAGAAATTAAGTGATCAACATTCCTCTATGAATGGAGATCAATCTGCAATCGTAAAAGTATCCTGCGTGTTCTGGTCCGTAGGGATGTCATTAAGGTCCTTGCATAACGTAACCTACGGTTATTTCTTTTGGTAGGATTTATCTATACCGGAGCAAATCTGGACGTCGTAGTCACATGACACACTCTCGCGGTGCGACACAAAAAAGTCTTGTCACAAGCCTGACACTGGTCGATCATCCTAAGACATCGACGGCCTGGTTGACCTCTTGCTGCTTCAGCTGCTGCGGTCAGCGTGATTGAGCAGCTGTGGTCAGCTTCGAATGTAGTGGTGCCCGATTCTCAACTACCCTTACAACATGATGGCATATCGTGTTTATTTTATGTATTCTATTTTATTCTTTTGTTCATTTGATATTTTGTCAATCAATTTATCTAATAATTTATTTTGTTTCATTTGTTTATTCTATTGTTTATTTATTTTATCTATCATCGTTTATTTGTTTATCTTCTAACTGAAGAGGGTCTGAAATGACCAAGACTCCATCAGTACCGAAGTCCGCCCCCCTTGAGCTCCCTAAAATCGCCTTTAGTCTCCTTAGCCAGAACAAAATCTTACAAATGCGTCACCCCGTGTTGAAGGGTTCAAGGGAGAGGCGGGGGCGGAGGGGGAGCAAGGGTCACTGACGACGCGTGGCGTCGCTGAGAGTAAAAAGGACAAATTAAGTGGATCTAAACGTAATTGGGGGGGTGGGGGGAAGCCGGGAGGACAGTGGGGGACGGTTAACCTACAGACACGTTGATTGGTCAAGACGCCACGCCATTTCTGGAGTCGAAGGCGCTGATTGGCCCAGACGCCAGCCGTACCAGCCACGAGGAGTGGGGCGGGGTAAGGGAATGCCTCTTCGTTGCACCTCTTCTCCACTGCAGCGACCTGGCACTCGTGGATCGTGACGCAGTACATGGAGGTGTGTCACGCGTGGCGCTGTAGATCGTGGGCCACTTTGCTTGGCACTGCAATTGTTCCCACGTGAGGGTTTGTAGCTGGGTGTAGTGGTGGTCACTATGGCCGAGCTATGTACGGTGTCACTCCCGTATTGTAAAATGTTAAAGAAAACGTAATCTGGAAATGTTAACCAAAGCTCATCTTCAACAAGCCTTTACTTTAATCTTCATCTCCTTCTTCGTCTCCATACTTATCCTCGTCTCTATCTCCGTCTTAGTGTCTATATTCACATCTGTCTCTGTCTTTGCTTCCATCTTTCAAATATAAATACGTCAGGGTCTTGATTTATATATTAATATTATTCACACATTTATTCAATCGTTTATAACTTCATTATATTCTTGTATATTCTATTTTGTTTTATGTATCTATCTATTCTTATCAATTTATTTCATGTTATCATTATTATTTGCATTTATTCATTTATTTATTTTAATGTATCTATTTTTTATCTTATTTTATTTTTCATTTTATCTAATTTTTGTTCTTGTTTATATATTCATTATTACTGTTATTTATTTTCTATTCATTAATTT
>NC_134777.1:76284292-76341792 GCF_046742065.1 Oratosquilla oratoria
TCCTCCTCCTCCTCCTCCTCCCTGTACTCCTCCTTTTCCCCCCTACTCCTTCTCGTTCTATTACTCTTTCTTCTATTTCTACTCGCCCCTTTCTTTCCTTCTACCTCTCATACTCTTCACGCCCTTCCTTCCACCTTTCCTACTACTGCTGTTCCTCCTCCTCCTCTTTTTCCTTCTATTCTTCTTGTCCTGTCTTCCTCTTTTTCCTACTCCTTCTCCTGTCTTCCTACCAAGCGTTTTCCCGACCACACACGCGCGCGCCCGCACACACACACACACACACACACACACACACACACACACACACACACACACACACACACACACACACACACACACACACACGCACACACATACACACACACACACACACACGCACGCACGCACGCACACACACACACACACACACACGCACGCACGCACGCACACACACACACACACACACACACACACACACACACACACACACACACACACACACACACACACACACACACACACACACACACACACACACCACACCGCAACCTTCTTCGTGTGTTGAGTAACTCCTCACCTCCGACCATCGCTCCGTATCGATCTGCAGCAGTGATGCTACTGGAGGAGAAGGAGGGCGTGGAGGTGGAGGAAGAAGAGAAGGAGGACGTGGAGGTGAAGGTGGGGGAGAAGGAGAAAGGAGAGACTATGTGGGTGGAGGAGAAGGGGAAGAGAAGGAAAAAGAATATAGACAAGGTTAACGTGAGAGAAGAGGGGAAGGAGGAAGGGAAGAGCGAGAGGGTGGAGAGGAGAGGAGAGGAGAGCGGGGGAGGAGGGTGAGGAAGAGGAAGATGAAGAGGAGGAGACGGTGAAGGTTGGCGGCGGGGGAGAGAAGACAAAGGAAAAGGTGAAAGAAATAGGTACGAGAATAGCTCTCTGGACAAAAAGAGAGGATGAAGATAGAGAAGAAACGAATATATAGTAGGAGGAGGAGGAGGATGGTGACTGCCTAGTGATAGTTGATGGATGTCACTTGACGGTGATGGTGATAGTGATGGTGATGATGATGGTGATGGTGGGGATGCTGGTGATGATATCATCATTGTTGGTTATTGTGTTAGTGGCGATGATAATAATTTTGATGATAATAATTGTATTGGTGATAGTGATGATAGTACTGGCGGTGGTGTATGGTGTGATGATGAGGTGGATTGTGCAGATGCGATGTTTGATGTCTGTGGTGGCGGTGGTGATGTTTGTGGTTGTGGTTGTTGAAGTGATAATAGCGTTTTGTTGTCACGATGGTGATGATAATTATTATTGTGATGATTTGTGTTGATAATGAAAGTGATGAGGGTGATCTTAGACGTGTTGTGATGATATTAGCTCAGGTGATGGGTGTGGTGTTGACGGAGATAACGATGATATTGGAATGAATTTGTGGTGACAGTGATCATGATTGGGAAGGGAAGTGTGATGACAGTGATGATGGTGATGGTGTTCGATGTGAGATGATGCTAGTTACAGTAGTGACATGATGATCTGTGTTTAATGGTGACAGTGGTGATGGTGATGATGTGGTGAACGTTGTGATAGTTCTAGTGATAGCTCGATTGTGACGGTGGTCGTGGTGTTGGATGTAATAATAAAGGTCATCTCATTCATATGTAATGGTGATGGTGATAATGATGTTGGTGAAAATGGTGTCCATGATGACAGTGATGACGTCATTGGCCTAAGACTTGGTGCCAAGGCTCACTTCATAATTCTGTCCGGCGGACAGACGATCTTGTTCAGTTTTGGGGCCAGGGTGGGGGTGGGGGGGGATCCTTTCGATCCTTCGCGGTTCTCCCCAGGCCCGACTGCGCCCTGCCTGAATGAAGTCGTTTGGCGACAACCTAAACAATGTATGTAATGTGTGCCACTGATAGATTGTCCATCAATGGTCATCTTATATATATTTTTTTATTCTGGTTAGTCTGGCAGATTTATTGAGTCGTGGATAGGGGGAATGAGAATTGAGGGAGGTTGGACTTTGAGGGGAGGGGAGGGGAGACCCCCATTTTCTCATAAATCTGCCTCCCCCCGGCTTGGGAGAATAAAATCGCTCTATAATAGCCAGAATAAAATTACGAGAGACGAGAATATGTCAGATATGTTGCGTTTACCTGAAAAAATAGGGATGGGTCGGGTGGCGACCTGGAAGCTTGCCAGTAATTATCCACAGTGCTGAATCGATGAGGGAGTTAGGTTGGGTTGAACGAGATTAAAGCAAATCTACTTTAGCTAGGTTGATTTTGGGTAAACTAATGTACGTTGAGTTTAATAAATTTAGTTGAACAGGGTTAGGCTTAGCGTGGATGAGGTTAACCGGGTTTGAGCAAGGGAGGGCTGAAATGGGTTAAACCTGATTTGATTTTAAATCTCTTCGAGGTTCTTAGGTTGATTAACCCATTCAACTCCGATGACAAGATGTCTTGTCATTTGGTCAAATAAAACAAAAAATCATAAAACACCAAAATGTTTGATCAAACACCAGAAAAATATGACGTCAATCCTCGCTTCGCTGCGAGCGAAGCGAGGATTGACGTCATATTTTTCTGGTGTTTGATCAAACATTTTGGTGTTTTATGATTTTTTGTTTTATTTGACCAAATGACAAGACATCTTGTCATCGGAGTTGAATGGGTTAATCTTTTATTGCGGCTACCGTGGAATGAGGAAGGAGAGGAGGAGAAGGAATGCCCTTGAAAGAAGAATCCAGGGTGGTATTCTTGAAAGGCGGTTAAGTTAGGTCTTAAGTTAGTTAAGCCTTAAACCTGAAGATTACATTTTTCCGAGGGTATCAGTGAATCAGGGCAACAGCGAGATTAATTTCACCATTATTACCTATACCTTCGTTTGTGTATATATCTATGTTGTAGTAGTGGTAGCATTTTCTTTTCTTCTTTTTATATGTATTTTTGTCAGCGTTTCAAAGTGTTTTTTGTAATGTAGGTTCTTCATCGGCAAAAAAGTAAGTTTAGAATATGCAAAATTTGTAAGTTGACTTTCCGCACAGAAAGACGGGAGACCTTGTTATTTACGATATTGTAAACTGCGACTGCTCTTACGACTAAGGCCCCAGGGCCTTACCAAATTTTATGGTAACTCGTAAACATTAAGACCTTTTTCTGAATACGGCCCCAGCGCCCTGTTTGAGGCAGTCTGGGAGCGACGACGCCAGTCTGACCATAGGCCGCTTTACACTGGGCAGATTACCGTCAACTTTTGCGTGTTCGGTTGGTTAGAAACGACTTCGTTTTTCGGATCTCCAAACGTCAAATTATCTTTGCGGCATAGATTGAGAAACTAAATTTACGAACTATGAGAAGCTAGATTTACACGAATGTTAGTGTTGAGATGCTCTTAGGGAAGTCTTCTTCTAGGTTTTCAGATAAACAACTGTTGACGAAAATCTGCTCAGTATGGCTCCGACGTCAAGTAGTCATTTTTTTGAACAATATGAACATCTTAATGACATTTCCAGTTTCAGGTTATTTTTTATTTAATCATCACCATAATTACCTTTGTTGTTATCTTTAATTTTATTATTTTGATTGTTTTTATTGTTATCCTTTTGTTAATGTTATTATTCTTGTTATTTATCCTGCTTTAACCTTTGTTATTATCGTCATACTATTGTTTTAGCACTATTTTAATTTCTGTTATTTTCAGCCTTATTTGAGTATCTTTATAAGTATCATTGACTTTATTTGATATTATATCATTATTAATTTTGTTATCTGTTTTGTGTTTGTACTTGACACATTTCCAATCCTTCTTTTTTGTAGTCACTAATTAAAAATATAACGTTTTCCCTTAATATGATCCTCCAGTATTTTTGACATTTTACTTACTATTCCTATAGACATTTCCTCACTCCTATTACAACTACTGCCACTAGTACCAGTAGTAATGCTAGTTGCACTACTCTTACTTCTACTATTACTATTACTAATACAATTACACCTGTTAGCATTCTTAATATTACTGTCCCTGTTAATACTACTACTATTACTACTACTATTACAACTACTACTACTGTACTACTGCTGCTGTTGCTACTATTACTGGTAGTAGCAATAGCAGTAATAGTGTCACTGTTATCCCTACTATTGCTATTACTATTACTATTATCATAACTATTCCTACTATGTATGACTTCTGTTAGCTATACTTTTATGTTTGCTAGTTCTCTTCCTGTTGCATCTTTGGCCAAGACTACTGTCGCTAGTTGTTATAACTACTACCATTATTACCGTGATAGCAACTAGAACTACTGCAGCTTTTACTTCTTCGACTAGTAGTGCATCATTAGAGTTGCTTCTGCTACTACAACTACTAGAACAGCTGCCACTACCGCTTGTGCTTTACTGATGCCACTTCTTCAACTGTCTTCCATTTCGTCATTGTGTTAACATCATATTATCACTTAATGTGTTCTTTTTTGTTTAGATTAAGATTTCTTTTATTAACAGTCTGTTTATTCATTTGATTAGTTTTAAGATTTATACATCATTTTTGCCATTGTGACTTCTCGCTTTTGTCCCTGTCTTCCCGCAGTTGCTTTCAACAAACAACCTTACGGCCTGAGCTCGCAGGGCTCAAATTCGTTTGACACAGTTTCCCGATATCATGCTCTCGGACTCTGCAACACTGCGGCCGACTTTAAAGATTTTTTAAGGGTGACGTCAGACGATTCTATTCCTCGGATAGATCGAGATTATCTCTCTCTCCCTCTTTCAGCTTAATAAAATCGTCTGACTCTGTTCTTAACAAAATATATGAAGTTCACCACACGATGTTGAAGAGACCCATCGAACGGTACAGGTTGTGGAAAACATTCAATTATGTGGATGATTTGAATGAATCGATCAACTAAATAGTGAGGGATGACGTTACCTGCTTGAAGGGAGTGGTTGGGGTGAGGGGAGGGGGGTGCTGAGATGGTGAAAGATGGATGTGGTAGTGTGATGACCGGAGGTGGTGTTGTGATGGTGTTAAGGCGGTGGTGATGGGAATGGTGGAAACTGTATACTACAGGGGGTGGAGTAGGTGGTGATAGTGGTGGTAGTAGGCAATGGAAAGGGTATAGATAGATTAAACGAACATTTTAGTACTGGTTACTCCCCCCCACCCCAAACACCACCACCACCACCGCCACCATCATAACGTAGTCTCACGTGGTTGGTTGGTGTGTTGGAGAAGGGGCTCCTGGCCATTTAAAAAAATCTTTATGTACTCCAGTTGGGAATGGATGAACAACTTTAATCCAATTATTGCTCTTTGCCTTCCTTCCCTTCCTGTTCGTTTTTATCTTCGTCTGCTGTTCATTTGGATTTGTTTTTTGTACTCCTCTTTCAGTGTTTCTTCCTTTTCTTTATTTTCGGTTCTTTTATTTCCCGTTACTTTACGCACGCGCGTACGTACGATTGCACACACACACACACACACACACACACACACACACACACACACACACACACACACACACACACACACACACACACACACACACACACACACACACACACACACACACACACACACGACTCGATAGCTCAGTTGATAGAGTTCTGGCTGTAACTACGGTGGTCCGGGTTCAAATACCTCCTAGGGCTGAAATAGTTTCAGTATCGCTGAGCTGCGAGTCGTTATTTCAACTCTCGTGGGTGGGGAGTTGGGTATGTGTGTGTGTGCGTGTAAGGTCACAGCATTACCCATAGATCGGTCATATGAGCTCTGAGCTCTCTTTCGGGAGGGGAATAGCTGTCGATCACGAGTTCAACACGTGATCTAAGACCATGGTGAATCACACGCACACACACGCACGCACACTGCACACTCACACAGGCACAGTCGATTGTGGCTCGAGGCTCGAGGCAACGGAAATGAATCGGTCTCTTTCTTGCTGAAGTTCAACACGCAGAAGAGTACACCACACAGATAATAAATTATTTGTTTATTCATTTGTTTATTGATTTGTTTATTTATTCTTTGTTGTTTCCCTCACCTCCCGTTGCCTCTCGAGAGGATCTCGCTGAGAGGAATAGAATCGCCTGGCGGCAGCCTGAATAACAGTTGTTTCACCTGCCACACCTGTGTGACGTCACTTGTCAGTCAGGTGTGACGTCATTTGTCAACCAAGCCTGACATCATTCGTTTGTTAGGCATGACGTCACTTGTCAATCAAGTGCGATCTCACTTGTCAGGTGTGACGTTACTTGTCTGACCTTACGTCACTTGTCAGACCTTACGTCACTTGTCAGACCTTACGTCACTTGTCAGTCAAGTGTAAGCTTACTTATCAGGTGTGACGTCACTTGTCACTCAGGCATGACATCACTAGGGATGGGAGGGAGGAGGGTCCCTACGTACACTGTTACACTTGGGAACCCCAATCAGGGATGTGGCGGATGCAGTGTAACCCAACACGGCCTTCTCTCGTTGTTGTTCGGTGACTGTGGAGCGGTTCCTCCCTGAATGGAATCGTCTTGCCAACATCTGGAGTAATGATTATGTCATCTTGTATGGTTAAGTAGTATGCAGTGGAGCAAGTGGCTACTACTCTCTCTCTCTCTCTCTCTCTCTCTCTCTCTCTCTCTCTCTCTCTCTCTCTCTCTCTCTCTCTCTCTCTCTCTCTCTCTCTCTCTCTCCCTCTCCCTCTCCCTCTCCCTCTCCCTCTCCCTCTCCCTCTCTCTCTCTCTATTTCTCTCTCACACGCACACACACACACACACACACACACACTTTCACCACTCCAGTACCACTCTTCTCACCAGGCATCACTCCCGCAGTAGGTTATGAGCTATAGCGTACCAGATCCTCTATCCTTGTGGACAATCTCGAGTCGATCCCGTAGTAGCAAAAACCCGTCATCCCTAAGCGAGAGGGGAGGGTGAGTGTGGGGGGGAGGGGGATCGAACATCTCTCAGAACCACAACTATTCCTAATTGTGTAAACATAAATAGAAAACCGAAACAAGCAAGTGCATTCAACCCGCAAATCCACGGAGGGAGGTCTGCAAGCTGAACAGAATCGTCTGGCATTGGTCAGAGGAAAGTGATAAGGAGACAGACGGAGGGAATGAAAGAGAGAGAGAGAGAGAGAGAGAGAGAGAGAGAGAGAGAGAGAGAGGGGGGGGGGGAGGGGGAGAAGGAGAGAGGTCAGTGGGCAGCAGTGGAAGGCTGGCCGTAGAAAGGTCTCTCTCTCTCTCTCTCTCTCTCTCTCTCTCTCTCTCTCTCTCTCTCTCTCTCTCTCTCTCTCTCTCTCTCTCACGGCTGATCAAGAATCGTCTAGCTTTAACCAGAAAAAAGGCCCCTAAAGCCGGCGGCTGTCGACATCACTCTTCACGTCCCAAACTCAACCGAGGTCATCAATCCCCCTTTGGCCTATGTGCCTCCACAGGAACAAGGACGGTTGTCAAGCAACAACGGGCACCCGCCTTCGGGCAGGTCCCGGCGAGGTCCCGGCCCTTCCATACCTGTTTCCAGTGGAGGTGCTGGGAGAGATGATTATCCAGTTTTTTATACCCGTTGATGCTCACGTGATTCCTCGATGGAGTTCATCTGGGTTCTCTCTCTCTCTCTCTTTCTCTCTCTCTCTCTCTCTCTCTCTCTCTCTCTCTCTCTCTCTCTCTCTCTCTCTCTCTCTCTCTCTCTCTCTCTCTCTCTCTCTCTCTCTCTCTCTCTCTCTCTCTCTCTCTCTCTCTCTCTCTCTCTCTCTCTTCCAACCGAAGGAAGTCAGAACTGAACGATCAATGATGAACTACTCCGAGTCTCTTTCTCAGCAGCAGAGTATGTGACTCATCTCCAATCACCCGAATATCCTCCTCCTCCTCCTCGTCGTCGTCGTCGTCGTCGTCGTCGTCCCCACTCCTTTCCCCGTCTACATCTCCTTCCGGCCTTGCCTTCTGGCTTCCTCGTACCAACTCAAGCAGTTCGTAGCTGTTCAATGTGAGGGAGAGAGAAAGACTGGGAGGAGTTGGGGGATGGGGCGACTTTGATTTGTGTGCCGCGCTAGACAGTTTGTATGTAAGTCGTAGACGCCTATCAGATCCTCTAAGTGCAGACCCCTGCACGCGCCCTGTATCCCCCTTCCAACCCGACCCCCACCGCCTTCAGCTTGGCCACGACCGGGTCTGGACTGGCGGCAGATCAAATGATACAACACGCGCGCGCACGCGTGCACACACACACACACACACACACACACACACACACACACACACACATACACACACACACACGCACACGCACGCACACACACACACACACACACACACACACACACACACACACAGGGGAGAGAGGGTTGATAAAGAGGGAGAGAGAAGAGGATAGGGGAGGGGGAGAAAGGGGAAGGGGGAGGGAGGTAGATATGGGACAAAGGATTTCATGAAAAAGTAGAATACGGGAGTTCAAAATGGACCATGGCGACAGCTTTTCTGAAGGCGAAGCATCATGAGCACAACCAGTATTCTGGAAGCCACGCAAACATGACCAGGGAACACGTGCACACGCCCGTGCACATGGAAGAAAACGCATATGGGGCTACTCACGTTCGTTGAACTGGTTAAGAAGGGATACGGGGCGCCTCCCCCCACCCCGTCTCCCTTTTGACAAGATAACCACGACACCTCTACACACACACACACACACACACACCTGCACCCTTGACCCACTGGAGTCACCCTGACCTGGCCAGACCCCCCCCCAAACACCCCTCACCCCCTCTCTAGCACCCAACACCCTTCACCTTCGCTTCGAGACCTTCCTCCAGCGATTGTGCTTGTGCATTTCCGTGTTTAATCCGGTTAGTTAGACCAAATGCTTTTCTATATAGTATATCGAGACCTCTTCAATTGAATAAAGTCGTTTAGTGTCAGCATAAGAGACAATGCGTCACCGTGCAGTAGGTAGGATACGTGTGTGTTTGTGTGTGTGTGTGTGTGTGTGTGTGTGTGTGTGTGTGTGTGTGTGTGTGTGTGTGTGTGTGTGTGTGTGTGTGTGTGTGTGTGTGTGTGTGTGTGTGTGTGTGTGTGTGTGTGTGTGTGTGTGTGTTTGTATAGAAAGGCAGATTATGTGTGTGTGTGTGTGTGTGTGTGTATGTGTGTAGGGAGAGAAATGATGAGGAAACAGACAGAGGAAATAGAAGAGATAGATAGAAAGAGAGAGAGATAAAGAAAGACGAAAGGAAAAAGAAAGAATGACAATATAAACATGAGGAAGAGAGGAATTGAATAGACGGGAAACAGTGTAGAATTTTAGAGGAAATTCGATAAATAAACATATTGTGATCGAAGCGAACCTGAAGGTACAAAAAGCTCAAAGAGGAGGAAGAGAAAGCAAAGGACAAGTGGGAGAGATAAGGTAGTAATGGGAGGGGCAGTTACACTCCTTAGGGTATTAGTATCTAGTATTTTTATTGGTCTCGAGTCATAAAAGACTGTTGCGTGGCTCTGGTCCGTAAGGATGCCACTAAAGTTCCTAATGTGGTGACTGCATAAAACATAGGGCCAATGCCCTACACGGGAAGATTGCTTAGGAGTGTAGTGGGAGGGGGATGTGATGGAGGATATATTGTACTTTCATGGATTGAAGAATAGTGTGGGAGTCGAGGGTGTTCAATAGCGTATATCTTAACGGACGAGGGGAGGGAGAAATGTTTCTGGTGTAAAAGATTCTGATGTAAACTGAATGAAGAGGCAGGAGTGTTGGGGTGAATAAGTAGTGGTAGTAGTGGCGATGAGAGACATAAATGCAAAAATAAGGTTCTGAGAGGAATGACGGGTAAATGTAGAGGAGAGGACGCCTCACGTTGATGAAAGTTGGCTGCAAACGGTGTGTTCGAAGAGACAGAGGGTAGTGAGGTCACTTTCTGGTATTGATCCTAACAGAACTCTTAAAAAAAAGTCACCTTGACCAATGGGATTATGTTTCGTGGGTCTAGAACTATCGTCAATCGTCGAGAACGTTCACCAAACTCGGATTTTGCTATCAAGTGGTAACGGGATTACTCTTAACATGTCTGTCACGAACCAATTCATCACCAGGCTTGCAGTACACGTGCCTGTGGGCGGACAATCAAATAACACGGTCACAACACACAGGTCGAGCTAACCCTGATGACATGGACGTATCACACTGAACTACGACTAATTTGATCGTATACGCATCACACTGGCGAGCCTATGGTATCACATTGGTGTATCACTCGCATGTGGGGGATTGACCACACCACCTACCACAGACCGGAACCAAGGTAGATCCTGCTCAACTGAGACCCCCCACACCGAAGGACTGTTTTCCCCGAATTGAAAAAAAAAAAAATTCTTTATCCTCACTCTCTCCTTCCTCTCCCCTCCCCCCTTGTTCCCTGACTGGCACCCTTCATTATTCTAGACACGGAGGAACAGACCACTGTAGTCTTTCTGGGTTTTGGGCTCTTGGAAAAGTAGGCGGGTGGATCCTAGGGTCTCCGGGAAAAGGTTGGTGGGTACTAGGATTCTGGGGTACAGGTCAATAGGAACCGGGGTCTTCTAAGGATGGAGAGCTGAAACTGGGGTCTCCTAAGAGCAACAAGTTAAAACTCGGGTGCCCCGAGAATGATGAGTTGAGGCTGATGTCCCCTGAGATCGGTGCATTGAGACGGATCCTCCTCCGAGGATAGTTGAGTTGAGTTGAGACTGAGGTCCCATAAGTCGCTGAGTAGAGACCTGGTTCTCATGAAACAGAAATAGATAGTGGAGAGGTTTCTAAAGAACCGTGCTGTGGTACTAGATTCCCTCAGGAGTAGGTGAATAACAACTAGGATCCCCTTGAAGATTAGTGGACAGGGTGAGTATCCTCATTTGCAGGGATACCCCAGTTTAGGATGATGGGTGAGTACTTTCTATGTTTCCTCTCAAATGCGTAAACTCTTCTGGTTTTTGGCCAGAAAATCCTTAAGATAAAGTTTTACTTATTTAGGGGAGTAGGGTATGTTGTGAGTGGAATTTTCTTAGTTGGATGCATTACGGTCTTCGACATCCACGAAAACGTGCTGAGGTCTTCAGAAGGCTACACGAAGTTCTTGAGGCAGACGAAATAATGGTAAGAGCATCCCATAGCCAGACTGCTGCTAAGATCCCCATATTAAGTAGAAGGATACTGGAGTTACCCAGGAACATGGCAGAAGGCCGGCTGGGGTAGACCCCTGGGTGGGAGAGAAACTCAAGAACAGACATTTGGTTCTGTCGCAGGTTTTTCGAGAAGTAGAGACCTTGCGATCTGGTAGAGGAAGGAGGTTCTCAGAAGTTTCTTGGCAGAACGATAAATGTCCAGACTCCTCGATAGGTAAACATATAGAAAAGAGCCGTGGTATTAGTGCCCATGAAAAATGTAGGGTAGTGCATGATTAACAGGTCCCTGAGGGACAAGCAGATAGATAGGTGGATAGGCTTTGCGTTCCCCTGGCGGAGGGTCTTTGATGTTTCTCGAAGAGATCAGTTAGCAGGTGTCAGAACGCCTCCGATAGTTCGGGTGGGTAGTCAGTGGACAAATCCGAAGCGCGACAAGGACGACCAGATACTCCGCGTCCCCCACAAGACCGGATAGATGAAGAACCCCATTAGAAAGGACTACACCCACCGTTCCCGCCCCCCTCCCCCCGTCCCTGACAGTGTGCAAATACCATTCCCCCATGTGCGTGCGTGCGTGTGCGCGTGTGCGTGGCTCCCACTGTATCTACTCCTTGTGCAGGTCTCCTGATCCCGCATGTGATGTCCTCCCGTTCCTCACCTCCCTCCACCAGCCTCCTCCAAGTCATCTCTCGGCTGCCCTTGGGTCTCCACCGCGGGTGCCTGAAGTTCCCAGGTTGGTGTCTAGGCTGGGCGACGTCGTGGGCCTCCCCGTGCCCTCGGAGTAGTAGTCATGTATTTGGGGGGAGTAGGCCCGCGCCCTTGAGGGGGGAGGGGGATGTTTGAGCACTTGCAATCTACCTGTTTATTCTTAATGCATAGACTAACGAGCGGTCAAAGCCTGGAAACATACAGTATGAGGGAAAGACCCGCGTCCCACCGCAGCTGGAAGAACGTACAACAAGAAGGCCTTTGGACTCAGTCCCTGGTACAGGTGGATAGGAAGTCTTCTTGGTAGTGCCCCATTAGAAAAAGGATAGCTTAGGGATAGGCCCGTATATTCTGTGTACCAGCCCTCCCCACCCAACCACCACATCCACCCCAATCCTGTCCCTCCCCTGCATGCATTGGGGACGGGATCGGGTGTGTACATTCTGAATGGGTGGTAACACCGTATCCCGATTAGGAACTGCATGAGATGGTTCGGGATACGTCAGACAATTCTGTTCGGGGTCGCCAACTTTAACTATGTCTCCCTCCCCTCCCTCCCTCCCTCGGGTAGGCTTGTTCAGGTCTACAGGGATGGAGTCATCGGTGAGGTTTATGTCACCTTAGATAATGGTAATTAGTCATTAATTACCTTGGATAATGAGTCATAAGGGTGACTACCTTGGAATCTCTTAACCTTGGTATCTACAGGTGAGCTCAGCGCTCCCCCAGGTCATGTACACACAAGACTAGTGTGTGTGTGTGCGTACGTGTGTGTGTGTGTGTGTGTGTGTGTGTGTGTGTGTGTGTGTGTGTGTGTGTGTGTGTGTGTGTGTGTGTGTGTGTGTGTGTGTGTGTGTGTGTGCGTGTGTGCCTGCGTGCAGTTCATTTCAGGTTCGTGCGTGTGCATACTTGTACAGATGTACATAATGTATATTTTAGATGGCGTACATGTGCGTGTATGCATCTGTGTACAGGCGTATGTGTATAGTGACGAGAGACCTTAGACACTGTGTTTGTCTGCCCAACTAAGTGTTCTTTCTTTTCTCTCTTTCCTCTCTTCTCGGCCTTCCTCTCGGTTCCCTACTTGGCTTGCGACCCAACGCCCTCTCTCCCCCTCCTCCTTTATCTTCCTACTCTCCTCATCCTCATCCTTGGTCCCCCTCCTCTCCTCATTCTTGATCCTCTCCTTCACACACCCTTCATCCTCCCTCCTCCTCTTTTTCCTCTTGACCCTCACCCCTCCTTCTCTTCCTCCTCCTCATTCCCCTTCTCCCCTTCCTCATCCCCCTCCTCTTCTTCGACACACCCCTCTTCATTTTCCTCTTCACCCTCACCTTTCCTTATCTTCCTCCGCTTGTTCCTCTTCCTTTCCTTCTCGTTTCCTCCTCCTGCCCCTATTCGTCCTCTCCTACCCGCCCGCCCCCCCTTTATCCTATTTCCATCCTTCTTATCCCCTTTCCTTTTTTCCCTTTCTTCCCCCTCTAATATCTCTCTCCTTCGCCCCATCTTTTCTCTTCTCCTCTTCTTCCTTCTTTTCTCCTCTTCGTCCTCTTTGCCCTTCCTTCCCACTTTCTCCTCCTCCTCCACCTCCTGCCCCACTGCTTCGTTCTTTTCCTTGCACTCCTCCTTCACCTTTTCCTCTTCCTCCACACTCCAACACACAACTGGCTTTCCCATCCCTCTTCCCCATTCATCTGTAATCGCCTCTATCTACCGCCAACATTCCCCCACTCTCCGTCCCCTTCTCCTCCTCTTCCTTTCTTTGTTTCTCCACCACAATCTTCCCCAACACACGAACAACAACACCCTGACTCCTCCCTCACATCCTCTTTCACATTCCTACAACCTCCGTCCTTCCACAACCTCACTATTCTCCATAATCTTGTAATCCTTGTTGCACTCTGCACTCCACTCTCTCCATGCACCTACCCCGTCACTCCTCACAAATACTCCAAACACTCCCGATAACTCCCACCACTCGCTAAATCACCTGCCAACTTCTCAACGCCCAACTCTCCACAATTCCATCCTTAAATAAATTCTCATCTCCATCTCCATTACGTTCCCAAATCCCTTCCGAACCCTAAATCCAACTCCCAATGCCCTAACTTCAAATGCCCTTCCTTTTGCCAAACCATCCGGCACTTCACTCCCAACTCTTTCCTTGATTCCCCCTCGCCCCTGCCCTTCTTCCTCACTCCCTAACCCCCTTTCCTATCTCCCAACTTACCACTCGCTCACGCTTCTCACTTCCCCACAACTCCCTCTACCACTCCCCCAATCCACAACGCCACCAAACTCCTTCGACATCTTTACTCTTCACTAAATCACTCCTGTCCACTTCCACGACTTCCTACAACTGTCCACTAACTTCACTCCTTCCCACCGACGCTAACTGCACTAATTACAACTCTCACCCGCAAACAACCACTCACTAAACACCGCATCCAAACTTCCACTTCGTTATTACTATCCACTTCCATGCCTCACCACGCTCCAAAAAATCCACACTGACTCGTTCTCATTGTCCCCCCAAACACTCCCATCCATCGTCGTCACCCCTTCCCTCCCGCCTTCTACCACGAACTCCCCACGACTCTCCACTAACTCCTCACCTTCCCCCGGTTCCCTCCCCCCCTCCTGCACCGACAACAGCACCTCCCGTAAACCCTGACGCCCCTTTTGCAGGTCTGAAGGGCGGCCCCCTCGCCGACGAATTTATACTTGAGCAGTTCCACTGCCACTGGGGCAAGACCAACGACACCGGATCCGAGCACACCATCGACGGGAAGACCTACCCGGCGGAGGTGAGGACGATTTCTCGCACATTATTTTTTTTTATGGATTTTTTTGGCGAGTTTTGTTCAGACAGGCGTCAGGCTGCTACAGCCAGGTGAGGGAGGGAAGAGTCCCCACCTTTCGTCCACAGCCGACGTTAGCCAGAATAAATTTTCTAGACTGATCCGCTGTGGTCAAGGGAGGGTGTACTTAACGAAGTAATGACCCTTCACGTGTGAAAGCTTTTTAATCCAATTTCCCCTCTCCGGCAGCTCCATCTGGTTCACTGGAACAAGACCAAGTTCAACAGCTTCAGCGAAGCCGCCGCTGCCGACGGAGGCCTCGCCGTTCTTGGAGTCTTCCTCAAGGTAATCTACCGACTCTCCGGGGAAGGGGGCGCGCTGGATACTGGGCACTTCCGTTCTCGTGGAATGGAGTCCCGCAAAGCCGGCACGACGGCCACCCAGACGCCAACAAACACGACAGGCGAGCGGATGGGCTAGAACGTGTGTGTGTGTGTGTGTTTGTGTGTTTGTTTGTTTGTTTGTTTGTTTGTTTGTGTGTGTGTGTGTGTGTGTGTGTGTGTGTGTGTGTGTGTGTGTGTGTGTGTGTGTGTGTGTGTGTGTGTGTGTGTGTTTGTGTGTTTGTGTGTATATATGTGTGTGTTTGTGTGTGTTTGTGTATTTGTGTGTGTGTGTGTGTGTGTGTGTGTGTGTGTGTGTGTGTGTGTGTGTGTGTGTGTGTGTGTGTGTGTGTGTGTGTGTGTGTGTGTGTGTGTGTGCGTGCGTGCGTGCATTTTTGGAAGTGTGAAGTGCCTGATTACGTAAGATCTCGTCATACCATGGCATCAACACCTTTACCCCCCTCCATCACTGTGAGACACCTGGCACTGGCCAGAGCATTATCTGCCATCGTGTTGAAGGGGTAGACATTATAGAACACACAACCCAAAACTAACAATGTCACAACTCATCCAATGCAGCAACAACAGCAGAGAAAAAATCCACCTTTTTTGTAAACTTTTCCAGATTCTGTCGATGTTTATTCACAGCCAGAGGTGTTAAAAAAGAAAAAAGAAATAAATCCATGACCAGTGATTCAGTAAAGAAGGAAGAACCTGGTTGGAATAATAAGAGTGTAAGATAATTAGGCACATTCCATGATGGAATGAGCTGTGGGCAAAGGAGAATGAGCAGCCCAGCCCTGTGCCCCTGTTCTACATGTATGCAGTTGGCTACAAAAGTAGCGAGACTCTATGGGATTTCTTACTCCTGCCCTTGTCCCTTCCTCTGAACCCGTTGTACTGTTGCCCTTGAAGCCTTCAGTAGTCCAACCAACCCCTGGACGCGACCTTCCAGCACTCGCCCCTGCCGCACCAGCTCTTACAAACCAGAGTAGCTATAGTGAATGAAGATGTACACATGCACACACATACACGACTCGACGCCGCAGTGGTAGTGTTCGTAACTGCGGCCATAGCGGTCCGAGTTCGAATCCCTCCCGGGGCTGAAATAATGTCAGTATCACTGCGCTGGGAGTCGTTACTCCAACTCTCATGGGTAGGGAGTTGTGGCGGGGGGGTGCGTGTAATGTCACAGCATTACCTACAGTTCGGTCATATATGAGCTCTGAGCTCTCTTCCAGGAGGGAAATAGCTGTTGAACATGAGTCCAACAAGTGATCCAAAACAATGGTGAATCACACACACACACACACACACACACACACATTGAGATATCACCCTCAATGAAAGAAATAATTGTAACACAGAAGGAAATCAGCGACCAAATTAAAACCCTTGACGTCAGAAAATCACATGGTCCAGACGGAATTGCAAATTGGATACTGAACGAATGCATAGAATAATTAACAGATAAAATATACAATATAATTAAATTCTCACTTAAAGAAGGAAAAGTGTCACAGGACTGGAAGAATGCAAACATTGTACCGATTTATAAGGGAGGAAACAAGGAAGACCCATCAAATTACAGACCTGTCTCCCTGACAAGCACAGCAAAAATTTGTGAAAAGGTCGTCAAAAATAGATGCGTTAAACAATTTGGATGAAAAAAAATATACTGACTCCAAATCAATTTGGATTCAGACAAGGAAGATCATGTACAACAAACTTGATCTGCTTCTACTCAAGATTAATAGACATAATACAAGATAGATGGTTAGGCAGACTGTGCCTTTCTGGACCTACAAAAGGCACTTGATAAGGTACCACACAATAAACTAATAAGGAAGATAGAGTCTATAGGTGGCATCAGAGGAAAATTATTGGAATGGATGAAAGACTTCCTGACTAGGAGGAAAATGATAGTAGAGATAAATTCTCAAATTGGGAAGAAATGAAAAGTGGTGTCCCGCAAGGATCAGTACTGGCCCCTATCATGTTTGTCATATTCATAAATGACATGGATGAAGGAGTAGAGTGTTATATGAATTTCTTTGCAGACGACACAAAAATACTAAAGAAAGTAAGAACGGAGGAGGATTGCAACTCATTACAACAAGACTTCGACAAATCTGGAAATGGACTCAAAAGTGGGAAGTTAAATTCAATATCAAGAAATATAGTATAATGGAATTTGGAAAAAGTAAAAACAGAATATCGAGAGATTATAAAATTGGTGAAGAAGAGGTCAAAAGGTAAACTCAGAAAAAGACCTTGGAGTGATAATCAGCAAAGACTTGACACCGTATAATCATATTAATAAAATAGTCAGAGAAACCTACAATTTACTTAGGTCAATAAAAGTGGCGTTTGCCTATTTGGACGAGGAAATGATGAAACAAAATTAACTACACTGATAAGACCAAAACTCGAGTACGCAGCAACACTATGGACACCCAGTACCAAAGAGAATATAAAAAAAAAAAAATAGAAAGAATACAAAGAGCAACAACAAAACTGGCACCAACTCTTTTCAAAATTACATATGAACAAAAACTGTCCAAATTAGAATTACCAACTCTGGAACAAAGAAGGGAAAGAGGAGACCTACTATCTATAGAATTATGAAGGGAATGGAAATCTTAGATAAGAATGATTTATTGAAATGGGACAATGGAAAAACAAGAGGACACGAAAAGAAACTAAAAAATATATAATTACAGAAGAGATCTGAAAAAAAGCTTCACACACAGTGATAGATACTTGGAACAAATTAGACAAAGAAACGTGTGTGCAAACACTATTCAAGATTTTGAGAAAAAACTTGATGCTGAGAGATACAAAGACGCGTCACCACAAGCATAGCTCCCTTTCTGTATAATACAACTAGGTAAATACACACACACACAAATCCTAAATTATGTTTTATGTGCAATGAATGTTACTGAACCTGTAATCTACTCATTAACACCTCATTTCATACAGGCGGCGTGATGCACCATCACACATTGGTGGCAACCACTCATCACCTTATTATCATATATAGGCATTGTATGGAAGGCAATATAGTGCTGATGCAGAATATCACGGGAATGGTGCTTAAGGCTGGAATACACCATTACTCATTGCGTGAAAGTGCCATGGGTCTTTGGTCACAGTCATTTGTTGGCTGTCCTAAGATCACCCAAAAGTTCGTATGGGTCCTGTCCATTAGAGGACAAAGTCTCTGTGGGGTAATTCTATTCTTTATATATATATATATATATATATATATATATATATATATATATATATATATATATATATATATATATATATATATATATATATTTTTTTTTTTTTTTTTTTTTTTTTTTTTTTTTTTTTTTTTTTTTTTACTTGAGGGAGAAAATCATATCATACAATGTGACTGCAGACCTGAAAACACAGGGCTTTCTATAAGAGCAGACAATGTATGTGCTCAATTACAGACCTTTTCCTCACTTTAGTTTGCTAGGGGGGCAAGAGGAAGTGAAGGCCATTTCAAAGTGTGGGCTTGGCACAGTGCCAGAACCCCCCTTTTTTTTTTTTTTTTTATTGAATCCTCTACTTTCCAACAACAATCGCAACAAAGTATCAGTATAAACTACTGTAGAATAAATCCACACAATTTCCCCAGCTAAAAGAACATATGAACAGAAGAATGGAGGCGAGTGCAAAAGATCATAAAGCCTACACTAGGCAGTTCCATGTTCCTTACAACTTATCATTCCTATCCATAAAGTTATCTAATCTTCTCTTAAAACAACCAATTCTTTCAATGCTCACTACATGGTTATAAAGTCTATTCCATTCGTTAACCACTCTGTTGATAAACCAGTTCTTGCCTATTGCCTTCTTAAATGCAGATAAAGAAAAATAGATTATCTTTTTTATTTGTTACACATGGACTTTTCATTGACTGTCCCAGCCATTGGAGGCATCTAGACTAGACAGAACACTTTGGTTCACTTGTACTGGTACCCCAATACAAAATAAAGACAATTTTATTGACAGCTTCATGAAATAGCTACCATTTTATGACTCAAACCTATTTGTTGACATACTTTCACTTTGATAGTACCACATCCTGTCTCATGCATAACTGATATATACCAGCATAAACAAAGCAGGCTACTGATATTGCTGGTGTGCACATTATATTATATTCATACAACATTAGAAATGGATTAATCAATTAAGACAGCAGTCCTGTAGCACAATAGAAATTTACCTTCCATTTTGACCAGACTTTATAAGATTGACCACAATACATTGTTCCCAGATATTTCCACATCTCCATAGTTAAAGGCCAATTGTTTTCAATGGGTTCTTAATGAATGAATCCATAAGAACAAGTTAGCAAAACAGGCAGCCAAACTCAGGAATTCAAACAATGTGTCTAACATTAGTGTCCTATTCCTATCAGAATAATAGGTGACCCTTGACCCATCTTCTCATAAAGAAATAAGCTCTCCAGCCCGATGAGAGGGTCTGGAGAGATGCAACCACAAGAATGTTCAGATGGAGGTTTGTCGCCCAACGCTGGCATGGGCCAAGCCAAATTTGTTTGCCAGTCCAGATTTAAATAAATCCTTCAATGGTAGATTTCTCTGAAGCTCAAATGGATTGCCTGGCATAAACTATTTGACAGGCTTGTGTCTTCTTTGTATTCGTGAGTTAATTTTCCAAAGTTATGACCTTAAACCTTTTTTTAACCACTTTTTTCTCTCTCCCTTAATTGCACAGTACTACGTTATACATCGAACGTAAGTGGAGGTGAAAGCACCAGTGAACAAGGAGTCGAAGGGGCTGATCACTAGCATGACCAAGAAACAAGTGTTTTACATTTAGTGCAGCCTTTTTCCCTATAGGGTACAGAAACCTTTTTTTTTTTTTCATAGGCTCATGTTGCGTGAGTATAAACAAATAATCTTTTGTCAGGTGGAAGGGAAGATAAAACACTTGACAGAGCTTGCTTACTATATGCAGATCTTCTATGATGATTTAATTTTTTAGATTAGCGATGGGAATCATTCTTGTTATTGAAAAGGATTGTTTATCAGGCTTTTGAAATTGGAGAAAAATTTACAAAATGAAATTCGCAAGTGACTGTCTCAGATACATCAGTAGTTCACAGGCTTTTATAGCTGAAAATAACTTAGCATATTGATATGCACTTTTGTCCAAAGTCATGTGATATGAATTGTAGTGAAAATAAAAGTTTAGGTCTTAGAATTTCATAATACAAAGTTAGAGTGCCTAGGCTGCTTGGCTTTAAGGATCTCTCTCTCATTTCATCATTCATTTGAAGATTCTTTTTGTCCTATCTTCATTATTTTCTCAACCCTTTTGACAAACTTTATCATCCAGGATACAGTCCGTAATAACTTGTATCTCATTTTGCCTCATGCTTTGTCGGATTTCTTGTACAAGTTTATTGTTCATATGTTCACTGTTGGAATAGGACAGGTATCAGAAGAGTCTTGATTTGCCAGGAGATAGATATACCCACACATGGTTACCAATGTTAATATGTCGAAGCTGTTACCACAAACTCAGTGGTGAGTAATAGTGGTAGATTGTAAGTCACTAGAAATCCTGGTTACTGTTTAGGTGGATGTTACCTGCCTCCTTGCTGTGTATGGAGAATTAGGTATATCTCATCCTCTTCTCTGTCAATACTTGTACCACAAATACATCCATACAAATCAGTGCAAACCTCCCCATCATCCTGTTTGTCAGCATCCTGTTGATGAATAGTCTTAGCAACCCAGAACAGGGACTGCAACTGCTTCCTCTCCTCAATCAACCTTCTCATATGGAAGTTGTAATCTCCCAACCGTAAGTAGTATGTACTAACAAGGGCAACAAGTCCCCCAATTAACATCCTCAGTTTCCCAAATCCCTAGAAAAGAAACCTATTGTCCCAGCCCAAGAGAAATCAGTGTACTGGCTCCAATGGAGTCCAAATGTACCATTTATGTCCCATTTCTATGGGGAAGAAGTGGTATGGTAGTATGTTGTCTTTTTCTGTATCAGTATGTACATCTATATAATGTTGTTTGACTCTGTCCCTTGCCATGGCAGGTGGGGAAGGAACATGAGGAGCTGAACAAGATCACCAAGCTGCTGCCATTCATCCAGCACAAGGGCCAAGCCATCACTGTCACAGAACCAGTCAACCCTGCATCATTCATCCCCAGTAAGTGATACAATCACCATCTTTTTCCTGCATATTTTGGTTGTATCTGTAGTTACTGTTATTGAAAGTTACAAACAATCATATACCAAAAGGCACTTTCCACTGAGGGAAGTTGCCAAGTAAACTCCCTTTCTAAACATATTTCTAACATCTTTTCACTACACTTACAAAAGATGAGTGTTTTTGCCATCACTTGTGCAAAATTCCCACACTAAAAATTTACCTCTTTTTCATTACAGAGAACGGGTCCTACTGGACATACAGTGGAAGTCTCACCACCCCACCTTGCTATGAGTCTGTGTCCTGGATTGTCTACAAGGATCCTATGGAAGTTTCCCAATCACAAATAAACAATTTCAGGGGTCTCAGATCCTACCATCCATGTGAATCCTGCCCAAAGGATGAGTTTGGAGGAAATATTGTGGAGAATTACCGACCTCCCTGCCCCCTGATGGACCGCCAAGTAAAGGTCTTCAATGAGGAATAAGAAAGGCCTTTGACCTATTAGCTGCTAGGATTATGAAGGTCTCTTAGAAGAACTTGAAACTAACTTAATATATTTGTTGTCTTATGCTATCCCATAGATTGTGAAAACTGCAGTTAATGTGGAGAGATCAGATAACACTAAGTAATAGCGAGAGTGTAGACTTGTGATAGACAACAATACAGATTATATATATTATAAATAATAATAATTTTATTGTGTATATATTATATATATATATATAAATATAGCTATAGAACTCAGTTGAGACAGCAACACCCATGGTAATGAAGTTTGTATTATTGTTATCAGTATGTGCTGCATCATATTTTCATGATGATTTCAATTGGACACCTGCCCTGGCAGTTGCACAATAGCAGAAAATCTTAATGAACATCTATACATAATTTCTCCATCATAATGATGTTTAGCTAATGCTTCTTCCAGCTGATATTGACTATCAATTGTTTATTGTTGTGCATATCTTGCTTGATTGCTTTGATTTCTCTTCCTAGTGCAGTGTAGAATATAAGGTTACTGTACACAATGGGTGTTGTTGATTTACTGATCCCAATAAGGCTTTTCACTCTTTCCATATTCAGGTTAACCTCAATATTCAATATCACTACTTGTATCATTCTATGTCAGTTGAATTACTTGTGCACATTTCCAGAGTGAAGGCATAGTTACATGTAGATTTTGCAGTTTATATGTGTGCAAGACAATAATTACTTGTATGGGTCACAAGAAGTCTGTTACTTACAAAAGTTCTGTAGCATATGTCACACACAAGTGGCACAACTGTATCTGTCACTTGTGTGTTAATGTCATATGGGTGACATGTCACCTAAATTATGGATAACACATAAGTTTGCATTGTGTTTGCCCACTCCACTTTGTAGATGTTGCTATGTAAAAAAGTAGCATACACATCTGTTGTTCCTCATTGTGGTAACATTTGCCTTCTGTTTTGACATTATAGCAGACACATAAAATAATCTCAAGTATTGATTACTTGTATTATGTTCATGTTATGTGAATAGCTTTATGTAACTGCATGTACAAGTACAGCAGAAGCAAACAGGCAATCTTCACTAACAAGGTTGAAATCATCCAAGGCATGTTAAGCAAAATGTTGTATATCTGTAAGACTTTGTAGGGCCCTGAGGGACTCAAGGCTATCATTCTTGCCTCATGTGTGATTAACTCAAGTTCAAATCCCTGAGGCAGATACACAAATGAATGCTAGTAGTAAGATTTCATACACAATTATTATGTATGTTAGTATAATGTCAGGATCACCTGATAGCTTGTTAAGACAACACACACAAAGCCAGCCCAACACCTGTCTAGCATGTGCACACTCTACCCTTACACTAAAGCCTTCTAAGTATCCACCCAGACATGTCTGGGGGGAAGGTGGCCCATGCCTGTATGACAGAAGAGAACATCCTCAGCCCTAGTTTCCTCCAAGGTTCCTCACTAAGGCTGCAACAAACTAACTCAAACAAGACTTCTTAGTATATGCAGTGTTCTTACAACATACTGTTAAGATAATATGCATTGGATAGTGGAAACATACAAGTAATGTTTTGTTGATGAAGATTATGATGTGGGTAATGTGCATTCCATATGGCAGAGAAAGCTATTGAAATACTCTAAGCATTAGATATATGTAACCTGCTTTCAACTTTAATGTGCTCATAGTAAAGGTGCCATAATAACTACTTATGTAACATTATAAAATCACATTTCTTGTAAGTAACTTTATGGCACCATGCAGCAGCAACATACTACACACTGACAAAGATTATACATATGTTAGTGCAGTTGTAAATATAATCTTGACAACTTGTATGGGATGGTGACAGACAAAATGAGTTGTTGTTGTTCTGGGTTGATTAGAATATTTATAAATGGTATGGGAGAGGTGGATGAAGAAGTGCTGCTGGACCATCATAATCCTGAACTTTCCTGGTGAAGTAGGATTGGCCCAAGATCATATTTATAGTATTATGTAGTAACAATGTGATACCTACAATCAAGTTTGCATTTAACAATGATGGATTACTAGTATGGGTTTCCTTATAAGCCTACATGAGCCATCTTGCCAAAATCATTCATTAAACTAGGTACTTTGTAAGAGTACATTATTTATATCTAGAATGGAGTTATCAGTGAATATAAACTGACCTCTGACACACATAAGATTATGTATCTATTTAAAGAACTTTTTAATCCAATGTGTATCATATGTGCATATACACACAGTACAGATGAACACACTGAAGATACAGCACTCTTTTTGGCCTGGTCAGTTTGAACTAACATGATATGAACTTTCTATTGCAATGCACTTTGCACTCCACACTGTTAGGCTAGGACTGCGCAAAACTCCATGCATCATCCTACACCACATAGTCATGATAGATGTGTCCACAATCAGGCGTGTATATTATGACTAAGCCAGTGTGCTGATCATTCCTGTTAGTATCAATAATTACAACTACTATGTAATTGTTTTGTCACTATTTGTGGGCTCTTAAGCATGTAAGCATTGGTTTGTTGAATGTGCTACAGATAACTCACTGGTGATCAAGGGCTGGTGTCCTATAATATTTTCATAGCAAACAACATATGACAGATGAAAATGCAAGTCCAAAATTGTTATCATGCAACAAAGAAACAGAGTACATATTTGAGTCTTCCTAAAGTGTATATAAAGAATGAAATATTGATGTTACTGCTGCCATGCATATTGTTATTGAGTATTTGCTCATGTATTCCTACAGTGGACTTGTACGGTTTAATTAAGAGGGTACAGGTGGTCATGCTTGTTGATTTCCTTATTGCCTTCTACTTGTTTTTGTCTGTCAAGCAGTTGAATAAATAAAAAACACATTGTGTCTTATAAAAGAAAAATATTAACTTATGATACTGGAAATGGAGATTCCATATACTATCATCAATTGGTTGCTTTCTATATTTATATATTATCATTATTTATATAATTCTTAATCATTATTTATACCTTCCTTTGGTTGTACACCACAGATGTATTGGACACATCTACCTAACCATAGTAGAGTTTCTGTAAACACTTGTCTTGGAATAAAGAATTGTTATCCTGAATAGTCCTTGTGTTTGCTTTCTCTCATTCATGAATGCAAGTCAAAAGATTGCTAATTTGGTTCTGTGATATACTACATGTATATACCCTTCATCCATGAGGACCTAAGATGCGAGAGAAACAAGGGTGGTGGATGGGAATGGAATAGGTGGGAGTGGATGTGTGCCCTGGCTGGCTACCTCCTTTATGGGGGGGAAGAGGCTCTTGGTATGTGGACATACCCTATTTTGTTCTGTGATCAGACTTAAAACTTCAAATGATGAGTAGTTCCTAATGTTACAGTAATCTAAGATCCCTGTTTATATACTATTTATTCATAGTATATATAAATGATATAGACCATGGACTAAAATCTACTGTTTCCAAATTTGCTGAGGATACAAAACTGTGCGGAGTGGCAAATGATCACTCAAACCAATTAGATATTCAAGAAGATTTAGATAAATTACAGCAATGGTCTGAAAAGTGGCTAATGAAATTTAACACAAGTAAATGCAAGGTAATGCACATAGGTAAAAATAACAGTAAGTACGATTACAAGTTATTTGGAAATTCGTTAACAAAAGTGGATAGTGAAAAAGATCTCGGTGTAATTATCAGTAACGACCTCAAATCATCCAAGCAGTGTATTTCAGCCTCTGAGAAAGCAAATAAGATTCTGGGACTGATTGTGCGATCTTTTGATTTCAAAAGTCCATCACTCATTAACAAGCTATATAAATCGTTAGTTCGTCCACATTTGGAATATGCTGTTTCTGTATGGTCACCGAATCTCATTAAAGACATTGACAGACTGGAAAAAGTACAACGGCGAGCCACAAAACTGATTCCAAATATCAAAAATAAATCATACGAAAATCGACTAAAACACATGAATCTGTTTTCCCTAAAAAAGCGTACACTGAGAGGTGACTTGATACAAGTCTTTAAGATTTTAAAGGGAATTGACATCAAAAGTGACAAAATTTTCACATTGAATGAGAATCAGACAAGAAACAATGGTCTCGAACTGTCCGGAAATAGATTCAATTTGGAAGTAGATAGAAACAACTTTGCCAACCGTGTAGTTAATGAATGGAATAAACTTCCTGCACAGGTAGTGCAATGTAGTTCAGTTCGAAGCTTTAAGAATCATTTAAATAAATACCTAAGTAAGATGCTGTAATGATTATAATGTATCTTATTTGTTTTTGTTTTGTTATCATTTGTCTGTGATTTTCATTTATTATTAGTTATATGTCAATTTATTATTTACTATTTACCTGTTTATTATTTAACTATACCTATGCATTTATTTATGTATTTTATTTGTTATTTACATTATTATAGTTTTTATTTATTGTTTTATTATTAATATGATTCTTTTTTCTCATCCGACCTAGATATGGATCAAAAGGTCTCCTGTCGGCATGCTCCGCCTTTGTAATCCTTATCTTAGCACCTCCTGGATGACAGGTCATCCCTGCACCTTGTCCACTGCCCTGGGTCAGAGGCAGTGTTGCAAGACACAGCACATCCACAGCAAGGCCGCTTCATTAAATCGGCGACCCCCCCCCCTCTCCGTCCCCTCATACAGAAAAGAAGACGGGGAGAAATTCCTTTAGTCTGCGTCAAATTTTTCTCACACATACTACCTCATCCCCCATCCCCCCTGCCCATTCCACCTCATGCATCAAAGCATCATCCATATACAACCATTCTCCATTCACCCGTCTTCCGTCCTTTCCCGTCCTTCCTCAACAGACATTCCCCTCTTCCCCAAAGCCCCACTCACCCCTTCCATCCATCTCATCCTAGGACGCCCCCTCATGTTCACTCCCTCCACATCTGCCTTCCACACCTCTTTTACTAGTCTTTCTTCACTCACTCCCTCCACGTGCCCAAACCATCTCAACACTCTTTCATCTACCCCATCTCCCAACTCCCCCACCATCCCCGTTCTTCTCCTCACCTCCCCATCTCTCACTCCATCCAGCCCAGCAACCCCCACCATACCCCTCAGTCACCTCATCTCAAACATATTCAAACTCCTTCTCTCTTATGTTCCATGTTTCTGCCCCATACAGTGCTGTCGGCACAATCTCTCCTTCATACAGTCTCCTCTCAGCATCCATTCCCAAATGTCTACTCCTCACTACACTCTTCAATCCACCAAGGCACCCACTCTCCTCTCTCAATCCACACTCCACCTCCACCTTCACTCCACCCTTTACTGCCACATTTGCACCCAAGTATCCAAAACTATCCATTTCCTCCAGTCACTCTCCGCTAATGCTCACTTCCAGTCTGCTGCCACTCTCACCCCTTGCACATCTCACCACCTTACTTTCACCCACATTTATCTTCAATTTTCTTTTTTCACACACTCTCCCAAACTCCCTCCCCCCGATCCTGCCACAAGTGCAGCGTTGTACGCAAACAACAACTGGCTCACCTCCCACCCCTCTCCACTTTCTTTAACCATCTCCAATCCCCGAACCACCACCCTTGCATCCACCTCTTGCACCACCCCATCCGTGTACAAATTAAACAGCCAGGGTGACACAACACATCCCCGACGAAGTCCCATCCCTACCCCGAACCACCCACTCTCTCTCTAATCCTGACTCACACTCCACCACTCTTGTAAAAACTCTTGACAGCTCCTAGAAGCTTTCCTCCCATCCGCAAAACCTCCCAGTGCCCCCCCGTCCACCCTGTCACAAGCCTTTTCCAGGTCCATAAAAGCCCAAAAAACATCCTTACCCTTTCCTATAGTTTTCTCACATATGTCTCACCACAAAAATCTTATCCACACAACCTTCACCTGTCCCAAATCCACACTGCTCCTCACCAACCACTCCCTCTGTTCCTCTCCCAATCCAGATCCTCCCACAAGCCTTTCCAACTACACTTAACAAGCTAATCCCTCTGAAACTACTACACTCACATTGTCCCCTTTTCCCCTGCAATGCAGGACTATACAGGCACTCCTCCAGTCCTCCGGCACTCTACCCTCTCTCCAGCAAACATTAAATAACCTCACCAGCCAGTCCACCATCACTATACCTCCCTTTTTTAGACACTCCGTATGGCATCCATCCAGACCAGGTGCCTTACCCACTCTCATCATCTTAACAACTGCCTTCACTTCATCCTTCCCCACTTCTCCTCCACTTTCCTCACTCATCACGGTCACTCTCCCAGCACTTCCCACTGCAACCTTAATAAAAAATTATCAAAAAATATATATTTTTTTTTTCTCAAACCTGACATGGCCTCCTTAAAGCTTTATATAAATAAATGTGTTCGGGACTCTCCCTCAGACCTAAGGGGAAGGATCCATGGTGCCCATAACCCAACGAATCTAAAAAGTCTGGCCTAACAGTTCAGGATGCAACACTTTACCTCATATTGTACAATGCATTATGGAAGACTACATTGTTCACAATCATGTATGCCAGTAACACAATATACACTCTATAAGGGATTTGTGGGAAAATCCCGTTCCAGCCTTGCGTTCCTCAAGGAGATGGGACTGCTCAGCCCAACAGCTGAACAACAACAATGAGAGCAGTATCAGTTTTATGCATAGAAACAATAATGCATGGACTTTAACACATATTTTATTTTCTTCTGTACAATTATTTACATAAATTCAGAAGTACTCAAAATCCCAAGCATCTTGTGATGAAAATTTTAATAAAATTTACTCTATTCATAAAAAAAATCCAATTGTGTTGGAAATAACCATTTACACCACTTTCAAGGCTTTGCTGAGACTGAACACATTTATGTACTAATGACTGAGATAAATTATCACCAATAATAAATATGTTATTCACCAAACTATCTATCTACATGAGGGTCATTTGGAATTTTTACAAAAGTCCCCGAGCCAAGTGAGCAACAGGAAGAGCTCCAAGCATCAGGGTCTTTGGTTCCTCCAGGAGATCCTTCAAGATGCTCAAGAAAACTGCTGCAGAATCATCGTCAACTCCTAAGCGGTCATACGAGAGGGTTGCACTCATCCGTGTGCTGAGACTACCGGATTCATCTGGTGGAAAATGGAAAAAATCTGAGAAGTAAATAAAACAACAAAATGGGGCAAAATGGCAAGACTGCTAATGATCTCCAGAACTGGAGACAAGTGGAGAAAGATACAAGCTCTCCTCAACTCTTATAGGTTCTTCCTGGCATACTGCACATGACCCATCAACAACCATCCCCTTGAAGACTTCTTCTGTTGTGACTTTTAATTTTATTGATTCACCTTTCACTCCTCCAGCTACTTCCCACCTTTTATCTTTGAAGAGATTCAGATCTTAACTTATTCCATACTGTAGAAATATACAATTCCATACCCAAGATTAGACACCACTAAAAGGCCAACACAAAGGTAAATCTTGCAATAAACTGCAAACAGTGAAATATCTGAGACCGTTACTTACCCACTGTAAGTCTCCCTCCACCCACAGCAAGGATTCCACACTGTGGAGGGTTGATGATCGCACTGAACTCACTGATGCCAAACATCCCCAGATTGGAAATCCTGTATGATAAGGAACAATGACAATTGATAAATAATATTAGATAGAAGTCACAGCAACAAGCCAATGATAGGTACCTGCTTGTAGCTGTAAGGTGGACAGCAGAGCTGCTCAGTTTTAAGAACCTGTCAACCTCCTCACCTTCACCTTACGTGTAGCCCTCAGGCCTGACATTTAGTTTCAAGACTGGGCCCAAGATCTTTTTCTATCAACTTAAACTGCTTTGGCTTACCCACCTCACTTTTAAGGGGGAATAGGCCTTTTGGTACAAGTATTATGATCAAGAGACAAGATGGTATGATAACTTCAATCCAGTGAATCATACAGCAAGTACAGAGAAAGAGCAACTATAAAACTTGAAAATGAAGACAATGTTCCCTTATTTCTATTTATATTTGACCATTACCATAAATAAAAAAATGGAGGCCTCAGCCATTAAGGAAACTTTAAAACTTGAGGGTACTTACGTGAAAGATCCCCCTTGAAACTCTTCAAGTTTCAACTTGTTTTCCCGTGCTCTACCAGCCAAGTCCCGCACCTTTTCTGCAATCTCCTGTATGCCCAGCATATCTGCATTCTTGACTATGGGAGTGATGAGCCCTGCATCAGTAGCCACAGCAATACTGATGTCCACTGTTTCACTGTGCACCAACTGAAACGAACAAAGTACAGTTCACTTTTCATACAAACTTTTCATTGAATCATCTCATCATGTGGGAATATGGGTGCTGAATAACAGTAATAAGTGCTGTCAAGTTTCCCTACTGAAAACTACACCTCAAACCATTCATTATTCCCTACCCACCAAGTACTACTATATACATACATACATATACCAAAGGCTTTTTTCCCCCTTACAAGGGAGGTAGCCAAAAAACAAAGACAAAATCCACTCCCAGCCATTCCATCCCCACATACTCCACTCCCATTCACCCCACTCCCTACCCTCTTATCTTGTCTCCTCCTGGATGACAGGTCATCCCTGCATCTCACCCACTGCCCTGGGTCAGAAGCAGTGTCGCAAGACACAGCACATCCACATCAAGGCTGCTTCATTTAATTGGCAACCCCTCTCTCCATCCCCTCATGCAGAAAAAGAGATGACATGGAGAAATACCTTCAGGCTGCATCAAGTTATTATTCACACATACTAACCTCATCACCCCATCCCCCACCCACTCCTTTCCATGCATCACAGCATCATCCATATACATCCATTCTTCATTCACCCCTATCTTGTCTTCTCCCTTACTTCCTAAACAGACATTCCCCTTGTTCCAAATGCCCCTTTTACCCCATCCATCCATCTCATCCTTGGTTGCCCCCTCATGTCTACTCTTTCCACCTCTGCCTTCCACACCTCTTTTACTAATCTTTCTTCGCTCATTCTTTCCATGTGTTCAAACCATCCCAATACTCTTTCATCAACCCTATCTCCCAACTCCCTTTCCACCCCTGTTCTCCTCCTCACATCGTTTTGCACCCTATCTAGCCTAGTAATTCCTATCATACTTCTCAGATACCTCATCTCAAACACATTAAACCTCCTCCTTTCTCTTTCTCTCCTATGTTCCATGTTTCTGACCCATACAGTGCCATTGGCACAATCACTCCTTCATACAACCTCTTAGCATCCATTCCCAAATGCCTATTTCTCATTACACTTTTTAATCCCACAAGGCATTTACTTGCTTCTCTCAATCTTTATTCTACCACCATCTCCACTTCTCCCTTTCCCACCACATTCACACTCAAGTATCTGAAACTATCCACTTCCTCCGGTCTCTCTCCCTTAATATTCAATACCACATTCTCCCCTTGTACATCACCTTACTTTTACCCACATTTATCTTCAACTTCCTTCTTTTGCACATCTTCCCAAACTCTGTCACTAACTTCCTCAATCCCTCCTCTGATCCTGCTACAAGTGCAGTGTTGTCAGCAAACAACAACTGGCTTATCTCCCATTTTTCTCCATTTTCTTTAACCATCTCCAATCCCTGACCCACTAACCTTACATTCACCTCTTGCACCATCCCATGTATATTTTGAACAGCCAAGGTGACATAACACATCCCTGATGAAGTCCCACCTTTACCTCAAACCACTCATTCTCTCCATTTCCGATTCTAAAACAAGCTCTATTACTTTCATTAAAACTCTTGACTGCTCTTAAAAGCTTTCCTCTTATCCCATATATCTGCAATATATACAGTGCCTTCCTGTCTACCCTGTCATAAGCCTCTTCATTTCCAGATCCATAAAAGCCAAAAAAACATCCTTAACTTTTCCTAAAGCTTTTTTACATATCTGTCTTACCACTAAAATCTGATCCTTGCATCCCCTGTCCTAAACCCACAGTTCCTCACCAATTACTCCCTTTGTTCCTCTCCTAATCCTTTCAATCAAGAACCTCACATAAGTCTTCCCAACTGCACTTAACAAACTGATCCCTCTGAAACTACTACACTCACACTTGCCCCATTTTCCCTTGTAAAGTTGAACTATATGGACAGTCCTCTAGTCCTCCAGCACTCTACCCACTCTTAAACATTAAATAACCTCACCAGCCAGTCCACCATCACTGTACCTCCTCTTTTTTTTTTTTTTTTAACATTCTGCATGACACCAATCCAACCCAGGTGCCTTACTTGTTCTCATCATCTTAACAACTGCCTTCACCTCACCTTTCCTTATTTCTCCTCCATTTTCCTTACTCATCACAGTCATTTTCCCAGTGCTTCCCACTGCAACTACCTTTCCCTCCCTATCCTCTTTCACATTTAGCAGTTCCCTAAAATACTGCCTTCTCTTTCATTATCATCTCTCCATCTGCTCAATAATAATAATAATAATAATAATAATAATAATAATAATAATAATAATAATACATACATAAATATACCAAGGTTTTTTCCCCCTTACAAGGGAAGGTAGTCAAAAAACAAAGGCATAAAAACCATTCCCATCCATTCCATCCCCAATACACTCCACTCCACTCCACTCCACCCTCTACCCTCCCTCCCATCTTGGCACCTCCTGGATGTTGGGTCATCCCTGCATCTTGTTCACTGTCCTGGGTCAGAAGCAGTGATGCAAGACACAGCACATCCACAGCAAGGCCGCTTCATTAACTTGGCAACCCCCCTCTCCATCCCCCCTATGCAGAAAAGGAGAAGACAGGAAGAAATCCCTTCAGGCTGCATCAAATTTTTCTCACACATACTACCTCACCCCGCATCCCCCACCCATTCCACCTCATGCAACACATCATCCATATACAACCATTCTCCATTCACCCCTGTCTTCTGTCCTCTCCTGTCCTTCCTCAACAGACATTCCCCTCTTCCCCAAAGCCCATTGTACCCCATCCATCCATCTCATCCTGGGTCGCCCCCTCCTCCTCCTCCTCCTCCTCCTCCTCCTCCTCCTCCTCCTCCTCCTCATCATCATCATCATCATCATCATCATCATCATCATCATAATCATCATCATAATAATAATAATAATAAAAATAATGTTATAATAAAAATAATGATATGGTTTAACTTCACACACTCCCCCCCCCCCATCGGAAGGATAGGACGGTGCCCCTCACAGAGGGCAATAATAACAATAATAATAATAATAACAATAATACATACATATACCAAAGGCTTTTTCCCCCTTACAAGGGAGGTAGCCAAAAATCAAAAGCATAAAAACCATTCCCACCCATTCCATCCCCAAATACACTCCCCTCCCATCCACCCCCCTTCCCTCCCTTTTTTCTTGGCTCTTCCTGGATGACTGGTCATCCCTACATCTCGCTCACTGCCCTGAGTCAGAAGCAGTGTCACAAGACACAGCACATCCACAGCAAGACTGCTTCATTAAATTGGTGCCCCCCCCCCTTGTACCCTCATGCAGAAATGGAGATGGGGAGAAATAAATTTGGGCTGTCAATTTATTTTTCACACATACTCCCTCACCCCCCATCCCCCACCCACTCCCCCTCATGCAACACAGCATCATCCATACACAACAATTCTCCATTCACCTATATCTTCTGTCCTCTTCCGTCCTTCCATCATCATCATCAATCATTATCAATCATTATCAGTCATTACCAATCATTATCAATCATCATCATAACAACAACAGCAATAATAATAAATAATGGGGAAAATAATAACAAAAAATAGAAAACAAATATATAAAAATAAAAACAAAATAAAAATAAATACTGCCTTAAGTTTCAGAATGGAAACCCAATGGTCCAAAGTGGTTAGCAATGGTCCACAGGCACTCCCATTGATCTCTCTTGGAGGGCTGAAGAGAATCAAGAATCACATGAGCATGGTTTGCATTCACAACATCAACCAACACTGAGACAGTACCTCCACAGAACAAGCCTGCCCACAATCAAACTGCCCTAGATGTAACCATCACCCAAAGGACATTAAGCACTTTGTCTATCACTGCCCCACACTATTCCTTAACCCTTTGGCTGCCCGATGCTGGGAGGATTTATGTTTCCGAAAAATTGCATTTTACCCATAATATATGAAGTGTCTATTTCCTTCTTTTGCATAATATTCTGATGTTGTGGACACCATTCCCAATCCAAATATATCAATATTAGCTTTCTGAGATAATTCATATATTTATTATGAATATTTTTTTTCAGAAATATTAAAATTTTGGGGAATTTAAAAAAATATATATATATACAAAAGTCATTCTTTTGTATGCCAGTAATACTCAGTAAGGTAGATAATGACCATATGTTATAGGAACAGTGATATAGAGACACATAAGTTGGTCCTGAAGAAAAAAAAAATTACGTAAAAATTTATTTCTTAGGGTACCTAAATTTTCTATCAATAAAATGATTATTCACACATTTTACCATATCACATCTAGCCTATCATAATTTTCTATCACTGGAAGTATTGTAACTAGAATATTTTAGTGCTAAAACGTTTATTGAGAATATATATACGATCGATCAAAATTTTTTTCAGTCGTCTGCAGCTGCTACTGAAGAGAATTACCATACGCTATTATTTGTGGAAAAAAATCATTATATTTCCTATTTCTTAGTGATTGTAAAACAACTACTCAACATATGAATGACAAAACTTAGCTATGAATCATATATTCGGCCTTTTATGCAGGTTTAAATGCCGATTAAAGTCCATTCGCTCGCAATGTTTACATTTCATCAGCTGATATTACTGCGTAGATAAGGGCTATTAGTTCGTCCAGCTGGTAAGAGATGGCAGCACCTAACCGAATGTAAACTTGATATCTCGTTTCTACAAGGTGTTGGGAGCATGGCACGATGTTTAAAACGTTTTTTGGCTTGCGGTGCATTTTTGCGAGTTAGGGCTGTCATGAGACTGTTTTAATTTTCGCAAAAATGCGCATTGGGCAGTCAAAGGGTTAACAACACAATATTTCTCCCCTGGGTCTTCTGCAAGAGAGATCTGGGGCAATGATTGACTACAGGTAGTTCTTTGAGCAAATTGATTGACTACAGGTGGTCCTTATAGCAAAATGATTGACTACAGGTGGTCCCTGGAGTAAAATATTCAAAACTCAAACTCACCTGGTTCCCTTGCCAAACACAGTTCATCTCTGGACACTGCTGTAGAGCCACAGCGACCGCTTTGATGATCAGGTCATTCATGGACACTTTAAATCCATCCTTCTTGAACTGCTTCCTCATATTTACCAACTTATCTACTGAGCAATCAATTGTTCCATAGGAATGGGCTACACTTCCCTGTAACAATATTGCAGAAAATACCATCACTCCTCTGTAATTTTGAAAAACCATTCCACATGAATCACAATATCATTTCTACAATAAACAGGCTACTTATGATGCACTGCTCGAACCCACTTAACAATTCTGTTCCTCCCAATGCCAAATATATTCATCAACTCTGTTCTTATTAAGGTAAGACAGTTTTATTCAGCTCATGGCTACCTCCCTTGCAAGGGGGAAAAATCCTTTGGCCTATGTATGTATGTATGAGCAGATCTTGCACTGAATTTTTTTTTAAATACTCTGATTTGACCCATTAGATTCTGCTCTTCAAATGAATAACTCAACTGGCAATTCATTACAAGTTTGAAGGGTCTAAAACCTTTCAACATGTAAAACCATTCACAGTAACATCAACATCCTATCTATATACCCCGTAAAATCAACATCCTATCTATATACCACAGGCTTTTTCCCCCTTATAAGGGAGGTAGCCAAGTCAAAGGCACACACCCACTCCCACATTCCATTCCCACCCACCACCCTTGTTTGCCTCTGATTTTAGCTACTTGTGGATGAAGGATTATTCCTGTCTCCTGCCCACTGCCCTGGTTAGAGGCAATGCAGCAAGACACAGCACATCCACAGCAGGGCTGTTTCACTTTCACAGTGACCCTCCCTCTCTCTGTCCCCTTATGCAGGAATTAGAGGCAGGAAGAAATCCCTTCGAGCTACATCAAATTATCATCCATACACAACCCTTCTCCACTCACCCCTATCACCTGCCTTCTTCCTTCTTTGCCTGATGGACATAAGAAAAGATGAAGATAGGGAGAACAAAAAAATCCCTTCTGCTGTGACAAAATGTCATGAATACACAACCAAAATCAACATCCACCAACATTTAAAACTAATTTTGTTCCAAGACAATGTTTTCCAACCTTAGACTGCATTAGTCTCTTGGCAATAGTTCTTCTCATATTGGTTAGCTCAATGTCTTGATACCCATCACCAGGTTTAACAACAGGAGCTGGAGTTGCTACAGGTGCCGGTGCTGCAGCAGCTGGTTTTGGAGCTTCAGGTGGTGGTACTATAAAAGAAGTAATGAGGAAAAATTGAATCACTTATCTCTTAGTTTAGCGAGCCTTACATAAATATCTGTTCACTGAGAAAAATGCAGCAAATTCCTGTTCACTAAAAACATAAGGATTAACTACTTGACAACTAAAAGAAGTGATGTGATATGGTTTAACGTCACACACTCCCCCCTATCAGGAGGCTACAACGGTGCCCCTCACAGAGAGCTTTATAGCATGGAATTTAATAAACCATGCCCTTGGTCCAACTTCGCTGGTGGCAGGATTCGAACTGCCCTCACCTCGACCTTCACCGCAAGTAACGACGCCCTAACCCGCTCAGCCAGCGAGCTTCCACTAAAAGTACTGCCTAAAATTATATTATGTATCATGATTTCACCCATGACACTTGGAATTATTCAAGCCACAACTATATTCATTCTATGGGAACTTATAAACCAAATCTGTAAGAAGAAATATAACTGAAGAGTTCTTTTTTCTAAAAAGCTAAACAATATCAGATATTAATGGGAAATTAAATAAACCACCCAAGGAGTAATATGTTCAAGAATCAAATAATTCGAGCTATAGTGACTGAGTACGGACTAGCAAAGAAAGTGTGGAAACCAGAAGTGGGTAGAACAAGCTTGAGAGGAAAACCAAGAATTTAGTGGTGGTTGGATGGGGTGAAGAGAGCTTTGGATGTAAGTGGTATGTCTCTTGAGCAGGAAGTGAATGTGCAATTCATAGGAATGAATGGAAGGAGACCAAGTGATTGAAAGTCTATCAAGTATGAATGCAGAGTGGAAGAAGTTGCAGCCAGAATGTGTCCACAATTCTAAAGGTTTTCCAGAAGTTAAACCTGTCATACAAGAAATTCTTGACCTTGCACATACAGCTGACATGGAAGAAGTGGAATAGGAAGAAGAAGGGGCAGTTGCAGAGGAAGAACCAGGACTGTAGCTGCACTTAACAAGGAAGATTTTAGCTGATACTATCTCCAAATTTGACTGTGCTATCCATGATATTGTGAATAATGATCCAAACTGTGAACGCTGTCTAAAATTTTAAAACGGTCAGGAGTGGTCTCACCAACTTTACCAAGAAAAAGTGCACCAAGCAAAACAGTCAACTTTAACACAATTTTTCACTAAATCTGCCCCTCCTACAATGCTAGATGAAGATTATGATGGCAACCCCAATTCACCACAAGCCAACTCTACGTCTAGCAATGATGATGCCCCCACCTCGCCCCATTAACCCTGCTGACACCCCTCCCCATCCTTCATTTTGTCACTTTTAAGTCTCAAGTCTTCTTTAATTTTGTGAATACCCATTTTTATATCATTTAACTTCAAGATTTATTTACATTTCATAAGTCTGTGCCTACAAATATATGTATAACTGCATTTTATGACAGGGTTAGAATGTGATTTTTGTTTGTAAGAATGTATCTTGACTTATACTGGGAGACAATTAGAAAATGGAATTCATTTAATGCATTTTCAGTTATCAAACGATTTTCCAGGAAGGTAACTCATTTGTTAAACAAGGGACAAGTGTACTTTACTGTACTGCAACTGTCCCTCTGTTATGCTGTCCCCCTTAACACTGTCCTGTAACACTTCTTTGCATATATATTTCCATTTTTGCCTCTATCCCCTGTGGTAGGGGGAAGAAAGAATACTACCACCAAGTCTTCCCACTTGGGTCATAAAAGCGGCTAAAACAGGATGGAGTGTTGGGATTAGGCATATTGCTGCTCTTTGTAACCCTGAGGGGTACATTCCTATGAGAAGACAAGGCAAAATAGGGTTTGGTAGGAATTTTCCAAACAGAACCCTAAGGATTGGGTCTTTTACTGTGCATGGGTATCCTACAGATTAGAGTAAATGGGAAGAGATTGGTAGTATGTTTGTGAGAAGGAACATGGATGTGTTGGCATTGAACAAAACTAAGTGTAGTGGGGAGGGTGTCGGGAGTGAGGAGAGGATGAGGGAGGTAAGGGGTTGCTCTACTAATAAGCATGTGGTGAAGTGGAAGGAGGTTTCTTCATGGTTAATATGGATGAAGGTGAAACTGGGAAGGTAGATGTGGGTCTTTGTAAACACATATGGCCCTGGTAGTGAGAAGAGTGTGGAGGAAAGGGAGGTTTTTTTTTTTCTTTTTAGATTTCAATGAGTATTTACAATCTTTTTTGATAGATTTCAACACGTATTTACAATTTTGAGAGGAATGTCAATCCAGTGGTTTTGGAAGATCTCAATACTATAGTAGGGGATGAAGCAATAAATGGAGCAGTTGGGAATTGTGTGCCAGGAAAAAAACCATAGTAGAGAGTGGTGATGTTTAGAAAGAGTTGAGAGCATAAGTACACATGGGTGAGGGTGAGGGTGATGAATGGAAGGGTGGTCCATAAGGCATTAATGGTCTATGTAGTGGTATTCAGGAAAAAGAGTAGGAAAAGTTCTGGATGCCCATGTTCTTATGGGAGGGTGTGGTGGAATATCTGATCATTTTTTGGTGAAAGGTAAGCTGAGGGTGGAGGATAGGTAGAGAAAGAGGAAAAAGGCAGGAGGTAGAGAGATGCTAAGAGTAAACTTTTTAAATGAGAAGGAAAAGGAGCACGAGTACCAGGAGCTAAGAAAAGTGTGAGAGGTGGTGAAGAATAGAGGTGGGAGTGGAGGAGGAATGGGGTGTACTCACTGCCCTGGGTAATAAGCAATGCAGTGAGAGACAGCACACCCACAGCAAGGCCACTTCACTATATTGGTAATCCCACTCTCTGGCCCCTCATATAGAAAAATAGAAGACAGGGAGAAATCCCTTTGGGCTGCATCAAAATATCATTCACACATGACCATTCCCAACTCCCCCTTATCCCTCAGCCACTCCCTTCCTTGCATCACAGTATCATCTAAACACAGCCATTCTCCACTCACCCCTTGTCTCCCACCTTCTCATTTCCCTGCTCAATACCCCTTTCACCCCATCCATCCATCTCATCCTTGATTGTCTCATCATGTTCACTCCCTCCACCTCTGCCTTCAATACCTTTTCCTATTCTTTCTTTACTCATTTTTTCCATGTGTCCAAACCATACCGATACTCTTTCATCAACCCTATCTCCCATCTCCTTTTACACCCTTGCTCTCCTCACCTCATTTCATTATGTATGAATGATATTCTGACACAGCCCAAAGGGAATTCTTCCCCATTTTCTATTTTTCTGCATGAGGGGATGGAGAGGGGGGCTGCCAAAAGTGAAATGGCCTTGCTATGGATGTGCTGTGTCTAGCTGCATTGCTTCTGACCCAGAGCAGTGAGTATTCATGGATGACCCCTCATCCATGAGGAGTTGAGATGAGTGGGAAGAAGGGGTGGTGGATGGGAGTGGAATGAGTGGGAATGAGTACTACCTTTTAACTTGGCTAACTCCCTTGTAAGGGAGAAAAGGCCTTGGGTATACAGATAAGATAGTCTTTCATAGGGATGTGTGCTTTCATTCTGTCCCCTTTCAAAAGGTGGAAATGGGACTTCAGTACATTACAGACACAGAGGTTCTTTCAAAGATGAACATCAAAATGAAGGGACAAGGAAGAACTTCATGTCAAGAGGGAAACAAAGAAGAGCATTTCCTTGGTGATGACTTTACCTGATGCTAAAGCAATAGGTTGAATGTTCTTTTCCTTGACCAACTTCAGAACATCACCCTTGAGCAGTTTACCATGAGGTCCACTTGGGGGCACCTGCTCTTCACCCAAACCAAATTTCTCCAAGAGCAACCTTACAGAGGGGCCAAAATTCCTGAAATGTCAAGTGTGATTGAGAACATGCAAATCTAATGCAAATGTCAGAGTAAAAAATTGTATATATGCAAGATTTAATTTTCCCAGGTCTGGCTTGCATTTGTCCTACTTTGCAGGATGGCCTTCTTTTAAATCCTTTCATACCCCATCCCTTCACAACCTATCCCATAAGTAACAGTGACTCATCAAGAATTGTATTCACATTTATAATGTTAGAAAAAAAGTCTTAGAAAATAATATTCCATATTAAATAATTTTACCAAAATTCTATTTTTTAGAAATATTATCTTTACAAAAAACAAAATTATTATACAAAGTAACAGATACCAATCTTCCTATATCTCTAAAAAAATATATCAACCCCTTATAAGGGTTTAGGATACTACCTAATGTGTTAAAAAATCTAGAATATGTTTGTTCACACATAGGGATCCCACTATACAATAAAAACCAGAATATGATCACACAAGCACAAACAAGGACCATCATGTCTTACCCATGACTGGCAGGTGCAACTGCAGGCAAAGCAGTAGCCACACTTGGAGTGTCTGCAGGTGCTGGAGGTGCAGCTGGAGCTGAAGGAGCAACGGCATCAACAACAGCTGCTTCTTCCAGCTTGGGAATCTCTATACTCTTCCAATCTTCCCCCTCTGGAGCTAGGACAGCAATGAGGGTGCCCACTTTAACATCCTTGGTGTCCTCTGCCACCTGAGCAAGAGACATAGCAATTGGTCAAACTTTATGTTTACAAACCAAATGTTCATCTACTCACTAATCAATACAACAGTACAGTACTGGCTACTAGGTTTAAGGCACGTCAACTGCATTTTATTCCTTTTTTTTCAGCTTGACCTACATAAAACCCTTGCATCTATCATGTACAAAACTGAACCTAACATGAAGTGATTATCACTGAACAATTTATAAAAAAAATCTGAGTTTTGCCTTACTTATCTAATGTACATGCATAACAAAATAAAATATTCAAAGTAAATCTACATTTGGCACCACACTGTATGTAGTATTTCCAAGTATAAAGTACCAAGAAAATGAATGACTGATGGTGAATTTGACTATTGACCAAAGATATGTAGCTCAGAAAATATGAGACAAAACTACAAATATACAAGATAAACACATAAAATTTACATTATCACAAGGCCCCGATAAGCTCTTACACTAACCCATAACACCCCACCAATAAGGTGATATGCTTTAGACAGTTTATTCAACCAGAGGACAAGCAATATCATGCAATGGAGCAGACTTCAGTCTGAAGCAAGTCTCCAATGATCCAAGATTCTTCTAGGACAAAGTCCATGAATGCATAAAATTGGTTGTCCTTGGCCAAAACAAAATTCATGAAAATGGGTTAATGGAATTACAATATGGCAATGAGCTGGTATAAAGAAGCTATATTGTGCACATTACACTTAACCCTCTGCTATCGTGCCCTCCACTATCGCATTTTATTGCTATCGCACATACTTAAAAAGCTGTACATGTCTACATCATGCATGAAATTACTGCTATCGGAAGTCCATCATTTAAAAACTCCCAGGTTATGACATCACATGATAGTTGAGTTTCTCTACATACTCTAATTGAGAAATAGTTCTTCACATATTTCCCCAATTGTTGGTGGTGTTGCAAGCTTTACAATAAGTTTGATGTTTTTTTTATATTATAAAAATTTTAATGTGATTTAATTTTTTATTACTATCTGGCCAGTATATTGGTGGGAGTTCTAACACTTGACTTCTTAGTTTCAAATGATAGAATTAATGGTTCCACGACTTAACAGTTTGAAAAGTTTTTATTTTCATTTATTTCTGCAGGATAATGAAATGTAACCACCTATTGTGGGCATGTGACTGCATCTATTTATGTTTTGTATTTACCCAGTTGTATCTTACAAGAAGGGGAGCTACACTCGTGGTGTCCCATCTCTGTATCTCGCCATGTCTAATTTGCTCTTAAATTCATGTATGGGTTTTGCACACACTACTGTTTCGTCTAGTTTATTCCACACATCCACCTCTCTGTGGGGAAAGCTGTTCTTTTTCAGGTCTAACTGTCCTTATTGAGCTTCCTTTCATGTCTCCTTGTATTTCTCTTATCCCAATTTAGTAAGTCTTCTCTATCAAGAAATTCCATACCTCTCATGATTCTGTAAATAGTCAACAAACCACCTCTTTCTCTTTGTTCCAGTCAACAATTCTAGTTTTGACAATCTCTCTTCATATGACAGTTTTGACAGAGTTGGGGCCATCTTTGTAGTTGCTCTCTGGATTCTCTCAATTTTCCTTATATTCTTTTTGATACTGGGTGACCAGTGTTGTTGTGTACTCTAATTTTGGCCTTATCAGTGTGACTAGTATTTTCTTTACCATTTCTTCATCCAAGTAAAAGCCACCTTTATTGATCTTAGCAAGTTGTAGGTTTCTCCAACAATTTTGTTTATCTGTTTATCAGGGGACATGTCCTTTGTGATGATTACTCCCAGGTCTTTTTCAGATCCCACTTTCTTTACTTCCTTTGTAACAATTTTATATTGTCCTGATATCTCTTTTTACTTTTTCCAAATTCTATTATGCTACATTTCTTAATGCTGAAGTCCACTTCCCACTTCTGACTCCATTTCCAAATCCTGTTCGGAACTTTGTATCAATTTTTGTATTTCTGATTTTCTTGCATTTTGAGTTGACATATCTTTAATAACATTTTTGTTTTTCAGCTTTCATCCTTTGGAATAACTTGTTTTTGATAATCAGTCTACCATGAAGGCAAAGCAGTAGCCAAGTGTCAAACACACAATTGTGGCTACTATACAACAGTGGAAGACTGCAACACCTGTGCGGGAAGTTAAAAAGAGGAAGAACTTAACCTATGTTCAGAAGTTAGAAATTGTGAAGATGATTGACAAAGGTACAAAGCATCGTGTTGGGAAAAAGTTTGGAATAAACGAGTCAAAAGTGTATGGAATTTACCAAAACTGTGAACATATCAAGTCCCACATGAAAATAGCTCCATCAGAAACTGGTGCCCAAGCTATGTGAAGTGGCAATCAAGTGCTACTCAAGACTGAACAGCTACTACGGAGATATCTGGAGCGACAGGCATAATTTTACTTTATGTTAAAGCTCTGCTTCAGTGGACAAAAATATTTTTTCATACAGTTCAATGTACTATTAATCAACCTGACATTCATTTCTGTCACAAGTCAGTTAGGTAAAGATAATTTAGTTATGTCAGCTAAATTAATAATCAGCACATTTAAAACAAGTTTCGATGTATTTTTAATTTCTGTCATTCATTACCTGTTATAAGTATATATATAACTTATAATGTACATATCAAAACTGGTAATAAAAAATTATGTCCACCAAAACAAGTCCAAAAAAGTCCAGTAAAACATTGCCTAATGTGGTTTTCATGTGACAGGCAAAGCAGAACTTGTTAGTCGGCATACATAATGTTATGGACACTGTCAAGGAGCTGTATGCTGCTGTTGCTCACAAAATGGGTGTACAACAGCCTTTGTTATTTCTTGTATCAAAAGGATGGGTAGATAAGTTCATATCATGTCACAAAGTGAAAAGTGTTATGATAACTGAAGAGGCAGCAAGTGGTGACAAATCTGCAGCCCATGCATACTCCGAATTCTTGAAAAACATTATCCTGGAAGGCCAGTACACTCCCGATCAAATATTCAACATGGATGAAACTAACTTCTACTGGAAGACAATGCCTAAAAATACTTTCATCACGAATAAGTCAGCCAAGGTTCATGGATGGAAGGCAAGTAAAGAATGCTTTACCCTGCTATTCACAATGAATGCATCAGGAACCTACCGCATGAAGCCAACAATTGTGCATCAAACAAAACAACCCAGGGCCTACAGAGGAGACTGAATGTGCACTGGTTAAATTCAAGGAAGGGGTAAATGCTGGCAAAACTTTCTCATGACTGGTTCAAAGAGGAATTCATCCCCAAAGCTAAAGAGTTTTGCCGAATGAATAACATCAGATTTAACATTCTACTCTTGATAATGCCCCAGGTCATTCTTCACTTCTTTGGACCAATCATCCTGATATTAAAGTGGAGTTTTTGCCACCTAAAACTATAGCATTAATCCAGCCACTGGACCAGGAAGTGATAGCCGTTGTGAAGGCGGCATACTCAAGTCAGCCGCACTCATACAGCAGTCAGTGGACAGTGAGTGTGAGGATGAGGACATGGTGCAAGGGGATACTGAAGCAGAACAGCGAGTGATTCACTATTGGAAATCTTACAATGTTAAACAAGCAACTGACTTAATAGTAGACCACTGGAAATGTGTTACCCCTGCCACTATCAACCATGCTTGGTGTAACATTTTGGAGGGATTGCATGAGGACCACCAAGTGGCTGTACCTGGTAACCCACAGAGTTGAGGCAGAGGCACGGTAAATTCCTGGAGCTGGATTTGCTAATGTGACTGGTCAGGATATCAGGGGAATGATTTGAACTCGCAGCAACTGCTGAGTTGACAAGGATGAAGTGACACATGAAGAAGGAAGCACAGAAGAGGGAAGTGAAAATGTGATACATGCTGACCTTTCTATTGCTGACATCAAGACTGTGATAGAATTGGGTTGCAGGCTATGCCACCTTATCGAACAAAATCTGAGTGCCAACAGTGAGGAAAAAGTGTTCCTTAATTAGTAGGGCACTGGAAAGTTAAGAAGATCAATATCATGACCACATCAACTCTGTCAGCAACAGATCACGGATTTCTTACAGCATCGCAATCAGGCACAGCAACCAGAGGGTGAACCAAGACCAGAACCCTCCAACCAGCCCTCTGACTTAGATCAAACATGCTACTTTGAGGGCTTCCTTGGTGCTATGAATGATGAAATCCTAGATGAGTTACAGGCTCGCTGGGTTGGTGACTAACACTCCATCTAAGCCTCGAAATCTATCCATCCACCTTAGCTCCTAATCATCCACAATGAGGTAAATAAAATGCTATAAAATGTATGTTGTTATTATGATTCTTGATTAAGTTTTTTTATACTGTATTATTTCATTTTTATACTATTATATGGTATAAAAACTGGGCAAAATAGACCAAAAAATTACAGATTGGAGGTCCTAGTGTCAAGTTGAATTATTATCTTAGGTTCTTCAGTTCAGCTATAGTGATTTTGGCTATCACATAGTGATAGCTGTGCCAATGGGACCTTTCGCAGTGAGCAAATTTATACCAGACACCGCCAGATTTTGTAATTCTTGCCGGAAAATAAATACTTTTTTGGGCAAGTTTTATAAGCTTACAGAGGTGTATCGTTGTACATTATTGTGTCTGAAATTTAAGTCAATTAATTTCATGATTGCAAACGGCATATAGCATTGTTTGAGCCTCTATTTATAATCACAGATGATATTCGTAAAACAGCCTATAATTGTATCAAGCCAAGCAATTTGTCATTTTCTACCGACTTCAATGGACGTATACTGATATATACTTTCATTTGAATGCACCAAGCAATAGGCAAATTCATGTAATGTATCGAAAATATAATTTTGCATCGAAGACTTAATTTTTTCGGTACGATAAACTTTGTCTTAAGTTATATATTTTTTTTAATCTGACGTGCAGTTTGCCGCGGCACACATAAAATTAGTCATATTTGTTTGAAAATAGCTCTCAGCAGATCTAAGAGGCTATTCTTTACAAAAATGTCGTTAACTTCGTATGTCCGCCACCACTGTTGTTATTTTTTATCTCACTGATTATCTTCATATACAGGACGTGACAGTGATATCCATTATTTTTCAACACTTTCAGATAAAATGCACAAACCGAAATCAACACCCTCTTATTTTTACTGCTCATAGTTACTTCAGTAAAAATAATTACCTATTTTTAGTTTTACCTTATAATTAAATTAACAAAGCCTTATCACACACCAGTAAAAATTATAACATTATGAGTCATGTTTTTAATTTTAAATACATTTATGCAGCAATTTATGGCGTATCTTTTTTTAAATATCGGTTTCCAAATTAGCTAAGTCACCCCTTTGCCTTGTGAAATCTGAGACAATTGAAAATTTTAGCGCTAATAGGAATCTACGAGCCTGACTGCAAAAGGTCCCATTATGCGCAATAGCAGAGGGTTGAATTTAGATGCACTGCAAAGTTAAGAGATTAACTTTCTCACACATATTCAACATGTAAACAAAGACCACAACTGAGTCGCTCCTTTCTAAATGTGAGCTTCCCTTTATACTCAGGTAATTAAATGGGTCATCTTAATGTTGCTAGGTCACTGGGACAACTGCATGATAAGATCTCTACCTTAAGGTCAATACGTGGGATTTGTGAAAAGTCTGTGCTTCCAACCTGGTCTTTTCTACCACTTTTCTAAAAGCTTTCTGAAAGCTACACACTGATAATTGAATTAACCTCCCCTTTTTTTTTTTTTTTTTGCATTTGATAGTTATGTTGAAGCACATAACTAAAAGATAAAAATGGATATGTGCAATAATTTCCATTGTAATGCTTTAATATTAAAAGGAAACCAGGCTAAGCAAAGTATATATTACAATAGAAAATATATTTCTCACCTTTTTTTTTATTTAAAAGCATCCATAACAGAAGAAATAATAAACACAAGGGCTCTTATTATATTTGCAAATATATAAAAGCAGACATTTTTTAGTATATGTATGAGAAAACAAAAGCTACATCACCTGTCATCTTCATATTTTCCACAAGAAACTTCCATAAACACTAAGGCAATATTGGTCATGATATCCAATCAGCAACACAACCAAAAGGCAACAGGTATTCAGCCCAAGCACCTTTAAGTCTTCCCTGCCATGGGTGTTGACATTTTGATCACTTTAATCTCACATGTACTACCCTTTTCTATCCAATAAAAATTAATGTTGTGTCTGAGTGTGTTTGATTTTCATTCAATTTTCCATTACTTCCAAGATTCTTCTCCACTCTGCTTTAAATGGTAGTTCAAACAATGGTAGCTCAAACAACTATTGATGTCATTTAAATTCTACTTCCATCCAAAACCAATATATATGCACAAGTACACAATATGCATTTACACATGATTAATAATATGCAACCCAAGGATGATTAGGTTGTTGTAAAAAGGTTTATATATATATATATATATATATATATATATATATTTATATATATATATATATATATATATATATATATATATACACATATATATAAATATATATATATATATATATATATACATACATATATATGTATATTTATTTATGTATATATATATGATGGGGGTTACTAGGCTGGATAGAGTGAGAAATGAGGAGGTGAGGAGGAGAACAGGGGTGGAAAGGGAGTTGGGAGATAGGGTTGATGAAAGAGTATTAGGATGGTTTGGACACATGGAAAGAAAGAGTGAAGAAAGACTAGTAAAGGAGGTATGGAAGGCAGATGTGGAGGGAGTGAACATGAGGGGACGTCCTAGGATGAAATGGATGGATGGGGTGAAGGGGGCTTTGGGGAAGAGGGGAATGTCTGTTGAGGAAGGATGGGAGAGGACAGAAGACAGGGGTGAATGGAGAATGGTTGTATATGGAAGATGTTGTGATGCATGAGGTGGAATGGACGGGGGGATGGGGGGTGAGGTAGTGTGTGTGAGCAAAATTTTGACGCAGCCCAAAGGGATTTCTCCCCGTCCTCTCCTTTATATGGGGGGACGGAGAGGGGGGGTCGCCGATTTAATGAAGCGGCCTTGCTGTGGATGTGCTGTGTCTTGCAACACTGCTTCTGACCCAGGGCAGTGGACAGGGTGCAGGGATGACCCATCATCTGGGAGGTGCTAAGATGGGAGGGAGGGTGGAGGGGTGTGGAGTGTTTTCAGGGATGGAATGGGTGGGAATGATTTTATGCCTTTTCCTTTTTGGCTACCTCCCTAGTAAGGGGGAAAAAGCCTTGGTATATGTATGTATGTATGTATGTATGTATATATATATATATATACACACACACATACATATACCTGGAGTCAAGCTTGGAGAATAAATTTCAGTGTCCAAAAATGCAAAGTATTGGAAATTGGTACTAGCACAATATCATCAATTAATTATTCAATGGGTTGTTAGACAATCACAAACGCAAAAAGATAAGAAAGTTCTAAGAATTTTGATGAGAAATAACCCATCCCTTGACAAACATATCAGTAAGATTGTGGGGTAGACATACAGACTGCTGAAGAGTTGATGAAAAAATCATAGATAACCTATTCTGTCCTAGATTGGTGTATGCAGCAGTCCCCACACAAATGAAAGATATAAACAAAATCAAGAGACTACTAAGCACAGCAACCACAATGATTCCTGAACTTGCAATGTTGCTCAAGGAGAGACTAGAAGTACCAACTCTCATATGGTTAAAGGATCACAGAGAAAGAAGGGTTTTGATTGTGATGTTCAGGTCACTGAAGAGGTGGACAAAATTGACAAATAAAGTATCTTGATTTGGGATAGGCAGGTATCACAAGGCCATAGAAACAAGTTGAAAAAGACCATATTTCCGAATGATGTGAAAAAATACAGCTTTCCATACAGGAATACCATGAGAGATAAGAGCACAGAAGCCAAAACTATACATATGATGAGGTATGATAATTGGAGAAGAGATAGGACCCTACAAGCACATCTCACTCCCTGTATACTACAATGAAGTAATTACAATTAAGTAAATATACACACACAAAATGAGGACGTGAGATATGAAGATGGGTAGGAATGAGAGAAACTGAAAGAAAGGGTATACGAGTGGAAGCAAGGAGCAAGAAAGGGAGTATAACAGAGAACAGAGGGAAAGACGTAAATGGCATCTGTAAGAGCAGTACACAAGTCATAAAATTACTAATAATCCTTAACCTAATAGTTCCTATTACCCCAAAAATAAATTAAATATATAAGAAAACAAATATAATCAACACCCAAAGCAGAGTGGTGCTGGATACTTGGGCTATACAAAATCATGCAGAGTATAAGCTTGACGATGTTATTTAACTAATTTGTTCAGAATGCAAATCCCAATCTGTAGCAGCTACCAGAAGCATGTTTTTTCCAACAACCACTTTGGACTTAAAAGCTTAACAAGCTCAGGTATCCATCACCATGTGCTCTTATACTAAATTGCTTGGCTGCATACCTGATGCCTCTCTTCTTCCTCTTCTAGTGTGGCAGTTGCAGCAGCAGCACCAGCAACTGTTGGGTCACTAAGCTCCTTATCATCCTTTCTAAGAGTCTCAATGTCTCTGTTCACCTCCTCTCTACTTGTGACCTCTTCATCAACTGCCTCCAGTACGTGTTTTTCTTGAAGTTCATGAGGGCTTACAATTACTTCTGCTACTTCTTTGTCTGAAAGCGTCTCCTCAAGCACTACTTGTGTTGTCTCCATTTGAGCACTGCTTTGAAATTCTTTTGGTTCTTCTTGAGCAAAAGAGGTAATTGTCTGCAATTCCTCTAGCTGCAAAGTGTGTTGGCTAGGAGTACTAATAGTTCCAATATCTACATCAACTGACTCTATGCCTCTATATGCCTCTACTACATTTGTGACCTGTTCACTAGCTGCCTTCAGTGATTGGTTTTCCTGAGGTTTGAGAGCACTCACAACTACCCTTGGTAATTCTTGTTCAGACATTTTTTCCTTAAAATTAATTTGTGTCTCCATTTGTGCACTACTAAGAACTTCTTTCAGTTTTTCCTCAGCATAAGAGGTAACTGTTTGTGATTCCTTTACTTGTAAGGAGCACTGACTAGAGCTACTAATAATTTCTATATCTGCATCAGACCCTGGCATCTTGCTAACAGCTGGGAGATCACCGCTAATTATCTTCTGTTCCTCTCCCCCAGGCTCTAATACAATATTTCCTGCAGATATTTTTATACTCTCCTTCTCAACACAACCTTCTTTATCTCTTTCTGGGCTTTTCAAAATTTCAGGTTCCACATTCTGATGGTCTGCAATTTCTAGGCTTTCTGCATGTTTTTCACTAGAGTCTTCTAATAATAATTTCTCATACCATCTTAATTCTCGGTTGGGATCATTAAAAGGCACATATAAGGAACTGTCAAAATAGATGGACTTGGGTTTTTCTGGATACTGGCATGGATTAACACTTTCACAGTGAGATGCTTCCAACTTTTTAACTTCCATCTTCTTGTACATCTTTCTTATTTCCTCCCATCTTCTCACCTCTGCTTCCCACTTGTTTTGGAGTACCTCTTCATCTTCCTGGGCACTTAACAGAGATGCGGCTTCAGAAAAATTCTCCATGAATGTACTATTGTCCTCCACATCGCCAAAGATGACAAAACCTGCTATAAAATGAAGAGGAAGGAAATTGGATGGGAAACTCAGGGAAGAAAAATATAAAGAAAAAAAAATCTGAAGAGCTTAACTCTGGTATCCAGCAGCTGCTCCTGAAAAGAAAGTAGTTAGGAACAAACATCCCATCAACTTTGGAGTTAAGCAAAGGACAGATGGAGTTCAGGTTCTGATCATATCAGTATCTTATAACAAATGGGCCTCCATCTGTCTTTTGCTTCATGTTCCTGGCATCATCTAACTTACCAAAATCTTAGCCAGTGTGCCTTCCTCATCCATCTCCATGGCTACCACAGCTTTATCCGTCTGAATATCACAGATGATATCCCCTGCAGTTATAGGGTCGCCCTCCTGTTTCAGCCACTTGACAATGGTGCCCTCCATCATGGTTGGTGACAAAGAGGGCATTTTGATGGGCAAGCCCTCAACTTCACAACAGAAATAAATGTATTCACAATTTATTCTTTTATGAAAGGAAATCAGCAAGATTTTAAACATAAAATATACCCAATGTAGTAGTCCAACTTTAGCCATGACAAATAAAATGATCTTCAGTAATAAAAAAATAATAATAACAATAACAACAATGACAAAAATTAGCAAACAATACTCTGGTTAAAATAATAGGTTAATGAAAATTAAAGTATTGCCACAAAAGCATTACCATATGGCCTAATCATTACAAACATTAGCTAGCATATTTCTGCAGGCCCAGAAGCAGCCTAACCCTACTTTGTGGTATATTTTTGGTAAAGTAAAATTGCATCTAATTTTGAAGTCAAGTTTACCCATGAATGATGACATACTGATAACCCCTTTAACCCATAGATTTTTTCAACTACAGGTTGTTTGAAGTCAGGAAATAACCACAATATTCTCGTCTTAATTTACCAAAAACTAACCCCTACTTCAGTTGATTTAGTGAATTGATAGCTGTAGAATTAGGATTGAGATTGAAATACAGCAATTATGCATATCAAGTTGTATGAAATCTGTATTCTAGAATGCTTAGTATATGAAAGTATGGATAACAAATTATACAATTTCACTTTTTCCATTTGGATAGTGGCCTATCATGTATAAAGCATTATATAAGAGACTCAACACCATAGGTCCAAGTATGGTTGACTGCCCTCAAAAGGAATGTCAAGTTACCAATATATCATTTTCATTATTACTCTCTTTATTTACCACCTGCTGACTTCTCCATCTTGAGTATTGGTTCTGGTATTACCCATCTCTAATTCCCACATATGGAGATTATCTATTATAAGTATCATGTAACATTTTCACTTTAGTTAAGATGAAGTTGTACCTCCCATAGACCTTTGTCAATGAGAGAGGTCAAAGGTCACTAGGCATTCAGTGCAACATCGGACCCCTTTTACGCAGTCTGAGACATGATTTGAAACTGACCAGGAGTGTTAGTCATTTGTAATTGGGAAGTGATATGAAATTTACCCCAATCACAGACCTCATATAAACCTGATAGTGTGAAGTGTAAATGCAATGAAGTGTGTGCTAAACCAAAGTGTGAGGACGTGTTCTAAGCGAGAACCAGTCTCCCCTCAACGCATACCTTCATTTCACCCCCACCCTTTCCCATACCTATCCACCATGCCACGACCAAAGTTGACACACACATCACCACTGCCAGAACAAAGACAAAGAAAATCACTAAGTGGCCCCAAGGCCAAGGTAAGTTATAATATGATGTTTTAATGGAATATCCAAACAAAATAGAATTACTAAAATAATTGCATATTCACAAAGATACATGATGCTTTGTGATGCCACTTTTCTGGGTTTCATGAGTCCCTGCCAATCACAGTTAGTTTTATGCTTTCAATGTGAACATTGTAATTCACTGAGTACCCCAGAATTAACTCGGTAGGGCAATCGCCTAGATTAAACTTACACTGTCAGCATTACATTAAAGGGGTTGGAAATTTTTAAAAAGTCATATATTCTCCACACATCAATATGTGGAATTGTCACTTGGACGAAGACATTTTTACGGTTTCTATATATGTATCTTAATCAGTTCTTCACTTGTACTAACACAGATTCAACCCCATAATAGACACTAGATCCCTACAAAGACAACAACAAAAAACCACTATCATACAACAATGCTCTACATCCAACCCTCACAAATGGCAAAATGTAATCTCTTCACAAAATTACCTAAGTCATGGCCAATTTTATGGGGGCTGTGGGTCTCTTGCAAGAGAGAACTAGGGCAAGAGGCTGGGGTAAAATCCCAGAATCAGAAAACCACTGATATTTAACATGAAATTTCTATAGTTCAATAGCTCCTAACCTAACCTAATTTAACCTAACATAACCATTCCATACAAAAAAAATATTTAAAATGCAAAAAGAAGTGAAAAATGGGTATCATTTTAGTTGTGCACACCTACACAATATAGCATTAGAAAATTAAATATTAATTTTGTAAGTTATACAACATGAACGTAATGTGCGATTTTCTTGGCGGAATTAAGAAACAAAAAACCTTGCTACAAGCAAATGTGTTAACGAATGAAGCTGCTAGGATACGGTAACAGATACCATGCCAGTCCAGTCTCTATCAGATGACGCCTTTTACGTTGTGGACTGGCTGTTCTCCAACTCCAGGTGACATTAATAAGTGCTGTTACAAAGAGAATAGGGCTTCCTTCGTTCATTAGAAAATACATTTTAGCAACTTTTCTGTTATTTATTACTACCAAGAAAATCACATTACATTGATCTATTACAATTTACAAAATCAATAATTAATTTTATATTGCTATATCACGTAGGTGTGCACAACTAAAATTTTACTAAAAAATGTGTTTGAGTGATACTGGAATAGAAGAGATATTGGTTTTTCATATGGAATTATCAGCTGTTCCAATAAAATGCAAACACATTTTACTTTCTTCTTTGCATTTCAAGGATATGTTTTTTTTCTGTAGAATGGTTAGGTAAGTTAGGTTAGGGGCTATTTGACTAGTTTAGTTTCGTGTTATATATTAGTGCTTGTGTGCTTCTGGAATTTTACTGAATAACCAGGTTCTATTGAACTTCATATATTGTGAAAGGTTTGTTCCCCCAAACTCCATTTGTGGAATAATTCGTCTTATTCTATTACCTATTGAAATTATACTTCAAGTAAGGACTGGCATGCCAACAAATACAGGTCTCCTCCTTTACTAATTAGGTAAATTTACTTTTCATTATCTCTGATCAATCGAGCAGGACACTGGGTGGTGGCCAACAAACAGTTACAAAGTGTGCTAACCTACTTTAACCTATCCTACTGTACACGATGTCAGACTGCTTCTGGATTAATATGGCACTAGGAAAAGATGCTTTTGACTATAATAAAATATTAAATATGCCCGACCTGACAATCTGTCACCTCACCCCCTACAAACAATTTCGTCATAGTAGCCAAAAAAAGTCAATGGATAAAATATGTACATGTCTAACCATTAGTTTAATCTTAGCAGTAGTCAAGAAGGACTAGCTATGTGAAATATCTAAACTAGTTAAATACCTTCTGCTGTCCGTATGACACTGAATAATTATAATACTAGAGAATAGTCAATAGACAAACAAAATAAATAGTACTATGTAACTATTGCATCACTACATACGTTAAGATAAATCTTCTTCAACATTCTTACCATTAAGCGTGCTTGATCCATGAAAGAGGGCAGCATAAACATGATTCACTTTGAGAACCTTTGTCAACCTTAATTTTCTAAGATTTTGTGATATCTGAACAGCCGTCCTACTGCTCAGGGCAGCCATTTTCCCGGCTGTGCAATATTGTTTACATTAACATGAAAAATACATGGAAAGAGACAAATTATTTAGAATAGTTACTCACAAATATGAAAGCGTCTTAATTTAATGTTTCGTTATCAAAAAAGTAATAATTGTTATTGATTTACTTCTATTCTATTTACTAACATTGTAAGAACACATTTTTCAAGGAATGCCTAAATATCCTCGATGGGATAAATATATTTAAAATATCAATATTAATTGGCATGTACTATGCACAATTATATGTATATACTCTATAGATTATGGAAACTATTATTTTTTACTATTGGGCTAGTTCTCTCTGAACAATAATCTTTGAGAGAAAACTTGTGTACAAGGGGTAACATTAATATATTGTTCCCATGATCATAAAACATCTTGTAGGTAAGTTCCGGTATTAACACCATGGTCTGTCTGGAAACACACCACTCCCACATCTCCGTCCGAACCTCACGTCTGCAATCGAGTTCGTTGCCGTTCTTCGTGAGGCTGGGCTATGCGGGATTGGAAGCTCATCTGGTATGTTGGCCATGAATTTGTGTAGCCTCGTCTTGAAAGCATCCGTGCCGACTCCCATTAGGTCCCTTATCTTTCTTGGGAGACATTTGAAGAGTCATGGCCTAGCCCGGGTGAAGTTTTTCGCCTGGATCATCTTCAGTCGCTGGGAACAGCTGCTTATGGACTTCCTTTCGTAGATCCTACCAAACCTGGGGTGGTATTTCCCTTTGATACCACCTCATTCTTTTTATGATGAGTTTGGTGCTGTGCCCTCCAGGATTTTCCAGACGTAAGTTTCTATATAGTGCTCTCTCCGTCTCTGCAGTGAACAGAGCTTGAAGATTTTTTAGCCCCTCCCAGTAATTCAGGGAGTCCCCGACTGACCTCCTCGTGAATACCCTCTAGACCTGTTCGAGTTCTTGTATCTCCTTGACTTTGTGTGGAGATTATAGATGGCATACATACTCCAGTCTTCCATAGAGATAGCAAGTGCTCGGGCTCCCTGGTCTTAAAGGTCCGGAGGATCCACCCACTCATTTTACAGATTTAGATCAATTACAGCAAGGATCTGAAAAGTGGCTAATGAAATTTAACACAAGTAAGTGCAAAGTTATACACATAGGTAAAAATAACAGAAAGTACGAGTACAAGTTATTTAGAAATTCGTTAACAAAGGTGGATAGTGAGAAGGATCTCGGGGTAATTATCAGTAACGATCTTAAATCATAAACAGTGTATTTCAGCCTCTGAGAAAGCAAATAAGATTCTAGGACTGATTGCGCGATCCTTTGGCTTCAAAAGACTATCTTTCATTAACAAGCTATATGAATCGTTAGTTCGTCCACATTTGGAATATGTTGTTTCTGAATGGTCACCGAATCTCATTGTACACATGTACAGATTGGAAAAAATACAACGCCGAGCCACAAAACTGATTCCAAATATCAAAAATAAATTATACGAAAATCGACTAAAACATATTAATCTGTTTTCCCTACAAAAGAAAAAAAAAAAGGAAAATCAGAGGTAACTTGATACAGGTCTTCAAGATTATAAAGCGGATTGACATCAAAAGTGGCAACATTTTTACACTGAATGGGAATCCGACAAGAAATAATTGTCTCAAATTGCCAGGAAATAGATTTAATTTGGAAGTGGGTAGAAACAACTTCAACCATGTGGTTAAATGAATGGAATAAACTTTCTGCAGAGGCAGTGCAATGTAGTTCAGTTCGAAGCTTTAAGATTCGTATAAACATATAAGCAAGATGCTGTAATGACTGCTATTTATTTTATATTATTTGTTTATTTGTTTGTTATTATTTGTCTGTTTTTTTATTATTTGCTTGATTCTAATTTATTAGTTATCTGTCAATTTATTATTATTTACTATTTACCTGTTTGTTTATTATTTAACTATACCTATGCATTATTTATTTTACTTATTATTATTCATATTATTATAATTCTATTTTTTTTTCGCATCCGACCTAGTTATGGACCAAAAGGTCTCCTGTCGGCATACTTCCCCTCTGTAAATCCTTTGTATGGGTTATGCGTGCTTTGAAGTCGCAGTCATCACTCATCCACACCCACAGGTCTCTCAGTGTTTCCTTTGTGCACCCGTACTCTTTTAGATTTTTGTTTGGCCCATATCTTATCAATTCAAGTTTCTTGTTGTTGAACACCATGTTGTTTTCACTTGACCATTTGTATACTACCAACAGATATTTTTGTAATCTTTCGGAATCCTCTCTGGTTATGATTTCTCGAGAAATCCTGGTATCATCCGTGAATAAGGACAATTTGGATGATCTAAGTTTGGTCTATGTCACTTATAATGACTAGGAGGAGCACTGGGCCAAGCACCGAACCCTGTGGCACTCCACTGATTACCATTGAGCCTTTTGACTGGGCTCCACCCACTATTACTTTCATTATCCTATCACTTTGGAATTCATGGAGCCATAGTCCCAGCATTCCAGTGATGTTTATATTTTTCAATTTGTGTAGGAGCACCTTGTGACCTTATCAAATAACTTGCCGAAGTCTAGACCACATCAACGTTTATCCTCTGCTCACATTGTTTACAATGTTATCATGGGGATTTAGGAGTTGGGAAAGGCATGACCGTCCTTTCCAAAACCCATGTTTTCCCGGATTGGACTGCCCTGTCTTCTCTATGAAGTTCACTAGGTTCTTCCTGACTATTCTCTCGAACATCTTTGCGAGGGGTAAAGTGAGACAGACGAGTCTATAGTTAGCTGGAAGACCTTGTGATCCACCTTTGAAGATGGGGATGATTAATCCTTCTTTCAGTTTTGTTGGTATGTCTCCCTTGTCCAGTGATTTTCTCCAAAGTAGGTAGATTAGGGTAGCTGATGTATGTTTACACTTTTTTAAAAGCACTGCTGATATGCCGTCTGCCACCCCCCCTGATGAGTTACTTTTATATCATTTATGGCTTCCACTATATCACAAGGGTCTGAAAGTAATATCACTGATAGTATCCGCATTTATACCATTGGAAGAATTCTCTGGGGTTCACAATTGATTTTTCTGCCTATATATATATATATATACTGTATATATATATATATACTGTATATATATGTATATATATATATATATATATATATACATATATATGTATATATGTGTTTGTGTGTGTATTCACTTGGTCTTTGGATCACGTGTTGGACTCGTGATCGACAGCTATTTCCCTCCTGGAAGAGAGCTCAGAGCTCGCAGG
>NC_134777.1:76346792-76351792 GCF_046742065.1 Oratosquilla oratoria
AAATTGTACCGCATAGTCAAAGATGGATCTAACTATCGCTAAATAGATTTTTATAATTACCTCTGCACTTCTATTCGTTACCGTCCTAGCAATGAAACCTAATGCTCTGTTAGCTTTATTCCTGGCGCTAATGCACTGTTTCCTGGTTTTAAGGTCCGGACTCACTAGAACTCCCAAGTCTCTCTCGCACTCAGTTTTCTCTAAAAGCGTGTTATCTAAGCTGTATCTATTTTTGAGGTTGTGTAGCCCTACGTTTAACACGCTACACTTAGAGATATTGAAGTTCATTTGCCATTTCACCGACCATGCGAACAATTTGTTAAGATCATCCTGCAGAATCTCTGCGTCGTCTCCTGACCTAATTAGGCGTCCTATTTTAGTGTCGTCCACAAACTTACTAACATCACTATTTATGCACTCGTTTATGTACATAATGAACAACAAGGGACCCAAAACCGAGCCCTGGGGAACCCCACTAGTAACATTGCCCCACCTATATTTTACTTCATTTATGGTGACCCGCTGTTTTCTGTTACTAATCCAAGCTCTAATCCATTCTAACACTTTTCCTTCTATGCCATGGGCTTTGATTCTATTTAGTAGTCTGTGGTATGGTACCTTGTCGAACGCTTTACTAAAGTCAAGGTAAACAACATCGTAATTATTATTGTTATTTTTAGTGTAAAAGGTTAGAAGATTAGTCACACATGACTTACCCTAGGAGAAACATGCTGTGTGTCACGAATTAAATTATGTCTTTCGATGTATTCTCTGAGTCTATTTACATTAATATTGATTCAAGCATTTTACCTATAACCGATGTCAAACTGATTGGCCTGTAGTTGCATATAGACGATTTATCTCCCTTCTTAAAAACAGGAACAACGTTTGCCTGCCTCCAAGCATCTAAGAATTTTTTTCGTTTCCTGATCTCCTACTAAAAATTCCCAGTCAATGTTTCTATGATTAAAATCTCCTATGATCACGACGTTTTTGTACTGGGACGCTCTGCGAATTTCATGAATCAGGGGATCAGTCTGCTCAATGCTGAGGTTAGGAGGTCTATACAGGACGCCAATAATAACTTTCTTATTCTTGCCTATAATCTCTACCCAAATAGATTCCGTACTGTCCTCTTCCTTAATCGAATTGTTGATAATACAGTTTATTGTATTTTTAACGAAAAGTGCTACTCCTCCCCCACTCCTGCCAACCCTGTCCTTGTGAAAAAACTTATATCCTTCTATTTCGATTTCCGGAAGGAAATGTTTATCAGCCATGTTGATCCAGGATTCAGTAATAGCTATAATATCAAAATTCTCTACGCATGCTTTACCTCGCAGCAAATCAATTTTGTTAATTACGCTTCTGCTATTTGTATAGTAAACTTTAAGTTTATCTTCCCTCCACCTGCTTTGGTGATTCTTTTCACAGTCCCTCTCTGAGTTGTTTCTATTGCCTAAACTATATTCCGATACTTCTCCCCCCTACTCCCACGTAATCTACCCGAAAAAAAACCCTGTAGGATGCCTACTTCTCGCTCAAGGGATTCAGCAAGGAGCCGAAATCCTCTGGGCGACAAGTGCACCCCGTCCCTTGTATATAGATGATTCTTACCGTAAAAGCGATCCCAGTTGTCGACAAATGCCCATCCATTGGCCTTACAATGTTTTGCCAGCCTGCAATTCATTGCAATAGCCCTGGAATGCCACATGCCTCCAACTCTACGCCTCGGAAGGATTCCACATACAACAGGAACACCTCCCTTATTCCTAATCTTGTCTAGCGCATCCCGGAACCGCGCAAACAATTCCTCACTCCCTAACTTACCTATATCATTGCCCCCAGCACTTAAGCAAACGACAGGGTCCTTACCTTCCCCTACTAAACACTCTTCAATCCTATCTCTAACATCACCTATCCCCGCCCCGGGGAAACACACCAACGTCCTATGTTTCCTATCTTTATCACAGAAAGCCCTGTCCAAGTACCTCACTTGACTGTCTCCTACAACCAAAATCTTACCTGTAGGTAGGGATCCAGCGTCTTCCCTTCCCTTCTTCTCTTGATTTTCCTTTGTTTCTTCTTCCTGAAGACCCGCGAGGGCTTGAAACAAGTTCCTGCAATCGAGCAGGGCTGGTGAGGACTTTTTCCCAACTTTCCGCGCCTTATTTGTCACCGTTTTCCATCCAGGCTCCAAACTTGGTTTGTCTTCCGTATTTTGGGCCTTCGAGCGGAGAACTCGATTCTCCTCTTTAAGGCACTTTACAGCATCCTCCAAGGCTTCAATTCTACTAAGTAGAGATTGTACCTCATCGGCGCTGAACAATCTAACACAATCACTTGCCATATCACTATTTGAAGCAGCTACCCAGTTGACCTGACCTGAGTGACAACTACTGCTCAACTGAGTGACGACTACTGCTCAACTGCCTCCTTTATCCTATGCTTTACTTCTCTTTTCTTTGTACCTCTCATATGACTCACTCGTCCTATTTTGTAACCAATCTGTGAAAGTTCGTTTTTTTTCTTTCTCTTCTACAACCTTCTTTCCTTCATCATCCCACCACTCACTACCCTTCCTTCTATTTCCTCCTGTCCTCCTTGTTCCACACACCATCTTTGCGCATCTTGTAACTCCCTCCTTGAACCATCCCCATTTCTCCTCCATTCTTAGTTCTACTCTATCCTTCAATCCCTCTCATTCCTCTATCAGCTTTTTCTTGTACTCCTCCTTTTCTTTCTCATCTAAACAGTTCATTCTAAGCACCTCCCTACCTTCTGTCCTTTTCCTCTTTCTCCATCTATCCTTCACTCTCGACTTACCTTCCACCAAATAATGATCTAATATTCCCCCATTCTCTCCCCTTAGAACATTTACATCCTTAACTCTTCCTACTATACTCCTGGTTACCACTATATAGTCCATTAATGCTCTATCTACCACCCTTCCATCCACCACCCTCTCCCATGTGTACTTATGCTTGACTTTCTTCCTAAACACTGGATTTGCTATAATCAACTCTCTAGACACATCACCATCAACTCTCCACTACGGTTTATTCCTGGAACTCCACATTTAACCAACCACTCCGTCTATTGGTACATTTCCCATTCTAGCATAAAGGTCTCCCAATACCACTTCATTGACATTTCTTCCTAATCCCTATATGCACGCATTTAAATCCATAAAAAAACTCCCTTTCCTCTGCACTCTTCTCACTACCAGGCCCATATGCACTTACAAAAACCCACATCTCCTTTCGCAGTTTCACCTTCACCCACATTAACCTTAAAGAAACCTCCTTCCACTCCACCACACGCTTACCTATCTCTTCACTTATAGTATAGCCACCCCTTCTCTCCCTCGTCCTCTCTTCACTCCTGAGAACCTCCCAACTACATTCCCAAACTTAAACTTTCCCCTCCCTCTCAACTTAGTTTCACTCAAAGCCAACACATTCATCTTTCTTCTCACGAACATACTGCCTATCTCTTCCCTTTTACTCTCATTTGTACCTCATCCATGTACATTAAAAGACCCAAACCATAGGGTACTGGTTAGAAAACTCCTCTCAGACCTTCTTATGCCTTTACTTTTTTTTTCTAGGAATGTGGAAAGAATTAGTGGCAGTATTCTTTTCCCCCACCACAGGGTTTGACGAAATGATAAAATAAATATTTAGAGAAATGCTACAGGGCAGTAGTGGGGGGGGGCAGCATAACGGAAGGACAGTCGCAGTATACTAAAGTATCATAATTTCTCTATGAATAGAAATTTCCTCCACCACAGACAAAAAGATGTGTGTCTTTGGTCCGTAGGGGCGCCCCATATAGACCCTAAATTGTCAGCTGCATGCTACTTAGCAGCTTTTAACCCCACAATAACATGTAGCCATTACCCCAGTTGTTGTTGTTGTTGTTGTTATTATTATTATTATTATTATTATTATTATTATTATTATTATTATTATTATTATTATTATTATTATTATTATTATTATTATTATTATTATTATTATTATTATTATTATTATTATTATTATTATTATTATTATTATTATTATTATTATCATTATTGTTATTATTATTATTATTATTATTATTATTATTATTATTATTATTATTATTATTATTATTATTATTATTATTATTATTATTATTATTATTATTATTATTATTATTATTATTATTATTATTATCATTATTGTTATTATTATTATTATTATTATTATTATTATTATTATTATCATTATTATTATTATTATTATTATTATTATTATTATTATTATTATTATTATTATTATTATTATTATTATTATTATTATTATTATTATTATTATTATTATTATTATTACTACTGGAGTAATCTTCTCTCTGATACAATTTTTGTCAAATTGGTTAGCCGCTGACGTTCTGACGATCTGTGCAGTCTGTGGTGACCATTTGTTCGGTAAATGATTGAAGTATTATATCTTAAATCTGTTTTATTATTTTTTTTTTTTTTGTCATGTTGTATTGTGAAATGAGCAAAAAATTCCACCATTGTAACAATGGTGATAAAGCCTTTTTTCTAGAAAAGTTCTGGTGAATCCAAACGTAAGTATTTTGAAGGGATGCACAATTCCCTGTCTGGCATGTGTGTTTATACACTATATTGTTTTCACTCTGTTCTCTGGAGTAATTCCTTCGACAATTACTTCTCGCTTATACTAAAGAAGTCCCCTTTTACTCACATCGAGGTGACTTGTTTCAACAAATTGATCGAGTGATTATGAGATCCCCCCGGGCGTCCTATTTGCTATTTTTTATATGGGAGCAGTCGAAGAACAAGACAGTTAAGTCCTAGGTTGAGAAATTCTTGCAGGCCGGTGTGAGCTCATAGTTGGTGAGGTTGGCATATCCTGCGGGAGTTCATTTCTAACCAGGCCTCCAGGTAAGTTGAAGAGCTTTTTGGCATGCAGTGTTTGGATGTTGTTAGCCATTGACACCTTGAGGAC
>NC_134777.1:76361792-76364292 GCF_046742065.1 Oratosquilla oratoria
CAGTACAAAAACGTTGTAATCATGGGAGATTTTAACTATAGAAACATTGACTGGGAAACTTTAATAGGAGATCATGAAGCGAAGAAATTCCTAGATGTGGTGCAGGATAATTTCCTAAAACAAATGATTACCGATCCTACGAGGGGACAAAATACCCTGGACTTAATTGTAACAAATAATGAGCACCAAATTAGCAGCGTAATAGTGGGAGATAGTCTAGGCTTTAGTGATCTTCAAGAAATAAGATTTAATGTTATTTGGGAAAAAATAAAAAGTACGAATAACGTTCAAGTACCAGACTTCAGGAAAGCAAACTTTGACAATATAAAAACCTATTTGAAATTGAATACGAAAAGCCAGGCGGACGTTTCAGTCATTCTTGATTCTCGTTGCGGGGCTGGTAGTCAGGTGTGGGTCACGGAGGGTAATATGCATACCTTAGGTCAGGTCTGGGTCACGAAGGGTAATACGCATACCTTAGGTCAGGTCAATTGGGGGCGAGGGCCCGACAGTCAGGTCAGTAATTTAGATAAAATGTATAACAATCTAACTGATCTAATTATAAATGCACAAAACACATTTATCCCCCTAAAGTCAATACGGAAAAATAGTAATACTCCCAAATGGATGACGGACAGATTGAAACATGAGATCGGAATGAAAAGAGGACTTTACGTAAAAATGAAAAACGGGGAATCACACCTTAGATCAAGATATAACAAAATGGCAAAGCTGGTTAAAAGGAATACACGTTCAGCGAAACGTAATTATGAAATCAAGGTTGCCAGTCAAGCAAAATCCAACCCAAAGGGTTTCTTTCACCTCTATAGAACAAACAATAAAGAAAGAATAGGACCAATTAAAAACGATGAAAATGTCATGATAGAATCGGAAGAAAAAATGAGTGAGGAGTTTAACAATTATTTTCTATCGGTGTTTACTAATGAGAGGTTAAATAAAGTACCTGACTGCGATCCGATTTTTAGAGGGGATGAAGAAAGTAGTCTAACTAATATCATCATTAGTAAAGAAGAAGTAGTCAAACAGATTGACAGACTTAAAGCTACAAAATCTCCGGGTCCAGACGAGATTTTTCCAAGAATGCTTAAAGAGTGTAAATTTGAAATCTGCGACAATTTAACTAAAATATTCAATAAATCGGTAGACACTGGTTTTGTTCCAACTGCTTGGAGGCAGGCAAACGTTGTTCCTGTTTTTAAGAAGGGAGATAGATCGTCTATATGCAACTACAGGCCAATCAGTTTGACATCGGTTATAGGAAAAATGCTTGAATCAATAATAGTAAATAGACTCAGAGAACACATTGAAGGGCATAATTTAATTCGTGATTCACAGCATGGTTTCTCCTAGGGTAAGTCATGTGTGACTAATCTTCTATCCTTTTACACTAAGGTATATAAGGCGTCAGACAACAATGAAAATTACGATGTTATTTACCTTGACTTTAGCAAAGCATTCGACAAAGTGCCACACCAGAGACTACTAAATAAAATCAAAGCCCATGGCATAGGAGGAAAAGTGTTAGAATGGATTAGAGCTTGGATTAGTAACAGAAAACAGCGGGTCACCATAAATGGAATAAAATCTAGGTGGGGCAATGTTACTAGCGGGGTCCCCCAGGGCTCGGTTTTGGGTCCCTTGTTGTTCATTATGTATATAAACGACTTAGACGATGGGTTAAATAGTGATGTTTGTAAGTTTGCGGACGACACTAAAATAGGACGTCTAATTAGGTCAGGAGACGACGCAGAGATTCTGCAGGATGATCATAATAAACTGTTAACATGGTCGGTGAAATGGCAAATGAACTTCAATATCTCTAAGTGTAGCGTGTTAAACGTAGGGCTACACAACCCCGAAAATAGATACAACTTAAATAACACGTTTTTAGACAAATCTGAGTGCGAGAGGGACTTGGGAGTTCTAGTGAGTCCGGACCTTAAAACCAGGAAGCAGTGCATTAGCGCCAGAAATAAAGCTAACAGGGCATTAGGCTTCATTGCTAGGACGGTAACGAATAGAAGTGCAGAGGTAATTATTAAACTCTATCCAGCGATAGTTAGACCCATCCTTGACTATGCGGTACAGTTTTGGTCTCCGTCCTACAGAATGGACATAAATTCACTAGAATCAGTACAGAGAAGAATAACCAAAATGATACAAGGACTCAGAAATTTGCCTTACGAAGAGAGGCTTCGGCACCTAAACTTACACTCTCTGGAAAGACGCAGAGTGCGGGGTGATCTAATAGAAGTGTTCAGGTGGATCAAAGGCTATAACAAGGGTGATGCAAACAAGGTCATCACAATAAAACAACAGGGCAGGACTCGCAGTAATGGGTATAAACTGGACAAATTTAGATTTAAGAAGGAAATAGGCAAGAATTGGTTTACTAATAGGGTGGTCGATGAATGGAATAAACTTAGTAACCATGTAGTAAGCGCTGAAACTATCAGTTGTTTTAAAAAACGATTAGACA
>NC_134777.1:76374292-76376792 GCF_046742065.1 Oratosquilla oratoria
TTCTGTATGATGTCGACCAGTCTGTTATGTGTTCCTTTTGTTTGTGCGAGATGTGAAGGTTGTCCCACTGGAGTTGCCAGTGGGCGTGTAATTGTTTCCTTAGTATAGAATTGAAGGTTCCTATGTCCAGGGGTATGTCTGTAATAGAGTCTTTTTCTTAGGCAGATTTGGCTAAGGTGTCCGCTTTCTCATTCCCGAAGATCCCAATGTGGCTGGGAACCCAAGAGAGAGTAATGGACTTGTTAGTTATCGACAGTGTGCTAATGATTTTGCACACTGATTGGAGTGCGCTTAGCGAGTCTGTGAATATGACGAAGTTACTATGTGTGTCAGATTGAGCATTTTCTATGGCTTTGTATATGCCGAAGAGTTCGGCGATATATATACTCGTATGGTCCGGCAGTCTGAACATCATCCGGGTTTTGGTCCTGTATAACCCTGTCCCAGTTTTGGGGCCGCACTCGGAGCCATCAGTGTACAGTGCCCTGTGGTCATTGTACTTGTTGATGGTCTCCAGGGTCTTCTGTCTAAGTTCTTCTGTGGAAGACGATTTTTTCTTGAGGTCTTGGTTGATGTTGACCTTCAGGGCGATGTTTTTCCACGGTGGAAAGTAGGTGGTTTTCATCTGTTCTATTGACCACAGTGGCACTTGTTACGGGCTGCTGGTATGTGAAGAGACGTTACGTATAAAACACAATTGTTGGTTTGGAGGATATTGATTGAAATCAGACCTGTAACTGAAATGTGATCTAGACTGATTTTCAAAGTGTTTCTTTGGGGACCAAGGATCAGAGTATTTTGTTGAATCTGGAATATATGACTTTGACTTTTGGGATTCCATTTGTCTTGACTTAGGTATGATAGTGTGAACTCATCAGCCAATACAGCAGCTTTAGTTAAAGTTTCGGGAACATGATCATCTATAAAAATCCTAAGATCTGTCTCTAAGGTATTCTTAAACTGCTCCAATAAAATCAACTGTTTAAGTCTATCTAAGGTGTCCGTTTCACTAGCCAAACACCGCCTATTGAATAACCTCTCTTGTTGAGCCGCATATTCTACGTATGTTAACTGAGGTGTTTTCCTATAATTACGGAATTTCTGTCTATAGGCCTCTGGTATTAGTTCATAAGCTTTTAAAATACAAGCTTTCATATTATCAGAAAGCAGAAAGCGAGTATCGCTTTCTGCTTCTGAAAGAGAAGTATAAATTTGCTGAGCCTTACCCTTAAATTGTGTTTGAATGATTAATGGCCAATTTTCTTTAGGGATTTGCAACTGTTGCGCCAATTTTTCCCACTGAAGAAAGAAAATTTCTGGCTCTCCCTCTGAAAATTGGGGTAGAAGTTTTACATACTTGGAAATATCTATACGACCTTCCTGAACTATGGGTTGTCTATCAACAATCCTAGCTTCTACTTCTGCCTTCTTTAATTCTAACTCTGCCAATTTGACTTTAGTTTCGTCTTCTCTAGCTTTAAATTCTGCCTCAATTTGCATTTGTTTCAGTTTTTAAATTCTGCCTCTATTTGCATTTGTTTCAATTTAACTTCCTCCTCAAAATCTACTCTCCTGACCTTTAATTCAATCTCCTTAATCTTAAGTTCGGTTAGTCGTGCCTCTATTTCTAACCTATTTGAAGGAATTTGTATAGCTGTAATCTCCTCTGGAGATATATCTCATCTTCGATCAGATTTTCAACAAGTTCCTGAAGTATTTTTTTCTTTCGTAAACTTGTATCAATGTCTACTCCAAAGTGCTTGCCTATTTCTATCAAAGTGTCTTTAGTTTGTTTCTTTAAGAAACTTACCTTGGGATTTTGAACGAATTCTTGAACTATATCATCCATCTCTAAAAGAATGTGTTAAATACCTGATCCAATATCCTTGGCAAGGGTCGCCACTTTGTTACGGGCTGCTGGTATGTGAAGAGACGTTACGTATAACGTCTAAGTGCTTAAGAACCAGCGCACTTCTAGAAGCCACTGTAGGACTGAACTATCTGGTTAGGGCCTAGATAATTCGTAAGACTAGAAGTAAAGGTAACAAAGAAGATTCCAGGAAAGGAATATTAAACTAGCGATAAAACTAGTAAACGAAATTATTAATGGAAAATATTTACAGGCAATCAACACAAAAGAGAATGGGCAGTAGGGTCAATGGGACCGTTACATGATTACGAGAATATGGGAATTATCGTTCAAATAAGAAACAAGATAAGTAAGTACAAAGAGATCAGGAACATGCATCAGAATAAGTAATAAGTACAAATATAAGTAAAGTAATGCAATGTATATCAGACACGTAATGTAGGCAAAAAGGGTGATCACTTCACACCAATCGTCTCATGAATCTAAACCTTCTAGTTTTTATCAAGAGATCAATATGTGGGAATATGACAAGGAATGAGCGGTTTCCACCGCTTATATACCATTGGACCGGAAGCGGGATACTTCCGGTTAAGGGTGCGGGTGAGGAGGAGGGTAAGTTAACACGTCAAC
>NC_134777.1:76381792-76414292 GCF_046742065.1 Oratosquilla oratoria
ATCAGTTGGCACTAAGGTTTGTCTATATTTAATGACTAACTTAACATACTGGGGTGAAAGTCCCCCAAGTCTTAGACTTGATAATGTTGCCTAATTTTCTAGTCTTAAATTTAAGATTTAGACTTCATACTGCACATTGCTGATCCTCCAACAGACGAGGCTGCCGTTGGGGGCAAAGCGTTCCACCCAGGGTTGCGTCTTCCAGGTTCCCTTCCCCTGATTCATGGGAACCCTGGGGGCCCTCGACAAACTCCCAGCCGTCAAGGCCCCCCAATCCCACAGGGCGGTCCTCTTGTAGGACCACGTCCACAACAGGGACCGTACGCACAAGGCGGACCAATCGCGCAACCAGGACCTCCACAGGGTAGCTTCCACGGACCTCAAGTCCTGCTCCAGCAGCCGGGACCTCTTCCACAAGGCGCCGTACCGTTCAGGCCACCAGGTCAGGCCGTGCCGATAGGTGGTCCCCATCAACTGGGGCCACAGCCCCAGGTCTTGGTGCAACAGGGTTTGGGCCTCCAGGAGGTAGGAGGAGGAAGCGTGAGTACGAGCGGTCAGGCTATTCCTACAATCGTGCGGCCTCCCAACTTGAGCAAGAGTGACAATCCCCTACCTAAGCGTCGAGTGGAAGACACCATAATCAGCTGCAGGAAGGACCACATGGTAGTTACCTTCAGGTACGTAGTCTCTTAATTTGAACTCGATCTGGTACTTGCTCTCCCCTATAGTAATTTTTTCACCTTGATTCGTTGAACTTTATCAAATTTTAGAATGTTCTTAATATAGCAAATGTTAAAGCTGACCCTTCTAGTTTGTGAACGTTCCAACGGGTGTGGTGGGTCTACGGTCAAGTTTATCCTTCGCCAATCCAACGTTGACAAAGCTAACTTCCCTCGTATCGAAATGCCTAGTATACCACTAGCAAATTCCCTTCGATTAAGTAACGGGAAATGTACGCTAGACATCCACCCCATTTCTCAATTTGGAAAGAGCTTAGATGCCTTGTATGTACATGCACTCAAACTGGACTTTTTTTTTTGCTGGTTGAACCTCGTGATCGCAACGCTTCAGCTTCTAGTTCCTAGATTCTAGTATTTGTCATACACTACACTTTACTATGGTAGTGTACTACCAACTTCCTTGGTCAAGTATAAAAACTAAGTTTTAAATATCCCAGGTTTAACACTGCCTTCAGCGGTCTGATCTACCCTTACAACCACTACCGGGACTGCACCCTGGCCCGCGGCAGCAACCAGCGGGAGGTCACCCTCACCCTGAGACACGGTGTCTGTGGCGACAAGGACCATTACATCACAAGAGGCAACCTTCAGTACAGGCAGGCGCTTATAGAGGTGAGCTTCGCCAGACTGGACTAATCTCTCCACTACAGGTGCCTAAACTAATAGCTTGCAAAAACTTTAACTTGTGCAGTCGCTGCAATGAACTTTAAGGTAATGCCACGAGATTGACGTGGGAAGTAAACGTGTTAACCCCCGTTGAAGACTTCTAGAAAACTAACTAAAACATTACACCTTGCTTGCAAGTTTTAATCTACAATCAAAGTTGGTAAATAACAAATTGCCATTGTTCCCGGTATGCAGCACGCGCTTATGGTCCAGTGGGAAGTAGACTTCGTGTGCGACGACGACCAGCACTTCATTGTCCGCTGCGAGCGCCCGGACGACTTCAACAAGACTGTGGCCTGGAATTATGGAACAAAGGACTTGCAAGCCTCCTTCCATAAGGGCCAACATCCCGGTAGGTCATAGTCCTTCGTAGGACAGCGCACCAATCGTATTTAGAATTAATGACTGAACCTCGTAGCTCTTCTAACAAGTTCAGTGGAACCCTTGTAAAGTTACCCTGTTAAGAATAAAGCTTACTCTTGCCAACCTCAATCGCATTCCTTTACCTTAAGCGCATTGTGGTAGTCCCCCCCCCCCTTTATCACTCGCGAACTCCCACGCCCATTTGAGGTCAAATGCGAAGTCCTGGTTCCCCCTCCTGAAGTTTCCGTATAGATCATGTGTTGCCTGTTCCACAGGCCCCAACATGGCAATGGAGATCCAGTACGGCGAGGGGCCCCACGCTCCTCCAGTCGACGCAGCTACGCTCGTGGTCATCGGCGACACGCTCACGCTAGTCTTCACACTCTCGGACAGGGTCTTCTGGTTCGACTCTAACGTCCTCGACTGCGTGGCCTACGACGGTGAGTTGGTACTTGGTTTTGGCAATGACCACGTTCTTTAGACTTCCTTGCTTTTAAGGCTGAAAGTAACTTCAAAGCTTCGCTGGGTAGTATACCAAGCCATTGTGTAATTGGGTTATTTAAACCTAACCCACTGGCGGTAATGGGGTATGAACTGCCATAATTAAATTTAGCTTAAAAACTTGAATGCTGCACCTTGGCAACGGCGTAAACAAACCCGAAAGGTTAAATTCCAACCCTCCCAGGTGCCGAGGAAACTTCTGTAGAAGTGAACCCACAGACTTCTAATACGGGCCTGAGGCCCTACACGGGACAGATGCAGACCATCGAGAACAGCTGTTCGGTGAAGCCAAAGGTCTTCTCCCACTTTAGGAAGGAGAAGGATACAATAAATGGTTACCTCACCACAATACACTACGCGCTCTTCAAGGTCAGTGGGGGCCAGCTTTACACTCGTTCACGGTTACCCAATGATAATCTTGACGCCAACCCTATTGGCGACTTGTCCAAATAACAAGACTTGTACTAAAAGCTTTGAACAGCGTACACCCCAACTACTTCATTCGGCTTGTTCCTTTGTTTCCAAGGAGCGTCCCTTTTTTAATTTGACATGTGCTATGAATGGTAGATGATAAACTTAAAAGCTGTGAAACTTCGAGGCCATAGCCTCGAAGGCAAAGGTGCATAATTAAAGCTAAAATTTAGTTCAACCCATTTTCAACAACTACACGGCTTACTAGAATTGGTATTTTTTTCCTCCAGGCTTTCAGATTTCCGACATCAAACAGGCTGAGGTTTGTTTGCAACGTCCAAGTCTGTTATCGGCAGTGTCCAGAACTCCCTCCATGCAGGTACGGAACAACTTAATTTAAGTGCAACTAAAGTCTTGGTTCTTTACGAAATTGCAGTGGTATTGAAGAGCTTTGCTAATTTTTAAACCTTGCCCCGACAGCCAAGCCTTCCATCCTCGACACGCTGCAGAAGCGAGCAGGAAAAGGAGAGCAATTGATGAAGACGTCCCGGAATTGGAGAACGCCTTGCTCGTCAAAACCATAGACGTAGAATTCCCAGACCAAGCCACTGTTTCAGGTATTAACTTGATATTTAACTGCTCAGTTAAATGTTGGTTTAACATGCATGCTGACTAATTTTTCCTCTTCCAGTTGTTCCAGCAACCGTGCAACAGGAGAACGTATTCTCACCAGAGGACTGTTATTCATCGACAGCCTTCTTCGGAACAATCATCGGCTTCTCTTTCGCACTGACGATCCTCCTCGTATTTATAATTGTCTATGCCTACAAAGACCATAGGCCTACATTCTTCTCTCCCCGAAAATGAGTGTCCAGGACCTTGTCTAAATTGTTCCTGCGTAGGTGCATAAAAAATTTCACTAGTTTTGAACTCCACTCGTTACATGATTCGACTAAGTGCACAAGCCTAAATTGTCTAGGTCGTCGTACATCGGACCCATACAATCCGACCGTGAAACTTCTAATGTAAATTTATTTTTGTAAATAAATTGTATCTAAGTTGTCTTGTTTCCATAATTGTACAATGAAATGAACTAAAACATTGCAGACTTTAGAGGCAATAATCAAAACTTGGGCGAGAACCTAAGTGGCCACGCGTGCGCAACTCGGCTTTCACTTGTCCGCTGTTTTGATTTGGTTGCAGCAGACGACGCAGTGTTTAGACAGACGCCGAGCAGGATGGTGCACAAAGTAGGTTGGCAGTAGAATAGAAGTTTTATTTTAGTGTTAGTTGTACCAGCATTGAAGGACTTGCATACAACCCACTGATGTTGGAGTGAATATAGAAACTGGTGATCATTCCCTTGCCATTTGTCAATTAACCTGTGGTAACACGGCGCAAACTCGAGGGTCTGCCGCCAAATTTCGGTTTGAAAGAGTTAAAGAAATTGACAGTTCGTGTTTTCCGGTTTATAAAACCATTAAACTACTGTCCAGAGTAGATATAGTGGGAGTAGTCTTAAATATGACGCTATATTTGAATGTATGAAATGCAGTTAGTTTGGTTGTCTAGGTCAACCAAACGTTTATTCGATGTGGCAGTTGAAGAAATTAACTTCAAATAAAGGGTAGACGAAAAGGGGAAAAGCAGCTTTTAAAGTTTAAGCTGATTTAGATTTACACGCTACTCAAAATGCCCAAAACTTTCATCACTGTAGTTGTATTATGTACATTTCAGTGTATTTCTATACATGACCTTGCATCAAGGCGACCTTGATCTCTGAACCACCTAATTACAAGCTGTGAACGGACAAATGGAACCCCTCAAGTTCAAGTAAAGTGCCCATGTCTGTTTTGACTAAACTCTGATCTTTGTATAGGATGGATACTGCACAAGGAACCTAGATGCTAGGTGCAGTATCTAGTTTCTAGTGGGTCCATTGAACATAACTAATCATGGGTATGCCTAGTTGGACTGGATTTTGGATCTTGATTTTTAACTTAATTTGACTTGCGGCTAGTCAGTTATGGGGTTCTGGCCATGGCTGCCTGAAATTCTAGTCGAGTGGACTAGAATATCTAAACTTGACATGACACATGACCTTGGATTAAGATTTAGTGCATGTCTAATTTAAATCCCGGCAGTTTATGAACTTGTTGCAGAAATGGGATGGAAACTTCAATTTCAAGGTTGCATTTCAATGTTAAAGCGGTATTTAGTGATACTGCTTTAGATTGGAATTTAAAGCATTATTTACTGTCGCCGAGCATCCATTAGTCCAATGGAATTTACCTTAAATATCTGGTCCAGATTCACAATTCTTGTACCAGAATTATGTTGAGTCCCGTGGCGAGTTCAACGTTGAGACTTGAGGGTGTTAACCCAGGGGGAACATAGTTGGTCTGCATGTGTAGAGGTCTTGTGTGCAAGGCCTAGATGGGGAAAAGCACTGCGTAAGAGCGACGGTTCTTGGCAAGACGGATTCGCAATTTAAGAGTAAATTGCATGTAGGAAAGTATCTTCAAATGGATTCTTACGTGTTCCTCCCAACATCTTTGTCGCATGTATTGTATATATGGGTTGAAGGTCGGGATAAGTCTGCAGGCAGTGGGATGGAAGCGTCAAAAAGAATTGACTGTAGGAAGCACTGATGCATGGCGCACTGGTCAGAGACACGTCTCTTAATGACGGATGAATGGGAAGATAGATGGGAGAGATTACTGTCGCATAACACTGGTTGTTTGAATTTTGATAATGTTGCCAAGTCAAAGCCGGGTCATACTGGAGGGAGTAAGCGGAGGACCATAGATGTTATTAGTGAAGACGTCAGTTATGGTGTGGATAACAAGTTTGCTCTCGTGTCGTAGGAATGAACCGTGTCTGTAGAATCCTTGGAAAGGAGCGGGTATGCTGGGGGAAAGGTCGAGGGTCAGGAAGGGAAAGGATGTGGCAGTTTGTAGGGGTCCTCGCCTTAATGTCTGGGACTACCGCAAGTCGCCAGGGATTGACCTTGACCGAGAGGAGGAGGAGGGAGCATTTTGCAGGGCACCAGGGAGTTTATGGGCCCGAACGAGTGGGCGTGGGCACAGCGGGGTGGCCCTTGGGCGAATGCCAGAGGCCACAATAGTGGCCCATAGATGAAGGCCATTGGCCCATAACCCGTGGGTGAGGGCCAACGGACACGACTCATTGGCCCGTGGTTGAGGTCCAATGGGGACAACGTATTGGCCCGTGGTTGAGGTCCAATGGGGACAACGTATTGGCCCGTGGTTGAGGTCCAATGGGGACAACGTATTGGCCCGTGGTTGAGGTCCAATGGGGACAACGTATTGGCCCGTGGTTGAGGTCCAATGGGGACAACGTATTGGCCCGTGGTTGAGGGCCAATGGGGACAACGTATTGGCCCGTGGTTGAGGGCCAATGGGGACAACGTATTGGCCCGTGGTTGAGGGCCAATGGGCACAACGTATTGGCCCGTGGTTGAGGGCCAATGGGCACAACGTATTGGCCCGTGGTTGAGGGCCAAAGAGAACAACGAATTGGCCCGTGCTTGAGTGCCAATGAGGACAACGTATTGGCCCGTGGTTGAGGGCCAATGGGCACAACGTATTGGCCCGTGGTTGAGGGCCAATGGGCACAACGTATTGGCCCGTGGTTGAGGGCCAATGGGCACAACGTATTGGCCCGTGGTTGAGGGCCAATGGGCACAACGTATTGGCCCGTGGTTGAGGGCCAATGGGCACAACGTATTGGCCCGTGGTTGAGGGCCAATGGGCACAACGTATTGGCCCGTGGTTGAGGGCCAATGGGCACAACGTATTGGCCCGTGGTTGAGGGCCAATGGGCACAACGTATTGGCCCGTGAGTGAAGGGGCAACCACAGTGGAAATAGTCTTCCGTTAACCAGAAAAAATATCGAAGGTACGGCGCATAGCGAAGGAATTTTGATACAAAGGTGTTCACATTTGGTCTCGCTCGTCCGCAGTGTTCATTTGAATTGCTGAATTGGTCAACCCCGAAAGCGTTTAGGAGGCTTGAGGTTCTGAATAAAGTCGTCTGGCGTCAACCAGAATAAAAATAGGTATCCCGCCGTTCTGAGAATATAGGGTTTCATCATCTCCATCGGATGAGAGGTCCCAGTCAACTGAATAAAATCGCATGTTGGCAGCCCGAATCGAAGGTGTGCACGGAAGGTATATGGGCTCTCGTGGATCGATGAGCTTCGAACTTGCCTCGTGGACCAGGGCTGGTTCGAATAGAAGCGCTGGTAATCGAAAGAACAGAATGTGGTTCTACTTGTGTGGGTGAACCTGTTCTAGTTCGCGCGACTGGGTGCCCTGTTCAGACTGGTAGGGTGGGATAGAAACGCTGGTGAATTTTCGGCGAAACTACCAAGGGTGACATCGGGGTTCTCGAGGCTGAGACGACCGCTTCGCCGCTAGAGGACGTCCTCGACTTGGACGGGTTCCCCAGTATCTCAACCTTGGAGGTTCTCGATCTAGCAACTTGGTTGGAGGAAATAACAAATAGGGAACCTAAGTCTGTATTCAAGAAACTCGTTGTCGGGTGACCGGCGGTGCTATGGTGCAGGCGACGGTGTGTATGATAGCGCCCATTCCTCCATCGTGATACTGGTGGCTTGTAGATCCTTTTTGCTCTGAACCGATGGCAAACGCAACGCCACGGTGTGCCCCATGGGGATTTTCTTTAATACGACCAGAAATGACCTACGCGGTCTGAGCGCGATTAGATTTCATCGTATGCACTATGGCGTCAGGCACCCGACGGGCTTCTTGGGGCCTTGAATTCGCTGAAGGAATACATGGTCTTGAATCACGTGTTGGACTCATGAGCGACAGCTATTACCTTCTCGGATGAGAGGTCAGAGCTTTGTCCCAATATATGGATAAACGGCGTGACACACACACACACACACACACACACACACACACACACACACACACACACACACACACACACACACACACACACACACACACACACACACACACACACACACGAGCGTAGCTCCCCTTCCCGTAAGATACAACTAGGTAAATACACACCACTCACACGCATACACAAGAGGACATGAAAAAACTAAGGGTAGTTATAGAAGAGACCTGAATTTTTTCTCCACAAATTAGTAGACATGTGGAACAAACTGGACAAAGCAAGTGTGCAAAAACCATACACGAATTTAAGAGCAAACTAGACACTGCGAGATACAAAGACGGGGTATCACGAGCATATTTCCCCTTCCCGTATGATACAATTATGTAAAAACTAGGTAAATACACACACCTCGTGGCGCAGTGATTAGTTCCCGGCTGCCGCTACGGCGGTCCGTGTTCTAATCCCGCCCAGGGCCGAAATAAATTCAGTATCGCTGCGCTGCGAGTTGTTACTCCAACTCTCGTGGGAGGGGAGTTGGGTGTGTGTGTGCGTGTGTAAGGTTACAGCATTACCCATAGATCGGTCATATATGAGCTCTGAGCTCTCCTACGGGAGGGAGATAGTTGTCGATCACGAGTCCTACACGTGATCCAAGATCTTGGTGAATCACACACACAAATTGGACGAAACAATAGTGTTTGCAAAAACCATGCAAGAAATTAAGAACAAACTAGGTGCTGAAGGATACAAAGACGGGTTACTACGAGCATAGCTCCCTTTCCCGTATAATACAACTAGGTAAACACACACACACACACTCGCACACTCACTCACTCACTCACTCACTCGGTGGCGTGGTTGGTAGTCCCCGACTGTTACTACGGCGGTACGGGTTCGAATCCTGCCCAGGGCTGAAATAAATTCAGTATCGCTGCGCTTCGAGTCGTTACTCCAATTCTCGTGGGCGGGGAGTTTGGTGTGTGTGCGCGTGTAAGGTCACAGCATTGCCCATAGATCGGGCATACGAGATCTGAGCTCTCTTTCGGGAGGGAAATAGCTGTCGATCACGAGTCCAGCACGTGATCCAAAGACCAAGGTTACACACACACACACACACACACACACACACACACACACACACACACACACACACACACACACACACACCTATTATTCTATGATTTACGTGAATGCACATATACGTTTTATTGTAGTGAAGTATGTTTGCGTGTAAAGAGTACACTCCTTGCCTTTAGTTTACACCTAATCAATCATGTAGACAAACGTGCCTGTTTACGTGTTTGTTCCATTGTACATGTGCGTGACGGAGTACATCTACACGCACATGTGTCAACGATAGTGCGTGCGTATATGTTAAGGCTCGCATATTAGTGTGTACGAGCGTATTAAATTTTAGTGTACATGCATTCAAGGGCCAATGTACATATGTACAGTTGTATATCTGTGCTAAATGTTCAAGTTAGTTTTGCCCACGTATTTACATTTTTGCGGTCACATGTTTTCATATTTTTTTATCATCGTCTGTGTTTGCTCTTATACAATGACTGATTTTTCTGCGTGTAGGCCGATGTGTATGTACAATATTCATAAGTTTTTATTTGTTGTACGCATGTGTACTCGGTGTTTACACCGGCGTGTACACGTGTGTACTCGCTGTGTGTACTAGTGGGGGTTTACTGTGTACATCTGTGTGTGTTCGGTGTTACCAGTAAGTGCTGTATACGTGAATATCATACACCAGTATGAAGCGAACTAGATTAAGTCTCGCCATAAGTTTAAACTCGTTCTTGAAATTTACTAAAGCTCGCCATCAGTTTAAACTCGTTTGTTAACAGGTTTAAGTCTGACTTCATGACTGATTGATTATATATTCTGTTTCTGGGGATGAGTTCGCCGTTGAACCTCGTTCCCTTGGCAAGGTGAAGGTTTCTCTGGGTCTATCGTCCCGGCGAGTTCTCCTGAAAAACATTATCCAAACTTCCGGTAGGCACGATTCGATTATATTTACACCCATTTTTATGATAGGCATTGCCATAAATGTTGGAACCTCTCATTTCGAAGATTTATTTTCAATAAATCTCGGGAACAGGCACTACATTTGATTCCCATGAAATATTCATGGAATAAGTATCTTGTAGTGGGTAGCATTCGTCAGCTGTAGCGATTTACCGAAAAGAAAATCGAAAAATCGGGTTTCCAGTAATGTACGTTGAATCTTACGATTTTTTTTAATACACGTACTTTTTCAGTTTAGGAGGATGTCTATTTACAAAAGTAATTTATTATGAAAGAGCTGTTATATTCAGATATGTATCAGAAAATCAATAGTGTAATGAAATACATGGCAGCGCAGAGGTGGAAAGACTTAAATTTGTAGTGATCACGATTCTCCTTTGAACGGAAATTAGTTTCCAGTCATGAAATAATGTTGCGTGCCGCTGGTTCATAGGGTTAAAATAAAATGAGTGCATGGAACTTGTGCAGTCAGCATTGGGAGCATATCTGTGCATACCGTACTGCATGCTTTCACGTACAGCACATGTGTGAATACATACTGTCCTATGCACGCGCTCACGTGTACATGCGTGTACTCACGTATGCGTTGTATCACATGCACATGTTGGAGAACTTGTTTTCATATGTTTGTGGATGTATGTCGTCTCAATTTTTGCGTAGGTATTTGAGTATTTAACTGTTCGCAGTTATGTTGGTAATTAAAGTTCTATCTACTGTATATACCAAGAGCTTTTCCCCTCGTATAAGGGAGGTAGTCAATTCAAAGGCACGTACCTACTCCCACCCATTCCATTCCCCACCACTCTTTCCCTCTCATCTTAGCTTCTCATGGATGACGGGTCATGCCTGTATCCCGCCCACTGCCCTGGGTCAGAAGCAGTGCAGCAAGACACAGCACATACACAGCAAGGCTGCTTCACTTACTCGGCGACCCTTCATTTTCCGTCCCCTCATGCAGAACAAGAGAAAACCGGGAGAAATCCCTTCGGGCTGCATCCAAATATCATTCACACATAAGCACCCCTGTCCCTTATCCCCCGCCCCTCTCTTGCATAACAGTATCATGTATACACATTCTCCACTCATCCCTATCTCCTGCATTCTCCTTTCCTTGCTCAATAGACATTCCCCTCTTGTTCAAAGACCTTTTCACCCCATCCATCCATCTCATCCTTGGTCGTCTCACTCCCTCTGCCTTTGCCTTCCACATCTGTTTTACTAATCTTTCATCACTCACACTTGCCATGTGTCCAAACCACCCCAATAATCTTTCATCAACCCTGTCTGCCATATTTTCTACTCCCACTCTCCTCCTCCTCAACACTTTTTAACCCCCCAAGGAATTTACTTGCTTCTTTCAATATACAATTTACCTCCACCTCCACTCCTCCCTTTCCTGTCTCATGGGACCCCAAATTTCTAAAGCTAACCACTTCCTCCAGCCTCTGTCCTTTTAGACTTGTTTCCAACTCACTGTCATCCTCTAACATCTCATCACCTTGCTTTTACACACTTTTCCTTTCAAATTTCTCCTATTGCATACCTTTCCAAACACCAGCACTCCCCTAACCACCTCCACTGACCCTGCCACAAGCGCAGTGTCATCAGCAAGCAATGACTGGCTCACTTTCCACTTTTCTCCTTTTTGTTTAACCATCTCCAGTCACCTGCCCATCACCCTCGCCTCTACCTCCCACACTATCCCATCCATGTACACATTGAACAGCCATGGCGACATGAGGGAAATAAATATGTACACATAAATCTCTACACACATTTGGGATGAAGGAAAAGGGAAAAGAGGCCCCAAATGAAAGAAATTATTGTGACACAGAAAGAAATAAGGGACCAAATGATAAACCTTGATGTCAGAAAAATCACAGACTGAACAGAATTGCAAATTGGATACTAAAAGAATGTATACATGAACTAATGGACAAAATATACTGCATACCTATGCATTTATTTATGTTTTTATGTTATTTACATTATTATAGTTTTTATCTATTAATTTATTATGATTTTTTTTTACATCAGACCTAGATATGGACCAAAAGGTCTCCTGTCGGCATGCTCCGCCTTTGTAATCCTTTGATTGCTCACTCAAAGAAGGAAAGGTACTGCAAGACTGGAAAAATGCCAATATTGTGCCAATATATAAAGGGGAAAATAAGGAAGACCCAACAAACTATAGACCAGTCTCCCTTACAAGCACAATAGCAAAGATATGTGAAAAAGTTATCAAAAATAGATGAATTAAATGTCTGGAAGAAAATAATATATTGAATCCAAAACAATTTGGTTTTAGACAAGGATGGTCATGTGTCACAAACTTGATTTGTTTTTATTAAAAGTTAATAGATATAATGCAAGAAGGGCTGGATGGGCAGATTGTGCTTTCCTGGATTTACAAAAGGCATTTGATATAAAGTGCCACACAAAAAGCTATTAAAAAACCCCCGAAACAACTGGAGGTGTAAAAGGAAAATTATTGAAATGGATTACTAGAAATTATTGAAATGGATTACTAGCATGGGAGAAAAATGAGGGTGGTACTTGGAGATATAAAACTCGACCTGGGAAGAAATGATAAGTGGAGTCCCACAAGGTTCAGTCTTAGCTCTAATAATGTTTGCTATATATATAAATGACATGGATGAGGGCATAGAATGTTATATGAACTTCTTTCCAGACGATGCAAAACTATTAGGGACAGTACAGGAAAAGACTGTGAATCACTACAGAGAAACTTGGACAAAGTCTGGGAATGGAGCCAAAAGTGGGAAGTGAACTTGAAGAAATGAAGTATAATAGAGTTTGGAAAAAGTAAAAAAAAAAAAAAGAATATCAGTACAATATAAAATCAGTACAAAGGAAGTAAAGAAAGCTCCGAAAAGAACCTAGGAGTAATTATCACCAAAGACATGTCCCCAGACAAGCATATAAACAAAATAGTCAGAGAAACCTATGATTTACTAAAATCAATAAAGGTGGCTTTTAATTACTTGGATGAAGTAATGAAAAAAGAAAATATAGGTCACACAGGTGAGACCAAGATTGGAGTATGCTGCGACACTATGGACACCCAGTACAAAAAATGATATAAATAAATTAGAAAGAATCCAAAGAGCAACAACAAAGATGGCCCCAACACTTTCAAAAGTTGACATACAAAGATTGTCTTAATTGGAATTACCAACCCTGGAACAAAGAAGAGAAAGAGGAGATCTATTGGCCACTTACAGAATCATGAAAGGCATGGAAGTTCTTGACAGAGAAGACTTATTAAAGTGGGATAAAAGAAAAACAAGAGGACATGAAAAGAAACTCATAAAGGATAGTTATAGAAGAGATATAAAAAAAAATTGTTTTCCAGACAGAGTAATAGATGTCCGAACAAATTAGATGAAACAATAATGTGTGCAAATATCATATAAGAATTTAAGAACAAACTAGATGCTGAGAGATACAAAGACAGATCACTACGGGCATAGCTCCCCATCCTGTATAATACAACTACCGGTAGGTACAACTAGGTAAATACATACACGTGTGCATGAGCATGTATGTGTATTTAACGGCTTATTTATATGCTGTGGGTGCATACATATTTGTGTACTTGTGTACAAATCACAGGTGGGCCCGGGTCAATGTTTTGATGTACATGTCTGTGAAGTGAAGGTCTCACTATTCCGAAAATTATTGTTTCGATTTTGTACAAAATAATATGAAACACAAGCTGAAGGATTGTGGAATATGTGTAATGGCCCTTTATCATGGTGCTGGATTTTTCTTTTATACAATTTGTTACACATGGTGTCCTGTAGAACTATTTGAGAGTATTCACAAATGTACACACAAAGTGAATATATTTTTGGGGACACCTCTGTATATATGTATTTGTTTTTATATATATCTGTATACAAATAAACAATTCATATATGAAGAAACATATACAGGATTACTCAAGGAGGTACTCATACTTTGTGAGTATATTTGTGATTACTATTTTTGGAACAGTGTACATGACCACTCACATTTGTCCAATTCTATTATATATTTCACCACTGGCATATTGCACACACTGAGTGTATGAATATAATTTATTAGTGTATGAATATAATTCATTAGTGAAAACTTATTAATTGTTTTTGGTTCATGGCTGCCATGAGGATGTCTGTAGTGTAAAAAATTATGACCCACTGAGATTCAGGAACTAATTCTCTGTATGTTTGTACATCACTTGGTGTGTGTGTTTGTGGATACCTGTGCTTATATTTGCATTCATGTGGGATTAACAGTTTGGATTCCACTCCAAAAAATGGTTAGTATTCAATTTACTGAGATATTAAGAAAGGGGAACAGGATATTATTAGGATAGAAATGGATTTCAGAAAGGCTTTTAATGAAATGCTCCACAAGTGGTATGGATACTGAGTTAGGGGATCCACCATATACTCAGAAGGACCTCTAGTCAGAAGGCCCACTAGTCAGAATTTTTTCAATGTTAGTTATGGTATCATTTAAATGAAAAGGAGTGTTGCAATTTGTATGTCTTTAGATTAAGCTAGTATATTTTATGAAGTATATTTTATGTAGTATATTTTATGAATGGGTGGGGGTTGGGGGGAGAGGGAGTCTGTGTGAGAAAAATTTGATGCAACCCGAAGGGATTTCTCCCCGTTTTCTTCTTTTCTGCATGAGGGGATGGAGAGGGGGGGGGGGTTCGCTGATTTAATGAAGCAGCCTTGCTGTGGATGTGCTGTGTCTTGTGACACTGCTTCTGACCCAGGGCAGTGGACAAGATGCAGGGATTACCCATCATCCAGGAGGTGCTAAGATAAGAGGGTGGAGGGGGATGGAGTGTGATAGGGATGGATTGGGTGGGAGTGGTTTTTATGCCTTTGTTTTTTGGCTACCTCCCTTGTAAGGGGGAAAAAAGCCTTTGGTAGTATATGTATGTATGTATATTTTATGAAGTATATTTTATAGTTCACATGGCATTCAGGATATACAATAAGCTTGTACTTTATATCCATACATAGAAAGTGGTTCAGTGAAGTCAGAGACCATCCATAATCTGCTTGGAATTTCAGCATGCTCAACTACCCTTTCACCTATATTCTTAGGGATGTGACTGAAATTTTTTTGCTACAGCATAATTTACCAGTTTTCTGACTAGTATGTGGGTTTTATTCTGTGCTGATTAAAGTTGAGGTTATTAGCCAGCATTTGTAGCAAAGGGACTATCCAAAATGGCATTAACACCTTTGTATGGGTCCTGGAAGATGTCATTGTAGTGAAGGGGGTAGGAACAAATGATCACAAAAATAATTTGAGTAATTCTTGAGTTAAGGTCATTTGAGTAGAGATGGATTACTGGCATTCGTGGAGTATAGGGTCTGATCCAGTAACATGATTTGCTCCTCATACCTCTGGTTGTAATCATGGCAAAACAAATCATCAGCAATCTATATTATATGAAATTAAAGTTTCATTAGTTTGAATACACGAGGAATTTTTTGTAATTTATTTTGCCATAGTTAGCAATCTATCCACACATTCACAACCTACATCCACATTCTTATCTTTTGTACTTCCTCTAACCTGATCTACTGTTATAATTTGTACATCCAAAGCTTATTTTACCTAATCTCTTGAACTCTTTCCATTTCTTCTTCTTGGGCTTACTTCACTTGTGCTTCCTACGCTGCCTTTGCTAGTTGCTCTTGTTCATTCTTTCTGTATGCCCAAAGCACCTCAACACTGGTATGCCCTATCAAATAGCAGGTCTTGCATCTTCTTAGTCATGGGTACACACACTTCCCATCGATTCCCATTAGTGATTATTACTGGTCTTAGCAGTCTGAGCATATAAGGCAAAGGTGACAACTTCAGCCATAATTACATGCCTTCTGGCATATACTTTGCATGGCCTTCCATCCAATTGAATTTAACCTGTTCCATATGAGTCAAATTATCACAGGCAGCATCAGCTGCCTGATGTACGATGATTCGATGATGCATCACGATACTCGCATTATAAAATACAGCTGTATTACTCGTTTTCTTTCACTCTGAATATTAATAATCATAGAAAATATGATCAAGTCAGTTCAGCTACAACTGCAAAATGAATATAATCAAGATGCCAACACCAGTATCCTCATATACCCATTTGTGCCTTATGACACCTACATAGGCGTCATTGTATAGAAGGGGTTAATTTGTTCCATTCAGGCTCTCTTACATTCCAAGTCTGTGGTCTGTATAATACCATAGGGTAGGAATAAAAAAAAAAAGAAGAGAAAAAAAAAGATATATATATATATATATATATATATATATATATATATACAGTATATAAATAAGTGATCTTCCTTCCCTCGGGAATCAGTTCGGTTCCAGGTTTTCAAGGATTTTTAGCCTCTGTGGTCTAGTGGTTAGGGCACTGGGAAGGTAATTTACGGATGGCCGAGTACAGCGGGTTTGAATCCCGCATGCAACTGTCACAAAAAAAAATATATATATATGTGTGTATATATATATATATATATATATATATATATATATATATATATATATATATATATATATATATATATATATATATATATATATATATATATATATATATATATATATATATATATATATATAATAGTTTCTGTAAGATACACAAACTATCATGATTGATCAACTCTTCTGTACCACAGGTGACTAATGCCCTCTTCTGACTGCTCCCAAGTGATTTTATTTGAGGCAAAATAAGCAATGTGCTATCTCTTCCTTGAGTGACCTATGGGCCCATCTGGTAGCCATTGCCTGTTACTTGGGAGCCATAGGTCTCCTGCAAGGTAGACCTGTAGCAACAGATTGACTGATAGATGTTTTGTCAAAGAGTGTGTGGGGCTAATTTCTTGTCTATTACCACTTAACAAGTCTTCACTGGTCCCAGATGTTGGGAATATATGAAAAAAAAGGATCAGTTTCTTATTACGGTAGACAGTATTAGATATTCTGATTATTTTATTTGTCTGTATGATTAAAATTACAGTATATCAATGAAATTTCGCAGAGTAGGTTGTAGAAAAATAAAATTATCACAAAGCAGATCTTGGGAGAATTGGCTATTGTGTTTTCAGAAGTTGAATAAGTGCATGGTAAAGTACAACTCTTTCAATAACTTCAGGTTTAGTAAGAAATTAAGTCCATCCACCATCCCATTATGTCAAAACTTGTAATTTTGGGGGAAAGTTAAGGGCTCATTCTGTCCTAATGCATACAGCTGTTGATAAAAAAAAAGAAAACTAAGTCATTGGCATCAATGATTTGTCTTGAAACAATGTTTTATGAAAAGAGAAATCATTGAAGTTGATTGTTAAGGTAGTGGATGTAATGCTACTCATGGTATTTGAATGATAAAATCAGTAAATACCACATTAATTTCTTATTAAAAACAAAGCTTTTGGAAGAGAGAAATTGAGATATATTTGATCTTTTTAGTGTCAGGTCCTCCCCAAAACTGAATAGAATTAGCTAACATTAGCCATAACAAATTTGTAAATTGTCTCAAATGTGGTGAAGGGGTTAATGAAGATAATCGTAAACCTTTCAGCATGAGCCTCTGCCTAAAGTTTAATGAAATTGTCTGGCAATACCCAGAAGATGAATCAAACAGTTGGTCCAGGTCTTTTGCAGGCCATGGCTCCCAGGTAACCAGCAACAACCCCTGGACTAGCCCATAAGTGGTTAATTGCTATAAGTTATTCCTTGTTTCATCAAGTGCATTTTTTTCTCCATCACATATAAAATGCTTGCAATAGATTTATATACATACATATACCAAGGCTTTTTCCCCCCTTACAAGGGAGGTAGCCAAAAAGAAAAAGGCATAAAATTATTCACACCCATTCCATCCTTGAATACACTCCACTCCCCTCCACCCTCCCTCTTATCTTAGCACCTCTGCCTTCCCTCTTATCTTAGCACCACCTAATGTGTTTATAATCCTTTACAGTAACCATGCAAGAGATCAATTTGCAACATTACTGATACATCTACTGAGATATTAAAATGATTTGGTGATCACTTGCACACTGTTTTGTATCATTAGTAAATTGGGATGTATATTTTCACCCATGATCTAAATTCTAGATAATATATGGTATGTCCAACACCATGACCTGAGAATGGAGCCATGAACTGTAATATGTTTCCCAGGAGTTACCTCAGTTAAAAGTTATAATTGATATCTAGTAATCTGTGGTATAGTAAATCCCATTTTTTTTTTTTTTTTTTTTTATTGGAAGAACTTTGTTCACCATACAGTAACCACAGTGCCATGCAATATACTATTCTCACCATACAAATGTGTTGGCAGGAAAAGGATCAAGATATCAAGGAACAAAGGCATGAAATCCACTCCCACCCATTCTGTTAGGGTTATATTGGAAAAAAAAATCAGACAGAATATCAGCAATTGTAGTAGGGTTAAGTTGGGTTGAGGTAGCATAGGTTTTGCTAAATATTGGCTGAGATTTCACTGTATTATGTCATCAAAACTATCATAGAGCATAATATACTAGAATCACAATGAGTAAAATAACTTGCAGTGTTTTATGTGTTGGTTTTTTTGGTTTAAGTACAGGATATGGAAGAGATATGAGGATGTTTGTGTAAGAATATGTATATATTGTACCCCTTGCAAAGGGGACATCCAGATATATCATATAATATTGCAAAAATTAAACATATTAGCAATATGCAGAGAGGAAGTAATTACTGGTAGTTTGAAAGTGAAAAGGATACAACATGCTGTGCCTTATAGTTCCTGAAGAAAAAAATTATGAAAGATTATAAAAAAAAGACTAGCAATAAATAAAGTAACTTGAAACAAATGCATTGACTTAATCATCTAATTGTAATATATGATGTGATTAGAGTAATGGTCTTGGTATCCTGTCAATATCTCCATATATCCAGGCCTGGTGAGAGAAGGGGGCACAGAGGGGTGCCAGTACCCTGGGGGCCAGATGTTTAGGGGGCCTGAAAAGGATAAGGATGCAACCAAGGTTTCATATAGCTAGAGTTGCTAAAGTTTTATAGTCATTGCAGTCATCACAGCATCAATGTCTTAGGTTCTTACAATGTGTCAGTGGTGTCATTCCTGTTTTGTCCAGGTTTATGTTATGTTTTGCCACTTGAAGTTGGGGCCCTGCTTGCTACCAGGGCCACAATGGCTCTCGGTGGCCCAGTATTGATAAAACTTTGTTTTAAATCCATTTATATTGTCCAGTCAATATCAATATCAATATATATATATATATATATATATATATATATATATATATATATATATATATATATATATATATATATATATATATATATATATATATATATATATATATATTACCACATAGTAAACTATATTTATGTCCTCTTTAGTTTTATGATGTGTCTACTTGATATTCTTTCATCCCATATTGACACATCCTCTCCATTTTCCCACCTATTTCATTGCCATAAAGATGACTATCATATCTTCCTTTTCTCTCCCCATCTAGTGTGGTTAACCCTAGTTTATCTAATTTCCTTATATGGCTTGTCAACCAGGCTAGGGATCATTCTAGTTGCTGCTCTTTATACTCTTTTTTTTTTATCTTTCTTATGGTGTGGTGACCTTGTCACCACTGCATATTCCTGTACAGAATGAGAAAGAAAGCTCAGTGATATAAAGGGAGGAAACAAATGAGTAGAAGGATAAGTGTTGCTTTGAGTTGGCACTAAATGGAAACTTACAGCTGTACAATAATTAATGTTGGCCCTTGGTCCATCTTGTAGCTCTCTTCAAGAAGTGTTGGGATGTTGTTTGTGTGGATGGGAAGAACAGAAGGAGGAGGAGGAGGAGGAGGGGAGCAATTGCCAGTTATCAGTGTTATCATAGAAAAGAATAATAATAAAATAAATGGAGGAAGAGTTTATCACAATCTTGGTCCTGGTTTGGGTTGCCTCTACTGATGGAGGTAAAAGTGTTTATGGAATTTGACAATGACAATCAGGGAAATAGATGGAGTGCTGATGGTCTTAGGAGACGAGTGGCAGGATGGTTCTCCAACATTCATCTTGTAGGACCACTCAAAGTGGGTACCCATTGTTGGACCTGATGGCAATTGCCCTCATCTCAATGAAATTGGTGAGTAGTGTGAGAAATGGTAGCCATTATTTAAAGTAGAAATAAAAGGATGAGATGATTATACATGTAGGCATTTAGGTGAGGCCAAAGTCATCACCTGTGTCTTGTGTGCTTGGATGTCAGAGGCAGGTGGCTGTCTCCAGTAATTGTGAGAGCAGTGGTTATGATTCCTGTGACCAAGGGAAAAAAAAACCATTATTTTGACTTGAAAGTGGATCCAGAGGGAGCCACATACTGTATGTGAACTACTACTCTTTTTCTTTCTATTTCTTTCTCTCTCTCTCTCTTATACTCCCCCTCCCCTCTCTCTCTCTCTCTCTCTCTCTCTCTCTCTCTCTCTCTCTCTCTCTCTCTCTCTCTCTCTCTCTCTCTCTCTCTCTCTCTCTCTCTCTCTCTCTCTCTCTCTCTCATACTCCCCTCCCTCTCTCTCTCTCTCTCTCTCTCTCTCTCTCTCTCTCTCTCTCTCTCTCTCTCTCTCTCTCTCTCTCTCTCTCTCTCTCTCTCTCTCTCTCTCTCTCTCTCTCTCTCTCTCATACTCCCCCCTCTCTCTCTCTCTCTCTCTCTCTCTCTCTCTCTCTCTCACTCTCTCTCTCTCTCTCTCTCTCTCTCTCTCTCTCTCTCTCTCTCTCTCTCTCTCTCTCTCTCTTTCTCCAGGCCTGTTGACATTATGTTAAGAGGGCTTGTCGACGTGTGTGTGGTCGGGGGGATGTAGTAGAAGAGCAAATACTTGAGCTGGGACGCCAGTAAAGCCTAACCAATAATTGCCCCCTCCCCTCACCCCCCCCCCCAGAAGAAGAAGAAAGATGCTTTGAGAGAGAGCGTGTCTGATCCTGCCAATCATGTGCCACTCACTGCAAACGTCAGGCAGTTTTATTCAGTTCAGGATCGGCTGAGAGCCCCCCCCACGATGAACAATAGATCGGGAAATCGTGACCCTGTGTAGCTAGGGGACTCTCTCTCTCTCTCTCTCTCTCTCTCTCTCTCTCTCTCTCTCTCTCTCCAACAATGTTTGCTTTTATTTTGTTTTGTTTGATTTGATTATTGTTTTCCTTCAGCACAGGGCGCCATCGTATCGAAAGGGATTTAATCCAATTCATCACTTGATATTGTTATTCTTTTTTAATAAATAAAAATATCTATTGGGAGAGGATGTCAAGACTGACAGGTTTGAGCGAACGTGTCCATTGTATTATTGACTGTGAATGTAATATTCTGACAACGGAACTCATCGTCGTAGACGACCTGACAACACACTTTCATATTCGTCCGAATGTACTCGCTCGTTCTATACGTTTATTTATTTACTTATTTATTTATGGTTTGGTTTATTTCTATAGATGTTGAAGGTATAGCGACTTTTAATTTAGCCGAGGCCATTAAATTGGCCAATTTAAATCTCAGTTTTATTAATGATTTGTATATTTTTGTTTGTCGTCAGCTTGTTTGACGAAGTCGATGGAATTTTGTCCCCCCCCGCATGTGCAGTAACGCCGTTACTGCTACTTAACATATATTTGTTCTGGGTGCCGGCAGGTGATTTTATTCAGTCGGGGGACCTCCCTCTCAGCTTACCATGCGTATCGGAAGGGTTTACTAGGGTCAGTCGACCTTAAGCTGTATATTACAAATAATTCTTATTATTGGGAATTTCTAATGCCGCTTCCACACGGTCGAGCTGTGCCTGGCAGACTTTCCCCTTACCGGGCAAAGTCCGCAGACTCTGCCCGCGAAGTGTCCACACGGCTGACGATGGTGGTTGGAGGTTAGTTGGCCGCAAGCAGAGGTTGGGAGTGAGTGGTTCAGTGCGGTACGATAACCATGGTTCCCGCCATACTTGGCAGCATTATAATTGCTGCCTGCATTAAAAAGAAAAACAAGAAATCACAGAGACATGTCTGGTGCCGGGAGTGGTTACGAAGACGTGATTTAATGGGAAGCTCAGTGACAATCCTACGTGAATTGTAGGATGAAAATGAACAATTGTTTTGCAATTATCGATACATGAGAATGAACATAAGCAGCTTTTCTGTTCTCCTTTCGAAAGTGGAGCCATATATACAAAGGAAAGAGAGACAAATATGAGGAAAAGCAAAGCACCAATACGACGTCTTGTCGAGGCCAATACACATTAGTACTAGGTGCGGAAATGGTGGTAAGGTAACTTCGGTCTGTACTGAGCGGGTTTGCTAACTTTGCTCGCACTTCACCTCGTGCGTTTGGCAGCGATGTCAGCCCTCCATCCACTGCCCGCAGATGGCGCCGGGAACGTAGAGTTTGATGGTTTGCCCGATGAAATTGCCCGTTGTCGAGCAAAGCCCTCGTGCCCAGCGGACAGTGCTCGACCGTGTGGACGTGGCATAAGATTCACAAGTCCCCACTGCTTGGTAAGCAAAAATCTCAAATTCAGAACATTCCGGATGGTATAAGAGGCACTTTCTCATATTCTGAAATGCATGTATATACTGTATATACATACATACATATAATATATATGTATATATATATATAATTGTATTTTTTCTTTTCGAAATTGAGGTTTTCATGTTATTTTGTGGTATAGATTGTACGTTAGCATGCAATCACATCATTTCGTCTATGTTTGAGGAAATATTTAATCGTAAAGAAATGATACTACTCTATTGCACTGCGACTGTCCCTGTGTTATGCTGCCGTACCCCTCTCTTAGTATTGTATTGTACCAGTTTGAATACATATTTCCATTTTCGCCTCTCGCCTATGGTAGGGGCAAGAAAGAATATTGCCACCGAGTCTTCCCATTCAGGTCGTAAAGGTGGCTTAAACGGGACAGAGTGTGGGACTAGGCATCCTGCTCTCTGTAACCCAATACATTCCTATGAAAAGTCAAGGGATTGGAGAGTCTGGGGGGAGGGGAGTTTTCCAACCAGAACACTGAGGTTTGGGTCTTTTAGTGTGCGTGGGTATGGTACAGATGATAGTAAAAGAGAAGAGATAGGCAGTATGTTTGTGATAAGAAAGATGGATGTGTTGGTATTAAGTGAAACTAAGTTAAAAGGGAGAGGTAATTTTGAGTTTGGGAGTGTGGTGGGGAAGGTGTCGGGAGTGAGGAGAGGACGAGGAAGGGAAGGGTGTGGTGGAGTGGAAGGAGGTTTCTTCAAGGTTAATGTGGATGAAGGTGAAACTGGGAAGTGGGATATGGGTCTTTGTAAGTGTATATAGGCCTGGTTGTGAGAAGAGTGTAAAAGAGAGGAAGGCTTTTTATGAGTACGTAGAGAGTTTTGGGAAGAATGTCATTGTAGTATTGGGAGATCTCAGTGGTAGAGTAGGGGATGAACCAATAGATGGAGTTGTTGGGAAGTCTGGAGTGCCAGGTAAAAATCATGGGGGAGAGTTAATGGTGGGGATGTGTTTAGAGAGTGTTTAGGAAGAAAGACTACCATAAGTACACATGGGAGAGGGTGGTGGATGAAAGTGTGGTTGATAGGCATTAATGGACTATGTAGTGGTATCCAGGAAAAGAGTAGAAAGAGTTTTGGATGTCGCATGTTTTTAGGGGACACTGGAGGAATATTAGATCCTTTTTTGGTGGAAGGTAAGTTGAGAGTGGAGGATAGGTAGAGAAAGAGGAAAAGGGCGGAAGGCAGAGAGGTGCTTACAACAAATGGTTTAAATGAGAAGGAAAAGGAACGGAAATACAGAAGGCTGAGAGGAGATTGGGAGATGGTGAAGGATAGAGTAGAAGTAGGAGTGGAAGAGGAATGGAGGTGTTTCAAGGAAGAAATGACAAGGTGTGCAGAGAGGGTACGTGGAACAAGGATGGGAGGGAATAGAAGGAAGGGTTGTGAGTGGTGGGACGATGAAGTGAAGAAGGTTGTAGAAGAGAAGTGAGTACTCACGAACTGGTTGCGAAGTTGGATGAAACATGGGAGATATAAATAAAAAAGAAGATAAGCAAAACAAAAGATAAAGGAGAAAAAAGAGCAGATGTAATATAAGGCAGGAATATTACAGAAATATTGAAAGCAATAAAAAGAATATTTGGAAAGAAATTAAGAGGAAGGGGAGGTTGAGTCAAATAGAGAAGAAAAGGCTAAAGGCTTAGATGGACAAATCTTAACGGAAGAGATGGTAAAGGGAAGATGGGCGGAGTATTTTAGCTGTTGAATGTGGAGGAGGATAGGAATTGATTGATGGTAGCATTGACGGTGATGGGAGAGGAAAATGAAGAACTAAGAAAAGGTGAGGTGCAAGTAGCTCTGAAAATTATGATAACAGGTAAGGCACCTGGGTTAGATGAGCGTCATGCGGAGTGTTTGAGTAAGGGAGATACAGTAATAATGGACTGGCTAGTGAAGTTGTTTAATTTGTGTCTAAGGGATGATATAGTGCCTGAGGACTGGAGAAGGGTCTGTATAATTTCTCTTTACTAGGGAAAAGGGGACAAAGTGTAGTAGTTTCAGAGGGGTCAGTTTGTTGAATGGTTGGGAAGGCTTATGAGAGGGTTTTGATTCAGAGGATTTGGAGAGGGATAGGAGTAATTGGTGAGGAACCGTATGGGTTTAGGAAATGTACGGGTTACGTGGATCAGATTTTTGTGGTAAGCTTTAGCAAAAGTTAAGGTTCTTTTCTGGACCTTTATGGATTTGGAAAATGCTTGTGATAGGGTAGATAGGAAGCCACTATGGGAGGTTTTGCAGATATATGAGATGGGGGAAAGCTGTTAAGAGCAGTCAAAAGTACTTACGAGAGTAGTAGAACCTGTGTTAGAAATGGAGATTGCGAGAATTTTGAGGTAAAGGTGGACTGCGTCAAGAGTGTGTCATGTCGCCATGACCGTTCAATGTGTACATCGATGGGGTGGTGCGGGAGGTAAGGGCGAGGGTATTGGGCAGGGGACTAGAGATGGTTAAAGAAAATGGAGAACAGTGGGAGGTGAGCCAGTTGTTGTTTGCTGACGACCCTGCACTTATGGTAAGGTCAGAGGGGGAATTAAGGGAGTTAGTGACGGAGTTTGGAAAGGTATGCGATAGCAGAGAGTTAAAGGTAAATGTGGGTAAAAGCAAGATAATGAGATGTACAAGGGAAGAGGATGTGAGTTGTAAGTCTTAAAGGAGAGAGGGTGGAGACTTTAGATATTTGGGATCGCATGTGGGAGGAAAGGGAGGAGTGGAAGTAAATTGTAGATTGAGAGAAGCAAGTAAATGACTTGGGGTATTAAAAAGTGTCATGAGAAATAGGCATTTGGGAATGGATGCAAAGAGGAGATTGTATGAAGTGGTGATTGTGCCAACGGCTCTCAAATATTTCCATTTTGAGTGTGGGACATAATACTGCAGCATACTACAATCTGGGGCGGGCACGGATTTCGATGACGTTCATCCTTTCTTTGTCGGTGTAGCTAATGAATTATATTCTTATATTCATAAACTACTTATACTTTTATCCTGTGTGATATGCCGGCGGTGAATATATATAATAAAATTGGACAAATGTGAATGGTCATGTACACTGTTCCAAAAGTAGTAATCACAAATATACTCACAAAGAATGAATACCTCCTTGGGACATCCTGTATATGTTTCTTCGTATATTAATTGTTTATTTGTATACAGATGTATGTAAACACAAATAAGTATATACAGGGGTGTCCCCAAAAATGTATTCACTTTGTGTGTACATTTGTGAATACCCTCGAGTAGTCCTACAGGACACCATGTGTAACAAATTGTATAAAAGAAAAATCCAGTACCATGATAAAGGGCCATTCATATTCCATGATCCTTCAGCTTGTGTTTCATATTATTTTGTAAAAAATTTAAACGATCATTTTCGGACTGGTGAGACCTCCACTTCACAGACGTGTACGTCAAAACATTGACCTGAGCCCACCTACGATATGTACACAAGTACACAAATATGTACACACCCGCAGATTATAAATTAGCAGTTAGATACACGTACACGCTCGCGCGCGCGTGTATGTGTGTAGAGACTTATGTGTACAAGTTTCTTTCTCTCCCCCATGGCGCCATGGCTGTTCAATGTGTACATGGATGGGATGGTGCGGGAGGTAAAGGCGAGGGTAATGGGCAAAGGGCTGGAGATGGTTAAAGAAAAAGGAGAAAAATGGGAGGTGAGCCAGTCGTTGCTTGCTGACGACACCTCGCATGTAGCAGGGTCAGAGGGGGTGGTTAGGTGAGTGACGGAGATTGGAAAGTTATGCGATAGGAGATATTTGATGGTAAAAGTAAAGTGATGAGATGTACAAGGGTAGAGGATGACAGTGAGTTGGAAACAAGTCTAAAAGGAGACAGGCTGGAGAAAGTGGATAGCTTTAGGTATTTGGGGTTGCATGGTGGTATGTAGGGCTGATGAAAGAGTATTGAGATGGTTTGGACACGTGGAAAGAATAAGTGATGAAAGATTAGTAACAGAGGTGTGGAAGGCAGAGGTGAATGGAGTGAACATGAGGGGACGACCGAGGATGAGATGGATGGGGCGAAAGAGGCGTTGAGCAAGAGGGGAAGGTCTGTTTAGCAAGGAAGGAAAAATGTAGGAGATAGGAATGAGTGGAGAGTGTTTATAGATGATTGTGTTATGCAAGGAAAGGAGGGGCGGGGGATGGGGGCCTAGGGGGTGCCTATATGTGAATGATATTTTGACGCACTTCAAAGGGATTTCTCCCGCTCTTCTCTTGTTCTGCATGAGGGGACGGAGAGGGGTGGTCGACGATCAAATAAAGCGGCCTTGCTGTGGATTTGTCTTGCTACATTGCTTATGACCCAGGGGGGCAGTGGGTGGGATACAGGGATGACCCGTCATCCATGAGGAGCTAATATGAGAGGGGGAAAGGGTGGTGGATGGGAGCGGAATGGGTGGGAGTAGGTACGTGCCTTTGACTAGGCAACCTCCCATATAAGGGGGAATAACTTTTGGTATATAGGTAATGCACTCCCAATATTAGAGAGAAATCCTAGTTAGAGAGAGGTTTCCTATAGAGAGAATTGTCTGTAAAGACAGATGGAATAAAAATCGATCATCCCCTCCACCTGACTCCCCATCCCTCCGAGCTGAATAAATTCGTCTGGGGGTGCTGAGCAGCTGCGGCCGAAGCCGGCAGGGACCAGGTAACGACAAACAGTCGCTGCTGGGAACCGAAGAAGATTGCGGGATTCGAGTGCACACCCAGGAGCATGCGAAGGCAGCACGCTTCCGGTGACGCCAGGTAACAATAAGTTACTGCTGGTATTCGGAGGGGACTGCGGGATTCGAACCCACAATTAAGTGGATACGAGTCCAGCACACTTCCGATAACGCCAGATTCATTTATTCAGGTGAAGGAGTGAGGGTGGGAGAGGGGTTTGGGCGTGTCATGTGTGGAGTCATAGGACGTGTGGACTACCCCGGAATCCCGGGTCTGGACTCTCCAGACTCCTCCATGTGAGGGAGAACCGGGAACAGGGATTGGAAGCCTCTGTTGCATGGAAGATTGGGGGTTAGGACATCGTGAACGCGAGTCCTCTGGGGGAGGCGGGCGGGGGGAGGGGGAAGATTTTTTTTTTTTTTTTTTTTTTTTTTTTTAAGTAATGGAGTTTGTGGTACAAGATCTCTCTCCCTTGTTTGCTCGTTCTTTCGTTTTCTCTCGCACTCTTTCCCTTCCATTCTCTTCGTCCTATTTATGTGGCTATTCCTCTTTTATTTCATTTATCTTTTCTTCTTGGCCTAATCCCGACTCCAGTGGCATGTGGGCCATTCTCATCAGTGAATGAGGATTCGTTTGAAAAGAACAGATTTTGATGAAGATGTTCTTGTTTGTTGCTACGCTCCTATTGTCCACAAGGGCTCTTCTATATTTCCGAATATATATATATATATATATATATATATATATATATATATATATATATATATATGTATGTATGTATGTATGTATACACACACACACACACACACACACACATACATATATATATATATATATATATATATATAAATATAAATATATATATATATATATATACAAATGCCAAACAAATTACTAAGCATATGTGATAACAATACTTGCAGAAACCACTTAGAAAATAAAAGAATTGAATACCGAACGTTTTCGTCTATTCAAGACGATGATGTCTTGAATTGACGAAAACGTTCGGTATTCAATTCTTTCATTTTCCAAGTGGTTTCTGCAAATAAACACACACACACACACACACACACACACACACACACACACACACACACACACACACACACATATATATATATATATATATATATATATATATATATATATATATATATAAATTGTTTGAGACAAATGAGAGTGATAGGTGGGGAAGGGTAAACGAAGATGGGCTTAAGAATACGTTTATTGTCCTAACGTTTCGGTCTCTATGACCTTCTTCGGAGGACTCGCTACAATACATCATGATCACAAAATTTATACCTGTAGTGGGAGGAACTCGTCAAGCTTCGAGTGTCAGTTTTTTTTCCAGAGCGTTAATTATTTGCTCAACGCCCCTTTCACCCCATCCATCCATATTATTCTCGGTCGTCCCCTCATGCTCACCTCATCCACCTCTGCCTTTCACACCTCTTTTACTAATCTTCTCTCACTCTTTCCATGTGTTCAAACCATCCCAATACTCTTTCATCAACCCTATCCCCCATCTCCTTTTCCACCCTCGCTCTCCTCATCTCGTTTCTCATATATATATATATATATATAATATATATATATATATATATATATATATGTGTATATATATGCATGTGTGTGTGTGTGTGTGTGTGTGTGTGTGTATGTGTGTGTGTGTGTGTGTATGTGTGTGTGTACACTGAAACGGTGTTACCGTAGTACGGTATTTACTAGTCGAAAGAATCTACAGTGGTTACGGGAAATGTATCGATGCGGGCACCCTCCCCCCTTCGACCTCCGAATTATATCTGTTTTCGTCTTAATTTCACTGCTCAATTTCGGCACTGTCAGAAAATTGGCGATAAAATTTGGGGGAGTTCAATTTTAAATAAGGATCCCACAGCTACCGGCGACTACTTACTCCTGGCAGTCCGAGCACTTGGGGCAAAGGTGACGCCCTCGGGTCATAGCTAAGGGCCTCCTGATGAAATGTAGTCGACTCGTTCAGGTTCAGACACGGTCATGTAGCGATATCTTCGCCTCTTCAATACGGTGACGTGGTTTGATGTTTTTATTCTGGCCAGTTCGGACTATTTTATTCAGATGAACGGGGGGGGGGGGGTCCCGATCGATGGAGATCCTCTTTTGTCCCTGGTCGTCCTCAGGCGAACAAGATGGTCTAGAGTCAGCAGCCAAGACGTCAAAGATCGTCAAACATGTTACCGTGTTGAAGGTGACGATCCCGAGAGGGCCAATACTTGACTGATTAAAATTGTCTGTAGACGGCGTCTTTCGGAATGAAAGTGTTGTCACAAGTGTTGTCACTAGGTTGGCTTCGTCGGTAGGACACGTTGTCAACCGATAGCTGCTTGGGCAGGGCGCGGACAAGCTCCTGACATTGTTTGGCTTCGCTATGCTGACGGCGTTTTGCTCCACTGTCAGGTTCCCGACCTGCATTTGTTTTTTACGTTTATTTGTGTTTGTTTATTTATTCATTTTCAATTATTGTGTTGATTTGTTCAACTTATTTTAGTATTCTGTATTTTTAAATTTTTATTTATTTTTGATTTGATTTACTTTAATGATTATTTTAAATGCTCAAGAAACCGTACTTGAGAGACATACTAAAATTAACTTTTGTAGCATTTTTTTCTATGGGAGAGGAGGTGACACGAAGAAGGATCGTTTGGTGTTGTAAGTTGTCATTTTTTCCAGTGTAACGGAATATTTGAGGGCCTCCACCCCATCCCCCCTACCACCACCACACACACACACACACGCGAGCACACATCATCCCGGCGTGGGTGGGGACAAGCAGAGCAATTTTCCCCCTGTTGATTAGTGGTGCTGTTCAAAATAATTGTTGTTATTGTTATTGTTGATGATAATAGTAATAATATTAATGTTGCTATTGCTATTATTAATAGTAATAATACTACCCTTGCATTCACCTCTCGCACCACCCCATCCATGTATAAATTGAACAGCCAGGGTGACATAACACATCCCCGACGAAGTCCCACCTTTAACTCAAACCACTCTCTCCATTTCTAATCCTAACATAAGCTCAACTACTCTCGTAAAAACTCTTGAGTGCTCTTAACAGCTATCCTCCTATCCCATATATCTGCAAAACCTCTCACATTGCCTTCCTGTCAACCCTGTCGTAAGCCTTTTCCAGATCCATAAAAGCCCAAAATACATCTTTACCTTTTCCTATAGCTGTCTCACATATCTGTCTTACCACAAAAATCTGATCTACACAACCCCTACCTGTTCTAAATCCACACTGTTCCTCACCAATCACTCCCCTGTTCCTCTCCTAATCCTCTCAATCAAGACCTTCCCATAAGCCTTCCCAACTACACTTAACAAGCTGATCCCTCTGAAACTACTACACTCACATTTGTCCCCCTTTCCCTTGTAAAGTGGAACTATACAGGCACTCCTCCAGTCCTCCGGCACTCTACCCTCTCTTAAACAAACATTAAATAATCTCACCAGCCAGTCCACCATCACTGTACCTCCTTTTTTTTTTAGACATTCTGCATGGTATCCATCCAACCCAGATACCTTACCTGCTCACATCATCTTAAAAGCTGCCTTCACTTCTTTCCTTATTTCTTCTCCATTTTCCTCACTCATCACAGTCATTTTCTTAGCACTTCCCACTGCAACTACCTTTCCCTCCCTATCCTCCTACACATTTAGCAACTCCCGAAAATACTATGCCCACCTTCCTCTCACTGCCTTCTCTTCCATTATCATCTCTCCATCTGCACCTTTTACCTTTTCTTCTCTACTTGATTCGCCTCCTCTTTTAATTTCTTTCCAAAACATCTTTTTATTACTTTCAAAGTTTTCTGTCATACTCTTACCTCATTTCACATCTGCTCTCCGCTTTACCTCCTTTATCTTGTGCTTTACTTTTCTTCTCTTTACTTTGTACCACTCATGCGATTCCCTCGTCCTAATTTGTAGACAAACTATGAAAGCCTGCTTCTCTTCTTCACCCTTCTTTGCTTCCTCATCCCACCACTCCCTACCCTTCTATTTCCTCCCATCCCCCTTGTTCCACACACCATCTTTGCACACCTTATGACTCCCTCCTTGAACCATCCCCATTCCTCCGCCACTCCTAGTTCTACTCTACCCTTCAATCCCTGTCACTCCTCTCTCAGCTTCTTCTTATACTCCTCATTTTCTTTCTCATTTAAGCAGTTCACTCTAAGTACCTCCCTACCTTCTGCCCTTTTCCTCTTTCTCCACCTATCCTCCACTCTCAATTTACCTTCCACCAAAAAAATGATCTGATATTCCCCCACTCTCCCCCCTTAGAACATGTACATCCTTAACTCTTCCTACCATACTCCTGGTCACCACTATATAGTCCATTAACGCTCTATCTACCACCCTTCCATCCACCACCCTCTCCCATGTGTACTATCATCAACTCTCGAGACACATCACCATCAACTCTCCACTACGATTTTTTCCTGGAACTCTTCCCAATCACTCCATCTATTGGTTCATTTCCTACCCTAGCATTAAGGTCTCCCAATACAACTACATTGACATTTCTCCCTAATCCCTCTATGCACTCATTTAAATCCATCCAAAAAGCCTCCCTTTCCTCTACGCTCTTCTCACTACCAGGCCCATACGCACTTACAAAAACCCACATCTCCCTTCCCAGCTTCATCTTCATCCACATTATTCTTGAAGAAACCTCCCTCCACTCCACTATACGCTTAGCTATCTCTTCACTTACTAGTGTAGTCACCCCTTCTCTCCCTCGTCCTCTCTTCACTCCTGATAACTTCCGAGGTACACTCCCAAACTCACATTCGCCCCTCCCTTTCAACTTAGTTTCACTCACTGCCAACACACCCATCTTTCTTCTCACAAACATACTGCCTATCTCATCCCTTTTACTCTCATCTGTGCCACATCCACGCACATTAAAAGACCCAAACCTTAGGGTACTGGTTGGAAAACTCCTAGACCCTCTTATGCCTTTACTTTTTTAGGAATGTCCCCTGTGGGGCTACAGGTAGCAAGATTCCTAATCCTATTTACCGTCCCGTTTTTTGTCGTCTCGTACGACTCAAGTGGGAAGACTTGGTGGCGAAAAAGGAAATGAATATTCAGAGAAATGGTACTGGACAGTAACAATGAGTTGGGGAACAGACGCATTATTATAAAAGTGGCACCATTTCTCTATGAACAGAGTCTTCCTCTATCACAGACAAAATGGTGTGCGGATCTGGTCCGTAGGGGTGCCCCATATCGACACTGAAGTATCAACTGCATGCTACTTTGCCACAATAACATGCAGCCAATACCCCAGACGGTATATATATATATATATATATATATATATATATATATATATATATGTATATATATACATATATATATATATATACATACATATATATATATATATATATATATATATGTATGTATATATATATATATATATATGTGTGTGTGTGTGTGTGTGTATACATATGTATATGAATATGCATATATAGTGTATATATATATATATGTATATATATATAATAT
>NC_134777.1:76424292-76431792 GCF_046742065.1 Oratosquilla oratoria
TCGTAAGAGGCGAGAAAAACGGGACGGGGATTGGGACTAGGCATCCTTCTCCCAGTAGCCCCACAGGGAATATTCCTAAAAAAAGTAAAGGCATAAAAGGATCTAGGAGTTTTCCAACCAATACCCTAAGGTTTGGGTCTTTTAATGTGCATGGATGTGGTACAGATGAGAGTAAAAGGGGATAGATAGGTAGTATGTTTGTGAGAAGAAAGGTGGATGTGTTGGCTTTGAGTGAAACCAAGTTGAGAGGGAAGGGCGAGTGGGAGATTGGGAGTGTAGTTGGGAGGTTCTCGGGAATGAAGAGAGGGAGAGGGAGAGAAGTGGTGGCTATACTAGTAAGTGAAGAGATTGGTAGATGTGGAGTGGAAGGAGGTTTCTTCAAGGTTAATGTGGATGAAGGTGAAACTGGGGAAGGAGATGTGGGTTTTTGTAAGTGCTTATGGCCTGGTAGTGAGAAGAGTGTAGAAGAAAGGGAGGCTTTTTGGATGGATTTAAATGAGTGCATAGAGGGATTAGGGAGGAACGTCAATGTAGTTGTATTGGGAAACCTTAATGCTAGGGTAGGAAATGAACCAATAGACGGAGTGGCTGGGAAATGTGGAGTTCCAGGAAAGAATCGTAGTGGAGAGTTGATGGTGGAGATGTATCTAGAGAGTTGATGATAGCAAATACAGTGTTTCGAAAGAAAGTCAAGTGCACATGGGAGAGGGTGGTGGATGGAAGGGTGGTAGATCGAGCGTTAATGGACTGTAGTGGTAGATAGGAGTATAATAGGAAGAGTTAAGGATGTACATGTTCTAAAGGGAGAGAGTGGGGCAATGTCAGACCATTTTTTGGTGGAAGGTAAGTTGAGAGTGGAGGATAGATGGAAAAAGAGGAAAAGGACAAAAGTAGGGAGATGCTTAGAGTGAACTGCTTAAATGAGAAGGAAAAGAAGAATGAGTACAAGAAGAAGCTGAGAGAGGAGTGGGAGGGAGTGAGGGATAGAGTAGAGCTAGGAGAGGAGGAGGAATGGAGATGGTTCAAGGAGGGGGTCACGAGGTGTGCAAAGATGGTGTGTGGAAGAAGAATAGGAGGAAATAGAAGGAAGGGTAGTGAATTTTGGGATGAGGAAACAAAGAAGGTTGTAGAAGAGAAGAAGCGAGCTTTCACAGATTTCTTACAAAATAGGACGACGGAGTCATATGAGAGGTACAAAGAAAAGAGAAGAGAAGTAAAGCACAATATAAAGGATTCAAAGAGGAAAGCAGATGTGAAATGGGGTAAGAGTATGACAGAAAAAATTGACAGTAATAAAAAGATGTTTTGGAAAGAAATTAAAGGAGGAAGAGAAGGCGAATCAAGTAGAGAAGAAAAGACAAAAGGTGCAGATGGAGAGATGATAATGGAAGAGAAGGCAGTAAGAAGAAGATGGGCAGAGTATTTTAGGGAGCTGCTAAATGTGAAGGAGGATAGGGAGGGAAAAGTAGTTGTAGTGGGAAGTGCTAAGAAAATGACTGTAATGAGTGAGGAAAATGGAGGAGAAATAAAGAAGGATGAAGTGAAGGTTGTTAAGAAGATGAGAGCAGGCAAGACACCTGGTCTGGATGGATGTCATGCAGAATGTCTGAAAAAAGGAGGTACAGTGATGGTGGACTGGCTGGTGAGGTTATTTAATGTTTATTTGAGAGAGGGTAGAGTGCCAGAGGATTGGAGGAGTGCCTGTATAGTTCCACTTTTCAAGGGAAAAGGGGACAAGTGTGAGTGTAGTAGTTTCAGAGGGATTAGCTTGTTAAGTGTTGGGGAGGCTTATGGGAGGATCTTGATTGAGAGGATTAGGAGAGGAACAGAGTAATTGGTGAGAAACAGTGTGGATTTAGGACGGGTAGAGGTTGCGTGGATCAGATCTTTGTGGTAAGACAGGGCTCGGGTTCCGAATAGCGACTGTAATAACAGCGACTGTCAATAGAGCGACTTCACAACGGCGACTCTTTTAAAACAGCGACTATCACAACAGCGACCACATGATAGCGATTGTATCATAAGAGCGATTGTCATAACAGCGACATCATCGCATCAACTGCATGAAACTGCTCAGTAATAAAAAATTGAAACCTAAAGGGAATCGAAAACATTTTATTTGGACTAGCTATAGATGTCACATGATTTAAAAAAGAAAAATGTTAGTCAAGCCAAACAACAGAAAGCCATATAGTCAGCCGGAAGGACCACGGGGGAAGGTCTCGAGCAAGGGAGGGGTGGGGTGGGTAAGGGGTGGGGGAAAAACACCAACCCACGGAGGGAGGAAGGATTGGATTTGCCCCAACGTGCGTCCTTTTTGTTCTGCTGTTTTGTAAGGTCCTTGATTGTCCTGCTAGAATGTCCCACTACTTGAATATTACTCGGCTCAAGTGTCAGGGTGAGGATTAGTCTTCTTGTTGGTTCCTTTTGTTGTTGCCGACCTTCCATTATTCTAATTAAGTAATATTCAAGTAGTGGGACATTCTGTGAGCACCAATGTCAGTGTTCTTGATAAAGCTCTAACGAGCGAAACGTTGTACTACCAATATAGGCTTCGACCTCACATGGTGTTTTTCTTCACATTCTTGTCGGCTTTCGCCATTTGTATTCAAGTCTTAACAACCCAAACATTACTATGACCGACGACCGAGCGACCGACCAGTAAATTCACTTCAATGAACTTATCTCACAAAGTGAACATAAACATATAAACACGAACAAATAAACATGAGCGATAGAAACATAAGTCTGTGACCTTTTGAGCATATTTCATTCTGAACCTATCTCACAAAGTAAACACAACTGAACACGTAAATACAAACACGAAAACACAAGCAATTGAAACATAAGTCTGCGACCATTCTGACCGGTTGATAGTAAAGTCGCTATTGTTACAGTCGCTGTTATGATGCGGTCGCCATTATGACAGTCGCTGTTTTGAAAGTCGCTCACCTGATTACGTCGCCCTTATGAAGCCGCTATTATGACTGTTGCTGTTTTGACAGTCGCTATCCGGCCCGGATCCCTAAGACAGATATGTGAGAAAGCGATAGGAAAAGGTAAAGGTGTTTTTTGGGCTTTTATGGATCTGGAAAAGGCGTATGACAGGTTAGACAGGAAGGCAATGTGGGAGGGTTTGCAGATATACAGGATAGGAGGAAAACTTTTAGGAGCAGTCAAGAGTTTTTACGAGAGTAATAGAGCGTGTGTCAGGATTAGAAATGGAGAAAGTGGTTTGAGGTAAAGGTGAGACTTCGTCAGGGATGTGTTATGTCGCCCTGGCTATTCAAGTTATACATGGATGAGGTGGTGCGAGAGGTAAATGCAAGGGTGGTTGGTCAGGGATTGGAGATGGCAAAAGAAAATGGAAAAAAGTGGGAGGTGAGCCAGCTATTGTTTGTGGACGACATTGCGCTTGTAGAAGGATCAGCAGAGGGATTGAGGAAGTTAGTGACAGAGTTTAGGAAAGTGTGTGAAAGAAGGAAGCTGAAGATAGATGTGGGCAAAAGTAAGGTGATGAGATGTACAAGGGGTGAAAGTGGCAGCAGACTGGAAGTGAGCATTAAGGGAGAGAGACTGGAGGAAGTGGATAGTTTTAGATACTTGGGTGCGAATGTGGCAGGAAAGGGAGGAGTGGAGGTGGAAGTAGGATGTAGATTGAGAGAAGCGAGTAAATGCCTTGGTGGATTAAAAAGTGTAATGAGAAATAGACATTTGGAAATGGATGCTAAGAGGAGATTGTATGAAGGAGTGATTGTGCCGACAGCACTATATGGGGCAGAAACATGGAACATAAGAGAGGAAGAGAGGAGTTTGAATGTGTTTGAGATGAGGTGTCTGAGAAGTATGATAGGGGTTACTAGGCTAGATAGAGTGAGAAATGAGGAGGTGAGGAGGAGAACGGTGGTGGTAAGGGAGTTGGGAGATAGGGTGGATGAAAGAGTATTGGGAAGGTTTGGACATATGGAAAGAATGAGTGAAGAAAGACTATTAAAAGAGGTATGGAAGGCAGAAGTGGAGGGAGTGAAAACGAGGGAACGTCCTAGGATGAGGTGGATGGATGGGGTAAAAGGGGCTTTTGGGAGGAGGGGAATGTCTGTTGAGGAAGGACGGGAGAGGACAAAAGATAGGGGTAAATGGAGAATGGTTGTTTATGAAGGATGTTGTGATGCATGAGATGGAATGGGTGGGGGATGGGGGTGAGGTAGTATGCGTGAGAAAAATTTGACGCAGCCCGAAGGGATTTCTCCCCGTCATCTCCTTTTCTGCATGGGGGAAGGGAGAGGGGAGGTCGCTGATTTTATGAAGCGGCCTTGCTGTGGATGTGGTGGATGTGCTGTGTCTTGCGACGCTGCCTCTGATCCAGGGCAGTAGACAGGATGCAGGGATGACCCGTCATCCAGGAGGTGCCAAGATAAGAGGGAGGGTAGAGGGTGGAGGGGAGTGGAGTGTGATGGGGATGGAATGGGTGGGAATGGTTTTTATGCCTTTGTTTTTTTCAGGCTACCTCCTTTGTAAGGAGGAAAAAGCCTTTGGTATATGTATATATTATTATTATTATTATTATTGTGGTTTTTGTTTTATTATCACCATGAAAGTATTTGTCATCATCATCATCATCATCATCATCATCATCATCATCATCGTAGTCATTGTTAATCCTCATCAATCATCAACACCAACAATGGTTATATGTACGGAGCATGAAATGGGTTATAAAGGAGAAAGGGCCTTTTGGTACATTGTATGTATTTATGAGATCCCTACGACCATGTATCCAAAGACACTGTCCAGGACAAACAATCAGCGAAAAAAAATACACGGGAGCGACGAGCGATTTCGCTCGGGAAAGTTCCAATGTCGCTCTCGCAAATCCAGTAGCGGGAGCGATCCCCCACAAAAAAATCGCTCCCGCGGCAAGATTCAACATTTTTCATGAATTATCCATCATTTGGCAATCCCTGAATCCCATCACCATTGATGAAAGGATCAGAGCAAACACAACTTACCCGTCATCAATTATTGCATTATCAATCGATATCATAAACGCAACAAATTAAAGTTGATTGATACAATCAACTTTAATTTGTTGATGTACGTACGTGTGTGTACGCGGTATAGCTGCTAGAGTTCAATGGCTTACCTAGCCTAGCTTCGTATCAGCTGCATGCGCGCGTATACTAGTACATGTTGATTAGACTCTACACGATTATCGTGCTACATAATGTCGCTAGTTGCGAATTGCATGGTACCTGTATGCAGGGAAGTTCATTGGTTGCATGCAGCTAGCTGCCCAACCAACGCGCTGACTACATGTACAATGCACCATACCCAATACCACATCACCGCATGCATACGTACACCGTACATATGCAAACTCGCTCGAGGCCTAGGAGGGAAACTGGGAAATCCCATTTATAACCTCGTTCGCGTATTTATGAGAAAACAAAATAGAATCAAATGTTTGGTTAGTAACTGAAAGTAAATAAATTTAAGTATATATATGAACATTTGATAATTATATATTTAGTTCATAAATATGGATCTTTGGAGGGAGAATAAAAAATACAAAAATAAAAAATGATTCGTTAGCTAGCTTAGGTTTACGGTAGCTGGGAGAGTGTTTTGACGGTAGGAACCACTTCTGGACCAGCAAAGCCTAATTCAAACTACGGGCAAGGTCCAAGGAAAACGAAAACCAGTAAAGCATGAATCTACTATACGCTCGTGGAACCTAGATTGGCTTGAAATGGATCGGGGCAGTGATGGTACTCCAACGGTGTATTGCAAGGCTTGTCGTGCATTTCCACCCCCAACCACTGCCAGTGGAAACAGAGGTGCTGTGTCTGCCGATCAGTTTCACCCATCCCCCCTCTCCCAAAATTAAAGGCTGATTTGTTAAAAAAGAAGAAGTCATTTTTCATGCACATGAGTATTTATTTATTTATTGGGGATTATTTGGCATCAGAAGTACATGAGTAATGAGTTAGCCTTCCAAGAGTTTAAAGGAAATCAAACCTGCAAAAAACATGGCTCTGGAAGTATCAAAAATGGCTCTGGTGAAATTAAAAAAAAGAAAAGAAAAAATGGCTCTGGAAAAAATAAAAGTATTTTTTTCCCTGCAAACAACCCCCCTCCACCTGTCCCCCCAAACATTCCTTCCCCGCTGATAAAAATCCTATGCCTTTAGCCAGAAGAAAGTCCATAAAGTACGTTACCATGTTAAAGGCGTTAAAGGGAGTGTAAGACAGTAAAAGGAAAAGAAAACGACGATGGCGAAGAAAGAAGAGGAGGAGGAGGAGGAAGAGAAAGAAGACGAAGATGATGATGATGAGAAGGAGGAGGAGAAGGGAAAAAGATAAAGAGGAAGAGGAGGAGAAAGAGGAACATGATAATGAGGAGGAGGAGGAGTAGTGCGCCTGGAGGTGCTGTCCCGTACGCCATCCAACCTTGACACTTCATCCGAAGACGGCAGCTCTCCCGCGGCCTCGGGTCTGCCTCAACCGCCGCCACAGACTCGGAGACCTCGACCGCCCCTTGGTGCTCTCTCAGAAAATTTCTTTCCGGAGATGAATTGCGAGACGTCGTTGATGCTGTTCTTCTTCTTCTTCTTCTTCTTCTTCTTCTTCTTCGTCTTCTTTCTATTTTTCTTCCTATTCTTCTTTTTCTTTTCCTTTTCCTTATTTTTTCTTCGTCTTTTCTTCTTCGTCTTCTTCTTTTTCTTTTTCTTCTTTTCATTCTTCTCCTCTCCATTCTTCTCTCCTCCTTCTCTTCTTCTCCTTCATCTCCTTCCTTCTTTTCTTCTTCTTCTTCTTCACCTTCTCCTTCCCCTCTTCTTCTTCTTCTTCTTCTTCTTCTTCTTTTTCTTCTTCTTTCTTCTTTTTCTTCATCCTATTCCTCTTTCTCCTCTTCTTTCTTCTTCCTATTCCTCTTCCTCCTCTTCCTTTTTCTTCTTCGTCTTCCTCTTACTCCTCTTCTCTCTTCTTCCTCTCCTAATAGGCCTACTTCTTGGCTCTCTGGCTCCCACTGCGGTTTTTTTTTATATTGGATCATCCACCACAGACCCGGAAATGAAGAAAAAGAGCATCCGGACAAAGAAGAAGAAGAAGAAAAAAAAAAAAAGAGAGAGAAATGCCATGATTATGTTAAGTTGCTGCGTTCCGGGCAAGACTGGTCCCTGCTTCCGGCGGGTCCCCCCCTCCCTTCCCCCCCTTACCCCCTCCGCAATGCGCCAGGACCCCCCTCCCCTTCCCTTCCCTCCCCCCCGGAATACGAACCCGGGTTTGGTCCGGGTGAGTGGGTGGGTGGTTGAGGGGAGAAGGTAATTTTCAAACCCGAGGGAGTTTGTCCGCATTGCTGTAGTCGGGACCTAAATCTTATCAAGCTCCCACCATGGCCTCCATTTTGGTGCAGACGGCATCTTGGGATCATCGTTAGGCATATATATAATATTCATTTATTTACTATTACTACTGCTGCTAGTATGAGCGATAATGGTAA
>NC_134777.1:76436792-76438134 GCF_046742065.1 Oratosquilla oratoria
AATCCCCCTCACGCTTCTCGCCATCGTAACTATGTGAATAATTCGCTAGTGGACAGCGACATCAATCATACAATCTCCATGACCGTCGCGCAGAGGATTCGAACCACTGCTTATGGACCCAAGAGAGGCTCCACAACACACGCCTTTGACCACTCAACCACAGACGATCTAAAACCGTACGAACTCGTAATCTATCTCATTACCGAGATTGGGGAGGGCGCTTACTGCTTCCCCATATAAACCCCCTTTTACAATACGGCTAATCGCACCAGTGGGAATGGAATGGACTAGAACGAATTCCCCTCACGCTTCTCGCCATCGTAACTATGCGAATAATTCGCTGGTGGACAGCGACATCAATCATACAATCTCCATGACCGTCGCGCAGAGGATTCGAACCACTGCTTATGGACCCAAGAGAGGCTCCACAACACACGCCTTTGACCACTCAACCACAGACGATCTAAAACCGTACGAACTCGTAATCTATCTGATTACCGAGATTGGGGAGGGCGCTAACTGCTCCCCTATATAAACCCCATTTTTTACCATACGGCTAATCGCACCAGTGGGAATGGTAAGGACTAGAACGAATCCCCCTCACGCTTCTCGCCATCGTAACTATGTGAATAATTCGCTAGTGGTCAAAGGCGTGTGGAGCTTGGGTCCATAAGCAGTGGTTCGAATCCTCTGCGTGACGGTCATGGAGATTGTATGATTGATGTCGCTGTCCACTAGCGAATTATTCACATACATATATATATATACTGTATGTATTTATATATATACATATATATATATATATATATATTTATATAATATATATATATATATGTTTGTGTGTGTGCGTGTATATATATATATACACACACACTGCATGTATATATGTACATATATGTATATATATATGTATATATATGTATGTATATATACTGTTGAATGCTAAAGCACATGTGGCATCAATGATTTTTAGAGAACATTTCTCTAGCTTTCTAAGTATCTTTTTCTCTTCATGGTTCAAACTTTAGGGGAAAGTACGAAAATCGTGAGAATGGTGCTTCATTTTATACCGACAGCTGTTTCAACCATTTCACATGGTCGTCTTCAGGGTAAAACTGAATATAAATGTGAAATACATTGGAATATAAAGACCTGTGAGCCGTACAAGCAACAGAGAAGAAATAAAAATGGTGGAATATGATTGGTGGGAATATGCGGGTGGGCGGCGCCAGGAAAGGGGCCCTAGTTCTACGATGGGCTTATGTCACGTTTTGTCGGGTTGTCACTTCCGGTGAGCAAATGTCTAGATGCACCTTCTCGCCGGGACCTACGGGGAGCTAAT
>NC_134777.1:76438634-76448634 GCF_046742065.1 Oratosquilla oratoria
CACGTCTTGTCGGCTTGGAACTTCCAGTGGGCAAATGTCACGGTGTGCGGGTCTGTTTTTTCTACTGGAAGTGAGGACATGATCCGATGACTTCTGGACGTTTAAAGTAGGCTGCTGCAAAGTAATACTAAACGTCTCGGCAATTGTTAAGCGTCCGTAGTTAGAGTCTGTGTGAATTATTTCTGTGTCCCTGATGAGGTCTTCCAAGCGCGGCTTCTTGTCATGAGTGTCGATGTAATGCTGGTGAATTGCTCCGTTGTTTCGGTGTGCTAGCAGTCGTCTTCTTAAGGTGGTCATCGTGTGTCCGACGTAGCTCATGTCGAGGGGCTTGCATGCCTCTTCAGAGCATTTAGATTTGTAGACTACGCCAGCTTTCGATTCCTTAGGTCCTCCAGGGGTGGTGTTATTTTTCATAATTAAGGAGGCTACCAGATTGGGACGGCTGGAGACTCTCAGCAAAACCCTCTCGTAGGGTTCCTTTGGTAAAACTCCATCGGTGATAATCCTTCGGAGAGTGTCTACTTCCTGTCTGTAGGCCGTTCCATAATCTATTTTATGATGTAGAGTAATATGTTTCTTTTTATCCTCAGTGGTCTGGGTTTGTGTGTGGAATTCTTCCATACTCCTCCTTATTACACCCTTAATGAGATCACCAGAGAAACCATTATTAGTTAACATCTGCCTCACACGTGCCAGTTCGGTATGGACGGCTTTCCACGTATTGCAGTGGGAAAAGGCTCTTCTCACGTATGCTCCAACAACAGACCTCTTGTAGGAGTCTAGGCATTCTCCCCTTGCATTTAAGGCAGCGTTCCACGTTGATGGCTTTAGTGTAGACAGATGTCGCGTAATGGTTCGAATTCTTCTCAACAAGGACATCAAGGAAGGGAAGGGTCTTATTGTTACTACTTTCAATAGTGAAATTGAGGACTGAATTAGCTTGAAGGGCGTTAGCTAGCTTCTCAGTATCGTCACTGTCTTTGGTGGTGATAAAAATGTCATTGATATATCTAGCGTAAATCTTCGGCTTCCGGTGATTATTGAAGGTCCTTGATTGGCGAAAAGAACACCAAGAGGTCCCATAGCAACACCATCAACCTGGCGGAAGAGCTCCCCTCTATGAGAAAGGAAAGGGGCCTTCATGGTAAAAGCAGTTAACATTTTTATTAATAAAGCTTCAGGGATTGGGAGGGGATCCTGGCTAGATCTATAGACTGTATCCAGAATAATACCAATTGTTTCCTGGACGGGAACATGGGTAAAGCGGCTGGTCACGTCTAAAGAGGCAATATCCGGAGATGTCCCAAGAGAATGGAAGCTAGCTAACGTTACTCCCATATTCAAAAAAGGTGACAAAAAGAAACCAAATAACTATAGGCCTATTAGTTTGACTTCGATCGTAGGAAAAATAATGGAAACTATCATCAGAGATGCTATCGAATATCATTTAGAAAGTAAACCGTTTGATAAATGATAGCCACATGGTTTCAGACGGAAACGTTCTTGCGTGACTAACTTACTCGAATTCTACAACACAGTTGTCTCGAATTTTGACAAAAGAAACAATATAGATTTAATATATCTAGACTTTGCAAAAGCTTTTTGATACCGTCTCACACGAAAGACTTCTTACTAAATTAGCTTTGCATGGAATAAGTGGTAGCCTATTAGGTTGGACTAGTAATTGGTTGAAAGTCGAAAACAGAGAGTTGTTTTTAAATGGAAAAACTTCTGGATGGAAAAGTGTTGCAAGTGGAGTTCCTCAGGGGTTCCGTTCTTGGGCCACTTCTATTCATAGTATATATAAATGATATAGACCATGGACTAAAATCTACTGTTTCCAAATTTGCTGATGATACAAAACTGTGCGGAGTGGCAAATGATCACTCAAACCAATTAGATATTCAAGAGATTTAGATCAATTACAGCAATGGTCTGAAAAAGTGGCTAATGAAATTTAACACAAAGTAAATGCAAGGGTAATGCACATAGGTAAAAATAACAGCAAGTACGATTACAAGTTATTTGGAAATTCGTTAACAAAAGTGGATAGTGAAAAAAGATCTCGGCGTAATTATCAGTAACGACCTCAAATCATCCAAGCAGTGTATTTCAGCCTCTGAGAAAGCAAATAAGATTCTGGGATTGATTGCGCGATCTTTTGATTTCAAAAGTCCATCACTCATTAACAAGCTATATAAATCGTTAGTTCGTCCACATTTGGAATATGCTGTTTCCGTATGGTCACCGAATCTCATTAAAGACATTGACAGACTGGAAAAAGTACAACGGCGAGCCACAAAAACTGATTCCAAATATCAAAAATAAATCATACGAAAATCGACTTAAGCACATGAATCTGTTTTCCCTAAAAAGCGTAGACTCAGAGGTGACTTGATACAGGTCTTTAAGATTTTAAAGGGAATTGACAACATCAAAAGTGACCAAATTTTCACATTGAATGAGAATCAGACAAGAAACAATGGTCTCAAACTGTCCGGAAATAGATTCAATTTGGAAGTAGGTAGAAACAACTTTGCCAACCGTGTAGTTAATGAATGGAATAAACTTCCTGCACAGGTAGTAGTGCAATGTAGTTCAGTTCGAAGCTTTAAGAATCATTTAGATAAATACCTAAGTAAGATGCTGTAATGATTATAATTTATGTTATATTATTTGTTTTTGTTTTGTTATAATTTGTCTGTCTGATTTTCATTTATTATTAGTTATATGTCAATTTATTATCATTTACTATTTTACCTGTTTGTTTGTTATTCAACTATACCAATGCATTTATTTTTGTTTTTTAATTGTTGTTTACATGGTTATAGTTTTAATTTATTATTAATATGATTTTTTTTTTTTTTTTTTTTGCATCCGACCTAGATATGGATCAAAAGGTCTCCTGTCGGCATGCTTTGCCTTTGTAATCCTTTGTAATCTTCGTCGGGCGCCGTAGTCTTCAGGATATCAATAAATTCGACGGCAGATTTTAGGGAGTGCTCAGAAGTAATGTAAGGGGTTAGTTTCTTTATTCCAAGTGGTGTACTTTGCATAAGTGAACACACGTACCCCTGTTCTTATTAGCCTATATGTATATATATTTGTATGTATATATGTGTGTACACACACACACACGCACACACACACACACACACACACACACACACACACACACACACACACACACACACATATATATATATATATATATAATATACATAATCATATATATCTATATATATCTGTGTGTATTGTATATATATATATATATATATATATATATATATATATATAATACACACACACACGCACTGAGGGATCAGTTTGTTGAGTGTAGTTGGGAAGGTTTATGGGAGGGTTTTAATTGAGAGGATTAGGAGAGGAACAGAGGGAGTAATTGGTGAGGAACAGTGTGGGTTTAGGACAGGGATGGGTTGCATGTAACAGATTTTTGTGGTAAGGCAGTTATGTGAGAAAGCTTTAGGAAAAGGTAAGGATGTTTTTTGGGCCTTTATGGATTTGGAAAAGGCTTACAACAAGGTAGACATAAAGGCATTGTGGGAAGTATTGCAGATACATGAGGTAGGGGGAAATATTTTAAGAGCAGTCAGGTCTTTTTATGAGAGTAATAGAGCTTGTGTTGGAATTAGAAATGGAGAGAGTGACTGGTTTAAGGCAAAGGTAGGAATTTGCCAGGTATGTGCTATGTTGTCTTGGCTGTTCAGTTTATACATGGATGGGGTGGTGCGAGAGGTAAACGCAAGGATAAAAAAAGGGAGATAAGTCGGTTGTTGTTTGTTGCCGACACTGTGCTTGTAGCAGGATCAGAGGAGGGATTAAGAAGAAAGTTAATGACGGAGTTTGGGAAGTAGTGCGAGAGAAGAAAGTTGAAGATAAATGTGTTTAAAAGTAAGGTGATGAGATGTACAAGGGGAGAGAGTGGCAGCAGGCTGGAAGTGAGTATTAAAGGAGAGAGACTGGAGGAAGTGGATAGTTTTAGATACTTGGGTGCGGATGTGGCGGGAAAGGGAGTAGTGGAGGTGGAGGTAGAATGTAGAATGAGAGAAGCAAGTAAATTCCTTGGGATATAAAAAAGTGTAAAGAGAAATAAACATTTGGAAATGGATGCTAAGAGGAGATTGTATGAAGGAGTGATTGTGCCGACAGCACTGTACGGGGCAGAAACATGGAACAAAAGAGAGGAGGAGTTTCAATGTACTTGAGATGACATGCCTGTGAAGTATGGTAGGTGGTTACTAGGCTGGATAGAGTGAGAAACGAGGAGAGTGGGGGTGGAAAGGGAGTTGGGAGATCGGGTGGATGAAAGAGTATTGGGATGATTTGGACACATGGGAAGAATGAGTGAAGAAAGATTAGTAAAAGAGGTGTGGAAGGTAGAGGTGGAAGGAGTGAACATGAGAGGGTGACCAAGGATGAAATGGATGGGGTAAAGGGCATTGGGAAAGAGGGGAATGTCTTTTGAGGAAGGAAGGTGAAAGACACGATAGGGGTGAATGGAGCATGGTTGTGTATAGATGAAGCTGTGATGCATGGAAGGGAGTGGGTGGCGGATGTGGGTGAGGGAATATGTGTGAATGACATTTTGACGCAGCCCGAAGGGATTTCTCCACGTCTTCTCTTTTTCTGCATGAGGTGACGGAGAGGGGGGGATCGCTGGCGAATTTAATTAAATGACCTTGCTGTGGACGTGCTGTGTCTTGCTACATTGCCTATGACCCAGGGCAGGGGGCGAGATGCAGGGATGACCCGTCATCCAGGAGGCAAGAAAAGAAGGAGGGAGGGAGGAGCGGTGAATGAGAGTGGCGTATGTGGGGATGAAATAGGTGGGAGTGGATCTATGCCTTTGACTACCATTCCTATAACAGGGGAAAATGTCGCTGGTATATATATATATATATATATATATATATATATATATATATATATATATATACATATATATATATATATATATATATATATATATATATATATATAAATATATGCAATCCAACACTAGGAGCGTTAGTTTGATTTTCCTAGTGGTTGCTTACGCATATATCTATATATATATATATATATATATATATATATATATATGTATATATGTATATATATATATATATATATATATATATATATATATATATATATTATGGGAAAGGTGGAGGGGGAATCACGGGTCTTTATCTGAATATCGAGTTTATTCCTGGCCGGTTTCACTTACAATAGCTTCTTCAGATAAAGACCCGTGTTTCCCCCTCCATCTTTACCATTATTTGTCTCAATGTCTCTACATATATATATATATATATATATATATATATATATATATATATATATATATATATATATATATATTGCAGATTGGGATGCAAAATTAAACGAAAGGCCTGTAGATCAGATGTGGGAAATATTTCAAAATACGCTCACTAAGATGATTCAAACTTACATTCCTTTTAAGGACAGACGTCCCCCAAATCAGGCTCGCCCAAAGTGGCTCGACAAAGAAACTGAAAAAAGTATTGCTAAAAAGAGACAGCTTATAAGAAATATAAGTGCTCGGGTGCATCTAATGACTATGAAAGTTATGTATCAATAAAGAGAGATTTAAAAAAGACAATAAGAAAAAGAAAACGACAATACGAAATGAACATCGCTGATAAATCCAAAGAGAATCCCAAAGAATTCTATAGTTACATTAGAGATAAAAAGGTTGTTAGGAATCACATTGGTCCACTATTATCTGCTGACGGTCAACTTGAATATTCAAATGAAGGAATGTGTAATATCTTAAACAGTTATTTTAGCTCGGTATTCGTAAACGAAACACCTCAAAGTGAATTTCAAACTGAAACCTGTGAAAAGTCTGGGGTAAACTTACTCACTACGGTAAATATACATACATATACCAAGGCTTTTTCCCCCTTCCAAGGGGGGTAGCCAAAAAGGGAAAGGCATAAAAAACACTCCCACCCATTTCATCCCTAAATACACTCCACACCCCTCCCACCCTTCCTCTCATCTGAGCACCCTGCCCACCGCCCTGGGTCAGAAGCAGTGTCGCAAGACACAGTACATCCACAGCAAGGCCGCTTCATTTAATCGGCGACCCCCCCCTCTCCGTCCCCCTTTGCATATAAGGAGAGGACGGGGAGAAATCCCTTCGGGCTGCGTCAAAATTTACTCACACATACTACCCCACCCCCCACCCCCCCGCCCATTCCTCCTCATGCAGTCACAACATCATCCATATACAACCATTCTCCACTCACCTCTGTCTTCCGTCCTCTCCCTTCCTTCCTCAACAGACATTCCCCTCTTCCCCAAAGCCCCCTTCACCCCATCCATCCACCTCATCCTAGGACGTCCCCTCATGTTCACTCCCTCCACATCTGCCTTCCATACTTCTTTTACTAGTCTTTCTTCACTCATTCTTTCCATGTGTCCAAACCATCCTAATATTCTTTCATCAACCCTCTCTCCCAAATCCTTTTTCACCCCTGTTCTCCTCCTCACCTCCTCATTTCTCACTCTATCTAGCCTAGTAACCCCCACCATACTTCTCAGACACCTCATCTCAAACACATTCAAACTCCTTCTCTCTTCTTCTCTTATGTTCCACGTTTCTGCCCCATACAGTGCTGTTGGCACAATCACTCCTTCATACAGTCTCCTCTTCGCATCCATTCCCAAATGTCTATTCCTCATTACACTCTTTAAACCACCAAGGCATTTACTCGCTTCTCTCAATCTACATTCTACCTCCACCTTCACTCCACCTTTTCCTGCTACACTTGCACCCAAGTATCTAAAACTATCCACTTCCTCCAGTCGCTCTCCCTTAATGCTCACTTCCAGTCTACTGCCACTTTCACCCCTTGTACATCTCATCACCTTACTTTTACCCACATTTATCTTTAGCTTTCTTCTATCACATACTCTCCCAAACTCTGCCACCAGCTTCCTCAATCCCTCCTCTGACCCTGCCACAAGCGCAGTGTGTCGTCCGCAAACAACAGCTGGCTCACCTCCCACTTTTCTCCATTTTCTTTAACCATCTCCAATCCCTGACTCACTACCCTAGCATTCACCTCTCGCACCACCCCATCCATGTATAAGTTGAACAGCCAGGGCGACATAACGCATCCTTGACGAAGTCCCACCTTTACTTCAAACCACTCACTCTCTCCATTTCCAATCCTAACACATGCTCTACTACTCACATAAAAACTCTTGACAGCTCCCAAAAGCTTTCCTCCTATCCCATAAATCTGCATAACCTCCCACAGTGCCTTTCTGTCTACCCTATCATAAGCCTTTTCCAGATCCATAAAAGCCCAAAAAACATCCTTCCCCTTTCCTATAGCTTTCTCACATATCTGTCTTACCACAAAGATCTGATCTACACAACCTCTACCCGTCCTAAATCCACACTGTTCCTCACCAATTACTCCTTCTGTTCCTCTCCTAATCCTCTCAATTAAGATTCTCCCATAAGCCTTCCCTACTACACTCAACAGGCTAATCCCTCTGAAATTACTACATTCACACTTGTCCCCTTTTCCCTTGTAAAGAGGAACTATACAGGCACTTCTCCAGTCCTCCGGTACTCTACCCTCTCTCCAGCAAACATTAAATAATCTCACCAACCAGTCCACCATCACTGAACCTCCCTTTTTCAGACATTCTGCATGACATCCATCCAGACCAGGTGCCTTACCTGCTTTCATCATCTTTACAACTGCCTTCATCTCATTCTTCCTTATTTCTCCTCCATTCTCCTCACTCATCACTCTCATTTTCTTCGTATTTCCCACTGCATCTATCTTTCCTTCCCTATCCTCCTTCACATTCAGCAACTCCCTAAAATATTCTGCCCATCTTCCCCTCACTGCCATCTCTTCCATTATCAACTCTCCATCTGTACCTTTTACCTTTTCTTCCCTACTTGATTCGCCTCCTCTTCCTCTCTTAATTTCTTTCCAAAACATCTTTTTATTACTTTCAAAATTTTCTGTCATACTCCTACCCCATTTCACATCTGCTCTCCTCTTTGCCTCCTTTACCTTTTGCTTTACTTCTCTTTTCTTTTCTTTGTACGTCTCATATGACTCCCCTGTCCTCTTTTGTAACCAATCTGTGAATGCTCGGTTCTTCTCTTCTACAACCTTCTTTGTTTCCTCATCCCACCATTCACTACCTTTTCTTCTATTTCCCCCTGTCCTTCTTGTTCCACACACCATCCTTGCACACTTTAAGACTCCCTCCTTGAACCATCCCCATTCCTCCTCCACACCCATCTCTGCTCTATCCTTTACTCCCTCCCACTCCTCCTTCAGCTTCTTTTCGTACTCCTTCTCCTTTTCCTTTTCATTCAAGGAGTTCACTCTAAGAACCTCCCTACCTTTTGTCCCTTTCCTCCTTCTCCATCTATCCTCCACTCTCAACTTACCTTCCACCAAAAAATGATCTGATATTCCCCCACCCTCTCCCCTTAGCACATGTACATCCTTAACTCTTCCTATCACAATCCTATTTACCACTACATAATCCATTAGCGCTCTATCTACCACCCTTCCCTCCACCACCCTCTCCCATGTGTACTTATGCTTGACTTTCTTCCGAAACACTGTATTTGCTATCATCAACTCTCTTTCTAGACACATTTCCACCATCAACTCTCCACTACGATTCTTTCCTGGAACTCCACACTTCCCAACCACTCCATCGATTGGACCATTTCCCACTCTAGCATTAAGGTCTCCCAGTACTATTACATTGACATTTCTTCCTAAACCCTCTATGCACTCATTTAAATCTATCCAAAAGGCCTCCCTTTCTTCCATGCTCTTCTCACTGCCCGGCCCATATGCACTTACAAAGACCCACATCTCCTTTCCCAGTTTCACCTTCATCCACATTATCCTTGAGGAAACCTCCTTCCACTCCACTACCCCTTTACCTATCTCCTCACTTACTAGAATAGCCACCCCTTCCCTCCCTCGCCCTCTCTTCACTCCTGATAACCTCCCACTTACACTCCCAAACATACACTCACCCTTCCCTTTCAACTTAGTTTCACTCAAAGCCAACACATCCAACTTTCTTCTCACAAACATACTACCTATCTCTTCCCTTTTACTCTCATCTGTACCACATCCACGCACATTAAAAGACCCAAACCTTAGGGTGCTGGCCCGAGGCCCGCCAGCACCCCTTATGCCTTTTCTTTTTGTTTTAGGAAATTGCCCCTTGGGGCTACAGGGAGAAGGATGCCTAGTCCCTCTCCCCGTCCCTTTCTTCTCGCCTCTTACGATCCAAGTGGGAAAACTTGGTGGCAGTATTCTTTTCCCCCACCACAGGGAATTCCCCCAATCAGAAAGAGAATACTCAGAGAAATGGTACAGGACAGCAACAAGGGGTTGGGGGACAGCATAACGGAGGGACAGTCGTAGTATAAAAGTGTCATCATTTCTCTATGAACAGAATTTCTTCTATCATAGACAAAATGATGTGTGGCTCTGGTCCGTAGGGGCGCCCCATATAGACCCTAAAGTATCGACTGCATGCTACTTTGCCACAATAACAAGCAGCCAATACCCCAGACGGGGTAAATATAACAAAAGAAAAAATCAAAAGGTGTATAGACAAACTCAAAGTTAATAAAACACCAGGGCCTGACGGTTGGCATCCAAGAATCTTAAAGGAAATGAAAAATTAGATTGTTGTTCCATTAGAAATTATTTTCAAGAAATCCATCATATCCGGAGATGTCCCAAGAGAATGGAAGCTAGCTAACGTTACTCCCATATTCAAAAAAGGTGACAAAAAGAAACCAAATAACTATAGGCCTATAAGTTTGACTTCAATCGTAGGAAAAATAATGGAAACTATCATCAGAGATGCTATCGAACATCATTTAGAAAGTAACCGTTTGATAAATGATAGCCAGCATGGTTTCAGACGGAAACGTTCTTGCGTGACTAACTTACTC
>NC_134777.1:76453634-76456134 GCF_046742065.1 Oratosquilla oratoria
GGTGTTTATCTCACCACCCGTCCACTCATATATATATATATATATATATATATATATATATATATATATATATATATATATATATATACATATGTATATATATACATATATATATGTGTATATATATATAAGATCAGAGTTTTATAAGTATATATATATATATACATATATATATATATATATATGTAATATATGTTTTTTCATATGTATATATGTAATATTAGTTCGATTGATTTGATTTATTTTATTTTATTTATTTCTCTCATTTTTATCTACTTTTTTAGGTTACAGGTTAGTTTAGGTTACTGCATCACGTAAAATTTCACTCAATTAGAAGGATACTACTTGTAAGATGGATCTTTTATATTTGTTTCTTTTTGTTTGATTTATTCATTTATCTATTTATTTATATGTTTATTTTTGTGTCAGTAATAGAACTTCCTGGTTTGTATGCATAGTTTGCATCCGACATAGCCGGTTGATTCTACGAGGATGTTTAAATGCAGTGAAATTAATTAAAAATGCTGATATTGGGATATTGAGCTCGTGGCCTCAACCAATTAGAATGAAGTTCCACGTGTGACGTATGAAAAGGGGGGCGGAGCCTAGCATTCAAATTAGCCTGATCTGGCTCAGTGACATGACTTGTTTGGGTGACATGACTTGTTTGAGTGACATGACTTGTTTGAGTGACATGACTTGTTTGAGTGGCATCACTTGTTCGGGTGACATCACTTGTTTGAGTGATATGACTTGTTTGAGTGACATCACTTGTTTGGGTGAACGGCGAGCCTCGTGAAGCACACTATTTATTTTATTGTGGCCAATCCAGGGCGACTTTACTAAACGGGGCTTTCCTCCTGTGTAACAGAATCATGCGGCGCCAGACCTCGCAAGTGCCCCCACCCACCGTAGTGGAGGGTTGAATAGGGCCTAATCTCGAACGTTGTCAGGTTGACCTATGGTCACCCTGAGATGACTTGGGTCCCCTCGGAACACGGAAGGTAGAAACACAGAATTTGTCAGTTATCGGAATCGTACTGGTTTCTTATTTTTTCAGTTGTGGGTTCGAATCCCGCACTCCTCTACGATTCCCAACAGTGACTGTAGTTACCTGGCGTAATCAGAAGCGCACTGGTCCCGCACTCGCTTAATTCCGGGTTCGAATCCTGCATTCCCCTTCGATTCCCAGTTGCTGTGACTGTTAGTTACCTGCTCCCTCCAGTAATCCTCAAAGCTCATAACAGCTCAAAGATGACGGCTTCGGCCGCAGCTGCTCAGCGCCTCCTGGTGTAGACTCCGTACCTTCTTACAACTTAAAGGTTTGTTCTTGCTTGTTTGGTGGACGGGACGAGGGAGAGCGCACGGGGCAAAGGTGAGGGGCAAGGGGGGCAAGCGACAGTCACCGGTAGCCGTTGGGAATCGAGCTTGGTCTTGGTTCTCATCAATAGGTGACGAGGCCGAACGTAATGATAATTATTTTTGGTTCGTTGGGGGGGGGGGAGAAGGAGGAGAAGGAGGAGAGGGAGGGGGAAGATACACACAGATCAGCTGTCTTGCACCTGAGTGCTGCGGCCGTCGTCGTCGGGGTACTGTCGGGGCGGGGGGGGGGGGGGTGGTGGTGGTAGGAACATTGCAAAATCGTGAACCACTAAACCGTTCTAGCAGCACAGTTATGGCTAAGCCCAATTGCTTCGATACCGTATCTAAATCTTGTTGCGCCGATACAGTTTTATATATATATATATATATATATATAAACTGAATGGGTGCTAGTGAACAGATATACATTTTTATCAACCACAATACACTTTAATTCTAAGCCATCAACATCGAGACAGACTCGAGGAGGCCAACATGCAGAAATTGAAACGTGGTACGGCCAAGGACTCGAACCTGGGCTAGCACGTGACAAGTGTTTATATATATATATATATATATATATATATATATATATATATATATATATATATACATATATATATAATGTGATTATTCTATCGAAAATGTCTATGATATGTTTGATGTCATATGAACTGAATAAAGGGAGTTAGAATTGATATTTAGAAGGATTTCATTGTATGGAAATGTTTGATGAAGATCACTTAAACCCTCACCCAAAAATTAATAGAAATAACATGAAGAAATGAATGAAAAGATGAAAAAGTAGTTATGAAATAAAATAGAAATAATAAGTCATCCGTCGTCAGCCAGAGGAAAATGAGCTATTAGCGAAAAATATGTTTGTAATATTGAATAATAGTAATGATAAAGAGAGAGGGAGACCGAGAGAAAAAGATAAAGAGAGGGAAAGGGGGGGGGGGTAGAGTAGGGGGTAAATGATCCCCGCCTCCGCCCCCCAAGAGTTGATGTTGGACAGGGAGGGTCCTCCACATTAGTGAAGGACTCCAGTCGAGTCGAGTACTCTAACCGCTCAGCCACCACAACCACGATCCTCCTCTTCCTCCTCCTCCTCTTCCTCCTCCTCCTCCTCCTCCTC
>NC_134777.1:76461134-76463634 GCF_046742065.1 Oratosquilla oratoria
TGTATCAAGTCACCTCTGAGTCTACGCTTTTTTAGGGAAAACAGATTCATGTGCTTAAGTCGATTTTCGTATGATTTATTTTTGATATTTGGAATCAGTTTTGTGGCTGGCCGTTGTACTTTTTCCAGTCTGTCAATGTCTTTAATGAGATTCGGTGACCATACGGAAACAGCATATTCCAAATGTGGACGAACTAACGATTTATATAGCTTGTTAATGAGTGATGGACTTTTGAAATCAAAAGATCGCGCAATCAATCCCAGAATGTTATTTGCTTTCTCAGAGGCTGAAATACACTGCTTGGATGATTTGAGGTCGTTACTGATAATTACGCCGAGATCTTTTTCACTATCCACTTTTGTTAACGAATTTCCAAATAACTTGTAATCGTACTTACTGTTATTTTTACCTATGTGCATTACCTTGCATTTACTTGTGTTAAATTTCATTAGCCACTTTTCAGACCATTGCTGTAATTGATCTAAATCTTCTTGAATATCTAATTGGTTTGAGTGATCATTTGCCACTCCGCACAGTTTTGTATCATCAGCAAATTTGGAAACAGTAGATTTTAGTCCATGGTCTATATCATTTATATATACTATGAATAGAAGTGGCCCAAGAACGGAACCCTGAGGAACTCCACTTGCAACACTTTTCCATCCAGAAGTTTTTCCATTTAAAACAACTCTCTGTTTTCGACCTTTCAACCAATTACTAGTCCAACCTAATAGGCTACCACTTATTCCATGCAAAGCTAATTTAGTAAGTAGTCTTTCGTGTGGGACGGTATCAAAAGCTTTTGCAAAGTCTAGATATATTAAATCTATATTGTTTCTTTTGTCATAATTCGAGATAACTGTGTTGTAGAATTCGAGTAAGTTAGTCACGCAAGAACGTTTCCGTCTGAAACCATGCTGGCTATCATTTATCAAACGGTTACTTTCTAAATGATATTCGATATCATCTCTGATGATAGTTTCCATTATTTTTCCTACGATCGAAGTCAAACTTATAGGCCTATAGTTATTTGGTTTCTTTTTGTCACCTTTTTTGAATATGGGAGTAACGTTAGCTAGCTTCCATTCTCTTGGGACATCTCCGGATATGATGGATTTCTTGAAAATAATTTCTAATGGAACAACAATCTAATTTTTCATTTCCTTTAAGATTCTTGGATGCCAACCGTCAGGCCCTGGTGTTTTATTAACTTTGAGTTTGTCTATACACCTTTTAATTTTTTCTTTTGTTATATTTACCGTAGTGAGTAAGTTTACCCCAGACTTTTCACAGGTTTCAGTTTGGAATTCACTTTGAGGTGTTTCGTTTACGAATACCGAGCTAAAATAATTGTTTAAGATTACACATTCCTTCATTTGAATATTCAAGTTGACCGTCAGCAGATAATAGTGGACAAATGTAATTCCTAACATATATATGTGTGTGTGTGTGTGTGTGTGTGTGTGTGTGTGTGTGTGTGTGTGTGTGTGGAAATATGTATGACTGAATGGGAAGGGTGGTGAGGTAAAGGCCAAAAAACCGTAGGGGTTTTATTACTAACGTTTCGTACTTATAAGGACTTCCTCAGAGTATACACTAAGAAAAATATTCACAGCTTATATACTTCACTTTCCTTATCCCGTTGCTCCCCGATCTCCGTCCTTCCTTCGCTCCGCTTCACCTCGAACAAAGTCGCTAGTCAACTTTGATAATTTAATAAATCCTTCGCTATGGATATTGCAAGGCTTTGAAGCGATGTACATTGCTTCGATTACACTGGCCTGCGAAGTTTCAAAGGTAAAGCATCTGATAACTGATTCTAGGGTAATTTGCTATGCAGAATCTAAAAATTACACTCATTTTGTTCAATCAGGTCACGTTTTTGAGATACGAGGCGGTAAAAATAATTAAAAACGCCATTTAGTGCTATTTATTCCCTTTAATTTTGGAAAAAAAATTCTTGACAAAAGAAATAATTTTTTCTTGCATAGTTCAGAAGATAAAGAGGATATATTACAGAAAATCTAATCATGGATGAAGGGCCTTTTCAGTGACTTTCTCCTGTGTTGGGCAGCCACCACGTCTCGTTTCAAACACCAACAGTAGTCCGCAAGAAAGTTCACATCCCACCGGCCTTGGTAGCGTTCTTCCATGACACGAATATCCTGGTGGAAACGTTCTCCCTGTTCCTCACTGAAGTCACCACAGTTCTGAGGGAAATAGTCTAAGTGGGACCGTAGAAAGTGCATTTTGACTGACATGCGAGCCCCTAATTTTTGATAGCTGTTCAAGAGCTCATCGACTTCTTTCTCGTATTCTGCACTTCGGTTATTTCCTAGAAAGTTTCTTATCACTGACTTAAGCGACCACCAAACTGACAGCTCAGCTGCATTCAGTGCATCGTCAAACATTGAGTCCTTCATAAGTTCCCTTATCTGAGGCCCATCAAAGATGGCCTTAAGCTTTTCCAGACTGATCCAAGGAAACTTCTGCTGAAGAA
>NC_134777.1:76483634-76491134 GCF_046742065.1 Oratosquilla oratoria
TGTGTGTGTGTGTCTGTGTGTGTGCGTGTGTGTGTGTGTGTGTGGTGTGCGGGCGTGTGTGTGTTTGTGTGTACGTGTGTGGTGTGTGTGTGTGTGTGTGTGTGTGTGTGTGTGTGTGTGTGTGTGTGTGTGTGTGTGTGGGCGTAGCTGAGCAATGCATCATCGATTCATGGTTGCAAATTTATTGCAGCATCCTCAATCGTCTGGTGCTGCGCACCTTCCCATTGCGCAGTCATGGTGTGTGTGTGGTGGGGGGGGGGGCGTCGTGGCCTCAGGGTGATGGTGGTAACGACGGTGGTGGCATTATTAGACACCGTGGTGGAAGTGGTAGGAAGGGGTGGTGTTAACACCAGGAAGAGTTTTCTTTGATTTTCGTGGATTTCTTGGGTGCTGCTCTCCTGTATGTGTCTGTGTGTCTGCGTGTGTTCAACTTTCTTTTTTTTTTTTAATCTTTATGGTATTTTGTTTTATTGCTATTTATTAATTTTTTCACCTTTTCACCTCTGTTTTGTACAGTTGGTTTTCAGTTCTCACCGGTCTCGCCAATATTTTTACTCTTGGGACTTGGAGGTTGTTTCTGAGATGGGTATTCGTTGATTTTAAATTAGTAAACTGTATTTGTTTTTACTTAGATTTGTGTTATAGGACCCAATTAATCTTGTAATCACTATCTCTTCCCTCTCTCCCCCTGTCCCTCTCTCCCCTCTCTCTCTCTCTCTCTCTCTCTCTCTCTCTCTCTCTCTCTCTCTCTCTCTCTCTCTCTCTCTCTCTCTCTCTCTCTCTCTCTCTCTCTCTCTCTGTCTCCATCTCTTCTTCACTTCGCTTCTTAATAAAAAGAAAGTTGATCTCTTCACACTTGTTCGAATGAAGATTTCTTGGTCAAACATTGCTGCTCGAGTCCTGTTTCAAGAACTTGGAACTCCTCAGTCCTCCTGGGAAGAGGAAAAGGAAGAGGACGAGGAAGAAGATGATGATGATGAGGATGACGACGAAGAAAAAGACGCGGAGGATGAGGGCGAGTTAGAAGAGGAGGTACACGGAGTTACATGGAGGACAAACGAACAGCAGCAGACCTGTTGGTCCTTACATGGCTATTATTATTATCATTATGACTATTACCATTATCATTATTATTATTATTATTATTATTATTATTATTATTATTATTATTATTATTATTATTATTATTATTATTATTATTATTATTATTATTATTATTATTATTATCATCATTATATTTCTAATCTATTTAGAAGTAAATATAGTCTGGAATTTGTAGCTAAGTAAATGTCGAGACGTGTTTTGAAATACCTCTATAGCGGAACAATCGATGACGTTGGATGGTAGACCATTCCATATTTTAGCAACACGATTGAAGAAAGAGTATTTTGTTACGTCTCTTTGAAATCGTTTTCCTACAATCTTGAATCCAATACTCCTAGTTGTGTTGGAGATGTCAGTCTTGAAATATTTTCCCACATCCATGTTTTCAATTCCTTTGACAATTTTCGAGACCTCAGTTAGATCTCTCATTCACCGTTTTGAGAGACTAAACAAATTTAGTTCACTTAACCGCTCTTCATACGGCTTGTTCCGCAACCTAGGAAATAACTTTGTTACTCTACGCTGCATTCTTTTTAATTTCTGTATATTCTTCTTGTAATATGGAGACCAGCCCTGTACACAGTATTCTAGGTTAGGTCTGACTAGGGTATTGTAAATATTAAGAATAATTTCTTCAGTTCTAAACTCAAAAGCTCTACCTATAGACCCAATTAATATATTTGCGATTCTAATACCCTCCGAGCACTGTTTCCTTGGTTTGAGATAATTTGAAATCTGGAGTAAGACGAGGAAGAGGAAGAGATGACGACAAGGAAGAAGAGGAGGAGGAACAGGAGGTGACGAGGACGAAGAGGAGGAGGAAGACGAGAAAGAAGAGGAGGAAAAGAACGAGGAAGAAGAGGAGAAAGAGGACGATGAAGAAAAGGAGGAGGACGAAGAAGAAGAGGAGGGGCAGGAGGAAGAAGAGGAGGAGGGGGTTGCAGCATTTTGAGACCAAAATCAGAAAGAGACCGAATGTTTGATAAAGAATTTCTCATTTGCACAACACGTGTTGAACAACCAGCTGGCTCGCCGTTCACTTTTGAAGTCGAAGTGCTCAGGGCCAAGGTGGTATTGGGTTCACATGCTCAGCTGCGGGCACAAGAAACTATACATAATTATTCATAGTTAGTTAACACGTGTTTTTAGTCCAGTTCAGTTAAGAGGTGTAATTTAACCATATATATATATATATATATATATATATATATATATACATATACATACATATATATATATATATGTATGTATATGCTAATAAGAACACGGGTACGTGTGTTCACTTATGCAAAGTAGACCACTTGGAAAAAAAACTAACGAAGCAGAGCGCTTTCGTATATTACATCTTCAGTGCAACAAGTACATAGTTATAGGAATACATAGACAATATATACATGATACAAAGGAACAAGGACAGTTTGAATAAGCGTAGCGACCAATTACCCCCTGGAGAGCGGAAGGTCATTGTCAATTATCTTACGATGGTCGGGCGACATCAGGTCACAGTCGCCAAGGGTCACTGTTTCTACTAATTATATAGGGCGACATTAAGTCAATTCGTTGGATTACATTTTACCTGATATTATCTTACTAATTTCTTGACAAATGAAATTATCAAGTTTGTACAAGCCTTTATGTAGGTTGGTATTTTGATTACTGGTGGTATGAATCAAACTGCACTCTATTAAATTTCTTGCTATTATGTTGTTGGTATAATAGATTGCCTGGGCATTACCCCAATCAACTGGATGATTATTTAATTCAATATGCTTGAATATACCACTAGAATGATTGCCATCCCTAACATTTTTCTTGTGTTGTTCAATTCTAATGTTTAAGGGTTTGGCAGTTTGACCTATGTAAAATTGATTACACATTTTGCAAGGAATTTTATAAATGCATCCTTTTTTAATTTCAATACTATTGTTGATAAGTTTATGTTTTACTGTACTATCATGTTTAAAAACTACCTTTACGTTAAATCTTTTTAATAATTCTTTGATACTTAACAAATTTTCTTGAAATGGTAAAATTAAAACATTATGATAATTGAAAGGTGATTTAGGCTGAGGAGTTAAAAATGATTTCCTTGCAAAATTGTAAGCAATATCAAGGAATTGCTTAGGGTATTTTAATTCTAGCCCAATGTTAAAAACATTTCTGATTTCTTCATCAATAAATTCAGGACTACAAATACGAAAAGCTCTTAAATACATTGAGGCAAATACTGTACGTTTAATATTATTTGGATGAGAATAATAATAATGAATATATGAACTTACATTGGTTGGTTTACGATATACTTTAAATTTAAGGCTATTGTCATGACGTAGGATAGTGCAATCTAAGAAAGGTAAGGTACAATTTTTCTCAATTTCTAAAGTAAATTTAATAGAATCAACAAGGGTATTCAACTTAGTTAAAAAATTATGGACATTTTTTTTCCTATCACTATGTACTTGTTGCACTGAAGATGTAATATACGAAAGCGCTCTGCTTCGTTAGTTTCTTTTTCCAAGTGGTCTACTTTGCATGTATATATATATATATATATATATATATATATTATATATATATATATATATATATACACAAGTGGAAATGTGTGCGTTGGTGGAGGCGACTTTGAGGGAGATACCCACGATTAATTAATATTGATCTAAATGAATGTCTTCTATTCATTTATTTAGTTATTTTTATTTTATTTATTGACTTGTTTATTTTTGTTTAATCTTATAGGTCTGGTTATTTGATTATTTTTATTAATTTATTTGTGTTTTATTTTTATTTTATTTAATTTACTCTATTTATTTATTTATTTATTGTACTGTATGTCGAACTTGCGGGCGTAGAGAAGAGACATAGCAACGCCCATAGGCGTGGGCGTGGTTAGCTGGCTCGGCTGCGGGCGGCGGCAATGCAAGCCGGAGAACTGATACAGCGTCGCCTCAGCCTTGAGCGAATAGAATCGCCTGGCTTTGACCAGAACAAAATACAGGATGTCACTAGTGCAGTAACCCAATGCCGGCAGACGATTTTATTCACTTGGGGGGGAGGGTTAGCCTCTGGTGTCTGCTCCCAAGCCAAGTCTGACTCTCGGATAAACAGAATCATCGTCTGGCGACGCGTAGGAGAATGGGTCTCGTCAGGTCAGAGAGTTTCACCAGAGAATTGTACGTCATCCATGCGGAACGAAGGTCCGCCCCCAGCTGATTAAAATCATATGGCGGCAGCATTCAGAATAAAATGTATAAAGAGAAGAGACGTCTCTCACTGCCGTAGGGGAAAGATTCTATTGAATAGAACCATCAGTTAAAATAGAATATATAAAAAGGAAGGCATAGCCAGCTCTTTCGTTGTGGAGGGGAGAGTTCCCCCCATCTCACCCCAACCCCTCAGCTGAAAAAAATTACCTGACGGCAGCTAGAATAAACGACCGAATTCTTAGAGCGCAGCGAATAGGTGAACCCGATCGGTCTGAGGTCCCGTCCCCTGCTGAATGAAATCGCCTTAGTCAGTAGAAAGACTCCGGAGTCGTCGGGCCGAAAGGGTTGTGTCCCTTTAGGCTCGTTTCACACGTATCAACTTTTAAACGTGCGCCGTCATGGACACGACGTCGTGCTCTCGAATAACCATGAGTGTCTATGGACGCTTTCACACTTGGTCGTAGTCGTGACGTGTGACAGCGGCCATAGATACCCATGGTTATTTGAGAACACGACGTCGTGTCGTGGACGGCGCACGACGAAAAGTCGATACGTGTGAAACGAGCCCTAGTGCGGGCCGCGCCCCTCTCATCCTCTGCCGTTAACTTGAACAAAATCTATCTGCCAATCCCGCACTCCTCTTCAATTCCCAGCGGTGCCTGTTAGTTACCTGCCCCAACATTCCCCAAAGAGCATAACAGGGCAAAGGGGACGGCTTCGGCCACAGCCACTCAGCTCCTCACCACCTATTCAGCCAGAAATCCCAGCTGTGTCCTTGGGAGTTCGTCTGCTGTTGCGCGGTACTCCAGGTTGCCATTAAACAGCAGCAGCAGCAGCAGCAGCACGCATTCATTGGTGGAGCAGTATCACGAACCGGAGTACCGCGACGTCGCGCGGTGAAAATGCCTCGGGAAGCCTTCGAAACGGTGACGACCCTCCACCCCCACCCCCCCTCCGTTTCGTACTCAATGCTGTGTGTTCTGTTTCCTCGCCAGGAATAGAGTCGATGGGTTCTCTCCATCGGGGGCCAATGTCGTGCCGAAGAGGCGGAGTCATAGTGAGTGGTGATCAGGGAGAGACTTTTTAGGAAGGATTTGTTGGATGGCGGGAGAGTAGGTGCTCTTTTATTTTTATTTTATTTATTCATTTATTTATTTATTGGGTGGGGCTGGGTCGGAAGTTTACTATGGGAATGCATGCGAATGCAGCAACAACGTAAGAGATAGAAACCTGTAATTACAAAGGATTACAAAGGTGGAGCATGCCGACAGAAGACCTTTTGGTCCATAACTAGGTCGGATGCGAAAAAAATATAAATGATAAAAAGATAGATAAAATGAAATAATGATTATGATAATATAGATAATAATCAATTAAATAATACATAGGTATAGTTAAATGATAAACAGGTAAATAGTAAATAATAATGAACTGACAAATAAATGATAAATGGAAATCAAGCAAATAATAGATAAACAGACAAACAATAACAAACAAACAATCAGATAATATAAAATAAATGGCAGTCATTACAGCATCTTGCTTATATGTTTATCTAAACGAATCTTAAAGCTTCGAACTGAACTACATTGCACTGCCTCTGCAGGAAGTTTATTCCATTCATTAACTACACGGTTGGCGAAGCTGTTTCTACCCACTTCCAAATTAAATCTATTTCCTGACAGTTTGAGACCATTATTTCTTGTCGGATTCCCATTCAGTGTAACAATTTTGTCACTTGATGTCAATCCCCTTTAGAATCTTAAATACCTGTATCAAGTCACCTCTGAGTCTACGATTTTGTAGGGAAAACAGATTCATATGTTTTAGTCGATTTTCGTATGATTTATTTTTTATATTTGGAATCAGCTTTGTGGCTCTCCTTAGTACTTTTTTCCAATCTGTCAGTCTTTAATGAGATTCGGTGATCATACAGAAACAGCATATTCCAAATGAGAGATGAGCTTTTGAAGTCAAAACATTGCGCGATCAGTCCTAGAATCTTATTTGCTTTCTCAGAGGCTGAAATACACTGCTTAGATGATTTGAGATCGTTACAGATAATTACCCCTAGATCCTTCTCACTATCCACTTATGTTAACGAGTTTCCAAATAACTTGTAATCGTACAAACTGTTATTTTTACCTGTTATTTTACAATCTAAGCAAACAACACTCCTCTTCCTCCCCATTCTCTTTTTCTTCCTCCTAATTTGCTTCATCTGCTTCTCCCTCCTCCTCCACATTCGCTTCCTCTGCTTCCTCCTTCTCCCCTGTTTCCTTCCCCTCTATCTCTAATCCCAATAGGATTGACTGATAATAACCAGAAGCAAAGTTTGAATTTTCTTACTGAAGAAGATGAGGTTGGTGTGTGTGTGTGTGTGTGTGTGTGTGTGTGTGTGTGTGTGTGTGTGTGTGTGTGTGTGTGTTGAGGGCCGCTAAGAACGAAGCGAGGACCTCCCATCGCTGCCATGGAGACGAATAGAATCGCCTAGCGACAAGAGGACTAGGGGGAGAAGTTCCACCCGCTACAGAAGGGGTTAAGTTGTTTTGAAATGTTGAGAACTGAAATCGTTCCTGAGAAAAATAAACTTTTCCACCGGTAGGCTCGTCTGTCTGGGTATCTGTCTGTCTGTCTGTCATTCTGTCATTGTCTGGCTAAGTGGCAGACTTTCTGTCGTTATCCGTGAGTTTACGCATTCGAAAATTTCTCTTGTGTATCATAACTCTCTCTCTCTCTCTCTCTCTCTCTCTCTCTCTCTCTCTCTCTCTCTCTCTCTCTGTGCCTGTGTCTGTGTCTGTATCTGTATATCTCTCTCTCTCTCTCTGTTTGTGTCTGTCTCTCTGCCTGTCTCCCTCTCTCTCTCTCTGTGCTTGTGTCTGTCTCTCTGCCTGTCTCCCCCCCCCTCTCTCTCTCTCTCTCTCTCTCTCTCTCTCTCTCTCTCTCTCTCTCTCTCTCTCTCTCTCTCTCTCTCTCTGTCTTTCTCTCTCTCTCTCTCTCTCTCTCTCTCTCTCTCTCTCTCTCTCTCTCTCTCTCTCTCTCTGTCTTTCTCTCTCTCTCCCGCTCTCTCTCTCTCTCTCTCTCTCTCTTTCTCTCTCAGCTCTTTCTCTCTGTCTCTCTCTCTCTCTTTCTCTCTCTCTCTCTCTCTCTCTCTCTCTCTCTCTCTCTCTCTCTCTCTCTCACACACACA
>NC_134777.1:76496134-76503634 GCF_046742065.1 Oratosquilla oratoria
ACACACACACACACACACACACACACACACACACACACGACTCGGTGGCACGGTGATAGAGTTCCCGGCTGCCACTACGGCGGTCCGGGTTCGAATCCCGCCCAGGGCTGAAATAATTTCAGTATCGCTGCGCTACTGGTCGTTACTCCAACTCTCATGGGCGGAGAGTTGTATGTGTGTGTATGCGTGTAAGTCACAGCATTACCCATGGGTCGGTCATATATGAGCTCTGAGCTCTCTTATGGGAGGGAAATAGCTATCGATCACGAGTCCAACACGTGATCCAAGACCATAGTGAATCACACACACATATACGAGTATATCTGCATGGCCTTTCGTCCGCCTTGAGTTCCCCGTGTGACCACCGTGAGGGACTGGTTACGGCGCCCACCTCCTCATCGGTAACGACGTCTGGTGGGGGCAAAATGGTAAACTCGAGTCATATCGTATGGCGGCAAGTCGAGCGTGAAGACCGAACTGATGAATGATGTCGTAGTTGGATGCTCTCTCTCTCTCTCTCTCTCTCTCTCTCTCTCTCTCTCTCTCTCTCTCTCTCTCTCTCTCTCTCTCTCTCTCTCTTTTTCTCTCTTTCTCTCTCTCTTTGTCTGTCTGTGTCTGTGATTGTGTGTGTGTTTTGTTTAGTCTCTCCTTTTCATATTCCTCTTCCAGCCTCATTTTTCTCATCCTGTTTACTCTCCTTCCTTTTTCCCCCTATTCTGCTTCCTTCTATTCCCTTCATTTTTCCTTATTTCCTTCCTTCGCTTTCTTTTGCTCTTCTTCATACTGCTCTTTATCCTTCTTTTCGGTTTCCTCCTCTTCCTCGCCTCTTCCTTTTCCTCATCTTCCCCGCTATTTCCCCTCCCCCCTCTCTTCCTCTCCTCGCGTCTCCTCCACGGCCGCACGTCCCTGTGATTGCTGCCCATTTACGTCTTTTCGCATTATTCCCGGCATCAGCATCAGCATGGCGGCGTCAACACCCTCCGCGGCTGGCCGGCCGGCCGGCAGGCGCGCTCGGCCGAATAAAGATGCTGATTGCTTCTCGTTGTGGCCGCCTTCAGGAGGACGGCTTCTGCCGACTCGGGGGTTCCTTGCATTCATTGACGCTGAGGAGCCAGTGTTTGGGCCGGATTGTGTGTCTGTGGGGGGAGGGAGGGGGTGACAGAAGTCAGAATCCATTGTTATGTGTGTATTTGTGCGTGTATATGTATATGTATGTATGTATGTATATATATATATATATTTATATATATATATTTATATATATATATGTATATATATATATATATATATTTATATATATATGCAAGCAATCACATCACCGTGATACAAAAATGCAAAATAACCACAGAAGGAAAACTTGTAGACAGTACTTTCGTATATTACATCTTCACAACTCTGTATCTCTGTCATTTAGTTTGAAGATGTAATATACGAAAGTAATTACTGTCAACAAGTTTCCCTTCTCCTGCGGTTATTTTGCATATATATATACATACGTATGTATGTATATTTATATATATATATATATATATATATATATATATATATATATATATATATATGAGAGTGATAGGTGGGGAAGGGTAAACGAAGATGGGCTTAAGAATACGTTTATTGTCCTAACGTTTCGGTCTCTATGACCTTCTTCGGAGGACTCGCTACAATACATCATGATCACAAAACTTATACCTGTAGTGGGAGGAACTCGTCAAGCTTCGAGTGTCAGTTTTTTTCCAGAGCGTTAATTATTAAGATAATGGCTGCTTTGGAAAGGCATATAAACCCTTCTCTATCGTTGTTGTTTACTTGGATGTTTATACGTGCAGCTTTCACCGTCTTTCTTATTTTCTTTTGTAATCCCTTATGTAAAATCTCGACTTTTTTCCAATCAGGTAGGTTGTTACACTGTTCGAGATGGCGAACAAGGGAGTTGGATGTCCTGTGTGCTCTTATGTCATTTTTGTGTTCGCTCAATCTCTTTTCAATCCCTCGACCTGATTCACCGATATATGCTAAGGGACAGCCGCTACAGGGAATGCGATAAATCACACTGAGGTTGTTGTGACTATTTGTGTGGTCTTTAAACATTTTTCCTATTTTATTAGAGGATGCCTTGGCAATGTTTTTCCCACCTGATTGGAACAAAGTCGAGATTTTACATAAGGGATTACAAAAGAAAATGAGAAAGACGGTGGAAGCTGCACATATAAACATCCAAGTATACAACAACGATAGAGAAGGGTTAATATGGCTATCCAAAGCAGCCATTATCTTAATAATTAACGCTCTGGAAAAAACCTGACACTCGAAGCTTGACGAGTTCTTCCCAATACAGGTATAAATTTTGTGATCATGATGTAATGTAGCGAGTCCTCCGAAGAAGGTCATAGAGACCGAAAGCGTTAGGACAATAAACGTATTCTTAAGCCCATCTTCGTTTACCCTTCCCCATTTATCACTCTCTCATTTGTCTCAAACAATTTCTACATACATACATATATATATATATATATATATATACATATATATATACATATATACATATACATATATATATATATATATATAAGTATATATATATATATATATATATATATATATATATATATATATATATATATATACATATATATACATATATGTGTGTGTGTGTGTGTGTGTTTACGCTCTTGGGGTTCAATCACATACTCTCCAGTTTATCATACCCAGCTTCACATTCATGTATGGCTCAAACTTTAGCTATATCCTTATTTTTCGGTGATCTTGCTTTGAGTTGAATAAATATGTTATTGCAGCTCGTGTGTGTGTGTCTGTGTATGCGTGTGTGTGTGTGTGTGTGTGTGTGTGTGTATGTGTACGTATCTTCACTTATTTGAGTGAGCTTCACATCTTGCCAAATCAAAGAAAGGAATTCTTGGTCCATTCCTTTCTCCCCATAAACGTGTAAAAAATACTTCTCTTATACCTTAAACTTTCTTAGGGGATCTCACGAACTCGATATAAAATGTTGTAAATGAATCCTCTGCAGCTAACTGCTCTTTTACCTCTGTTCCTCTACACTTTCCCACTCTGTCACTCTTATTCTACTCTTCTCTGCTCTTTCATTTCTTCTCTACCCCTTCCCGATCTGCCACACCCATTCTTCTCTTTCCTTCTCTTTCATTCCTACTCCTCGTCAACTTCCACTTTTTCATTTTTTCTTTTCTTTAATAACCACGTAGTCAGCGCTGAAACAATTGGTTGTTTTACGAGAATGTTAGATAACTATGGATGGGGATGATAAGTGGTAATGAATATGGGATTGCCTTATGGTCTCTTGGAGTTTCCTTCATTCTTATGTTCTTATGTTTTATTTCGTTTGTCTTTCATCATAGGCTGCCTTTAATGTATCTTCCCCTTTTCTTCCAACTCCGCCTACTCCTGAGTTATCTACTTTCACACCCATGTGTCTTCCACACTGTCAGCGGTCCCCCCGACCCTTTCTTCCTATCCACCTCGGAATTGGCGCTTGTCGACGCTGTCACGATCGCCTTGTGTCTCCACCGAGTTTTTATTTTGGTCTTCGATATCGCCCTTTTCCGTATTTCTTTCACATTATCTTATTGCATGATCTTCGCTGGTGGCATCATCGGAACCGTGATGGCCTTGCATTCGCTTGTTGTGGGTGGGAATACCCTGCTCCTATTCGATTCCCAGCAGTGCCTGTTAGTTACCGGCCCCAACAGTCTAAGTGCATAATAGGGCAAAGATTATGGCATCGGCCGCAGCTACTCAGCGCCCCCTGGCGTAATGGTCCTCACCACCTTCGGTAATCGTGACATGAGATGTGATTCTCCATCAGTACATATCCGCCATTTGTACTGTATGTCGTCGTTCCAGCTTCATCTTATTACACACTTAACCCATTAAACTCCGATGACAAGATTCTTGTCATTTGGTCAAATAAAACAAAAAATCATAAAACACCAAAATGTTTGATCAAACACCAGAAAAATATGACGTCAGTCCTCGCTTCGCTCGCGAGCGAAGCGAGGACTAACGTCATATTTTTCTGGTGTTTGATCAAACATTTTGGTGTTTTATGATTTTTTGTTTTATTTGACCAAATGACAAGAATCTTGTCATCGGAGTTTAATGGGTTAAGGCGTTATCACACCGAGTTGGTTTTATCTTCGACTGTTGGAGCGGATTTGGAGCCTGCAGCTATCGGGAAGGAATCTGATATGCTAGAGGAAATTAATTTTTCTCCATCATAGTAAATGACATTCTATGTGTTTTTGTTGAGAAAATACAATAGTTTGCCAAGCAGTGATTTTACGGTGGAAAAAGTCCTGGAGGTGGGCGGTATCACCGATTAATCGGAGGTTGGAAGAAAAATAGCCCAGTGTGATAACCCCTAACGTGTCCACATGTCCACAAGTCTGAACCGTATGGCAACGTTAGGTCCTCTGTGTTCTCCACCGTCCATAATGTCGCCTCTACGGACTAATTCCTTCCTTTAAATTCTTCTTCCTTCCTCCATCATGCTGTGCACGATTTCGTATTCAACTTTCAGTCCGTTGCTAATGTCTGAAAGTATAATTTACATATTTCTCGGAATGGAAAAAATGGTAATGGTAAAACGTGTTAAAATGTTCGCGGAAGACGTACACTTTTCTGTAAAAGTGATTCACCACCACGGCCTTCGATCACGTGTTGGATTTGTGATCGACAGCTATAACCCTCTCGGATGTGAACATAGAGCTTGTATATATGGTCCGGTCTATGTGTAATGTTTTGACCTGTGTGTGTCTGTGCTTATGTATGTCTTCCAAAACATGGCTTCTTTTTGCGGTGGTCATCGAGTGTCAAGAAAGAGACTTCTCGTTCTGGACTGTTAGTTCTTGCAGAGTTTGAGACCCCCTTAGTTCAAGAGAGGGAGGAGGAGGGCTCTTCTTGTCAAGCCCGAAGTCCTTTTCCGTAAACTTCGGTCGTTACTTCGGACGCCGGTGGTAGTTCTTTGGTCATTACGAGGTCTTTCTCGGCTTTGAGTTCCTCCTCTTGACAAGTTCGGGTTATTCTTACCCTTCAGGCCCGCTAAAAGCCCCTCCCCCTCTAATATATTTCTATATTCGTCTGAGATGGGAGAGCTTTTTTTTTTATGCAGCCGTCCCCTTCTTTAGGGAGAGGACCACTGGCGCGCATACACACACAGACACACACGCACACACACAATACATATATGTGTGTATATATATATATATCTCAAACACTCCAACAGTTAACAAGAGTCAGAATTACATAACATTACCTCGCGAATGAATTCTTCTTTCGCAGTCAAGTTTTTCATATAATGTATATTCAGTAACATTAAAATGCATTTTATGTGTATGCATTTTATAATGTATATGCATTTTTTCTTTACTCGTTTATTCTTTATAATGTATATGCTGATAAATATACTGTCCCCAGCTTTATTTATGCTAATGTCCTTTTGTCCTTCTTGTGCAGGTGATTTACGGCCTTCGCGGCTGGATAGCTTTCGTGGCGTTCATGGACTTGGGTACGGCCTTCCAGTGCTTCATTGACGCCGACTCCTTCTTGGGGTCGCAGCTCTACACTGCCGACGGCGTCGCTGAACACGGTAAGGACGCTCATAAGTGTTTTTATTTGTTAATTAATTTATTTGTTGATAAATTTACGTGTATATATATATATATATATATATATATATATATATATATATATATATATATATATATATATATATATATATATACTATAGTAAAGTATTAGCCTCTGTCTGTCTGTCTATTTGTTTGTTTGTTCACGAACTCTTCCTAGGGTTTTGGAGATGTATCCCCATAACCATATATATTCCTATACCCTATCTTTCCAGGTACTTGGATAACTATATTTCATTTCCAAAAAAATATTTTGGTAAGGGTTAAGGGTTACAATTAGGTGGGGTATGGTTAGGTTATGGATTATTCACGAACTCCTCCTAGGTTTTTGCAGATAGACCCCTGTAACCATATATATTCTGAAACCTTATAACCCAAGGTACTTGGATAACTATCTTTCATTTGTATCTACTCTAATAAAGTAGTAGCCTCTGTCTGTCTGTCTGTTGGTTCACGAACTCCCCCCACAATCATATATATTCTCCATAACCCAGGCTACTTGGATAGTATATTTTATTTCCAAAGGGCGTCTCCCTCCTCAAATTGATTTTTTCTTACTTTCTTAACATTTTATTTTTGTTACCTTTTCCATTGAGTTATATTGATACGTGTAACTTTTCTCCACATATTCTATCAAAATTAAAATGATCATCATATGCCCGCAGCAACGCGCGGGTAATTTGGCTAGTATACTTATACAAGTGAGTTCAGTGTTCTAACACATTGGTAAGATAAACTGAATACCCCACTATCGGAGGAAAGAAAGTTGTTGCAAAGTGCGCAGACATAAGCTGACACGACGTAAGCTAACAAAACAAAAGCTCACACCCTTAACCCATTCAACTCCGATGACAAGATGTCTTGTCATTTGGTCAAATAAAACAAAAAATCATAAAACACCAAAATGTTTGATCAAACACCAGAAAAATATGACGTCAATCCTCGCTTCGCTCGCAGCGAAGCGAGGACTGACGTCATATTTTTCTGGTGTTTGATCAAACATTTTGGTGTTTTATGATTTTTTGTTTTATTTGACCAAATGACAAGACATCTTGTCATCGGAGTTGAATGGGTTAATGGAAAAACGAGGAAAGCTCACACTTTTTATATTTTCTTTATTAAATTACTCTTCTATACCATGCTTAATGGGAAAAGGTAAAAACTCAAACTTTTTATATTTGCTTTATTAGATTATTTTTTATATATAATCATAGGGTACAAATACACAATTAGAAATTGGAAATATTCACTCCAGTCTGATGCAGTGGCCCACATCATCTCAAATAGACGTATAATTTCGTTAAATTTTTAAGTTATAGTATATCAGTGTATGATTGATGAAAGCCAAAATGTAATTCGTGTAGATAATGTACGTATATGACTATGCGACCAATTTGAAGTGAGAATATTTATATAACCCTATATTATCGATCATATATGTATAATATCTTTAATTTTGCCTCCCCCCTCCCTTTACAAAAATTCCTGCGGACTCCCCTGCATTTCTTTCTTCATAGTATATAGATATGAGAATGAGATATTATGGGTCATATTAACTCATCATCCCATCATGGGAACACCAGTAAAGATACAAAATTACAATGATAATAAAATCTTATTAATAATGATATTTGTTTTTAACACAATTTTTTGAAAAGCGTCCAGATGGGAAGCGTCCATTTGGTAGGGCCGAAAAAGTGGAGCGACCAAATGGGAAATGTCCAAATGAAACTACACCGTGAGCTATTATCGTTTTTTCCATTAAGGGTGTTAGCTTTTGTCTTGTGAGCTTATGAATTGTGAGCTTATATCGTGGAACAATATTGCTAGCACTATC
>NC_134777.1:76513634-76516134 GCF_046742065.1 Oratosquilla oratoria
GTCACGTCTTGGAGAATATGTTACAGATATGTACCCAAGAAGTACCTTTTAGATGCCCATCAGGCAGAATTTATCGCCAGTTAGATGGCGTTAGTATGGGAAGTCCTCTAGGAGTTTTATTTGCACAGGCATATATGTGCCATATCGAGAACCACGTCCTCGATACATTAAACGTTAAACCTAAATTGTATCTTAGATATATAGATGACATTTTTGTAGATGTAGAAGGAGAAAAGCACCTTGATGACATAAAAAACAAAATAGAAGTACATTCTTGTCTACGCTTTACGGTGGAAAGGAGCGTCAATAATAAAATCCCCTTTTTAGAGTAGATGGAACAAAAGGCGTTTTCACCACAACTGTCTATAGAAAACCCACTAACTCTGGAAGGTGCCTAAACGGTTCTAGGGAATGTCCTCCAAATATAAGATGAGCGTAATACGTGCCTATGTCACAAGAGCTTTTAAAATTTGTTCTAGTTGGCAACTACTACACCAAGAACTTATTAGAGTAAAGCAAATTTTAACTAACAATGGCTTTGCAATGAGGGACATAGATAAAGAAATTAAAAATAATATGGAGAAAGCCAACACTAAGAATAAAGAATTAGAGAGTAAGAAAAATAATATAAACATTTATTATCAGAATACAATGTCATCAGCGTATAAAAAAGATGAAAAAGTTTTAAAAGACATTATCCATAAAAATTGTAGGCCTAGAAACGAAGAGGACAAAATAAACTTTATAATTTATTACCGTAACCCTAGAACATCATTGCTGGTGATGAAAAAAAATATGGCAGCTACCACGGATAAACAAAAATAATGTGGTATATGAATACTCATGTGATTTATACAAAGACGGTGTGCTTTGCAAAGAAGAGTATATAGGCCATACCACACAAACTTTAACTCAGAGGCTCACACAACACATGCAAAATGGCGCGATAAAAACCCACGTAACAAAATCCCACAATACCAGCATTACACGGGACCAACTAAATAAAAGCACCTCAATTTTGGTTAAGAATAATAACAGGAAGAAACTGAAATGTTTAGAGGCTGTTTTTATTAGAGACCATATGCCATTAACCAACATTCAACAAAATATATGTATTTTAGAACTCTTCGGAACATCCCGTGTCAACCATAGAACGTGACTCATGTGACCATTGACCTCTCCTTTATGCCTTCTTTTCTGTATTTATATTCTTGTAAGAAATGTCTTCAATAAAATTACCAGAAGATGCCTAATGTGTAGGCTAAACGTCGTGAAATGTTGGTTTTTATTTCCAAACATGAACTCGTTCGGAAATATATTTTCTCTCCCTGCCTCAGAGAAGAAAATACTCAGGAGAATAGAAAGTCTTAAGAAGAAGATCACCAACGCAGAGTATGCAGTGATTTTTAATAGAAAATGTATCGATGAAAACCTGCTCCCTAAATTCACTAATATATATATATATATATATATATATATATATATATATATATATGTATATATATATGTATATATGTTACCCACTTCTCTCGCCTCGCGTCTCTCTCACTCCCTCTCTGTCTCCCTCTCTCTCTCTCTCTCTCTCTCTCTCTCTCTCTCTCTCTCTCTCTCGCTTTCTCTCTCTCTATTTCTTTCTCTCTCTCTCTTCTCTCTCTCTATCTCTATCTCTCCTTCTCTCTCTCTGTTTCTCTCTCTCCCTGCTTCTCTCTCTCTCCCACTCTCTTTCTCTCTCTCTCTCTATTTCTCTCTCTCTCTATTTCTCTCTCTCTCTCCTTCTCTCTCTCTCTCTCGCTTTCTCTCTTTATCCTTCTCTCTCTCTTTCTCTCTCTCTCTCTCTCTCTCCCTCTCTCTCTCTCTCTATCTATCTATCTATCTTTCTCTCTCTCTCTTTCTTTCCTTGAAATTACTCAAAGAAGAAGTAGAATCTGCGTTTCGGGAGGGCTAACGGAAGACTGGTGCTCCCAGCTGCGCTCGCGAGCAAGTGGTCGCCATCGACGTGGTTCCAGGCAGCTGATGGAGCAGCTCACCTTTCTTCCTTCTCCCACTTCTTGCCAGTTTGCGTTGATGGAAAGAAACAGGAGAATGATCAAGGAGAGAGAGAGAGAGAGAGAGAGAGACGGGGGGGGGCAGTTAATGTAACTACTAAGTACCGACAAGGTAGGAGGGAAGGAAGCGAGGAGGTGGGGAGGGGAAAGAGGAGGAGGAGGAGGTTGCTTGCATGACTGCTGAGGTGCAGGTGCGACTTGTATTAAGTTTTTTGAAAAAAACAACTAATGTGGATGTTTCTCTCTCTCTACTCTTTGGCTTTTGTTTTTTTTCCTCCTTTGCCTTTGATGTATTTTAGATTATTTTTATTCTCTTTACCATTGTCCTTCTCAATCCCTTAGACCTTTTCTGTCGTCATAGTCAGGGTCTCTGTCTCACTCTCTTAGTGCATCAATCATTCTCTCTCAAACTCGTAAATGCTCTCTCATTCTCTCATGTTCCCACTCACTCTCCC
>NC_134777.1:76528634-76531134 GCF_046742065.1 Oratosquilla oratoria
ATATATATATATATATATATATATATATATATGTATATGTATATATATATTCTGTTAAAAACGACAGCAAAAGAATTGTTAATTAACTTTTTCCGTGAGCTCTCAAGCTTGCGAAAAGTAGATTTCTGGTAGGGGGAAAGGGAGTAATTTGATTTACTCCCTTTCCCCTTACCAGAAATCTACTTTTCGCAAGCTTGAGAGCTCACGGAAAAAGTTAATTAATAATTCTTTTGCTGTCGTTTTTAACAGAATATGCATCAGAGAGAATCTCCTGCCACGCTTCACCAATATATATATATATATATATATATATATATATATATAAATATATATATATATATATATATATATATGTGTGTGTGTGTGTGTGTGTGTGTGTGTTTGTGTGTGTGTGTGTTTGTGTGTGTATGTGTGTGTGTGTGTGTGTGTGTGTGTGTATGTGTGTGTTAGGTTTTGGGGGTGAAAGAAATTGGTTTGTATGTACTAACCTGCGGTGCTCCGTTATAAGGGTACCTGAATTTTTATTCATATGTGTGAATATTTATACAAACGTTGCATAATAACGTGTTTTCAGTTTAGAAATGTCCCCACGCTTAGGAATCGGCATTCCCACAAAAGGGAGGAGATCTGAAGCCTTAACGAGGTGAAGGCCAGGACCATTTTCCTGATATAAATGTTCATGCATATATGTATATACTCGTGCAACGTACAATAATGGCTAAGTTTGTGTGCATGGCTTACGTCGTAGGGGCAGAAAGAATATAAGAAAATGAAATACCGATTAATCCCTTCCGTGGCAACTCAATAGAGGAAGGGTTGAGTGCGCGCGCGCGCGCGCGTGTGTGTGTGTATTCAACATGGTCTTTGGATCACCTGTTGGACTCGTGATTGACAATTATTTCCCTACCGGAAGAGAGCTCAGAGCTCGTATGACCGATCTATGGGCAATGCTGTGACCTTACACGCACCCATTTACCCGCCCACGAGAGTTGAAGTAACGACTCGAAGCGCAGCGATACTGAAATTATTTCAGCCTTGGGCAGGATTCGAACCCGGACGTATGTGTGTGTGTATGTGTGTGTGTGTGCGTGTGCGTGTGTGTGTGTGTGTACATATTTAGTATGTATACATTCATATTCATCCGTGCGTATAGGATTTAGGAATATTGTATCTGCGTGGCTTTGAGTGCAGATTGTAAATACAGGCGTGTTTTACACGTAGATTTTACCGTGACCTTCGTTTAGCATAGATCAGGGGTTCCCAAACTTTTCAGGTCATCCACCCCCTAGTAAAGTTTAAGATTTTCTATAGACCCCCAAACTATTAATTCACGAATTATGTCAGTTTATTATTATTATTGGTGGTGTTATTGTTATTAATGCTTGTAGTATAATTATTATTATTATTATTAATATTATTATTATTATTATTATTATTATTATTATTATTATTATTATTATTATCAGGGGTAGTGGGTCAGGGGTTGGGGATGATTAAAGAAAATGGAGAAAAGTGGGAGGTGAGCCAGTTGTTGTTTGCTGACGACACTGCGCTTGTAGCAGGATCAGATGAGGGATTGAGGAAGTTAGTGACAGAGTTTGAGAAGGTGTGTGAAAGAAGGAAGCTGAAGATAAATGTGGGTAAAAGTAAGGTGATGAGATGTACAAGGGGAGAGAGTGACAGCAGGCTGGAAGTGAGTATTAAGGGTGAAAGACTGGAGTAAGTGGATAGTTTTAGATACTTGGGTGTGGCAGGAAAGGGAGGAGTGGGAGTGGAGGTAGAATGTAGATTGAGAGAAGCGAGTAAATGCCTTGGTGGATTGAAGAGTGTAATGAGAAATAGACATCTGGGAATGGATGCTAAGAGGAGGTTATATGAAGGAGTGATTGTGCCAACAGCATTGTACGGGGCAGAAACATGGAACTTGAGAGAGGAAGAGAGGAGGAGTTTAAATGTGTTTGAGATGAGATGTCTGAGAAGTATGATAGGGGTTACTAGGCTGGATACAGTGAGAAATGAGGAGGTGAGGAGGAGAACAGGGGTGGAAAGGGAACTGGGAGATAGGGTTGATGAAATAGTATTAGGATGGTTTGGACACATGGAAAGAATGAGTGAAGAAAGATTAGTAAAAGAAGTGTGGAAGGCAGAGGTGGAAGGAGTGAATATGAGGGGGCGTCCTAGGATGAGATGGATGAATGGGGTGAAAGGGGCATTACAAAAGAGAGGAATGTCTGTGAAGGAAGGACGGGAGAGGACAGAAGATAGGGGTGAATGGAGAAGGGTTGTGTATAGATGATGCTGTGATGCATGAGGGGGAGTGGGTGGAGGATGGGGAGTGAGGATGTATGTATGAGAAAAGTTTTGACGCAGCCCGAAGGGATTTCTCCCCGCATTCTCCTTTTCTGCATGGGGGGACGGAGAGGGGGGGTCGCCGAATTTATGAAGCGGCCTTGCTGTGGATGTGCTGTGTCTTGCGACACTGCTTCTGAACCTAGGGCAG
>NC_134777.1:76536134-76541134 GCF_046742065.1 Oratosquilla oratoria
CCCCCCCTCCCACTCCCCACCTCCTCACCCCCCACCCCCGTGAGCCTTTGAAGTCAAGTTTTGTGTCCATAACTTCCTTGACGACGGGACTGTCCCTCCCTAATGGGTTTGGTAGCGGTCGGCCCGCCGCCGGCCGGCCTTCGGAGGAGGCTGCTGATCTCCTTCGAAGTCTTTCTTTCATGTCCTGTGATACGTGTAAACGCACGAGTGCACGCATGCGCGTCTTCAGGGTTTAGGCACTCGCGAAAGTGCACGCACACACGTATGTATGCACACGTACACACACGTATACACACAAGTAAATGTATTCTGTATATATGAGCATACACACATACGTATACACACACGCACAGGTATACACACACGTATACACACACGCACGCACACACACACACACACACACACACACACACACACACACACACACACACACACACACACACACGCACACACATATATGCGCACACGCGCGCGCGCGCACACACACACATACATGCACACACACACACACACACAAACATACGCACACACACATACACATGCGCACACACACACGATAGAAGATCGGAGACTGATTTTTTTTTTTTTTTTTTTTTTGAGAGAGAGAGAGAGAGAGAGAGTACTGGATCTGAGACTAAGAAAATGGTGCATCAGAAAAATGGAAACATAAAAAAAAAAAGAGTAGAAAATAAAAAATTAAAACATGGGCGGTATGATTTCTGGAATAAATGAATTAAACGACTATTTGTTAATAGAGAAACCAGACATAATGGGAAATGTGGAGACAAAATTGAAAGGTCCTATATCATCAAATATGGTGGGACAAGGTCTGTACAACCATTGGTCGAAAAATAGAACGGATAAACAGGGGGAGAGGAATCATGTTATTGACTAGAAAGGGCTTAAATATAATAAAGATAACAGAAGATAAAAAATGTGGGAATGATCACAATTAAAGTTGAAGATAGCATTATGAAAAGCAGAAAATTTATACTAGTATATGTGCCCCCAAAACATAGGCTTGGTCTGATAGCGATCTCTCAAAATTACTAAAAGACAAAGAATGCATTATCTGAGATACTGATAGATGGAGGAAACATAGTAATTTTGGGTGACTTTAATGCAAAGGAAATAAATTGGGAAGAATTGACAAAGGTGGAGAGGAACTCTCGGGCAATATTCTACAGGATTTGACCATTGATTATATATTGACTCAATGGGTCAAGGATAACACTAGATATAGAAACAATGAAGAACCATCGAGACTAGACTTGATATTCACTTCTGAGCCTGAAATTGAGGACAAAATGAATTATAAGACACCAATTGGGAAGAGTGACCATATACTAATAAAGTTCGAACTTAAGAAACAAAATTATATGAGAAGCAATGAGAAACACAGAGAAGGACAATTAATGTACAACAAAACGGACTTTGTAAAACTTAGATTTTTTTTTTTTTTTTTCAAAACGCTAACTAGGAAAAATTTTCAAATGATGAAATTAAAATGGAAAAGAAATGGAACATATTTAAAGAAAAATACAAGGAGGGAACAGATAAATATGTACCTAAGAAGAAACAAAAAAGGGTTTACATAAAGTGTTGGTATAACAAAAAGTGTAGTGATGCTAAAGATAAAAGAGACAAAACCTGGAAAAGATGGAAAAAAGACAAAAAATGACCAAATGGCAAACATACTTCAAACTGAGAAATGAATATGTAGATATACTTAGAGAGGAAAAAGAAACTATTAAAAAGATATGATAGACAAATGCAAAGACCAACCTAAACTATTTTACAGATATGTAAATGACAAACTAAAAGACAGACATAAAATAATGAAACTGCGCGAAGGAAACAAAGAATATATAGAAGATGTAGAAATGGCTGAAGTAATGACTAGGGATTTTAGGCCTGTATTTACAATTGAAAGCTCACAAATGTGGGATGAAAGAGAGCGAGAAGGATCCCTCAAAATGAAAGAAATAACGGTGACACAGAAAAAAATAAGGAACCAAATAAAGAACCTTGACGTCAGAAAGTCATATGGGCCCGATGGGATAGCGAATTGGATATTGAATGTATAGATGAAGTTACAGACAAAATACACAAGATAATTGACTTCTCACTCAAAGAAGGAAAAGTACCACAAGATTGGGAAAATGCAAATATTGTACCAATATATAAAGGAGGCAAAGAAAATCCAACAAACTATAGACCGGTATCCCTTACAAGCACAGTTGCAAAAATATGCAAAAAATGATTTAAAATAGAAGGATTAAACACATGGAAGATAATATATTAAACCCTAAACAATTTGGATTTAGAAGTGGAAGTTCATGTACTACAAACTTAATATGCTTTTACTCAAGATTGATAGAAATAATACAAGAAAGAGACGGATGGGCGGATTGTGCTTTTTTGGACTTACAAAAGGCTTTTGACAAAGTACCACACAAAAGCTACTAAGAAAAATTGAAATAATAGGTGAAAACAAGGAAAATTATTGGAATGGATGAAAGATTTCTTGAATGAAAGAAAAATGAGGGTGGTACTTAGAGACAAGAACTCAAATTGGGAAGATATGATAAGTGGAGTCCCCGAAGGCTCTGTATTGGCTCCGATAATGTTTGCTATTTATATAAATGACATGGATGAAGGCGTGCATTGTTATACGAACTTATTTGCAGATGATGCGAAACTATTAAAGAGAGTAAGTACAGAGAAAGATTGCAAATCTTTTCAAGAAGACCTGGACAAACTGTGGAAATGAAGTCAAAAGAGTGAAGTGAACTTCAACATTAAGAAATGTAGTATAATGGAATTTAGAAAAAGAAAAAAATAGAATCTCGGGTCAATATAAGATTGGTACAAAGGAAGTAAAAAAGTAAACTCAGAAAGGGACCTAGGAGTAACTATCTCAAATGACATGACACCAGACAAACTTGACAACAAATTAGTCGGAGAAAATTTTAACTTATTTAGATCGATGAAAGTGGCCTTTGACTACATGGATGAAGAAATGGTAAAGAAAAAGCTACTTACACTGATAAGACCAAAGTTGGAATACGCAGCGTCTCTATGGACACCTAGTAAAAAAAAAAAAAAAAAAAAAAAAAATCAAAGAACAACGACAAAGATGACACCAACACTTTGTAATTTGACATGCAAACAAAGATTGGACAAACAAATTTACCAACCCTAGAACAAAGAAGAGGAAGAGGTGATTTGATAACCATTTACAGAATTATGGAAGGGATGGAAATTCTTGATAGGGTGACCTACTAAAATGGGACAGAAGAAATACAAGAGGACACGAGAAGAAACTTAAGAAAGACAGTTACAGAAGAGATCTGATAAAGAATAGCTTTCCACACAGTGATAGATATCTGGAACAAACTGAAAGAGGAAACAGTGAGTGCTAAAACTATACATGACTAAGAAAAAATCGGATGCGGAAAGATACAACAGCGGGTCACTACGAGCATAGCTCTCCTCCCGCAAAATACGACTAGGCAAATACAACAAGGTAAACACACACACACACACACACACACACACACACACACACACACACACACACACACACACACACACACACACACACACACACACACACACACACACGTATACACACACACGTATACACACACACGTATACACACACACACGTATACACATGCACACATATACATACTAGGTCAAACTTTTTAAATTGACATCATTTGACGAGAATTCGCCGGTGAGCTCGTGGTCCATGCAGCCGGTCCGATACATCCTCATCCGTTCAAGCAAGTTTGCATCTGTTTGGCCAACTTGACCCGTAGGCCACTGGTGGGTGAGTGGTGGGGTGGGGGGTGGGGGTAAAGTTCGTTCCATCATCCAGTTATTTTTCTCCAGTAAGGGGAGTTTTCTGCCTCTGGGGTTGGGGATGGGGATGGGGTGTGGGAAATGGGGGAAGGGAGGGGAGTCTTCTTCTATTTTCCCTCCATTCTTCTTTCGTCTCGTATTACTTTTTCGATCTTTCTTCGTGTCTTTCTTTTTTTTTTTTTTTTCTTTTTTTCCCTCTGCCAGAATTTTACAGGACCTCTGCTGAAAAGTAGTGGGATGGTTAGTAGGGCGCCCTGGAGGTAGGAAGAATTTTTTTCCCCATACTTTTTATGCTTTTGTGAACGAGATGAAGGTTAGAGAGAGGGGGAGGGGTGAAGGGGAGGTGGGAAGCTTGCGGCCTCAAGCGGACGGGGAAGAGGAAAGCGAGGGAGAAAGAGGAAGTAGGAAGAAGAACAGGATTATTTAGGGCCAGGAGTTGGACACTAGAGGAAGGAGAGGAAGCAGAAAGGAATAATTGAGTACAAGGAAAGTGGAGAGAGAGGCATTGGCAAGTAAGAGAGAATAATATGAGGAGGAAGAAGGAGAGTGGAAAAAAGGTGACAAAGTGGATAACTGTACAGAGAGAACGGGGTATAGAGAGAGAGAGGATGTTATATTAAAAAGAATACAAAGAGGAGGAAAGAGAGATGTTGTTAGGTAAGAGAGAATACGAGGAGGATGAGAAGGAATGAGAAAATGGGCAATGAAAATAATATGGATAAAAAGAACGGAACAGTAAAATCGGGGAATTAAGAGAGAGGGAGAGAGAGAGAGTTAAAGGCAAAGAGATAACAGGAAAAGGAGAGATAGATGTAAAGATTAATGGTATGGGAGTGGAATAGTGTACACATTCATGGGAGAAGAATAGAAAGGATGGTTAAGGAAAGAATGGGATGGAATTCGTGACATTTTGGAAGACGGGAACGAAGGCGACGGAATGGGAGGAGTCAGATCAGCGGTGGCGAAGGAGGGAGATGGAAAAGAAGGCTGTGGAAAGGGAGGTGAAAAGGTAGGAAGGGGTAAGGAAAGGAAAATGTAAGATGGAAGAGGGCGAGGAATACGTCAATTGAAAAGAAAAAAAATAAGGTCATGGAAAGGGGAAAGAACGGGAATAGGATGGAAAGGCGGTG
>NC_134777.1:76551134-76558634 GCF_046742065.1 Oratosquilla oratoria
TCTACTTCCATTATCTGTTTTTCTTTCTCCTCCTCTCTCCTTTCGTCTCCTCTTCCCTGTTCCCTCCTCACTCCTCTCCTACTTTACCTTTTCTCCCTCTTTCCCCTTCACTTCTCTCCCCTCCCGGGCCCTTCTGTCTTTCTCCTCGTCATATCTTTATTTTTTCTATTCCCTCTTCTCACCCCTTTCTGTCCTTTCCTCTCCCATCTTCTTCCGTTCTCTCCCCTCATACCTGTCTTCTTCCTCCTCCTCCTCCTCCTCCTCCGTCTTCTCTTCCTCTTCCTCATCCTCGCCCTCTTCTCCTCTTCTTCTTTTCTTTACCTCTTTTTGTATCTCTACCGTTACTCTTCTTCCCTTTGCTCATCCTTCTCCTCTACCTTCTCTATCCTCCTCCTTCTCTTCCTCTTTTCCTTTTTCACAATTCTTATCCATACCTTCTTTCAACTCCTTTTAGGCCTACTCTTTATTATTCTCCTCTTTCTCCACCTCCTCCTACTCCTCCTACTCCTCTTCCTCTTCTCCTCCTCTTCTCCTCTTCCTTCCTCTTGGTCTTCATTTCGTCTTCTCTTTTACATTCTGTGCCCTTCCTCCCCTCCTTTGATCCTTTCTCTACTTCCCCGTGCATTCTTTCCAAAACAAACACACACACACACACACACACACACACACACACACACACACACACACACACACACACACACACACACACACACACTCTCTCTCTCTCTCTCTCTCTCTCTCTCTCTCTCTCTCTCTCTCTCTCTCACTCACTCACTCTAACACTCGAATATTTATCCTCTCCCCCACCTCTCCCGTGCCGCCCCCCCTAGTTGACACTGATCGCTTCTAACAAATTCTCGTGCTATGCCCCCCCCCATCCCTCCACCTAAGATGTATTTGCTCCCCCCCCCCGCGCGCACACCCCGTGTATGGGCTATTGATTGCATCAGTTATATGCAGCCAGCCAGTATCTTCAGGGGACTTCAGCGACATCCTTACGGACCAGATTGACGCAGCATTCTCTTATGAGTTGTGACTCCGCTCAAAATAGAATAATGATCAATTTCAATTTATATCCCTCCCTTCTCTTCTTTTTTCCAGTTCTTTCATCTCTTCTACTCTCTTCTTTTCTCCTCTCCTTTTCTCTCGTTTTCTTCTCCTTGTTTTTGCTTTTCTTCTTTACGTCATCCTCTTTGTTCTTTCAGCACCACATCTCCATCTTCTGTCATACCACGTAGATTCCAATCTTACCGCTTACTCTCTTCCTCTCCTTCACCTCCCATCTTTAGTGCCTGCCCTTCTCCCCCTCCCTCCCCTTCCCTCTTTTTCTCTCCTTCACATTGCCCTCCGACTCTCGAACCTTCTCTTTTCCTTTATCTTTTTCCTCTTCTCTCACTTTTAGTTCAATCTTTTGCTCTTATACATCTCCCGCCTTCGTACCTCTCCTTGTTATTTCTGTCCATATCTGACCAATTCCTCTCTTTATCTCTTTTCTTGCTTGTCTCCTATTTTCAGTCTTAACAAATCATTCCAATCTTCAAATTCTTTTTTCTCTTTATTTGTTTCTCATGGCTCCTCCCAATATTCGTAGTCTTAGTACTGATATGTATACATATATATATATATATATATATATATATATATATATATATATATATATATATATATATATATATATATATATATATGATAGTGTGTGCATGCATACTTGATCCCACACTTGTTTGCTTTGTACTGGCCGATGTTAGTGCTAGTCTTCCTTTTCTATTTCTGCTTGTGGGAGGCGGGGGAGGGACGGGAGGAACGCTCTTCTTTGTTCTTCCTGTTCTTTACGGATGTGAGGATAATCTGATTTAAGGACTTGCTCGGGAATTAAGAAGGTCGGCTTATGTGCGGTCAGGTGCTCTTCTTCCTCCTTACCCGCCACCTCCTCCTCTTCCTCCTCCTCCTCCTCTTCCTCCTCCTCCTCCTCCTCCTCCTCCTCCTCCTTCTTCTATCCTTCTTCACCATTTTCATACTGTTTCTCTTCCCCTCTTACTATCACTCCCACCCGCTCCCCCATCTCCCCAATCCCTTTGTTCCCTCACAAATCCTTCACACTCTGGGCATCCCCCCCTCCCCCTCACACACCCAGCACTCCCACCATCTCTCTCCCCTCTTTCGTGTCCCTCTTGTGGTCGTTTTACCTGGGACGGCCCCAACGTTGCCGAGTTTGTCACTCCTTTGTAGACACTAATAGCATTATCTTCCCCGCATCCACTTCTAATTCCCACCTCTGTTTATTTTTCCATCCACTCTCTCCTCCTGACCAGCCTGGAGTCCTGGAGGAGGGAGTGCCTTTTCGAGGGCACGAGCTAAGAGTTCCGACCTAAGAGTTCTACCCGATTTACGAAGTCGTTGTCTGAGTCCGCAGACTGCTACTCTCTCTTTCCGAACTTTTTATTTTTTTATTTTTCTTGGTCTTTTTTTTTTTTTTTCTTCTTTTTTCCCCTCTACTTCACGAATTCCCTTATTGGTTTTCTGGACTTAAATTCTTTAATCACTGAACACCTACCTCTGGGAACTCTTTCATGTAATACCAACTCTCCAGCCCGCACTACGAACTCTTCTCCATCTTTTAAGACTCGGCTCTCGAACTTTTCCTAAACCAGTACCAACACTCCACCCCGGTTTACGAACGTTTTACGAACTCTTCGCTCGAACTCGTCGAACTCAAAGAGCTCTTCGTCACACTGTACCGCTCTTCCTCGCTCCTCCTTCACGAACGCATCTCGGATTCCGAACTTCTCAACCCTTTGCGATCTCTCTCTCCACGAACTCTTCATCCCGAATTCGTTCTCTTTGAGTTTCACAAACGCCCGCACCTGTATAAGACAGGGATGACAGGTGGCAATAGACATGGAACTGCCTAGTGTAGGGCTTACGGGTCTCATGCAGTCTCCTTCATCCTTATATTCTTATCGCTTGCCCGTCTTCCTCCTCTTCATTCCCCTCCTCCTCCACCACCTCTTCCGCCTCCTTCTCCACCTCCTCTTCCGCCTCTTCCATTTCCACCACCACTTTCTTCACTTCCTCCTCCTCTTTTTGTTCCTGTCCCTCCTCCACCTCGTCCTCCTCTTCTTATTCCTGGCCCTCCACCACCTCATCATCCTCTTCCTCCGCCTCCACCTCCTCCTCCTCTTCCTCCGCACCCACCTTCTCTTCTTCCTCCACCTCCTCCTCCTCCTCTTCCTTCGCCTCCACTTACTCCTCTTCCTCCGTCCTCACCTCTTCCTCCGTCTTCACCTCTTCCTCCTGAGGTCATTCACCATTCGCGCCCGTTTCCACGAATCCCCCCAACACACATTTTTGAAAAAATATTTTTTATTTATTATAATATTTATTTTTACAGCGCGTTCTCTACCCTCTTGATGCCTTTCTCTTGTTATGTAGTCTCGCCCCCCGTTTTCTACGCGAGTCCGTTTTCGTCGTTTATTTGTGTCTGTCCGTCTCCGCCACATTTCTTATTCGCGTTCGTGTTATTGTTATTGCTATTATTTTTTTCACTCCTTTCTGACCCACGGTCCCTTCACCTGTCCCGATACTTGTCCCTACACCTATCCCGATACCTGTTCCAACACATCCCGGCACCTGTCCTGACGCCTGTCTCAACACCTGTCCTGACATGTCCCGACACCTGTCCTGACACATGTCCCGACACCTGTCCCGACACATATCCCGATACATGTCCCTACACATGTCCTGACACATGTCCCTACACATGTCCTGACACATGTCCCGACACATGTCCTGACACATGTCCCGACACATATCCCTACACCTTTTCCACTTTCCTCCTCTTCCTCATTCCTCTCTCTCCCCTGCCCCCCATCTCTCTTCCTTTCTCTCTGTTCGTTTTTTTATTTTTATTTTTCTCTCCCGTTTCTCTCTCTCCTCCCGTTCGTCCTTCTTTCCCTCTCTCTCTCTCTCTCTCTCTTTCTCTCTCTCTCTTTCCCCCTTTCTGTCTTCCTCCTCCCGTCCGTCCTTTTCTCCCTTCCTACCTCTCTCCCTCCCTCCTCCCGTCCCTCCTTTTCTCCCTCCCTCCTCCCGTCCCTCCTTTTCTCCCTCCCTTCCTACCTCTCTCCCTCTCTCTCTCCCTCCTCCCGTCCCTCCTTTTCTCCCTCCCTCCCTCTCCCCTCCCTCCCTCCCTCCCTTTCTCCCTTCCTCCCTCCCTCCTTCTTCTTCGCCCCGCTCCCTTGGCTTGAGTTTCGGGTTGGCAACGAGCATTCTTTTCTTTCTTGACTTTGTTTTCACTTTTTCGAAACGCGAGAAGAGATGGTCTCATGACTCCTACCAAGAACGCTCGGAAAAAAGTTAATCATTATGTCCTTCTGCTTATCGTCATATACACAGATATACAGTATGATGACAGTTTGTGAGGATATCATCGAAGAAATTACGCATGAATATATATGTTTATATGTATACACACACACACACACACGCACACACACATACATACACACACACACACACACACACACACACACACACACACACACACACACACACACACACACACACACACACGCACACATACGGTTGGTAGAGTCCCTGACTGTCACTACGGTGGTACGGGTTCGAATCCTGCCAAGGGCTGAAATAATTTCTGTATCGCTGCGTTTCGAGTCGTTACTCCAACTCTCTCAACACACACACACACACACACACACACACATACACACACAAACACACACACATATGTGTATATATATATATGTATATATATATATATATATACGTATATATATATATATATATATACATACATATGTATATATGTCTGTGTGTATATGTGCGTGTGCGCGTGTGTGTGTATTTATTTATTATTATTCATTATAGTGATGAAAGGATTAGTAGTAGTAGGAGGAGGGGAGTAGGACGAGAAGGAAAAGGAGTAGGAGAAGGAGGAGGAGGAGGAGGAGGTGGAGCATGAGGAAAGCAAGATTGAGACAGAGTTGATGAGAATAAATATGGGAGAAAGGGGGAACTGGAGAAAAAAAGCATCAAAGTGATATGACGGGAATGCTGGAGGGATGGAGAGAGGCGAGGGAAATGGGAAGAGGGAGCGATAGATGGGGAAATATAGCATGCCTACTACTTCATTAAGCGTTCATTACAAAGGATTACAAAAGAAGAGCATGCCGACAGGAGACCTTTTGTTCCATAACTAGGCCGGATGAAAAAAACAAAAACAAAAGGATGAATATATAAATAGATAAGTAAATAAAAAAGTGGGATAAATAAGTAATGATCTATAATAAGCTAAGAGATAAATAATGAGTAATGAATAAATAAAATGAAATATAAATGGCAGTTATTACAGCATATTGCTTAGGTGTTTATCTGAATAAATCTTAAAACTTCGAACTGAACTACATTGCACTGCCTCTGCAGTAAGTTTATTTCATTCATTAACTACACGGTTGGCGAAGTTGTTTGTACCCAGTTCCAAATGAAATTTACTTCGTGACAGTTTGAGACCATTATTTCTTATCTGATTCACATTCAGTGTGAAAATTTCGTCACTTTTGATGTCAATTCCCTTTAGAATCTTAAAGACATATATCAAATCACCCCTGAGTCTACGCTTTTTTAGGGAAAATAGATTCATATATTTTAGTCGATTTTCTTATGGTTTATTTTTTATGTTTGGAGTCAGTTTTGTGTCTCGCCGTTGTACTTTTTCCAGTCTGCCAATGTCTTGAATGAAATTCGGTGACCATACGGAAACAGCATATTCCAAATGTGGACGAACTAACGATTTATATAGCTTGTTAATGACAGATGGACTTTTAAAATCAAAAGATCGCGCAATCAGTCCTAGAATCTTATTTGCTTTCTCTGAGGCGGAAATACACTGCTTAGATGATTTGAGATCATTACTGATAATTACGCCGAGATCCTTTTCACTATCCACTTTTGTTAATGAATTTCTAAATAACTTGTAATCGTACTTATTATTTTAACCTATGTGCATAACCTTACATTTACTGTACTTGTGTTAAATTTCAATAGCCACTTTTCAGACCATTGGTGTAGTTTATATAAATCTTCTTAAATATATAATTGGTTTAAGAGGTCATATTCCATTCCGCACAGTTTTGTATCATCAGCATATTTGGAAACAATATATTTTAGTCCGTGGTCTTTATAATCTATAATCTATAATTCATTGGCTTCTTTTTGTCACCTTTTTTAGATATTGGGGTAACGTTAGCTAACTTCCATTCTCTTGGGACATCTCCGGATATGACTTATTTATTATTATTTGTTAATAATTTCTTATGGAACATCAATCTCGTTTTTAATTTACTTTAAGATTCTTGGATGCCAACCGTCAGGCCTTGGTGTTTTATCAACTTTGAGTTTTTCTATATGTCTTTTAATTTTTTTTCTTTTGCTATAGTTACATTATTGAATGAGATTCCCCTACACTTACCACAAACTTCAGTTAGGACTTCATTTTGAGGTGTTTTGTTTACAAATACTGAGCTAAAGTAGTTGTTTAGAATATCACACATTCCTTCATTTGAATATTCAAGTTGAATGTCAGTAGATAATAGTGGGCCAATGTAATTCCTAATTACCTTTTTATCTCTAATGTAAATACAATTCTTTGGGAATCTCTGTGGGTTTATCAGCGATATTCATTTCGTATTTTCGCATTTTTTATATTTTCTTTTAATCCCTCTGTATTATCACATAATTTTGATATTCGTTTGGTACACCAGAATATTTGTATTTTATAAGCCTGTCTCTTTTTAGCAATAATTTTTTTTTTCCCACGCCGTTTTAGGCGAGTCTGATTTGGGAATGTCCGTCCTTAAACGGGATGTAAGTACGAATAATCTCAGTAAGCGTATTTTGTCACAAGTTCTTCAAATCGTTCAGTTTCTGTTCTTCCACAGCTCATTGTTCTTATTCATGTTCTCTTCCCTCCTCCGTGTGTTCATCGTTTTATATATGTATCGTCATTATCTTGATGTTCTTCTTCTGTCTCGTTTCAGTATTCATTTTCATTGTGTTGTACACGTCTTTTGTTCTCTCACGCTTTCTTACTGATTTCTTCCTCGTTGTTCAATGTTCTTTTTTGTTCTTGTTTCTTCGTTTCCCCCCATCCATTTCGTAATTTATCGCCTTTTTTTTCTTTTTTTCTTGTACTTTCGTGCCGTTGCAAATTTTCTTTTATCATAGATTTCATTCTTCTCTCTTGTCCTCTCTCCCTCTCACTCCTTCCCTCCCTCCCTCCCTCTCGCTGTCAGCTTTTCATCCTCGGGAGAGGTTGGGGGCTCGTGTATTGCCTGCATATCACTCGTTCGCGATCTCTCTCTCTCTCTCTCTCTCTCTCTCTCTCTCTCTCTCTCTCTCTCTCTCTCTCTCTCTCTCTCTCTCTCTCTCTCTCTCTCTCTCTCTCTCTCCCTCTCTCTCTCTCTCTCTCTCTCTCTCTCTCTCTCTCTC
>NC_134777.1:76561134-76576134 GCF_046742065.1 Oratosquilla oratoria
TTCGGAATATATTTGCGAAGTGGTTTAGCCTCGCACGGGCTCCTGGAAAGTACTGTGAGTTAGCCTCGCACGGATACCTTTCGAGATAACGGAGCCTCTCACGGACATCCATCAAATTGCAAATGAAGATTTTATTGCACTCATTTGACCTGAAACCCTGGGTCAGCGTGCCCATTCAGGGCTTTGGGGGATTTAAGGGGAGTTGGGGGACGGCTAAATGGTGGGAGTGATGTAGGTGGACCGGCTAGAGGTTGGAGAAAGGTTTAGGGGGTAGTCGGGTGAGGGTGAATTATGATGTTTTTAGAGGGAAGGGGGGTCGAGTAGGATGAGTTTAGTTAGGGGTAAGGAGGTGTAAGGTTGTGGGAAAGGTGTAGTTAGGGGGGTAGTAATAGGGAGAAGAGGGGTTGATTAGGATGGTTTTAAAGGTGAAAGGAAATCGGTAGATTACACTTAGATGTTAGGGTGAGTCGTGTCTGAAGGAATTGAGGGGGAAAATGGAGCCAGTGGGATATTTTTAGGGGAAAAGGAATCGGGTAGTTTGATTGTTGGGAGATTGGTTACGGGAGGACGTAAGAGGAAGGGATAGACCAGGCAGCAGCACGGGGGGAGAGGGGGGGCTTGCTTGGGAGAGAGAGACTTAGGTGGGAAGAGGAGGAGCCACGTAGGGGGAGAGGTGGGAAAAGTGGGGTGGGGAGGGAGTAGGGAGAGGGTTCTCAGAGAAGAGATTAATCAAGGGACCTCCTTGATACCAAGCACAGAATTCCGCTCTTATCCGTCGGATTCCTAATCCGGAGTTTTCCGTCCGGGCGACTCCGCCTTTGGTAGCCGACTTTGGCCAAGAGTGGGAGGACGAGGAGGAGGAGGAGGAGGAGGAGGAGGACGGGGCTCGATGCAGCGTCTCATAGGTGATCTGAAACCCAAATGGGAAGGGAAGGAGGAGGTGGAGAAAGTTTTTGGTGTTTGTTATTTTAATTATTATTATTATTATTATTATTATTATTATTATTATTATTATTATCATTATTATTATTATTATATATTATTATTATTATTATTGTCTTTCGATTCTGGGATTCAGTGCCTCTCAGGAGTCGGTCTGAAACCGAAGAGAAATGGGTTTGTGGGTGAGTTCAGTCCGGGTTCTTTTGGTGTCTTGGGTCTTGGTGTCAAAAGAGATTGAGCTGGACTGGGAAGAGAAAATTCGGGTCTTGGTCTTTGGTCGGTTTCTTCAGTCTCTGGATCTCTGTGTTTTGGTTTCGATTCGGTTTCTTCTATGGTTTCAGTTATGTAGTTATACTTGACCTTCCAGGTCTTCAGTTAAACATTTCCTGTTGGTCTTTTCATCCAGGTCATGAGTTCATATGTTCAACGTCTTTCACACACACACACCTACCACTCAAGCCTCCTTACCCTTCTACTCCCCCACTCCTCTTCCACTTCCACTTCTACTTCCAATTCCTTGTCCTCCTCTTCCTCATCCTAGTCCACCTGGTCTTCCTCCTCTTCCTCCTCGTCCTAATCCTTGTCGTCCTCAGCTCCACTGTCGGGCGTGTCGGGGGCAATTAACGGATGACCCGGCGCCGGGGGGCTTTCGACAGCTGGTCACTCTCTCTCTCTCTCTCTCTCTCTCTCTCTCTCTCTCTCTCTCTCTCTCTCTCTCTCTCTCTCTCTCTCTCTCTCTCTCTCTCTGTCTGTCTCTCCCTCCCTCTCTCTCTCTCCCTCTCTCTTTCCCTCCCCTTCCTCCCTCCCTCCGTCTCGCTGCGAAAGAAGGGAATTTCGCTGTAGTCTATTAGACGGGAATGTGAAGGTCGAGGAGCGGGGGGGGGGAGGGAGGAAGGTGGGAGATGGTGGGTGTTGTGGAGGACGGAGTGGACAAGATGGAGGAGGTCCCGGGAGAAGGTTTCAGAGATCGGAGGAGGGAATGAGGAGTTGTATTGTGGAGGTCGTAGAGGATGAGGATTGTGGAGGTAGGTGTGAGTTTATGGAGAATGTTGAGGACAGAGTGGAGTTGAGGAGGTCAGGGAATGGGGGATGTGGAGATTGGGAGGGGCGCGGGGTGAAGGAAGAGCCGGGGGCAACATAGCTGTCACCCTCAAAATGTAACCACACACACACACACACACACACACACACACACACACACACACACACACACACACACACACACACACACACACACACACACACACACACACACACACACACACACACACACACACACACACACACACACACACACACGCAAAGTCCCTTTTCTTCTTATAAGGGGGAGATAGCTGAGTCATAGTACACGCCCACTTTATATACAATAGCCATGATGCCGCAGATTTTATTTTGTCTGGCGCCAGACGATTTTATTTGGGTTTGGAGGCGGCGCGGGACGTCACTTCATTGAGGAGGTATAATGTCTGATGCATCGCAGAGTTCGGAAGTTTTCTCGTAATTACTTTGGTTCGAAGGTATTTGGCTCAGGCGCAGATAGGCTGGGCCGGGGCAGTGCCAGCTGGTGCCGCGCCGGGGCGGGGCGGGCGGACGGGCCAGGGGGATTATCGTCGTGTGATATGACTCTTACTGTCTTTAATTCTCTACTCTCACACTCTTCCCCAAACTCGTTCACTTTCTATCATTCCCTTCTTCAGTCTCTTCCTACACCGTCTTCTCTCTTTCCCCTCCTCCGTTTCTTCTTCACTCTTGCTCTCCTTTCTTCTCTTACACTTCCCTAACATCATTTTTCCCATCCCCCACCTTATTTTCCTCCCTTCCTCTCTCCCCCTCTTCTTTCCTTTAAGTCTACCCTGAATTCCTTCCTCTCCCCCCTCTCCCCCCTCACCCTCTTCCCCATCGCGTGTACCTCCTCCGGCGGACCACGGTGGAAACGGGGGGACGCCTCAGGGCGCGATGGCCCATCCAGTGATTCGTCGGCATGTCCCGGCCCCCGGTACATGCATACCAACGATGTAATGCACATGTGTGAATAGGTGTATACTTATACTCGTACTTACATACATCAAGATAGAAACCACAAGAAAGTTGGGGGTGTTCTGCTGTACGTTAAAAGCAATGTCCATGCCTGTGTTTTAGAGAAAGTGAAACAGGATGATAGTTTGTGGGTAGAATCAACTCAAACAATTTGACAAAAAATGAATGTAGGTGTAATATATAGGCCAAAAACATTATCATTAGCAGACGACAAACTGTTGTTTCAAGAGCTGTCTAGTTTCTGTAACCGGGACTTATTGATAATGGGTGATTTCAATTTTAATGACATTGATTGGATGACCCTTGAACATGGCCATATAGGTAGTCGCTTGATAGATTTTCTCGGTGACAATTACTTAGTTCAGCATGTAAAAAAAAACCACAAGACATGGAAATTTGCTCGATCTATTGATCACTAGCCGCGAAAGCATGATAACCAATGTAGAAGTTGTTGAAACTTTTGCAAGTAGCGATCACAACTGTTAGTTTCGCTGCTACTAACACTTTCAGTAAGTCCACAGTCACAATTTTCTTCACTTTATATTAGTACATTATTCATCTGTAGGCCCCATGCCTCTTTCTTAATGTAGGCTTTAGTCAATTTCCATTGATCAGTACGAAGGTGAATTAAACGTATTTTCTTTTTCTTTTCTTCCGAATAAAATTACACTTCTACAACTTAGTTGAGTAAGTACACCATAGGACCTGGGATCCTTGTACACCCACCAAGCCAAGTCTGCGTCGACGTCACTATTTAATTCATCCAATAACTTTGAACGTTACAAATAAGTGCCACCCTTTAAGGGCGTGACTTTACCTCCGTGCATCAATGATTTCTCTCCCCCTTCACCCTTTTCTCCAATCAGAAAGGCTTTATACTGTCTCAAGCAATACTGCATACGAAAGCATTTCTGTCACAAGGTTGAGTGGTTTAGTGTTTACATTTCGTCACATTAGCACCTCTATCGATACCCTAGCTTTTGTTTACAAATATTGGACAGTTAGCGAGAATATGCAACTCTGCAACTTCCCCTCGGCCCTTGTTTCAAACATTCAAGTCATAAAATGAATCCTACCCCTCTGTCTACTTACTTGTCTACCCTCAATCTACCGGCCTCTTACACAACTTAGATTCAAACTGCTAAGAGATTCTATAATAGATACATGTGTATCTAAAATACCTGTTTTCAGTAAAGCTCAATTCATAGGACTACGTCAGGAGCTTCAGCTTACAGATTGGGAGGCAAAATTAAGCGAAAGACCTGTAGATCAGATGTGGGAAATATTTCAAAAAGTATAAGGTGATCTATACTTACATTCCGTTTAAGGACAGACTCCCCCCTAAATCAGTCTCGTCCAAAATGGCTTGACAAAGAAACTGAAAAAATATTGCTAAAAACAGACAGGCTTATAAGAAACACAAGTGCTCGGGTGCAACTAATGACTATCATAGCTATGCAGTAATTCAGAGAGATTTAAAAAAGTCAACAACAACAGCAACAAAAAACAAAACGACAATACGAAATGAATATCGCTGATAAATCCAAAGAGAATCCCAAAAAATTGTGTAGTTACATTGGAGATAAAAAGATTATTAGGAATCAGATTGGCCCACTATTATCTGCTGACAGTCAACTTGAATATTCAAGTGAAGGAATGTGTGATATTTTAAACAACTATTTTAGCTCAGTATTCGTAAACAAAACACCTCAAAGTGAACTTCAAACTGAAATCTATTAAAAGTCTAGAATGAACTTACAACGGTAAATATAAAAAAAGAAAAAATTAGGTGTATAGAAAAATTCAAAGTTAATAAAACACAGGGCCTGACGGTTGGCATCCAAGAATCTTAAAGGAAATGAAAAAAATAGATTGTTGTTCTATTAGAAATTATTTTAAAGAAATCCATCATATCCGGAGATGTCCTAAGAGAATGGAAGCTAGCTAACGTTACTCCCATATCTAAAAAGGTGACAAAAAGAAACCAAATAACTATAGGCTTGTAAGCTTGACTTCAATTGTAGGAAAAATGATGGAAACTATCATCAGAGATGCTATCGAACATCATTTAAAAAGTAACTGTTTGATAAACGATAGCCGGCATGGATTCAGACGGAAGCGTTCTTGTGTGACTAACTTACTCGAATTTTACAACACAGTCATCTGGAGTTATGACAAAAGAAACAATATATATTTGATATATCTTTGCAAATGCTTTTGATACCGTCCCCCACGAAAGACTACTTACTAAGTTAGCTTCACACAGAATAAGTGGTAGCCTATTAAATTGAACGATCCTAAACAGAGATTTGTTCTAAATGGGAAAACTTCTAGATGGGAAAATGTTTACAAAGGATTACAAAGGCGGAGCATGCCGACAGGAGACCTTTTGGTCCATATCTAGGTCGGATGCGAAAAACATCATAATACTAATAAATTAATAGATAAAAACTATAATAATGTAAATAACAAATAAAATACACAAATAGATGTATAGGTATAGTTAAATAATAAGCAAACAGGTAAATAGTAAATAAAAATAAATTAACACATAACTAATAATAAATGAAAATTAAACAGACAAATGATGACAAAACAAAAACAAATAATATAAAATAAATTACAATCATTACAGCATCTTGCTTAGGTGTTTATCTAAATGAGTCTTAAAGCTTCGAACTGAACTACATTGCACTGCCTCTGCAGGAAGTTTATTCCATTTATTAACTACACGGTTGGCAAAGTTGTTTCTACCTACTTCCAAATTGAATCTATTTCCGGACAGTTTGAGACCATTGTTTCTTGTCTGATTCTCATTCAGTGTTACGAGTGGAGTTTCTCAGGGTTCTGTTCTTGGGCCACTTCTATTCATAGTATATATAAATGATATAGACCACGGACTAAAATTTGTTTTTTCCAAATTTGCTGATGATACAAAAATGTGCGGAATGGCAAATGATCACCTGAACAAATTAGATATTGAAGAAGATTTAGATAAATTACAGCAATGGTCTGAAAAGTTGCTAATGAAATTTAATACAAGTAAATACAAGGTTATGCACATAGGTAAAAATAACAGTAAGTACGATAACAAGTTATTTGGAAATTCGTTAACAAAAGTGGATAGTGAAAAGGATCTCGGTGTAATTATCAGTAACGATCTCAAATCATCTAAGCAGTGTATTTCAGCCTCTGAGAAAGAAAATAAGATTCTAGGACTGATTGCGCGATCTTTTGACTTTAAAAGTCCATCTGTCATTAACAAGCTATATAAATCGTTAGTTCGTCCACATTTCGAATATGCTGTCTCCGTATGGCCATTAAATCTCATTAAAGATATTGACAGATTGGAAAAAATACAACGGCGAACCACAAAACTGATTCCAAATATCAGAAGTAAATCATACGAAAATCGGCTAAAACATATGAATTTGTTTTCCCTAAAAAAGCGTAGACTCAGAGATGACTTGATACAGGTCTTTAAGATTCTAAAGGGAATTGACAACATCAAAAGTGACAAAATTTATACGCTGAATGAAAATCAGACAAGAAATAATGGTCTTAAACTGTCAGGAAATAGATTTAATTTGGAAGTGGGTGGAAACAACTTCGCCAACCGTGTAGTTAATGAATGGAATAGACTTCCTGCAGAGGCAGTGCAATGGAGTTCAGTTCGGAGCTTTAAGATTCGTTTAGATAAACACCTAAGCAAAATGCTGTAATGGCTGCCATTTATTTTATATTATTTGTTTATTTGTTTGTTATTATTTGTCTGTTTATTATTATTTGCTTGATTATCATTTATTATTATTTATCTGTCAATTTATTATTTACTATTTACCTGTTTGTTTACTATTTAACTTTACCTATTTAATTATTCTATGTATTATAATTTATATTACATTTTTTATTTATTTATTGATCTATTTATATATTTACTTATATATCATTATTATATATTTTTTTCGCATCTGACCTAGTCAGGGACCAAAAGGTATTCTGTTGGCATGCTCCTTTGTAATCCTTTGTGTATATATATATATATATATATATATATATATATATATATATATATATATATGTATGTGTATATATATATATATATATATATATACACATGTATATATGTATATATAGATATGTATGTGTATATATATATTCATAACTGTATTTACCTGATTGTAGTATACAGGAAAGGAGAAACTTTCTAGGGGTCCTGTCTCTTACTCCCCAGTTCATCATACGTAACTTCAGATTCATGTGTTTGTGTATATATATGTGATATATGTATGTGTGTGTGTGTATGAGAGAGAGAGAGAGAGAGAGGCAGAGAGAGAAATAATAGGAGATATTGTACATAGACGTGAGCTGGTGTTCATATACATGATTATATGAACGTATGTAATAGCTTGCTGGTCAAATACGATTATGTATGAGAGGAATTATGGATTCTCGTTTGGAACAAATGCCCTCCTCCTCCTCCTCCTCCACCTCCTCCTCCTCCTCCTCCTCCTCCTCCTCCTCCTCCTCCTCCTCCTCCTCCACCTCCTCCTCCTCCTCTGTTCTTCCCCCTCGTCCGCCGCGGATAGTCACAAGGTGAAGTCTGATCCAGCAACCTGTGGTTTCAGTTGAAATGTATATTCCCCCCGCTGAAGAGGTTTATCGATCATCGCAACGGCGTACAACTCCAGTAGGCGGAGTACATGTGTCCATTGCTTGTCAGAAGAGAGTGCCTCAAAGAGCGGGGCGGGAACGGGGAGCTAACGGGAAAGAGCATCCGGGGGTTGGATTAGGGAACTGGGGGAAATCCGGGATTGCCAAGACTTCTGATCATTACTCTATGGATTTTGTTTTGTTTATATATTTGTTTGTTTTCTTTATTCATTTGTTCTGTTTATTAATTTATTCATTTATTTATTCTCTAAGTGTAGCGTGTTAAACGTAGGGCTACACAATCCCGAAAGTAGATACAGCTTAGATAACACGCTTTTAGAGAAAACTGAGTGCGAGAGAGACTTGGGAGTTCTAGTGAGTCCGGACCTTAAAACCAGGAACAGTGCATTAGCGCCAGGAATAAAGCAAACAGAGCATTAGGTTTCATTGCTATTACGGTATCGAATAGAAGTGCAGAGGTAATTCTCAAACTCTATCTAGCGATAGTTAGACCCATCCTTGACTATGCGGTACAATTTTTGTCTCTGTCCAGGACATCAATTCACTAGGATTAGTACAGAAAAGAATGACCAAAATGATACATGGACTCAGAAATTTCCCTTACGAAGAGAGGCTTAGGCACCTTAACTTACACTCTGGAAAGACGCAGATTGCGGGGTGATCCAATAGAGGTGTTCAAGTGGATCAAAGGCTTTAACAAGGGTGATGCAAACAAGGTCATCATAAACAATCAACAGGGCAGGACTCGCAGTAATGGACAAATTTAGATTTAAGAAGGAAATAGGCAAAAATTGGTTTACTAATAGGGTGGTCAACGAATGGAATAGACTTAGTAACCATGTAGTGAGCGCTGAAACTATCAGTTGTTTTAAGAAACGGTTAGACAACTTTATGGATGAGGATGACAGGTGATGATGGTTATGGAGTTGCTTTGTGTAGGCCTTATGGTCTCTTGCAGTCTCCTTCATTCTTATATTCTTATGTTATGTTCTTATTAGAAGGGGAAATGAAGGGCGTAATATTAGGTCCTCGACTTTAATATTACTTTTGTTTTATTTTTGTGTTTTGTTTATCTGTTTATTTATTCATTGTACTTTGTTTATATGCATTATTGTATATATATATATATATGTATATATATATATATATATATATGTATATATATATATATGTATATATATATATATATATGTGTGTGTGTGTGTGTGTGTGTGTGTGTGTGTGTGAGTGTGTGTGTGTGTGCTTATTTTTTCCTTTAATTTAAATTTTTCCATTATGTATTATTATAATTACCATTTCATTTTATTTCTCTTCTCGTGTTTATTATTTTTTAATAAGTTGAAGGGCTGAATAGAATAGCCTGGCGTGGACCAGAATATAAGGGTAAGTACCTCCTTCTCCCCTCTCCCTCTCTGCCCGTCTCCCCTTTTTCCCTCTCCCTCTCTGCCCGTCTCCCCTTTTTCCCTCTCCCTCTCTGCCCGTCTCCCCTTTTTCCCTCTCCCTCTCTGCCCGTCTCCCCTTTTTCCCTCTCCCTCTCTGCCCGTCTCCCCTTTTTCCCTCTCCCTCTGCCCGTCTCCCCTTTTTCCCTCTCCCTCTCTGCCCGTCTCCCCTTTTTCCCTCTCCCTCTCTGCCCGTCTCCCCTTTTTCCCTCTCCCTCTGCCCGTCTCCCCTTTTTCCCTCTCCCTCTCCCTGTCCCCGTCTCCTATGCTCCTTCTTTTCCTCTATCCCGTACCCTATACTCCCCTCTTCCCTTCCTCTGCCTTTCCCTCTCTCCTGTCTCCCCTCTCCCCCTCCCCCCTCTCACACTTCTTCACCGAAGAATTGTTGACTCCTCACATCCCAGAACCTACGACTTCGCTCTCTTCTCCTTAAGTTTCGCGTAAGAGACTCCGTTGTCCAACGTTGTGTATGTACTTCTTTCTAACAAGGAGAGGTCCCCGAGGAGGGGAGACGAGGAAAGGGGAAAGTGAGGAAGAGGCGGGGCTAGGCGATGGCTGCTTTGAGAATTCCTTATTTGGAAATCAACTATGTGTGTTTCTCTCTCTAAACGGGACTCCCTCGTCGTAGTGGCCAATCGCCCCGCAAGTGTGACCCACTCAAGGACCGTTTTTTGTGGATCTTTATCACTTTCAACTCGGAGACTTTATATAGGCTGAGGACAGACGGGTTGCATGTACTTGAGGTGTGTGTGTGTGTGTGTGTGTGTGTGTGTGTGTGTGTGTGTACCTAATTGTATACAGAGATGGAGCAACGTTCGTGGAGTCTCTTGCTATTCAGTTATCTGTGTGTACGCGTGTGGTAATTTGACTTTGATTAAGCATTTGCCTCCTGTTGTACTGCAGGTTGCCTCCCAACCTCCCCTCCTCGCTCTGTCCCCTCTCTCTCCTTCTCCTCCCCCCTTCCTCTTCCTACCTCATCCTTCCTCCTCTCCCCTCCCCTCCCCTCCCGCCCCTCCTTCCCTGTCTTTCCACGTCCTTCATCCCGTACCGCCACTTTCACTATTGCTAGCACCATCACACCCACCGCAACTCTTGTATAAAAAAAAGGAAAATCGTACTTGAAGTTCAGTCACGTTCGCAGAGGAGAACAATTTGCGAGAGGTAGCCTACAGTAACGCGCATCTACTACTGTGCGGCTACTCTCACTCAAAGGATGCTACTACTCGTCTTTCTTCTCCTCCTCCTCCTCCTCCTCTACCTCCTCCACCTCCTCTTATCACTCCTCTTCCTCCTCCCCCTCTTCTACTGTTTTACCCTCTCTTGCTTCCGCTCCTCCTCCTCCTCCCCCTCCTCCTCTCTGTCTTCTTCCTTCCCCTCCTGTTCATGCTCATCCTCCTCTTCCTCTTCTTCCTCCTTCTCATGCCTCGGTTATATTCTCTACCGAATTTTCCCCCTATATATGTGTATATATATATATATATATATATATATATATATATATATATATATATATATATATATATATATATTACATTTTTATTTCATAGTTTTACCAGGTTCTCCACTCCGGACCACAATCCGTCTCTCCTCTCCATATATATATATATATATATATATATATATATATATATATATATATATATATATATATATATATATATATATATATATATATATATATATATATATGGGTCCTGTCACTTACTCTGAAGTTACCATACCTAGTATATGCTTGTGTTTACCTAAGTGTAGTATACAGGAAAGGAACAACGCTGGTAGGGTTGTCTCTTAATCTCAGATTGTCATACTTAGCCTATGTATTCATGTGTAAATGTACCTTATTGTAGTGTGTGTGTGTGTGTGTGTGTGTGTGTGTGTGTGTGTGTGTATGTGTGTGTGTTTGTGTATGTGTGTGTGTATGTGTGTGTGTGTGTGTGTACTTATGTGTCAATCAATCAGTCAAACCACCTATCCTGAGTCCATTGCTGAACAAAGGCTTCCTTCATAGCATTCCATGATTCACACGACCGCACCACCCTCTGCCACATCACTCCTGCAAATTTCTCAATCTCATCTCTCCACCTTCTGTCTGGTCTCACTCTTCCACGCTTCCCATCTCGCGGCGTCCACTCAGTAACACACTTGCTCCATCGCTCATCAGCCATTCGCACCAACTTACCTGCCCAATTCCACTTCCTCTCTTTTACCGCCTCCACAATATCGTTTACACAAATCTGCTCTCTCACCCAACTTGCTCTCTTTCGGTCCCTCAGCGTTATTCCCATCATTGATCTCTTCATTCTTCTCCGTACAGTCAATCGCCTTCGTCTCTTTCCAAGTCTCACACCCGTAGATTATTGCTGGCAGAATGCATGGGTTGTAAACTTTACGTTTTAACATAAAGGAAGAGAGCCTCTCAGGATTTTATTATACTTACCAAACACTTTCCAACCAACTGTATTACGTCCTTTTATTTCTTTATCATGAGCTTTCATTTTCACCAACTGGCCTAAATAATTATACTCCTCAATTTTACTTTGAGCTTTCGTGTTGAGCATTACTTTGGTTTTACTCTTATTCATTTTTAAACCTACTTTGAGACTTTCCTTGTTTAGATCATTCAACATATCTTGCAAGTCTTCTGCTCTTTCTGAAATAAAAATAATGTCATCCGCAAATCTTATGTGGTTCAAATATTCGCCATTAATCTTCAAACCCCTCTCTTCCCAACCCAACCTTCTGAAAATATCTTCCAAGCAAGCTGTAAATAATTTGGGTGAAATTGTATCGCCTTGCCGTATTCCTTCCTCGAACTTGATCTTTTCTGTATCTTTATGTAGTCGAATTATAGCGGTACTTTTCGCATAAATCTTCTCTAAAACCCTTACGATCTGTTCGTTTGTACCCTGATTGCGTAGCGACTTTAGTATTGCTATTTGTTCTACCGAGTCAAAGGCCTTCTCGTAATCTACAAAAGCTAAACGGAGGGCTATTTTGTGTTCTGTCGTTTTCTCGATTAGTTGGTTCATCGCCTGCAAATGGTCTAGAGCAGGGGTTCTCATTAGGGGTGAAATTCACCCCCAGGGGGGAATTTTGGGATTTCTGGGGGTGATTTGTGACCACAGTCAGCTAACGGGGTGAGGAAAGCAATTATAGGTTTTGGCCTACAGTATGTGGCCTGTCACCTGGGCTGGATTGATACTAATTTGGGAAAAATATATACTAATTTGGAAAAAATAAAAGGGTTTTTAGTAATATTTGCATATTACTTAGAATGCACCTTTTGAAACAGACAATCTTGGAAAGGAGGGGGGGAATGACATTCTGACAAATGGTGAAAGGGGTGAATGGGCCAAGTAAGGCTGAGAACCCCTGGTCTAGAGTCAAATATCCGTTCCTAAAGCCTGCCTGTTCTCTCGGTTGGTTTCCATCTAAAACTTGACTTAGTCTATTTGTAAGAATCTTGGAGAATACTTTATATACATTTGATAGCAAGCTAATCGATCGATAGTTACTAAGGTCCTTCTGGTCTCCTTTTTTATGAAGCAAAATCACTATAGCATTGCACCACGATTCAGGAACGCTTTCTTGACGTAAGCACTGGGTGTACAACTGAGCTAACTTAATATGAACTTCTTTCCCTGCGTCTTTCAAGAGATCTATTGATATACCATCTTCCCCAGGTGCTTTTCCTCGTTTCATATTTCTTAGAGCAAATTCTACTTCTTCCTTTGTAATCTCTGGTACACTACTAACGTCTACAGATGAATTTACTGACTTAACTACGGTCTTCGACGAGTAAAGCTCTTGGTAAAATTCTTCTACTCTTTTTACCATTCTGTCTTTGCATTTAATGATCTCTCCGTTTCTATCTTTTTAAACATATCATTTGTTGTCTTCCTAAAGCATGTCTGCGCTCAGTCCCTTTAATACGTTTACTTTTCCGAATACTTTCCTCTATTTCATCCATGTTTCTCTTTCTTTTCTCTGATCTCTGTCTTTTGTTGATAAGCCTGTTTAGTTCTACTTTTTCTGTTTCGTCTCTTCTGCTTTTAATCTGCATGGTCCTTCTTCTTTAATTAGATCATTTGTAGCTTTGGAGTATATGTTTTCTCTAATACTTTTTGTACCTCCTACTTTCTCGTTCGACTTCCTAATGATATTTACTAAATTCAAATTAATATCTTCGACGGTGTCCTTGTTACTTCTTAGAACTTCGAATCTATTTGAATTTTAACTGAAATTCCTTCTTATTATCCTTGACCTTTGCAAGGCTTATTTTCTTTCTTAAAACTAGTTCATTTTTCTCGGCTCTGAAATTGAATTGAGCTGTGCAAACTACCATTCTATGGTCACTACCTATGTTGACTTTATTTATGAATATAACATTGCTAACGCTTTTGCTCTCATCTCCTAATATGAGGTCTACTTCGTTCTTTGTTGTTCCGTTTGGACTTCTGGTCCATTTACGACCTACACGCCTTTGGAAGAAAGTGTTCATTATCTTCATGTTGTAGTTTTCTGCAAAATTGACTAACATCTTGCCTCTTTCATTTCTTTCACCTACTCCAAACTTCCCAATGCACTACTCATCTTCCCAATGCACTACTCATCTTCTTCCCCACTTTAACATTAACCCATTCAACTCCGATGACAAGATGTCTTGTCATTTGGTCAAATAAAACAAAAAATCATAAAACACCAAAATGTTTGATCAAACACCAGAAAAATATGACGTCAGTCCTCGCTTCGCTCGCAGCGAAGCGAGGACTGACGTCATATTTTTCTGGTGTTTGATCAAACATTTTGGTGTTTTATGATTTTTTGTTTTATTTGACCAAATGACAAGACATCTTGTCATCGGAGTTGAATGGGTTAAAGTCGCCTATTACCAACGTGCACTTACTTTTTTCTTGATCCATTACCTGACTTAAGTCAGGTACTTATGTGTAGTATACAGGAAATGAGTAACGCACATGGGTCTTATCTGGTATTCTCAAATAATCATACCTAGCTTAAAATCTATAAATAATTACATTTACCTGATTGTAGTGTGTATGTGTGTGTGTGTGTGTGTGTGTGTGTGTGTGTGTGTGTGTGTGTGTTTAAGTGTAGTGTACAGGAAATGAACAACGCTCATGGGGTCTCGTCTATTATTCTGGAATTATCATACGTAGCCTAAATGCATGTATAATTTTATTTACCTTATTGCAGTGTATGTGTGCATGTGTGAGTGTGTGTTTGTGGGTGTGTGTATTTGCTTATCTCTCTCACTCATACACACGCACAAGCCCACACACATTTATGTTCTTGCGCTGAATGTAGATGTCTTGTCTTTTCTTGTCCGTCTCTGTCTCCTTCTTCTCTTCTTCTTGCCCCCGCCTTCGTGTTTCTTCTGCCTTTATTGCATTCCGTTTCAATCGTTCCCTTCCTCCTCTCTCGTCTTTCCTCCTTTCTTTCATATTTCCTTCTTTATCCCAACTCCTATACTTGTTTTGTCTCTCCTCCTTCTCCTCATCTTACGCTTCTACCTCCTCCTCCTCCTCCTCCTTCCCCCATTTTCTTCGTCCCTCTCTTCCTCCTCCTCCTTCCCCCATTTTCTTCGTCCTCCTCTTCCTCCTCCTGCTCCTCTTCCTCTCATCCTTCTCCTCCTCTTCATCCCATCCTCCTCCTCCTCCTCCCATCCTCTTCTTCATTTTTCGGCCTCACATTCTGCCTCTTCGTCTGTATCGTTACCTCCTTCTCCTCCACCTCCTCCATCTTCTTCTTTCTCCTCTTTTACCATTTCGTTCCACCCCCTCCCTCCATCCCACCATCCCATGCGAAAATCCTTGCGGACGCCAAGGTGACCCCCCCTCTCCCCTCCCCCTTCCTCCCTGCCCCACTCCCCTTCCCCCCTTCCCCCTTC
>NC_134777.1:76581134-76583634 GCF_046742065.1 Oratosquilla oratoria
TGTCGTGCTGATGTAGTTGTTTGGGGGCTTTGGTCTCGCATAAGTTTCGGAAACCTTTTTTTTTTCTTTCTTTTTAAATGAGTTAGCTCAACAACATTTCAGCAGTTATTAATCTTATTTCTAATATTGTCAAGATTTACAATAGATCTTGGAACCAGAGGATGAGCGATGACCAGGTTTCATTCTAATCAAGGCATCTATACAGAATCGTTTATGTGCTTATTTTTAAATGCTGCGAACCTCAAATATTCAGTCTTCCAAGATCGAGGCCAGGGTGGAAGGTTTTTCAGTCATCGCGAGTCCACCAATCATTTCGAGGTTAACCCAGGCGAGGGCCAAGTGCGAAGGCTGACCAGGAACATTATGTCCGACTTCTGGGATCAAAGCTGAAAACAGCGAGGCCACAAGTGCACGCGGGATCTCTCATTTGTGGTGGAGGACCATTTTTCTGTGGTGATTGAGCGTCGAGCCAGACAGAGCGTATTCGTAGCGCTACTTTCCACGTGCGTGCATCCATGTGTGTGTGTGTGTGTGTGTGTGTGTGTGTGTGTGTGTGTGTGTGTGTGTGTGAGTGTGTGTGTCCATGATTGCTAGATGACTTGGTTAGACTACCTTTGTTTTTTCAGTTTTCCTCTCCCTCCCTCCCCCCTCTCTTTCTCTCTCTTTCTCTCTCTCTCTCTCTCTCTCTCTCTCTCTCTCTCTCTCTCTCTCTCTCTCTCTCTCTCTCCCTCTCTCTCCCACCCTCTCTCTCTTTCTGCCTGCCTGTCTCTGTCTATACACACGCACATACACACACGCACACACATACACACACACACACACATACACACACACACACGCACATACACACACGCACACACACACACACACACACACACACACATACACACACACATACACACACACACACACACACACACACACACACACACACAGAGAGAGAGAGAGAGAGAGAGAGAGAGAGAGAAAGGGGGAGGTGGCGGCGGACCGCATGGCATTTATGGCAGCAAACAAACACGAAGGTTTGCCAGTCCGATCGCGTGTTATTGAGTTTGGCCGCAGTCGGATGCGATGGGGCTTGATGACGCCATCGGGTTTGGCTGATATCACCGTTCCCATCAACATGGTGACGCGTTTTATGGACTTTTTGCTCTAGATAAGGAGGAGACTAAGGGCGATTTTTTCAAATGTTTCGGGCCGGGTTCTCGATTGGTCGAGACCCCCACCCCTTCTCCCCTTCCCCTTTATCTGAGATCTGACTGACATTGAGGGGAATTTATCCAGGGAAACCCCTAACAAGAGGAATATTTCAAGGGAACCTTAGGAGACGGGGGTGGGTGGGTGGGAGGTCAAAGGGAGGTAACTTTTACCAGTTTGGTAACTGGTAAAAGTCATTTAGTCACAGCGACTTGAAGGCTCCTGTCGGATGTTCTGCCGTTCTTCGGTGACACTAATCGTCAGACTGATCCTCTGAGTTTGACATCCGAGAACTGAGGAAGAACTTACATCTGTAGACATCTGTAGATCCTGAGTTATGGCCATCGGTCGAGACCAAGTCATCGGTAGCCACTGGACTCGAGCCCAAATCCGCGTACTGAGTAGCGAGATCGGAACTAACACGCCACAGGGCACAGCAAAGGTGATGAAATCACTGGAGGACTTAATCCTCCACCTTCGGGTCTTCGCTCCACCCCAAGTTCACCTCGGGAGTCACATGTGACTCGTAGGCAGCGTCGCAAATATTCTTAAACTTGGAGGAGAGAAGTTCAGATTGGGCTCTCTTTTTTTCTCTTTCTCGCGTCTCTGCCCCATTCTCCCTTCGCTGCAATAGTTTTTTTTATTACCACTGAGTTGCAGATTTGGTCACTCTTTCTCTGTTAATGTATGTATATTACATCCTATTTTTATTATTAACTCCCCCGTCGCTATCTCCCCCTTCCCACTCTTTCTACCCGTCTCTCTTCCCTTCTCTCTCTCTCTCTCTCTCTCTCTCTCTCTCTCTCTCTCTCTCTCTCTCTCTCTCTCTCTCTCTCTCTTCCTCTCTATCTCTCTCTCTCTGTGTGTGTGTGTGTATGTGTGTGTGTGTGTGTTGTACAGTAGGTGGAGAGTGGCAAGGAAACACTGTTCACTTGTCAAAGTGTATATTTTCAACACAACTAGTAGGCCCAGCCTACATGTACCTCATATAGTAGGCCTAAACCTAACAACATACATGTGCATAGCCATGAACACAATGAAGTTATGGCATTAAGATTGGGTCCAAGTATATGTACTTGGAATTGGACTTAAGTACAGGTTTCCATGTACTTTAATTTGGAATTAAAAAATTCAATGATACTTTTCGGCTTATTTTTACTTGTATTTAGAACCAGAGTACTTGAAAAATACCAAATACATTCAAATACAAACAAGTACGTTGTGTTTAATCCAAAGTTATGTACTGTATGTAGATTCTATATCGAATCTCACTTTTTAACAGTGTGCTCATCATTGTGTTTAT
>NC_134777.1:76593634-76606134 GCF_046742065.1 Oratosquilla oratoria
TCATGTATGATCGATCTATGGGTAATGCTGTGACCTTACACGCACACACATCCCCAATTCCCCCGCCCACGAGAGTCGGAGTAACGGCTTGCAGCGTAGCGATACTGAAATAATTTCAGCCCTGGGCGGGATTCGAACCCGGACCGCCGTAGTGGCAGCCGGGATCTCTACCAACTGCGCCACGAGTTGTGTGTGTGTGTGTGTGTGTGTGTGTGTGTGTGTGTGTGTGTGTGTGTGTGTGTGTGTGTGTGTGCCCTGTCGTTCCCTCGTCATAAGGTGTGAGAAATCCAGCCTTCTCCCAGCAGATCACCATCTCCTTCACCCTCACTCTCTCCCTCCCCTTCTACCCTTCTCGTCATTTGTATTATCACTCTCATCCCGGCCCTTAAGCATCCTCTTCTTTTCCATATTTTTTCCTCAATGTCCCCAACCCACTGACTGCCCACATCCCTATAATTCCTCTCCTTCCTCCTCCTCCTCTTCCTCTTCCTCCTTCTCCTCCTCCTCCTCATCCTCATCCATCCCTTCAACTTTCTTCTGTTCTTCCACCTCCACAATCTCCACTACTTCCTCCTCATCCTCCACTTCTTTTTCTTAGTCCTCCACCCTCTCCTCACCCTTCCATTCCCCTCTCCTTCCTTCCCCCTCTTCTGTCCCTCATCCTCTCCTTCACCCTCCCCTTTCCCCTCTCCATCTTCTCCATCCCACTCTCCTTCATCTTCTTCTTCCTCCTCCACCCCCGTCTATCTCCTCTTCCCCCTCGTGAAGTAGTGCTAAGTTGTAACGAGTTGAGTCGTCAGGCGATGTCATTAACTGCGGACGGGAGCGAGGGGGGGCCTTTAGGAGTACGGCGTGGTTCCTCTCATCACCTCTTCCTCTTCCTCCTCTCTCCTCGTTCTCCAGGGGGCTCTCGAACTAGCTGACATTGTTTGTTCCTTCCGTGTTGGGCAAGGTGGTATTAGGATGGAGGTGGGGAAGGGGGGATTGCGTCTGGTCAACCCCTTCGCCACCGAGGGCGATGGGCACGGACCTGAGTGAAATAGTTAGCCGGTAAGGGGGGGGGGGTTAAAAAGAAAAGTCCCACGCGTTACAGAAGGCAACACTACTTCCTTCCCCCCTCCCCTCCCCCTTCTCCACTTTACAGAGAACCCCCCCCCCACATACACACACACACTCGACCAAAGAGTACCGGTGCAGAAAGACCTACCGGGAGTTTAGTTCTTTGAGAACTATCTTCGAGTCGTGGATTCGGGCCACGCTGGATAAGTACGTGTTAGTCTTAGGTTAGATAGAGTTAAGGTTGATATAACAATGATCTCATTTTACTTCAATCCTCACAACCGGTAACGCATGCACCTTTCCCAATCATTGCACTCGCAGGCACACACACACACACACACACACACACACACACACACACACACACACACACACACACACACACACACACACACACACACACACACACACACACACACACACACACACACACACACACACACACAAGTATACATACACACTGAAACTGACACTGACGCTCCATAATTTCTTTTGGTAGTTTCCTTCGGGGGTCAGGGCGGGGGAACGGAATGACTCTCAGGGGAGGTGTGTCTTTCTCGGTGGCGCGCGGTTCCTCTGCATCGGGTTCTCTCTCTCTCTCTCTCTCTCTCTCTCTCTCTCTCTCTCCCTCTCTCTCTCTCTCTCAATTGTCTTTAAGCCTCTCGTTATATGTACTGATAATATTAGTGTTGCTGTTATTATTTACAACTATTATAATTATGATTTTACTGGTTCAGTGTACAGAGTTTTCTTTCCCTTTTTTCATCTCCGTAATCTCTTCCTCCTTATCTCATCCGCATCTTCCTCATTCTCTTCTTTCTTTCTCTATATCCTTATCCTTTCAGCCCTATTCCTTCCCATTCTCCTCCTCATTTTTTACTTTCACATACCATTTTTTTTTTCTGTTCTTTCATCTACATCCTTGTTCTTTCAACCCTGTTCCTTTTGTTTCTCCTCCTACTATTCCTCCTCATATAATCTTCCTCTTCTCTCTCTTCATCCTCCTCACATTTTTCTCTTTCTGTTTCTCCAGTTCCCTCCACATCCTCTTCCAGGCCTCCCCATGTACGGATGTGAGAAAAACGGACGGGCGGGGTGGGGTGTTCCCATATTGAATTAGGGGGAACGTCCGGGGGACGAGGGTGGAGGTAAGAGGAAGTTTAGGGGGTATGTCCGGGATATTGAATTGGGAACGCGAGGGTGAGTCATGGAGTGGTCGTTGTTGTGAAAAATGGTATTGGGAGTGACCCAACCCCATGGGAACTCCGTGGTCCTTCACATGTGGTGGCCCTTGGTTGGGAGTCGTCCTTGATATGTAGTGGCTCTTAATGAAGTGATCTTCGATGTCATGTCGTTTATGGGTGGTCGATTTATAGTGGTCATTCGTAAAGGTGGCACTTGCAAGAGGTAACTCGATCTGTGAACCCCCCCCACATCCACACCCACGAAAATGAAATTTTGGCGCAGACTAGTACTAAAAGTAAGCATAGCACGCTTCTTGATCTGAGTGCAACACCCACACTCCCTTACACGCAGAATTTTGCTCTTTTTGTTTTTAGAAACGCGTTCCAAAAATAAGCAGACCAGTTTGCTCTCTCTCTCTCTCTCTCTCTCTCTCTCTATCTATCTCTCTCTCTCTCTCTCTCTCTCTCTCTCTATCTATCTCTCTCTCTCTCTCTCTCTCCTCCTCTCTCCATTATCGGATTCCGATGGGCCCGTTACTCTATATTCAATTCGGCCGGTTTAAGAAACCAGCGACAGACGAGCAATACCGGACGGTACTGGACGATAGAGGAACATGTCATCAAAGAGTCATCGTGGTCCTCGGAGAACCAAGACCTCAATTGAGGACAGGATGGAGCAGATCTCTTGCTGTCTTTGTTTACCCCGAACGCAATGGAGTTCATTTTGTTTTTGTCTGCAACCAGGCAACTTTAATCACCTGTTTATGGTCCCACGGCAAGTGACGCTTCGTTGTCGCCAAAAGAGCCACCTTTGCTCTGTGTGTACGGAGAGCCAAGCGGAGGAGCGGTTGGGAATCGAAGTGGAGCCTTGGCGTGTGTGAGGCGGGATCGAGGCCCAATGCGCCACAGCATTGCATTGGCCCTGCTTGGACCAGTGGTCGTCGTCAGCGGCGGCTCTCCCGGCGCAGCGACTTTTCGGAGTATTGTTGCCTTGATGGATGATGTGTTATTCGCTTATGTACAGCCATGGCTGAAAGTTCGTGAGCAGGCAGTGCGGGGAGCTACAGCCAATACGGGACAGAGCCCTCGAACAAGTTGACTTTCCACGCCCCTCTCAATGTGGTCGCCCCTCAGTGGGCGAAGTGTTGGCAATTAGGCATGTGGGTCTGGGATTTCCAAGTAATGCGTCAGTAATTGTTTTGGACCACTCGTTTTGATATTATAGTTAAAATTAATTAGCTATATGTATGGAACACACATGATATGTAATGAGTAAAAGCTGACAAATACCAAGCAACATTTATTATGTATATATATATATATATATATATATATATATATATATATATATACATATATATATATAAATATATGCATATACATATATATATATATATATGCAATAAAAACACCAGGAGCGTGTGTTCACAAATGCGTAAATAACCACTAGGAAAAAGTAAACTAACGAAGCAGAGCGCTTTCGTGTATATATATATATAATTCCTTCTTTGTATCTGCACTGAAGATGTAATTACACGAAAGCGCTCTGCTTCGTTAGTTTACTTTTTCCTAGTGGTTATTTACGCATATATATATATATATATATATATATATATATATATATATATATATATATACATACACATACACACATAACAATAATAAAATTATGATAATATTGTCAACATCAATGATAATAGTAATAGTAATGATAATGATAATAATAATAATAATAATAATAATAATAATAATAATAATGATAAATGGGTAGTAATAATCAATGTATGAATGTTGCTTGGTATTTGTCAGCCACGAAAGTTATGTCTGATCAACTCCATCTTTCTTCGGCAATTGGTTTGTTACAATAGAATACACCAAAGGAGGCTCGGAATGATTGACATGGATTTGGAGGTTTTGATATATACTAATGGTTTCGGTAGATCTTGCTCGGGATTTTTCAACTCTGTTATACACCTTTTGTGTTGTTAATGATAATAGCTGTAATATGCATTCATAATGCCATGCAGTATTAGTTAATCGTGTATTCATACTTTATATCTAACATACATGAGAGTTGACCGTAACTTCATCTTCATAAAAATGCAACACATTAGATTCCTATACTTAGCAAAGTATGTATACCCTGTAGCAACATTCACGGGGGGGAGGGCGACCATCGTTTGTACTGGAGTCGTCATATGCCGTAATATAGCTTATTCATTATGCTTTTACTCATTACTTATCATGTGTGTTCCATGCATATAGCTAATTAATTTTAACTATAATATCAAAACGAGTGGTCCAAAACAATTAGTGACGCATTACTTGGAAATCCCAGACCCACATGCCTAATTGCCAACACTTCGCCCACTGAGGGGCGACCACGTTGAGAGGGGCGTGGAAAGTCAACTTGTTCGAGGGCTCTGTCCCGTATTGGCTGTAGCTCCGTGCACTGCCTGCTCACGAACTTTCAGCCATGGCTGTACACACACACCCGCCCCAAATCGAGGTCAGTAGGTGGTGCGGTTGGTCGGGCCCCTGGCGGAGAACAAGCTCTCGTGGCCCTTAACCTGATCTGACCTCGGTGCGTGTTCGAACGACCTTATGTTGACCCACACGGTGGTCAGGTCTCCTTTGGTTAAATAGAATCGCTTGAAGGCGGAACGAGTAAAGTTACGAGTCGCCAGTGGGGGTGAAGAGAGAATCCCGTTTGCTACGTGGACAGATATATATATATATATATATTATATATATATTTACTTACTAATATCTTGTGATTTTATTTAGCTGAGGATCTTATTTGGGTCTGTCGAGACTCCGGGTTGACCCCAATTCTGCTCTCTGACCGAATGAAATCGTTTGGTATCAGCGAGAATAGAAGTCTGACTATATAAATTGATCATGAATATATAAGATGGTTTAGTCCTAGGGAAATGGTTGAGCAAATGAAACACCCGCGCACGCGCGCCCACACACACACACACACACACACACACACACACACACACACACACACACACACACACACACACACACACACACACACACACACACACTCTACTCGTGGCGCAGTTGGTAGAATTCCCGGTTCGAATCCCGCCCAGAACTGAAATAATTTTAGTATCGCTGCGCTGAGGGTTGTTACTCCAACGCTCGTGTGCGAGGAGTTGGGTGTGTGTGCGTGTAAGGTCACAGCATTAGCCATAGATCGGTCATACACGAAGTCTGAGCTCTCTTCCGGGAGGGAAATAGCTGTCGATTATGAGTCCAACACGTGATCCAAGACCATGGTGAATCACACACACACACACACACACACACACACACACACACACACACACACACACACACACACGTAGTTGTACACAAGTACATACACACGTATACGTACACGTACACACACGTACACGTACACACACACACACACACACACACACGCATACCATCACCGTGGTATATCTAACAATATAAACCAGAGCATAACCTGGAGCCCTTGTGGACACGACATTGATTGCCAACAGGGCGGGACAAGACGAAGGGGTGAGGAAGGCGTCTGCGGATAGGGAGGCGGATGGGGAAATGGGCGAGTGAGAGGACCAGACCGCACGGGTTGGCTGTGGGTAGGGACTTGCTCGGTCACAGTGCGGGTAAGATAGACATCGGTGTGAGGGTAGAGTGTATGTTGTGTGGATAGGATAGGATTCTGTGGGTTGGGTGGGTAGTGTCCGGCATGAGGATGAGGTAACGTGTGGAGGTTGTGACCTGTGGATGAGATTTCATTTTGTATGCGGATGAGCCGGCGCTCACCGTGCGGATGAAATGGAGGTGCGGGTAACGGGACGGATGCGGGTGTTATTAAATCCATTCGTGGCAGGACGGACGGAGGGACGGACGACCATGATCCATCCAAGGTCTTGGATGACATCCAGGTTTTGATTGGGAGTTCCACGGGCGGATGAGTGTGGATGTTCTCGTGAGAGCGTGAGTAAGAGCAGAGAGCAGCCGAATTGATCGATCACCTGCGAGGCTCTTGCTCTCAATGCCCGGAATGGTGCTCCTGATGAGTGGAAGGGTCGGGGTGGATGGGAGGTGTGGGCTAGTGGCTGGATGGACAAGGATACTACGAAATGGATGTAGGAAACCGGTGATTCTTAGTGTCATTATCGTTACCGTTACTGTGTAATAGATATATGATTACTATTGTTATTATTGTTATCATTATTATTATTATTATTATTATTATTATTATTATTATTATTGATAATAATAATAATAGTAATAATAATAAATTATTATTATTATTATTATTATTATTATTATTATTGATAATAATAATAATAATAATAGTAATAATAATATTATTATTATCATTATTATTATTATTATCATCATCATCATCATTATTGTTATTCTTTATTTTAGAAATGTATCCTATTTTTCCTTTTTTATTGATATAAGTTTTGCTACATATTGAAACTCAGGACAGTAGGAAACCGTGTGTGTGCGTAAAAGCAGGTTTTCTGGAATTCATGTGAGTTTGTGAGTTTGCCGCAACACTTTTCTTTCATGATCATCGTTACACGTACCCTGTTATTATGTTGACCTCAAAGATAGAAGCGCTGGAAACGTACTTCTACATTTTGCTGGATCGATAGATAACGGAATGCAGGTGTTGAAAAAATATATGTTTACCCACCCGGTGGCAAGAAGGGTCACTTCCCAACCGAATAAAATCGTCCGGAATCAACCAGAATGAAATCGTCCAAGTTGGCTACACTCCTTGACATCTTCACCAAGGACTGAAAGTTTTCCCATCTGAATAAAATCGCCTGGCGACAGCCAGAATGTATACAGATATCAATAATCTTGAAGGAGTTAATCCCTTTTGCATCTTGGGTTCCCTTCTGCTGAATAGAAGAGCCCGGCGGAGAGATGGGTGGTGCCGAGGGGAAGTAAGTCGGTGATTGGTCGATGTGGTGGTGGTGGTAGATATTGTAGATGTAGAGGTGGAAATGTTTGTCTCCGTGATGGCATTTGACCTAGGAAGCGGGGGTGGGTTGGGGTGGGGGGCTAAAGACGTTTGTACAACTGATGGTGCTGGAGTGCCGGGATTCTTGGCAGGAGAGTTGGAGGAAGGAGTCGTGGTGATGGAGATAGGAGCCGCTTTGGCCGTTTCCTTCACGTAGCTATTGTATTCTGTTTTTATTTTATTCTATTTAATTTTGTTTCATTTTTTTTTTTTTTTCGTTGGGTCTAGGATTAGGTGGGTTTGCTTTGGCCGTTTCTTTCACGTAGTTTTTTATTTATTTTTTTTATTTTTATTTATTTTTATTTATTCTATTAATTTATTTATCTATTATATAATTATAATTTTTTGCGTGGAGGTCTTGGCTTGGGTGGGTTTGCTTGCCGTATTGGGCTGTTGTCAGTCAGTGTTAGTGATTCTCTCTCTCTCTCTCTCTCTCTCTCTCTCTCTCTCTCTCTCTCTCTCTCTCTCTCTCTCTCTCTCTCTCTCTCTCTCTCTCTCTCTCTCTCTCTCTCTCTCTCTCTCTCTCTCTTGACATGTCCTCTAATACAATATTGTAATAAATGTACTATTGTTTGCCGCCTACGGGCGTAATAAATTTATTAAAACCAAATCTCTCTCTCTCTCTCTCTCTCTCTCTCTCTCTCTCTCTCTCTCTCTCTAACTCTCTCTCTCACACACACCATTCCTCTCTCTGGCTTCCTTGATCCCTCCCTCATTTGTTTCCTCCCTTGCTTTCCCGCTCCCTCACTTGTTCCCTTCTTCTCTCCTTCTCTCCCTGTCTCCCTCTGAAATTTATTATCTTGCTGTCGATAAGGACTTTATTATTCGTGCATTGCTAGATTTTCACAATTTCAGCGAAACTTTGAGATGTGTATTGGTTTTTGCAATACATTGTTAGTAATGGTTTCACAAATTCACAATGCATTATTTGTTTGGATTGCACAAGTTCTTCCACACACTCATTTGCTGAGTGTGTAACTAATGCAATTTGTAGACAAATGCAACAGAAGCACATCAGCAAAGATTATATTAATCACATAGCGAAAGATGGAACTTAGTTCGAGAATGTATAGTGTAGTTGGGGTCACTTTTAACCCATTCAACTCCGATGACAAGATGTCTTGTCATTTGGTCAAATAAAACAAAAAATCATAAAACACCAAAATGTTTGATCAAACACCAGAAAAATATGACGTCAATCCTCGCTTCGCTGCGAGCGAAGCGAGGATTGACGTCATATTTTTCTGGTGTTTGATCAAACATTTTGGTGTTTTATGATTTTTTGTTTTATTTGACCAAATGACAAGACATCTTGTCATCGGAGTTGAATGGGTTAAGTGGTACATAAACGGCCACAGCCCCATCTCTTGACCCGGAGGCTTTTGCGACACGAGCAATCCTGCGAGGTCGCAAAGGACTTCCTTACATCGTAAATTTACGACCTAAAGTTCTGGGCTTTTCTCAGCTCCAGAGGAAAAAACAATGCCCTCTGTAGTATTTACAAGTGAAAGCAGCTGTACCTATTAACTTAGAAATAATTGCTCTAGTAAATATGAGTATTCAGCTTAGTTTTGTTTCCGTATGTGCCTGCGTATGTGTGTTTGTTTGTATGTGTGCATGTGTGTGTGCTTGTGTGAGCGTGTGTGTGTGTTTGTTTGTGTGTGTGCTTGTGTGTGTGTTTGTATGTGTGTGCGTGTGTGTGTGTGTGTTTGTATATGTGTGTATGTGTGTGTGTTGTGTGTGTTTGTATATGTGTGCATGTGTGTGTGTTTGTATGTGTGTGTGCGTGTGTATATGTATGTATGTGTGCATGTGTTGTGTATGTATGTGTGTGTTGTGTTTGTGTGTGTGTGTGTTGTGTTTGTACGTGTGTGTTTGTGTGTGTGTGTGTGTTTGTGTTTGTATGTGTATGTATGTGTTTGTGTGTGTGTGTATGTGTTTGTGTGTGTGCGTGTGTGTATGTGTGTGTGTGTGTGTGTGTGTGTGTTGTGTGAGGGTTTGTCTGTGTGTACGTGTGTGAGCTTATGTATTTACCAAATTGTATTTACCTAATTGCATTTTACAGGAAAGGGGCAACGTTCGTTGGGTCCTGTCATCTATTATCTAATTTTCTATCATACTTAGACTCAAAGTCATGTATGTGTGTTCGTGTGTGCGCGTATTTGTGTACCTGAGTCTCTATAAGTGTGTAGAGAGAAAATTGGGAGGATGGGGCTGCGACCAATAAGTTTGTTTAGGGGATTTTACGTCTCCTTCGACACCGATGTGTTTGCCGCCGTGGAGGGGGGGGGGGAAGAGCCGAAGGAATGTAGGACGACCTCCTCTCCAAAGGACAATAGAAACATCCAGTCTACACGGCTCTTTTCCCTCTCGTTGTCTCTCTTCTCTTTCTTTATCCCTCTCTATCTTTTCTTGTCACTATCGCTCTCTCTCTCTCACTCTCGCTCTCTCTCACTTTCGTTCCCTCTCTCTCTCTCTCTCCATCTCTCTCTCTCTCTCTCTCTCTCTCTCTCTCTCTCTCTCTCTCTCTCTCTCTTTTTCTCTCCCTCCCTCTCCCTCTACCCCTCTCGCGCTTATCGAGCGTGTGTGTGTGTATGTGCGTAATTTGTGATACAAATATGCTTTGGCATTTACGCACACACACACACACACACACACACACACACACACACACACACACACACACACACACACACACACACACACACACACACACACACACACACACACACACACACACACACATATATATATATATATATATATATATATATATATATATCTATATATATATTTATGTGTATATATATATATATATATATATATATATATATATATATATATATATATATATATATATATACACGCACACACACAGGCATCAGCATTCACAAAGGTGGAAGGGGAAAGCGGAAGCCTGGACTTCCGTAATTCCAAAAATTCCAGGAATGACCTCAGGGAAAAAAATGGAAGTCATTAAAAATCGTGATCGTAAAATATTAAACTAATTTTGGACATTTTCATAATTTTGAAAAGTGATTATTGGTCGACATTATGCATTTTTTAGCGAAGTCAGATGAATCAGTTTTTGTTTATTTCTTTTTTCACCTTTGGAAAGTTTTACCCTTTAAGTATAACCCATTACACTTAATCTTTCGCTTGATATACCGGGAGGCTCTGAAACTCTCTTTCTCCTCATATTTTTTTTTTCCAAATGTTTATGACTCCGGTTTGTTTCAGAAAGAAATTAAAAACGCGTCATTGATACAGGGACTCGGTTTTGATTTACTTATTTATTTATTCATTTATTTATTTATTTCTACATATATACCAAAGACTTTTTCCCCCTACACGGGGGAAAGACTGAATGATATAAAAAAAAGTAACTTTTACAAACACCTTCTTTTAAGATATAATTAATAGAGTTTTTTTTAGTATTATGTGTGAAAAACAACAACACTCAAATGGTCACCATTTTCCTGCTCACAAATACATTTCCATGACCGCACCCAAGATTTCAGGTCCTAAACGTCAGATTTAGGCTTAAATTTTTTCCTCAAGTTCTTGAATATTTCGAGGTTTATCTACGTGAGCCCGTTCTTTCAAGTTACCCCCCCCCCCCAAAAAAAAAAAAAATAAATAAATAAAATAAGATAGAAATCTGGTGCCATTAGATCAGTTGATTGCGAAAGCCAAATACATTTATTTATTTATTTATTTTTTCACCGATTTCACGGGACCAGACTTCTTTATGTGGGGATACTTGAAAGAATGGGTTCACGTAAATAAACCTCGAACAATTCAAGAACTTAGTGAGAATATTTAAGCCAAAATCCGACGTTTAGGCCCTGAAACCTTGCCTACGGTCATGAAAAATGCTGTAGAAAGAGCCTGGATTTGTGAGCAGGAAAATGGTGGTCATTTCATTGATATTGTTTTTTCACACAATACAGAAAAAAAACTCCATTGATCATATTTCCAAATAAAAAACTGAATGTTTTTATCTTTATTTCTTTATTTCTTTATTTTTAAGTCTTTCACTGACCACCTTAAATTACCGCTCATTGATGTACTGTAGATAGATATTTGACGTCCTCATTGGAAAAAAAGAAATAGCGGCTTATTGTGTCTTTAGACTCCAGCGCCAATCCATCCCTCAATCCATCCATCAACCAATCCGTTACCTCCCCCCCCAAACACACACACACACACAAACGCACCGGCGTCCAGGGCGCCCGCTGCCCCCATGAAACCGGCCACTGCCACCGACCGCTTCATCCCGAAAGTTACCCTCCAAGGAGGATTTACGAAGAGGTGTGATGCACAAGGTTATGGTGTACGATGTTGTAATCCATTGTACTTCTTTGTACTATGAGCAGTTATTGGTTAAGAAAGGTTTCAGCCGCTTTGGTACTTTTTTCAAGTCTTCACAGTCCTGCTGTCTGTTGCGAGAAGTGGACAAGTAATTTGGGTTTTGACGCCTCACTCGCGCCTGGAATACGTTACCACTGACACTTCAAATGAGATGATGGGAGGATGAAGGTGGGGTCCCGTTTGAGTGGGCGTCTGGTGTGTGTGTGTGCGTGTATGCGTTTGGGTGTATTTTGTGTGTGCGTGTTTGTATGCGCTTGTGTGTGTGTGTGCGTGTGTGCTTATGTGTGTTTGTGTATGTGTGTGTGAACATTTCCCCCATATGCGTGTGCGCGTATATACATGCAAACAGGAAGTGGAAGAATGGGAGTGGGAGGGTGTAACGCAATATGGCTTTGGTTGGCTGTATACAACCTAACCTTGAGGCACTTTGGTGTTATGGTGGGGCATGGGAGGGGGGGGGCAATAGGGGAAGGTAAGGGGTGGGAGGGGGTATTTTTTTTTTCTTCTTCTTCTTCTTTTTGCTTGTGGGTTGGAAAGAAGCCTTTCGTCCAGAAACGACTCCGAGTCAGGTTCTTGTCCGGAATGGACGATGATGACCCCGCCGGAGGAGTCCCCGAACTCCCTCGGGAGGAGGAGGAGGATGCACTATGACCTCTTCGTCCTCCCTTCCACTCCCACTACATACCACTATTTCCATTCCTTTTTCACACCTTTACTCGATCTCTTCCCTCCTCCCCTTCTCCCTTCATTCCATTTTTTTTTCTTCTGTCCCATTCTTCACATATCTCCATTCCTGCCCTCCTTTCCTCGGTTTTACTGCCTCACTCCTCATACATTTCTCCCTCACTCCCACC
>NC_134777.1:76611134-76613634 GCF_046742065.1 Oratosquilla oratoria
GCGCTTTCGTCTATTCAGACATTTTCAAGGTACAAGTACATAAAAAGAGAATAGTATATATATACTCAGAGGGTAGGGTAGATCTCTCCCCGTGACCTATGGGCTCAGAGTCCCGAGAGTTTGGTTTACAATTTTCTTAACAATAAATTCATCCAATCTGTACAGTCCATGACTTAGATTTAAATTATTAACACAATGTATCCTTAATCAGGATGGATTCTATGATATTTCTATTCAAATAAGAATTACTCCTAACAATCACTATAGCTTCATCCCAATTAATACAATGGCTGAAATCCTTGAGATGAACAAATAACGTGTTGGACATTTGACCACTTCTAACGCTATACCTGTGTTGCTTTAGTATAACATTTAATTCCTTTCCAGTCTGACCAATATAGCATTTGTTGCAATCTTTACATGGAATTTTATATACACAACCTTCCTTATTTTCAGGGGAATTTTTAATTAAAAGACTTTTGACTGTGTTGGAGTTTCTAAAAATAACTTGGATGTTGAAATTCTTAAGAAAATGCGATAATTTAATGAAATTATCATGATAAGGAAGAACGAAAAGATTTTTAGAATTAAATGTGTCTATAGCTTTATCATCAAAATAAGACTTCCTAGCCATTTTTTGAGAATGTTTAATGAGATAATTGGGATACTTTAATTTTGAGGCTATGTCATTTATTCTTAAGAATTCATCATCTAAAATCTCCGGACTACAAATACGATAAGTTCGAAGGTACATTGACGATAACACAGATGCTTTAGTCCTGTAATGATGAGAAGAGTAAAAATGAACATAAGAAAGAACATTGGTGGGTTTCCTATAGACATCAAATTTGAAAGAACTTTTATTTCTGTATATCAATACGTCAAGGAAAGGTAATTGGTTATTTTGTTCTATTTCCATAGTAAAATTGATAGAAAGGACTAGGGTGTTAAGCTGTGACAAGAAAATATACGGATCAACATTAACAGGCCAAATACACAAAATATCATCAATGTGCCTAAACCAAGTAACATTTTGGGGGAGAATATTGGGTAACAACTTTATTAAAAAAAATCCATATAAAGATTGCTTAGAATTGGAGAAATCGGATTATCCATTGCCATACCAAAATTCTGTAAATAATGTTTGCCATTAAACATAAAATAGGATTCTAAAACACATAATTTAATTGAATCAATAATGGTGGCAGTAGACAATAGTAAATAAATTTTCTCCAATGCTTCTTCCAGGTACACTAATAAATCATTAACGGGAACACGGGTAGATAAAGAAGTAACATCATAACTAATAAGAATAAAATCATGGTCAATATTAAGGTTATTAAGTTTGTTAACTAAATCTAAATTGTTGTGTATGTGGCTGTGGGAAATTGTCCCCACTAGAGGGCTCAAAATGGACACAAGCCACTAGGACAAATTGTACCCAGTAGATCCTCGTGAACATGTAATAGGTCTCACAGGGTTGTTAGGTTTATGTGTTTTAATTAAAACCATACATGTATGGAAGTGATGGTGAATTCGAGGAGAGCTGCTTGATCAAAAGGTCGTGTCCTTTTAAAATACTTTTTAACTTATTACTAAAATTCTTATTGACAGAATCTAAAGGATTTTTCTTTAATCTAGTATACGTGTTTTTATCATCCAATAGGTCATCCATTTTGTCAATATAACCCTTTTTGTTCATAATGACAACACTTATTTTTGTTAACTTTGGTAACATGCAAGTCGTCATCCTTTTTTAATTTATCATAACCCATGAGAAAACGTTTAGGGGATGTAGGTTGGTTGGTTAATACCAAATTTGCTGATAATACAAAAATGTACAGAATGGCAAATGATCACTTAAACCAATTAGATATTCAAGAAGATTTAGATAAATTACAGCAATGATCTGAAAAGTGGCTAATGACATTTAACGCAAGTAAATGCAAGTTAATGCACATAGGTAAAGATAACAGTAAGTACGATTACAACTTATTTGGAAATTCGTTAACAAAAGTGGAAAGTGAAAAGGATCTCGACGTGATTAGCAGTAACGATCTCAAATTATCCAAGCAGTATATTTCAGCCTCTGAGAAAGCAAATAAGATCCTAGGACTGATTGCGCGATCTTTTGACTTCAAAAGTCCATCTGTCATTAACAAGCTATATAAATCGTTAGTTCGTCCACATTTGGAATATGCTGTCTCCGTATGATCACCGAATCTCATTAAAGACATTGACAGATTGGAAAAAGTACAACGGCGAGCCACAAAACTGATTCCAAATATCAGAAATAAATCATACGAAAATCGACTAAAATATATGAATCTGTTTTCACTAAAAAAAGCGTAGACTCTTAGGTGACTTGAGGTCTTTAAAATTCTAAAGGGAATTGCAACATAAAAAGTGACAAAAATTTCACACTGAATGAGAATCCGACAAGAAACAATGGTCTCAAGCTGTCCGGAAATAGATTTAATTTGGAAGTGGGTAGAAACAA
>NC_134777.1:76618634-76633634 GCF_046742065.1 Oratosquilla oratoria
GTGAACTAGGTACTCTTTCTCTCTCTCTCTCTCTCTTTTGTTCTCTCTCTCTGTCTCTCTCTCTCTCTCTCTCTCTCTCTCTCTCTCTCTCTCTCTCTCTCTCTCACTATTTTTCTATAGGTTATAGCTTATAGTTTTCTTTTTCTATCTTCCTCTGTTCGTCACTCCCTCTCTTTCTACCCCCTCCCTTTCTCCCTCCCCTTCTCACTTCCTTTTTCTGTCCCTTTCTCTCTCCCTTTATCCCTCTCTTTCCCTCCTCCTCATTTCCTTTTGTCCTATCCAACATTCTCTTGTCATCCCCGCTTTGTTGTGTTTATGTGTGTGTGTGTATTTGTGTGTGTGTGTGTGTGTGTGTGTGTGTGTGTGTGTGTACCTACATGTGCACGTGTGTATGTCCACACATTTTCACCAGTCTTTCCGAATCCCTTCTATATCCACCGTTTTGAGTTGTGGCCATGTGGGCGTCATATTAATTGTACGAAACAAAGCTCTCTGCAGTTGCTATACTGTTTTACTACAGCTTCTACTAATAATACTAATATTACTACTACCATTGCTGTTTATGCTGTTGGTAGTATCACTATAATTTCCACTTTCCTTCTTCTCCGTCAGTGCGTCCTTTACCACTCTCATGATCCGAAAGATATATAAATTCTTTTATTGTTGAGTAACATATCGAAAATCTAACACCAGCCGTGCCGGCTCTCGGTGACAAATCGATATTATCCACAAGGATAGAAGCGCCGAAATTGCTGCTAAAGAGGAGTGTGGGACGCGAACCCGCGACTAGGAAAGTGCAATGCCAGTACGCTTCCGAGTGCGCCACAAGCGTCCTCTAATAATGATAAAGATGATGATGATGATGAAGATAATGGTGATGATGATGGTAATGGTGATGATGGTGATAATGATGTTAATAATAATGATGGTGAAGGTAATGATGATGATGATGATAATTGGTGCGTAAAGGAAATGTTGATGCAGCGGATACCGGCCGCTGACGCTGTGACACTTGAAGGAGTCAAAGTGATGTTCCTTGGGGCTACCAGCGCGGTTGCCGAGCACTTGCCATAACATTTCAATCAAATTAGCTTTGGAGCCGCTTCGAAGCGGCCCTAGTGTCTCTCCTCGAGGACTCGCCGAATCGCAACCGAAAGGGATTCGAATCGTTCTCACACTTCTGCCGAGGGAGAGGGAGAGGGAGAGGAGGAGTGGGACTGCCACAGAAATGAATAAAATCGCATGACGGCGAGTTGGATGAGGAAACGTGTCACACAGTACGGAAGGGGTTATGCTATAGAGGTTTTGATCCTCCCCCCCCTTCCCCGGCTCACGTTTCCCCCTCCCCACATCCAGACTTCACCATTCTCCCACCTGTCTCTTCGTGCTTCTCCCTCTCTTCCTCTGTACCCTCGCTATCCCCTATAAGAACCCCTTTCGCCTATCACGTTTTCTCCCCTCCATCCTTGTCTTCACCCCTTTATCTCTCTCTCTTCCCTCCCTCTCCCGCTATCTCTCCCACACCCTCTCCTGTTCCTTCTCCACTCTAGCGCCCCCCCCTTCCCCTTTCCCCTCTCCTCTACCGCTACCCCTTCCTCCTCCCCTTCTCCCGTTTCCAGCAGCATCCCTTCCCCCTCCCCTTCTCCCGTCTCCAGCATCATCCGGAATGAATTGGCTTCCGGTCAGGTCCCCGAGGATTTAGTGGTCGCGCATCCAAATCCCACGTGACTCCGAAAGCAACACAGGATTATGTACCGGTAGCCGGAGAGGCGTCCAGGGGGAGGCGGAGGTCGGGCCGGGATCAGGGCCGGAAGCACAGGCTGTGAAACGATAATCCCATTAAACTAATTGGGAGGAGCCATCCGCTGAGCTTGTTGGCGGCGGCGGCGGCGGCGAGGCCCTTAATCAGGTTCCCCTGTTTATTCGCTGCCGTCGCCGTCGTGGCTGAAGTGGGGCCCGCTGTCGGAGGCTGGCTGCACACACACACACACACACACACACACACACACACACACACACACACACACACACACACACACACACACACACACACACACACACACACACACACACACACACACACACACACACACACACACACACACACACACACACACATACTTGCATGGCGCCGTGGTAGCATTCGCGGCCGCCACTTCGGCGGTCCGGGTTCAAATCCCGCCCTGGCCTGAAATTATTTCAGTATCGCTCCGCTGCGAGTCGTTACTCCAACTCTCGTGGGCGGGGAGTTGAGTGTGTGTGTGTGCGTGTAAGGTCACAGCATTACCAATAGATCGGTCATATATGAGATCTGAGGTCTCTTCCGGGACCCAAGACCACAAGACCATGTTGAATCACACACACACACACACACACACACACACACACACACACACACACACACACACACACACACACACACACACACACACACACACACACACACACACACACAGAGACACACACATACAATCACACACACACACACACACACACACACACACACACACACACACACACACACACACACACACACACACACACACACACACACACACACACACACACACACACACACACGGGATCCGAGACCACAAGACCATGTTGAATCACATACACACACGCACACACACACACACACACACACACACACACACACACACACACACACACACACACACGCACGCACACAGAGACACACACACACACACACACACACACACACACACACACACACACACACACACACACACACATCCTGAACATTCAGTTGATTTTATTTTTTCAGTTATATTATTTTATCTACTTTTTTATTTATTCATTTATTTATTTATTTATGATGTACCTGCAGTGTCGTTCTTTAACAGCTCGACGCAGCTAGATGCAGGATGTATCCGAACCTCAGAGTGAGAAGTTTAAATCCATTAATCCTCTAGGTCATTGGTTATTTACTTGTGATCCATTAGACACTTAATCGTCCGTAGGGGAGCCACAGGATGCCCCCCAAGGAGAGGGAAACACAGACCAAAAATTACCAGAAGTTAGTGGATGTATAGTGATTTTGCAGAAGGGATCTCTAGGAGGAGGATGGCAAACAATAATAAATAAAGTATAGGGTGTGTGACGAACGGCAGGCTGAGAGCCTCTGGTCTTGACCATTGGGTCCTGGGGTCCTTGGAGGTCTTTGTCATCTTCCAGGAGGGTCCATAGACCGAGAAGCGGATGCAGTAACCGACGTCAAACGATTTTATTCAGCGTTGAGAATTGCTTCTGAAGGCTGAGAAATAGTATTTCATAAGCCGGGTAGATTATCTGTTTTACAGGGGTAGGTCAATGTGAAGCGACCTTGTCCTTTTCTATTCCTGTGCCACCAGGCGATTTTATTTAGCTGAGGGGAACCTCCTTCTGCAGGGAAAGGATTCAAGACTAGCCTGTCTTGATTAAAGGATTAGATTGGAAACAGAGCGTGCAGCAGCAAGCTTGGAGGAAAATAATTTAGAAAACAGTTTTACTTCTTCGTTTTAGCGCGTGAAATATGTACTCGGAAGAAAATGTAAATAATAAGATATACCGATTTTCCTTAATGTGATATATTTCTTCCCTCTCTTGATAATCCAATTTCAGAAGATGTAGTCGAAGTACCTTGAGAAAAAAACATACATACAATACATATACACATTTGTTTGATATACAGAAACCTTCGTCAGAGCAATTGAGCTTCCTTGATGTTCGCCATTTGCAATTGTTTTATTTATTTATTTATTTTATTTTTGTTTATTTATTTATTTATTGCTGGTATGGTCATGTCAGTACCTGTAAATATATATTTTTTCAGCTTGGAAATATTGTTTCTTCAGGCTCATTCGTTTGAATAAATTATTGTGTTATTTAGCAAATACGTCGTCATGCCAGATGATAAATTATTATAACAGTAAATAGTGTTGTATGTATACCTCATTGAAAGGATAACTATGTTAGTTTGTGAATTGTTTGAATATACTGCCTAATGATTTGAATTTATATTTTATTTTGTTAATATTGTTACTCCATCGCCAAGTTGAGATGAACAAGCTGTTAAAGAAATTAACATTACCGTTTCCGCGCGAGACATTAAGTCAATTGTTCTGCGTTCATAAGGAGAGCACTGGCAGCTGGGACTTGCCATAAAGCTGCTAGATGCTTTCAACGTAATGAATTAAATCGGTTATTTTATACTCTTTAGGTCTGTAAATTAACAGAAGGACTCGTTATGCAGTTCTGATTCGGAATAAATATTCTTAGATCTTGTAAATGAAAAAGAATGGAGCATAGCCAGCAATCATTCACGTGAATATATATTAATTATAATACATTTTATTTTTATTTATTTATTTATTTATTTATTTATTTATTTATGCTTATTTATCTGATAGTAAAGTGAGATGACCAGCGTCTGAAGGCGAGAAGCTGAACGGGTGGCGGTTTGAGTTCCACTGAAGAGTCACCATGTGATCGCATCAGTTACGGGCATATGAAAATTTTTAGTCCCTCGAACTCCGAAAGGGACAATCATACGTGTACCTAGCCATATCGCAATGTTGGTCGTTTGATTTTTTGTCTAGTCTTGGTATTTGTTTCCCGTAGACTAAGTACGTGACGTCCTTAGAATATTTTTGTTGTGGCCGTATTGAAAGGGTTTGGGATTGCGTCTCCGTCCGGTGGTGTGCAGCTGCGCGATAGGAGGATTCGGGGTCGCGTTCTACATTGGGACAGAGATGATCGCCGACCAATAGCGCCCTTATTAAATCTCGCCACGGCGAGCAAGCGAGCGAGGAGGGCCAGGGACTTCACCATGCCGCCGCCTCTTCATGAAATGGAATCCTTCTGATTGTCCTTTTATTCAGCGTCTTCCTCTCTTTCTCTTGTTTTTCCTCTATCTACGTATGTCTATATATATTTTTTAATTTATTTTATTTATTTATTATTTATTTATTTATTTTATCATTAATGTATTTACTCGGTTGACCCCGGGCAGGTGAGGAATGAGGGCCCTTGGCGCCAGCTGTGCCAATAGGAAGTGATTGAAACATGGCAGCGGGCGACCGTAGACATTTTCATATGGCTGCCGTGGATGCGTTCATGATCGGAATGAGATGGATGTTTTATTAATATTATTTATGGATCAGCATTTACTGACACATTTACATACAAACATACACACACACACACACGCACGCACACACACACACACACACACACACACACACACACACACACACACACACACACACACACACACACACATAAACATGACTCGGTGGCACAGTGGTTAGAATTTCTGGCCGCCACTATGGTGGTCTTGATTCGAATCCCGCCCTGGCCTGAAATAATTTCAGTATCACTCTGCTGCGAGTCGTCACTCCAACTCTCGTGGGCGGGGAGTTGGATGTGTGTGTGCGTGTAAGGTCACAGCAGTACCCATAGATCGGTCATATATGAGCTCTGAGCTCTCTTTCGGGAGGAGAGTAGCTGTCGATCACGATTCCAACACGTGATCCAAGACCATTGTGAGTTACACACACACACACAAACAAACAAACAAACACACACACGAAGTTAAAGCCAAGTTTGACCGATGGAATCTCAGAAACGGAATTGCACAAGAGTAGCTCTTTGTCATACTTAGGTAATTAAAATTATGTAAATACAGACACACGCAAGCTGTCAGGGAGTTTCCGGCGCTGTAGAAGAATTTATCTTGTGTTGGAATTGAAATTGAATGGATGAGGAACAATAGATGATGAGTGCTTTGGCGGGACGGAACGGGGGCGGAGAGGAAGGTGCGAGCGAACAAATATGGCCGTTACAGCGACACACATAATGAAAACGGGGCTGGCGATATTATTGATAGTGGAAGTGATTTGTCTGTTGGGAGCGTCGATGGTGGTGGTGATGGCACTGGTGGTTGCATTGGTAGTGGATGTGGTGTTGAGAATGGTTATGGTGGAGGTGGTGGTGACGGTGATTGAATTGATAATGATAGTTATGATGATGGGGGTCATAGAGAGGGTGATGGTTGTGGTGGTGGTTTTGGTGGTTGTGGTGGTGATGTTAGGTTGTGGTGATGGTGATGATGGAGGTAGTGGTGGTGGTGTTTACGGTAGTGGTGGAGATAAACTTTGATAAGTAAGAGGAGGAGGAGGAGAGGACTTAGGAGTCTCGACTTCGAGTGTCGAGTTCGAGAGATCAAGAAGTTCCTCTGCCGTTAGGAACTCATTTCCTTAATCCCCTCTAGCGACTGCCTGAGGCCCTCGTCGTAAGAATAAATTCATTAGGCGGCTGCCAGAGGGCAACTTCAAGAAAATTGCGATAATGGAGGAAAAGGGGGGTTATTCAATATCAGTTTTAATACTTAGGTTTCATAGGATTTCCTTGATCTGACTGGAATAGCCAGAATCCAAATAAACGAGATGGAACATTGCGCCAAGTGCAGCCAGCTGGTTAATTCACTTGCCTTGGGAGTGAGGGAGGGTAAGGGAAGGGGAGGGGGAGGGGAGGATCCAATGGATTCGTATTGCTAATCGTTTGAAATGGGTAGAGTCTCGTAAAACGCTAAACTCGCTCATCTTGCCAGTTAATGAGGATCGAGATCCCGCCAGGACGACCCCAATTCCTCTCGGCCAACGTCCGTTAATTTTTGAAATGTTTGAATCTAACTTTTTTTTTTCTAACTTTTTTTTCCGCATGGGAGAATGAGACGCTTTGACGTCATCCTGTTTCCGTTGGGTCTGGGGCCTCAAAGTGGCTACTTCAAGGCATTTTCTCTTTTTCTCGCTCTGTCTCTCCCTTGCATTTGAGATCATACTGTCCACTTTCATTATTATGATTTCAGTAATTGTTTTACTGTCACAAAAACGCGCGCGAACTCACACACAACTGCATACACAAGCGCGCGCACACACAGACACATACACGCATACACGCACGTGTGTACACAAATGTATATATATATAATGTGTAATGTATATTCATGGATGTGTTTGAGCATGTATGTAAGATTTCATTGGCAGAAAATTAGGGTTGCTCAGCCTGTTATCATTTTGTAAAGGAAGAACGACGACGATACGAATTTGTTGCTTTCAGTGTCCGTCCGGTTTTCACGGGCGTATTTCGTTGCCAGAAAGTCTCCCCCCCTCCCTCCACTCCTCTCCCCTTGGGGAAGAGGGGATTCTGTTGCTGCTGCTGCATTCCCGGACAGCTCCGAAATTAGCGCAAAAATCCCTCTGGGATCGGAAGTGGAGAAGCGGGGAATGTTCGGACCTGTGATGGTGCGTCGGTCTCCCGGCTGCCGGAGAAGCCAAGTTACGGAATCCTGGACCCGCCTTTTTTATACTTGTGGGCCCAACTGTTTGTATATCTGCCCTTTACCCATCTGCATTGTGTGTGTGTGTGTGTGTGTGTGTGTGTGTGTGTGTGTGTGTTTGTGTGTCGATATTTTATATGAAAACGTACACACGGTCTCTGTCTGTTTTACGTACACCAACACGTTCTCGCACACGCGCACGCTCTTTGTTATATAAGGCAAAGCTTTGAGGAGAACTGTTTTCACTCATGGCTTTCCACATTTGATTCTCGCGGAAAATGATAAGAGCTTCCGCCGGTCTCTATCCTGGCATCCCGTCCCGTCCCGTCTCAGATCGGAAGCGTGAGGATGCGTTTTCGATGTACAGGGTCCCCAGATGTAAGAAGGGTCCCCGGTGAAGTGATAGTTTTTCTTTATGTCTCTGTATAGTGTGTGTGTATGTGTGTGCGTGTACGTGTGTGTTTGTGTGTGCGTGTTCGTGTGTGTGTGTGTGTGTGTGTGTGTGTGTGTGTGTGTGTGTGTGTGTGTGTGTGTGGAGAGAAATAGAGAAGATAAAAGGGAATGTTACCGTCTATGCGTTCATATTCTTGTTAAATTAGGAAGAACATTAAAAAGTTAAGCTCGGAGTTTATATATTCCTCATGTTTTGAAGCTTTACCTTTGTCACAATGTATATATTGATTGTGTGAGTGCATGAAAGTGTGTATATATTTATATATATGTATATATATATAAATATATATTATATATATATATATATATATATATATATATATATATAAAAGCGCTGAAACTATCAGTTGTTTTAAGAAACACTCACACAACTTTATGGATGGGGATGACAGGTGGTGATGGATACGGAGCTGCCTAGTGTAGGCCTTATGGTCTCTTGCAATCTCCTACATTCTTATGTTCTTATGATATGTGAGATAGCTTTAGCAAAGAGTAAGGATGTTTTTTTTTTTTTGGCCTTTATGGATTTGGAAAAGGTTTATGACAAGGTGGATAAAAAAGCACTGTGGAAGGTTTTGCAGATTTATGGGATCGGAGGAAAGCTGTTGCTGGTAGCCAAGAGTTTTTACAAGAGAAGTAGACGCCGTGTTAGAATTGGAAATGGAGAGAGTGAGTGCCAGGGATGTGTCATGTCGCCATGGCTTTTCAATATGTACATGGATGGGGGTGGTGCGGGAGGTAAAGGCGAGGGGAGATGATTAAAGATATTTGAGAAATGTGGGGGGGGAGTGAACCAGTTGTTGTTTGCTGACGACACTGCGCTTGTGGCAAGATCACGGGGGGATGGTTAAGAGAGTTTGTGACGAAGTTTAAGAAGGTGTGCGAAGGAGGAAGTTGAAGGTAAATGTGGGTAAAACTAAGGTATTTAGATGTACAAAGGGAGACGATGGCAGCAATTTGGAAGTGAGTATTAGAGGAGAGAGGTTGAAGGAAGTGGAGCTTTAGGTACTTGGATTTGCATGTGGCAGAAAAGGGAGGAATGGAGGTGGCGGTAAATTGTAGACTGAGAGAAGCAAATAAGTGCCTTGGGGGTGTAATTAGAAATAGACATTTGGGAATGGATGCTTAGGAGATTGTATGAAGGAGTGATTGTGCCGTCAGCACAGTATAGGGCAGAGATGTAGAATATAAGGGAGGCAAAGAGGAAGAATTTAAATGTATTTGAAATAAATTTGAGAACTATGGTAGGGGTTACAAGGTTAGACAGAGAGAGAAACGAGGCGGTGAGGAAAGCAGGGTTGGAAAAGGAGATGACAGATAGGGTTGAGGAAAGAGTATTGGGATAGTTTGGACCCATGAAAAGAATGAGTGCAGAAGGATTAGTAAAAGAAGTGTGGAAGGGAGAGGTATATGGAGTGAACATTAGGGGGCGACCGAAGATGAGATAGATGGGGTGAAAGAGACGTTGACCAAGAGGGGGATGTCTGTTTAGGAAGGGAGAAGACAGAAGATAGGGGTGAGTGGAGAATGGGTATGTATGGATGATACTATGATGAATGGAAGGGAGTGGGTGAGGGTGGGGTAGGTTAGGGAGTGGTTATGTGTGAATGATATTTTGACTCAGCCCGAAAGGATTCCCCCACCCCCGTCTTCAATGTTTCTGCATGAGTGGACGAATAGGGGAGTGGGGTCGCCGAATAAATGAAGCGGTCTTGCTTTGGATGTGCTGTGTCTTGCTGCATTGTTTCTGACCCAGGGCGGTGGGCGAGATGCAGAAGATGACCCATCGTCCATGAGGAGCCAAGATGAGAGGGAGGGAGGGGTAATGGATGGGAGTGGAGTAGGTGAGGATGAAATGGGTGGGCGTGGAATTATATATATATATATGAGACTACATTCAGTCCCCCTTTCAGGTGTACCCAGGTACTTGCTTTCGGTCAGAGTATAGTATATTGTATAGGTGGCTTTTGGAAAGGGGTTGTGCTCTCCTGTCCTGTACAGCTGTTGACTTCTCGGGGCTCGTTGAAGGTCGGGCTCAGCGAGCGCTTGCCACAATGCTGTTGGGATCTGCACTGCGTCTTTCGAAAGCTGAAGGGGGAAGAGGAGGAGGAAGAAGACTTTTGGTCATCTTGAATGAACGTGAGATGAATACAGTTGACGTTTTTATTTTATTTTTTCTTTGTTTCTTGCTATACCTTGTCACCATCATATTGTCTCGCACATTTTTTTCTATATATGTATGTTTTACAGTATATATTTTCTTCCTTTTCGCCGCCTTCGTGATCTTGCTTTCACGCTTGGCTGCTACTGAGGGGTTCACCTTTGCCCACTCTGCTTAGACGAGTGGTGAGTGGTGGTGCAGGACTCGAACTCGGGTCTGCATGGGGCGAAGTACGTCTGGAACCAGCCGGACATTTGGCAGAGGCCCTCATATTTTTCCCCTGTCTTCTTTCTTCTTTTTCTCTCTTTTTTTCATGTCTTTGCCTTCTTATTTTTCATCACCCTCCTGCAGACACCGTTTTACTTCGGTTTTATGACCAAAAGAACGACCGTCCTCCCATTTCAGAGTCGTCCTCCAAGTTGCAGGACCTCACCGTCCTCCTCCTCCTCCTCCTCCTTCTCCTCCTCCTCCTCCTCTTCCTCCTCCTGCTCCTCCTCCTCCTCCTCTTTCTCTTCCACTTCCACCTTCGTGAGTGTTGCGTGTTGTCGTTCCCCTCTCTAATCGAAGCTGGGGGACTTCGACTGGGGAGATAGAGGGAATGGGAGGCACTTGCTAACGAGTCTGGAGAGCATCTTCTGGGTGCTTAGATTTTGGAGGTAATGAGCCTGGGGGCTCTTCTTCCGGGTTTCTTTAGGGTCGGATAGTAAATGTCGTCTTGCTCTCTTTCTCTCTCTCTCTCTCTCTCTCTCTCTCTCTCTCTCTCTCTCTCTCTCTCTCTCTCTCTCTCTCTCTCTCTCTCTCTCTCTCTCTCTTTCTCTGTCTACGCACGTGCACACACACATACACACACGCACACTAACTTCATTGACATTTTTCCTAATCATACTTTTCTTTTTTCATTTAATGCGAAAAAGTGTAATGTCAAACAGGCCCTCAAAGTCTTCAACAATACTTTTTCATATTATTTCTGAGGTTCGTTTTATTCCCAGATATAACACTAAAAAGAATTCTAGGAACGTTGTGTCCGTGTGTGTGTGTGTGCGTGTGTCGTGGGTGACTCGTCCATGCCCGCATGGCCATACTCGCGTTCTTATTGACATCAGGTCCTCATTCTCCTCTTCCTTCTCATTCTCTTCCTTCTCATCCTCTTCCTTTTCATTCTGTTCCTCCTTAACCTCTTCCTTCTCATCCTCGTCCTCCTCTTCTTCCTTCTCTTCCTCCTTCTCCTCATCATCTTCTCTCGTTTCCTCCTATTTCTGGTGGTCACTTTCAACTTCGACTCCCTCTCCTTTCTACTGCCCTCCTTAAATCTCTCCTTGACTACCTCTGTGAATACCTATTCGGTGCCGTATAATCCCCCAAGGAAAGAAGCGCTGGTTATCGCCGACGATACACTAGTGTTCCTCTTCTTCCTTCTCCTCCTCTTCCTCCTCCTCCTCTTCTTCTTTTTCTTCTTATTCAAATTTCTTCTTCCCCTCCTCCTCTTCCTCCTCCTCCTCCTCCTCCTCCTCCTCCTCTTTGTTGCTTACACATTAACACATGAGCTCTTCAGTCTCATTCTCGTCTGGCTCCACCTGGCCTTGGGTTCGATTCTCACAGGCTACCAGTGACGGCCGCTTGCCCTCTCTCTCTGCCCGAGCCTTTGGGCCGCAGCGTCGAAGCGCCTCCCGCCGTAAGCTTTTCTCTCCTTCGGAGCTTTTGGGTCGTTTCTGGAAGCGTCTCAGGTTCAGTCGGACAGATGCGACCGACCAATCCTGAGACTTTCTGGGATTTGGTCGCTCCTCTCCCCCCCTCTCTCTCTTTCTGTCTCTCTCTTCTCTCTCTCTCTCTCTCTCTCTCTCTCTCTCTCTCTCTCTCTCTCTCTCTCTCTCTCTCTCTCTCTCTCTCTCTCTCTCTCTCTCTCTAGTTTGCTTGAGCGCTGGTGAAAATGACATAGGTAAGTTAGGGAGTGAGGAATTGTTTGCGCGCTTCTGGGATGTGCTAGATAAGATTAGGAATAAAGGAGGGGTTTCTGTTGTATGTGGAATCCTTCCGAGGCGTAGAGTTGGAGGCATGTGGCATTCCAGGGCTATTGCAATGAATTTGAGGCTGGTAAAATATTGTAAGGCCAATAGATGATCATTTGTCGACAACTGGGATTGCTTTTATGGTAAGAATCATCTATATACAAAGGACGGGGTGTACCTGTCGCCCAGAGTATTCCAGCTCCTTGCTGAATCCCTTGAGCGAGAAGTAGGCATCCTGCAAGGTTTTCCGGGTAGATTACGTGGGAGTCGGGGGGAGGGGGATAAGTATCTAAATATAGTTTAGGCAATAGAAACAGCTCAGAGAGGAACTGTGAAAAGAACCACCAAATCAGGTGGAGGGAAGGTAAACTAAAAGTTTACTATACAAACAGCAGAAGTGTAATAAATAAAATTTCTTTACTGCGAGGTGAAGCATGCGTAGAGAGATTTGATATTATAGCTATTACAGGATCCTGGATCAATATGGTGGCTGATAGACATTTCCTTCCGGAAATCGAGATAGAAGGATATAAGTTTTTTTCTTCAAAAGGACAGGGTTGGCAGGAGTGGGGAAGGAGTGGCACTTTTCGTTAAAAATACAATATCCTGTATTAACAATTCGATTAAGGAAGAAGATAATACGAAATCTGTTTGAATGGAGATTATAGGCAAGAATAAGAAACTTATTATTGGCATCCTATATACATCTTCTAACCTCAGCAATGAGCAGACTGATCCCCTGATTCATGAAAAGTAAGAGATAGTCTAGGCTCTAGCGATCATCAAAAAATAAGATTTAATAATATTTGGGAAGAATTAGAAAGTACGAATAATGTTCACGTACCGGACTCCAGGAGAGCCAATTTTGATATGATGAGAAAGTATATAAGACATTTGATCACTTACGGGACCAACCCAGGGGGCTGTGATGGGGTCAGATACACGATCAGTCCGGACGTCATCAGCGCGGTCAGCGGTTGGGTCACGGATGGTATGTGTACCTTGGGTAAGGTCACTTCCGGGCGCGAGGTCAACAGCCAGGTCAACAACTTGGATGAAATGTATAGTAACCTAACATATTCAATTATAAATGCACAAAAAAAATTCATTCCCCTCAATTCAATACGGAAGAATAATAATGCTTCCAAATGGATGACGGACAGGCAAGAAAAGGAGATCGGAATGAAAGGAGGGCTTTACGTAAAAATAAAAAACGGGGAAACAACACCTTAGATCCAAATATAACGATATTGCAAAACTGGTTAACAAGAATACTCGCACAGCTAAACGTAACTATGAAATTAAGGTTTCCAGACAAGCTAGATCCAACCCAAATGGCTTCTTTCATATCTACAGAAAAAATAAGGAAAGAATAGGTCCAGTTCAAAATTACGAAAATGTCATGATGGAATCGGAGGAAAAAATGAGTGAGGCGTTTAACAAATATTTTCTCTCAATGTTCACTAAGGAGAGGTTAGATAAGGTACCTGACTGCGATTCGATTTTCAGTGGGGATGAAGAAAGTAGACTAATATCAGCATTAGTAAGTTAGAAGAAGTCAAGCAGATTGAAAGACTTAAAGCTACAAAATCCATGGGTCCAGACGAAATTTTTCCGAGAGTGCTAGAGTGTAAATTTGAAATCTGCTACTAGTTAACAGAAATAGATTACAAGTCGGTAGACATTGGTTTTGTGCCAATTACTTGGAGGCAGGCAAACGTTGTTCCTATTTTCAAAAAGGGAGATAAATCGTCTATATACAACTACAGGCCAATCAGTTTGATATCAGTTATAGATAAAATGCTTGAATCAATAATAGTTAATCAACTCAGAGAACACATCGAGAGACATAATTTGATTCGTGACACACACAGCATGGTTTCTCCAAGGGAAAGTCGTATGTGACTAATATTCTATCCTTTTACACTAAAGTATATAAGGCGTCAGATAACAATGATAGTTACGATGTTATTTACCTTGACTTTGGGAAAGTGTTCGACAAGATGCCCCACCAGAGACTACTAAATAAAATCAAAGGGCATGGCATAGGATGAAAAGTGTTAGAATGGATTAGAGCTTGGATCAGTGACAGAAAACAGCGGTTCACCATAAATGGTGTAAAATCCAGGTGGGGGAGTCTTTCTAGTGGGGTCCCCAGTGCTCGATTTTGGGTCCCTTATTGTTCATTATGTACATAAACGATGGATAATGGAATTAATAGTGATGTTAGTGAGTTTGCGGACGACACTAAAATAGACTCTGCGGGATAATCTTAACAAATTGTCCACATGGTCGGTGAAATGGCAAATGAACTTCAATATCTCAAAGTGTAGCGTGATAAACGTAGGGCTACTCAACCCCAAAAATAGATATAACTTAGATAACACATTTTTATAGAAAACTGAGTGCGAGAGAGACTTGGGAGTTCTAGTGAGTCCTGACCTTAAATCCAGGAAACAGTGCATTAGCGCCGGGAATAAAGCAAACAGAGCATTAGGTTTCATTGCTAGTACGGTTACGAATAGAACTGCAGAGGTAATTAACAAACTCTATCTATTGTTAATTAGACCCATTCTTGACTATGCAGTACAGTTTTGGTCTCCGTGTTATAGAATGGACATGAATTCACTAGAATCAGTACAGAGAAGAATGACCAAAATGATACATGGGCTCAGAAATTTACCTTACGAAGAGAGGCTTCAACACCTTAACTTACACTCTCTGGAAATACGCAGAGTGCGGGGTGATCTAATAGAGGTGTTTAAGTGGATCAAAAGGCTTTAACAAGGGTGACTCAAACAAGGTCATCATATTTAGACGACAGTAATGGATTTAAACTGGACAAGTTTAGATTTAAGAAGGAAATAGACAAGAATTGGTTTACTAATAGGGTGGTCAACGAATGGAACAGACTTAGTAACTATGTAGTGAGCGCTGAAACTGTCAGTTGTTTTGAGAAACGGTTAGACAACTTTATGGATGGGGATGACAGGTGGTAATGGACATGGAACTGCTTAGTGTAGGCCTCATGGTCTCTT
>NC_134777.1:76638634-76643634 GCF_046742065.1 Oratosquilla oratoria
GACAGGAGGCGCTGAGTAGCTTTGGCCGTAGCCGTTCTCTTTGCCCTGTTATGTATCATGTGCTTTGGGGTCTGTTGTGACAGGAGGGAAGAATCACTGCTAGGGGGAATCGCAGGGGTGTACAAGACTTAAAACCACGTCTCTTGGAGGAAGCAAGACTCCTCTATTCCCCACCCCCCCACACACACATACACACACACACACACACACACACACACACACACACACACACACACACTTACGATTGCACCCCGAGCACAGCTGTGAAATATAGTTGGATATTACTTTTCGCCCTCCCCATGGGGGCTAAATCTATCTCTCCCACCCCCCTCCAAGAAGAAGGTGGGGGGAATAGGGAGGGGGTTGTGGGTATTGGAGGGTTATAGGGAATTAGTGGTGGTGGGGAGAAGAGTGGGAAAAGTAAGAGTGTAAAGAGGAACTAAGGTTGGTGGTAAGGGGGATTAGTAAGGGAAAGGAAGTGAGAGGGGGTGAAGGGCAGGATTTGACAAAGGGTAGAGGGAGGAAGGGTGGATTAACGAAAGGCTGGAGGACGAATGGGGAAGGGGCGATGAAGAGGAGGTGAAAAAGGATGTGAAAAGGGGTGGTGAAGGGGATGGGGGGGTGAGTTGCAGCCAGGTTGGGTTGAGAGACGGGGAGGGGGAGGGGGAGATGAACGAGGGATGCTGTAGGCTTTCCCCCTCTTCTTCCCGTCTTTCTCCCCTTTTCCTCCCCTCTTCCCCCCTTTCCCTCTCCTCCCCCTCTTCCCCCTTTTCTCCATCTTCCTTTTCTTCCTCCCTCTTCACCCTCCTCCCCCTCTTCCTCCTCTTCTCCATCTTCCTCCGTCCTTATCCACCTTTCTCCCCTCTTCCACACCTCTTCCTTCCCTCTTTCCCCTACTTCCCCCTCTTCTTCCCCTAGCCCCCGTACATACAGACTGCCTCCATTCACTTTTGTGATTTGCTTATTTCAAGCGTAAAATACGACATCCGATAGAATATTTCACTCACGGAGTGAATGGTCTCCCCCCCCCCTTTTTACATATACTCTTATATCTGGTCTCCCTTTTTTGGAGGCGGAGGGTGGTGGTAGGGTGGGATGGGGGTCAGCTTCTTCTTTTCTTCTTTTTCTCTCTCTTCTCTTTTTTCAGTCACATTTTCGCGGAAGAACTATTTATTTCTTTGGGTGAAAGAGAGCGCCATTTTACTCCCGTTCCAGTAACCAACCCGACCAAAAGAAAACGGGTTTGTGTGCTCAAGGACTCCGAGGCGTGCGTGCAAGTGAGCGAGGGAATACAGTGTTTGTGCGTGCGTGCGTGTGTGTGTGTGTGTGTGTGTGTGTGTGTGTGTGTGTGTGTGTGTGTGTGTGTGTGTGTAATTCACCACGGTCTTGGATCAGGTGTTAGGCTCGTGATAGACATATATTCCCCCGTCGGATGAGAACTCAGAGCTCATGTATGGCCTGATCTATAGATAATGTTGTAATCACACACACACACACACACACACACACACACACACACACACACACACACACACACACACACACACACACACACACACACACACAGAGCTCCATGCATACCAGAGTTGGAATGTCGGCTCGAAGTACAGCGGTGATGAAAATGTTGAACTCTAGGTGGGACGCGATCATAGGGCTCTGTCACACCAAGCTTATGACCTGTTTCCGACCACCTTGGACGGACGGTGGCACGCTTGTTTCTCTCACTCATGGTTAGCGCCAGCTGGCTATTTCATATTCATCTTCATGACGGGGGAGATTCATTCCAATTGCAGTATTGTCCTGAATTCTTTTTTATAAACCGAGGAACAGCACAAATCAGGCTGGTCGCCGGTTGTAGGTAACAGGTCATGAGCTTCGTGTGACTGGGCCCTAATATTGATGAATTTAGCGGTCGAACACAGTAGCACTGCACCGTTGAAACGTGTGTACGTGTGTGTGTACGTGTGTGTGTGTGTGTATGTGTGTGTGCGTGTGTGTGTGTGTGTGTGTGTGTGTGTGTGTGTGTTTGTGAGGGAGTGTGTGAGGTCTCTAATTGCTCGACCTCCCTGAGGTCAGAATCCTTCATCTTCGTGTCGCACAAACTTCGATTTTGAGATATCAAACGTGATCCAAATGAAGTGTATCTAATAATATAGAGGTTTCCGTCCGCGTAGGCCTCGAGTGTTATGTAATTTTCAGAGGGCGTGCAGAGTCACGCAACCCGAGTGTGTAGGGTTGACATTTACACGACGTTCAACGTTACGCACCGTGTCCCATCTCTCTTCTCTCTCTCTCTCTCTCTCTCTCTCTCTCTCTCTCTCTATATATATATATATATATATATATATATATATGTATGTATATATATATGTATATATATATATATGTACATATATGTACATATATATATATATATATATATATATATATATATATATATATATATATAATATCTTTCTCCTCTATCTCTCTCCCTCCCCCTCCCCCTCTCCATCTCTCTTCTCTTTCTCTCCCTCTCTTTTTATCTCTTCTCTCTCTCTCTCTCTCTCTCTCTCTCTCTTTCTATTTATCTATCTATCTCTATCTCTCTCTCTCTCTCTTTCTATTTATCTATCTAACTCTATCTCTCTCTCTGTCTCTCTCTCTCTCCCTCCCTCTTTCTTTCCCTCCCTCCTCTCTCTCTCTCTCTCTCTCTCTCTCTCTCTCTCTCTCTCTCTCTCTCTCTCTCTCTCTCTCTCTCTCGGTTTGTAGCTTTTCTTAAGTCGGACGAGCTGACGATGAGCTTGTTATAAGAGGCAGGTAAGAGTCTGTGGGGATCGAGTCGAGGAGTAGGGGGGGAGCGATGTAAGGAAGGAAGGAAGGGGAAGGCAAAGGTCGTTGAAGGAGGGAAGGATATGAAAGGCTGAAAAAGAGAGAGGAAAAAGAGTGAGCAAAGCAGAAGGAGAGGGGGGAGAAGAGAGGAACAGAGAGAGTACGGTGGGGGAGAGGAAAATGGAGAAAAATGTATCGTTAAAGAAGAGGAATGACACTGAAAGAAAAATGTGGACATGTTTTAAGCAATTAAGGAAGTAGAGGAGGAGGAAGTAAGTTCGATTGGTGGCGGTAGTAGAGGAAGAGATGGAGACGGAGAGGAAGAGGAGTAGGAGGAAGTGGTCCACTGGCGATAGTTGTGGAGGAAAAGCTTGTGTGGGTGTAGAGGAGAAGGTGGCTACTGCCGTAGCGGACAAGGTAAAGAAGAAGAGGTAGGAGGAGGAGGAGGAGAAGGGGAGGTGACGATAAAAGGTAGAGGACGGGGAGGTAATAGTGTTAATGGTAGCAGGTTTGCCAGAGGGAAGAGTCGGGGTTGTGTTGGTGGATGGGGTGGAGGGCGAATGAGAGAGGTGAAGAGGAGAGGGAAAAAGAAGAGGAGGAGAGTACGGCGGGTAAGGAGAAGGGAGTAGAGGACGAGGAGGAGGAGGAGTAAGAAGGGGAGGAAAAGTGGATCTTTTTAAAGTTCACGGTGGAGGAGGAAGAGGAAGAAGAGGAGAATTCCAGGTCGACAAAGAATCTAGGGTCCTTAATGTCTTCCAGGTTTGACCTGACGAGGCCGTCGCTCTGTGTGTGTATGTGTGTGACTTTGCATACGAGACCTATGGTGGGTGGGAGAAGGAGGCGAGGGAGGAAGGTTAGGGAGAAAGAAGTTACGAGATCGAGAGAGTGGGAGACGGTGTTGGAAGAAAGCTTGTGTATAATCTCGTGTGTGTTTGTGTGTGTGTGTGTGTTTGTATGTGTGTACATATATTGTATGTGTATGTTGTTTGTATTTGTTGGTGGGGATGTGGTTCCCTATGGGCTTGGATCATAAGCTGGACTCGTGATCGACAACTATTATCCTCCCGAATGAGAGCTCCATAGCTTATATATAACCTCGTTTTTGGGTAGTGATGTGACCTTAGACACACACACACAGATACACACACACGCACACACACACACACACACACACACACACACACACACACACACACACACACACACATACACTTACCTACTGGGAAGTGCACTTACAGTGATGTGTTTGTGTGTGTGCTTGTATGCGTGTATGTATATGTGCTTATGTTTGTGTGTATGAATGATTGTGTGTGTGTGTGTGTGTGTGTGTGTGTGTGTGTGTGCGCGCGCGCGAAAGGATAACGAAGACCAAGATAGTGAAGAAAGGAGGGAGGGAAGAATCCCAACAACCTGAACTCCACAAGACCTCCACACGACCTCCACAAGTCAAAATGAAGGGAGGCGAGAAGAAAAATGGGAGGAGGAAGTGGAGTGGCCATGCATAGCCAACCGAAGCCCCCGCAGTAAAACGTGAAGGTAGTCGGAATGGAGGCATGGAGGGAGGGAGGGAGGGTAGGAACTTTGGCTCGGGGACCGAAATATAGAAGGAAGCGTCACTCCTAGTGGATGGAGGTTTAGGATGGAGTAGGTTCGGGAAGATGATTTTCGCCTCGCATGGGATCGCCTCGTCTGAATAAAATCACCTGACGGCAGCCTGAATCGATGTACATCGTAAACCGGAGCGAAATATTGAAGTGAGGTAATTGTAACTCCTGCGTTTCGCTGGGGACTCCCCTCGGGTGAATAAAATCGCCTGGCGGTAGGCAGTAGACGTGGACACGTCGTGGGTAACAGTGCCAGGGTCAAGGGGGGAGGCACTTGTTGATGGTGGACGGTCTCTGGCACTCGAGGACCAGCCCGAGAGGAGGAAGTAATTCCCTGTCGAGCCTCGACCCCCTGATGGAGGACGGGTAGGAGAGCCCGGCTAAGTAGAGGATCGTGAGTGTTGGAGGGCCGACGCTCTCGAGGGAGAAGCCCCTCCCACTGGGATAGGTTATTCATAATGGAGGTGGGGTGGAGATGGAGGGGAGGGAAGGCGTTATGTATGGATGGAGAGATGGGAGGGAGGGAGTTAGGACTTTGGATGGAGGGTCATTCAAGAGGTGAGTTGAAGATGGAGGGTAGATGGA
>NC_134777.1:76648634-76688634 GCF_046742065.1 Oratosquilla oratoria
AGTCGCTGTTACTCCGGGGTAAGTTGACGGTAAGTTGGAGAAACGAAAAGGAGAGTTGATGAGAGAGATGGGAGACGAGTGGATTGAAGACAGGAATCTGAAAGGGATCGGAGGCAACATTCGAAAAAGAATGAAAGTAGAGGAGGAGGAGGAGTAGGAGGAAGGAGGGAGTGGTGGGTGTTGGTGAGGTGCAGCTTATGAAAAGCTTTTCTGAGTCTGGCAGATGGAAGTGTTGTTATTAATGGCTGGAATTATTCCCAAACTATAGAAAAGACGAGGGAGGGGAGAGGAGGATATAGTGCTTAGTAAGAGGGAGGGAGGGTGGGGATAGGGTGAGGGATGGGAGGAGGCGAAGGGAGGGTAGAGGAGGGGAGGGAGGAGGTGCCTCCTTTTAGAAAGAGAAGAGGAAGGGGAGGTGCGGGAAGAGGAAAGGAAGAAAAATGCCTTTGGTAAGAGGAAGCGGGAAGGAATTAACTTGAAGAAGGGGGAAATAGGGTGTTGGAGAGAGGAAGAGGACATTGAAGGAGAAGAAGGGGTTGTTGATACGGTAGGGTGGCTGTACTTAGAAGGAGAGGAGGAGGAGGAAGAGGCTGTGAAATAGGTGGAGGAAAAGAAAAAGTGAAAGGAATTGAGGTGGAGAAGTAGTGGCAGGAGGAAGGAAGAAGGAGGAGGAAGGGAAGGAAGGTTAGGGTTTAGGAGAGGAAGAGTGACTTGAAGTGATGGATATGGGTTTGGAAGGATGGTAGATTGGCCAGGTTATGTATGTAAGAGGGAAAAGGAGGCGGAGGAGGAGGCTGTGCGAATTTCAGGGACAAGAAGACACACGAACAAAATGTGGGAGAGAAAGAGAGAACAATGAGCCGGAGGAACTTGATATAAAGACCCCACCCTCCACCTTCAGTCTGAATGAAATCGTCTGGTCATAGCCAGAATGAAATCTCAGGTGCACCAGCGTGTTGACGGGGACAAAGTTGTCTTTAATTCCTTCCTTACCCCCTCGTCGTTGGACGAGGATGAAGGAGGGAGGGAGGAGGGATGTTTGATAAAAAGGCACATAACTCGGAAAAGGAATAAAAAAAGATGGAGGTGTCAGCTGGAGGGTTGGGTGAGGAGGGAGGAGGTGTTGGTGGCGGAGGTGGTGGTGGTGAAGGAGGAGAAGGTTGGTAGATTGTAGATGCAACCATTATTTGTTTATTTGTTTGTTTATTTCATCTATTAATAAACCTACATATTTGGAAGAGTGGCCGCAAAGGGCCCCTTCTGTAAGAATTCGCCTTGCTTGCGCTGATGGCGTTATCAGAAGCGTACTGTCTCACATTCGCTGACTTGTGGGTTCGAATCCCGCACCCTTCTCCGATTCCCACCAATGACTGTTTCCTCCCCACTCCCACAGCAGTTCCCAAAGCGCACGAAAGGGCAAAGGCGACGTCTTCAGCCGCAGTTACTCAGCGCCTCGTGGCGTAGGATCTTGACCTTCTCCTTGTATTCGAGTTGGAAGTCAAACAGGTGGAAATGGTGTGTCAACCTCCCCTCGCTACAGATTTGGGTGCCACGGAGATGAATAAAATCACCTGGCGGCAGTCAGACTAGAAGAAAACGTGCTATCAGTCAATCTTGTGGTGGTACACTTCTTAGATTTTATTCTGTGTAATATTTAGGGGTGCCGTCATACGATTAATTCAGTTACTGTGAAGAGCCCACCCACCCTCCTCCTCCCCCTCCTCCTTCTCAGCGTGGCAGAGAAGGAGGAGTGGGAAAAGCAAGAAAAAGAAGAAGAGGATTAGGCGAACGAAAAGAAGGAAGAGGTTAGAGATGGCGGAAGGGGAAGGTATGCATGGGGGTAGTTAGCCAAGCAGAAGAGGAGGAAGAAGGGGAAGAAAGAGAGGAAGGTGAGTGGGTGGATGAAAAGGAGGAAGAGGAAGACGGGGGATAGATGTCTGAAATGGAAGGAGGAGAAGGAATTGTTGATGAAAAGAATTCGAGACAAAACGATTGGAGAGTAGGAGGAGGAGGAGGAGGAGGGAGGAAAGATAGAGGAAAAAGAGAAGGAGGAAGGAGAGATATAAGAAAAAGAAGGGGATGAGAAGGCATGCGAAAGGGAGTGTGGCATAGGACGTGGAAGTAAAGAAGTGAAATAAGAAAACAAGCCAATTGGCAAAAAGGAGGAGGAGGAGGAGACAGAACGTGGAGGGTAAAAAAAATCAGAAAATTATTTTTTTTCTCAATACGCAAGAGAAAAGGAACAGAGACAGACTGACAGGCAGACAGAAAGAAAAGTGACGAATAGATACAGACAGAAGGGAAGTGAGTGTACACAGACGTTTAATAAACAAACAGAAGTCTTCAGACAAAGACATAGGAGAGTGGTGAATGTCCTAACAGACATACAGACAAAATGGGAGTTTAAGGGAGTGACGAGGGAGGATTACATGCAAGTACTGACGAAGGGAATTGAGCTGATGACGTCATATTTTGACGTAGTTATGACGTCATAGATTGGCGACTGAACATAGTTACGATGCCATCGTACTACGTGAGTGGAGGGAAACTACAACTACATATCACTTGTTTTCTCAACGTAGTGAAGAGAGTAGTCTTCAATAGGTTAGCTCAGTAATAGAATCGCTGTACGTTAGCCAAAATAAAATCAGTAGATAATGCCATCGGTTTGTTTACTTCCTGCCGCCGGTAGGCGATTTTATTCGCCTCCGTGACCCAGCACCCCCCCCCCCACTCGCCCCCAGGGAGAAAGAAAGAGAGGAGTGCAAGAAAGTGAGGATAAAGTGAGTCGAAAACATGGAAGAGGGGAAGGGACAAAATATTAATACTTGTCAGAAGGAAGGGGAAGGCGGGGGCTCGTGGAGGACGCGAAAACGGAAGAAGAAAAAACGAATAGTAGGTAGGTCGCGAAGGCGAGTCAGAACAGGAGAAAATGGGAACCGAAAAACGGAAACATTGCATAGAAAACGGGGGTCGGTGGCGAGTCAAAACGGAAGAAGATAAGAGAAAAGGAAGACGTTACGAAGAAAATGGAAGGCAGTTCGGTCGCGAAGGCGAGTCAAACCGGGAGAGAATGGGAAGAACAGAAAACGTAGACGCCGTATAGAAAATGAAGGACGGTTAGGTAACGAAGCAACCGATAAGAGGGAAATGACGAAAGAAGACAAGGGAAATGGAATTAAGGGGGGACTGAACACCTTGAATCATGAAATTTTCTTAAAAAAAATAAAAAAAAAATCGAATTTTAGATATGGGCATATTTGAATAATATAAATATTCTAGAAGCAGAATATGAACAACTTTTTCCTCCCAAGCATAATGGAGGGAGTTTAAAGGGCCCGGCATGCGTGTCAATTTAACCCATTAAACTCCGATGACAAGATGTCTTGTCATTTGGTCAAACAAAACAAAAAATCATAAAACACCAAAATGTTTGATCAAACACCAGAAAAATATGACGTCAGTCCTCGCACGAAGCGAGGACTGACGTCATATTTTTCTGGTGTTTGATCAAACATTTTGGTGTTTTATGATTTTTTGTTTTATTTGACCAAATGACAAGACATCTTGTCATCGGAGTTTAATGGGTTAAATGGCTCAGGCAAGAATAGGCCCCAAATATCTATAGATATGTCTTATTTTCGCTTGTCTAATTCCATGTAATGGCTATATTTTTGTGTATGTTAAAGACAGATTGAACATTTTTAGAAGTTCTGCCATGTGATTCGAACCGTGACCCATGCGTCCATAATCACGAGCGTCTTGACCTTGTGATTATGGACGCACGGGTCAGGGTTCGAATCCCATGGCAGAGCTTCTAAAAAAGGCTATATTTTTATACGTCTGGCATAAGTATGACTTCCTCTTCCGTGTGGTGTCGCTGGTGCGCACAGCACGCTTCAAAACTAAGTTACCCATCAAACATCAGAGTAGATTGATGCATAAACACCTGACTGACTGTGGCGACATTATGTTTCTGTGCCACTGTTTGCCTTAATTCCTGGACATTACTACACTTACTAGATTTCCAATCATCAACTGCATCACGATGAAGAGGAAAACCAAGGAAAAGATTAAAAAATTGAGCCAAAAGTGGAGTGAAAGTTGTGCTACAAGGAGCGCAGAGCGTGAGAGGGAGGAGGAGGGATGCCACCGCCTCGCGTGTCACCACCACCACCACCTCCACTGCCAACACCATCTCCACCACCACCACCTCCACTGCCAACACCATCTCCGCCACCACCACCTCCACTGCCAACATCATCTCCACCACCACCACCTCCACTGCCAACACCATCTCCACGACCACCACCTCCACTGCCAACACCATCTCCACCACCACCACCTCCACTGCCAACACCATCTTCACCACCTCCACTGCCAACACCATCTCAACCACCACCACCTCCACTGCCAACAACATCTCCACCACCACCACCTCCACTGCCAACACCATCTCCACCACCAAATACCACCACACCTGACAACACAATTGACAAAGTGCTTTCTTCCAGATCAAAGAAAAAAGTTGAATATAGTAGAGATTTGACGTTTCTAGCGACACAAGTGGAGATAGAGAATATTTATTAGTGGACTTAGATAACATGTTGCAGTGGGTTCGTGAAATTGCACGATGCAAGTGTGGCTCTACAATGATTTGACAGTGGTGACACCCCAGCAGTGAGGTTTAACCGGTAAAAGCCCAAAATTTTCAATTATGAAAAAGACAGCTTGGCGAGTAACAAATATATGTTGATGTAATATATATAGTAGATATGTATATATATGAAAATATTTATTGTCAACTTATTCAATATATGTTATATAATAATGTGTGTGAATATGATAAAAATCGCACTATAAATAACAGAGATATACAGTGCTGAAAACTTTAAACGCTCGTATCTCAAAACCACAAATATTTGCAATTAGAAATATGCCCCCCCCCCAAAAAAAAAAAATATATATCAATTGTAGCAGCCTGAAAATGCTTCTGGTAGCGTATAATAGGTATATCTTTATTTCCACGCCTGTTTTGTTTTTTTCGATATCTTGAAAAACAGAGCGACGGGCTCCACCTAAGTGGGAAAAAAACGCGGAAAAAGGGCAGCCGATTTTATTAAAAGAGGACCTCGACGTAGATAGGGTCTCGAGTAATCGAGATCAAGAAGAGACTGAAGTAAGCTCGCCACTCAGCAGTTCAGCTTGTCTTTCCGAAGACCCCCATTTTGCCCAATTTTGGCAAAATTTCAATTTCGTCAAAATGTTTCTACAAAATCCCATTTTGACAAACTGAAAATTTTTCAGATTCCTCAAATTACCATTTTGCCAAATTGTACAAAATTTGTACTTCGCCCAAAAAGGTTTCGCCATATTTCCATTTCACCAAAATAATTGGCATTGAGGCGAATGGAATCAGAGTTGGAGCCGTGAGAGACGAACCCCGCTGGAGGACAAGAAATGAGGAATAAAATGTGAGCGACAAGGGAAATGAAACTTGGGAAGGAAGGAGGAAAAGAGGAGCGAGAAATGAGAGGACAGTCATGTTTTTGGGAATGAAAGGAAAAAGGAAAAAATTTAAAAAGTAGTTCGGTATACGTTTCTTTACTTTCTAAGAACATCTGCAATAGAATAATATATAGATAAAAAGGGATTAACAGATAAGTAAATATAATTACTATTAAAAACTAAACATGGAGATAGGGAGTGAAGAGAAGACGAGGAGGAGGCGAAGGCTGTAACGATTTCATAAGCGGTTGTAACCGACATTGTAACTGACGTAATATGAACTTTAACGGTCATAATTTAAATTATAACGGAAATTTCATTGGACGTAACTAGAATTGTAACGATAGTAACGGACATGGCAACGGACGTAAAGGAATATGTGACGGTCGTAACAAATTGTAACGGTGTTGGGCCCCAGGTGGTGGAGACGGGGGGAACGGGCGAGAAAGAGGTACAGATGGTGTTGTAATGGCCATTTGACGAGTAGAAAGCTGGTAATGAAGGAAAACAGATGGGGCGAAAGTTCCGGGGTCTTGCTCTCTGCTGAATAAAATCGTCTGGCGTCAGCCGTAATAGAACCTCTCAAGGCTAGGTACTACGGGAGAGAGTAGATGGTTGAAGGGATAGGCTATGCAGAAGGCGACGAGAAACAGCTGGGTCGGGCGGTGAATTGGGGGAAGGGTGGCACAGACCTTGAAGATGGTTCAATGAACAGGCACAGGAACCGGAGATGGTGCAGGAAGATGACAGGAACAGGTGGTGTGGCGAGAGATTATTTCGATGGGTAGGGGCAGCTGGTACGAGAGGGGTCAGATGGTTATATGCGTTAAAATGATTCATCTGTTATGGAGACGGCTGTAGCTGGTTAGGACGCAGGTGGTTGGATGGAAGAGGCAGGTGGTGTGTGGCTGGAGAGGACAGGAGGAGACCCAGATAATACAAGAGAAGAAGGAAAAAGAGGAAGTAGGAAATGAATAAGGATACGTGGAGAGAGAGAGAGAGCCAAGAAAAATACAGAATGAGTATTGGTTAAGTATTTAGATTTATTTCTCTCTTTCTCACTCTCTCTGCTTCAGCGCGATACTCTTTTATTAAATTCAAGGGTCTGATTGAAACTAATAGATAGATCAAGTTGATCATGTAAAGAATTGAGTGAAAGCTGTTGGAAAGGAGGATGGAGAAAAGGGGAGGAGAAACGAAATGGCAAGATGACTTGAGAGATAAACGAAAGAGAAAATGCATCAAGATGGAGATCGGCAAGTGGAGAGAAGAGGGGGAGGAGGAGGTGAGGGAAAGTGAAAATACGCAACAAGAAATAGAATCTTGAGGAAATAGTTCAAGTTTGGGAAGGAGAAAAATAACTATATTCCCGTTGGCACGCACTCCTTTTATTTTATTCATTTATTTATTTGTTTATTTATTTATTTATACGTTTTTTGTTATCATTATTATTAGTGTTATCCTTATTATTATTGTTATCATTCTTCTTCTTCTTCCCCCATCCCCTCATTTGATACCATGACTGTGAAAGTCTTAGTATGGCTAATGGCGTCTGGCGATTTTATTCAACTGAGGGTAGAACCCCCATTCTGGAAACAAGCTTATGGGTGGCTGGGCTCTTTAGATATTTAGTTCCCGTTGACGCCAAATGACTCTCTCTCTCTATCTCTCTCTCTCTCTCTCTCTCTCTCTCTCTCTCTCCCTCCTCTCTCTCTCTGCCTCTCTCTCTTTCTCTCTTTCTCTTTCTCTCTCTCTCTCTCTCTTTCTCTCTCTCTTTCTCTCTCTCTCTCTCTCTGCCTCTCTCTCTTTCTCTTTCTCTCTCCCTCTCTCTCTCTCTCTCTGCCTCTCTCTCTCTCTCTCTCTCTGCCTCTCTCTCTTTCTCTTTCTCTCTCCCTCTCTCTCTCTCTCTCTCTCTCTCTCTCTCTCTCTCTCTCTCTCTCTCTCTCTCTCTCTCTCTCTCTCTCTCTCTCCCTCTCTCTCTCTCTCTTGCCAGTTCATGAGAAAGTAGTTGAAAGAAGCGGACAAGAATGAGGGGAGTACATAGAGAATTCGACAGAGAAACGAAAATGAATAGATAAATAAATACATAAACAAAAATAGAATAAAACTTAAAAAAGCAAAGGAAGGCGCTCAAAATAAATGATGCAAGAGAACAAGTCGAAGAAGAGAAGTTACTGATGAAGGAAGATGGTAATAAATGGGGAAACAGAATCGTAAAGAAAAAGATATAGTGACAGGAAGAGATGGAGAGAGAAAGGTAGAATGACAGAAGAGGTTACAGAGCGAGAGAAATGCGTAATCTGATGATGAGAGAAAAAGAGAAATAGCAGTCAAAACGAGATCAACCGACTGGCGAAGGCAGCAAACCAAGAGAAGGAAACAGAGAAAGAGAGAACGACAAATGGAGAGATAGAGGAGGAGGTGAGCTTGTATGAGAATAAGAAAAAGAGGCTAAAACAGAGAGACTGGAAAAGGTTTGAGAGAAAGAGGGATAGAGAGCTTGAACTTGGAAAAGAGAGAATTGATAGAGAAAACGAGAAGAGCGCTGTCCTCTCTTTGTGTACTTACATTCTTACCTCTTCTCTCTTTCTCACTCAATGTATCTCCCTTTCTTGGCCTTAGTGAAAACTAAAAGGAAAAGAGGTCTGTCCGGAAAGTATCCAGCCATTATGAATATTTTCAGAACTGGCCGTCGGATCCTAACATAACTTGTTGGACACTGGCAGAAGACCCTATTGCGCTTACCTAAGGGGCCGTACTTCCATGTATACCTCATTTACCCGCTAGACATAGTTTAGTAAAGATGTGTTCTGTGTGGCCGTCGCATTAACAATGAGCTAGTAGATCACCGAATCTGTATCAAGTTTTGTTGCAAACTTGAACATTCGTTAGCGGAAACTATTTGAATGATTAAGAAGGAATTCTTGGATAATTCAGTGAGTGAAGCACAGGTAAAAATGTGGTACAAATGCTTCAAAGAAGGCCTAGAATGCGTCGAAAGTGATCCACGGTACCTGGAAAGCCTTCAGCATGCAGAACACCTGAAAATGTTGAACGTGTGAAGACTGCAATCTACGAAAATCAGCGATTGATAGCCCGAAAATAAAAATAAATTATCATGATATCCCGTGGACTAGTGTTTCAGAGATTTTGACGAAAGATGTTGGCATGACACGCGTGGCGGCAAAGTTCGTCACGCGTCTCTTGACCCGTGAGCAGAAGGAATTTCGTGCTAAAAATTCACAGGACTTGCTTCAAGCTGCTACAAATGACCCAGATTTCTTAAAACAAGTAATAACCGGAGATAAATCGTAGGTCTACGGCTGTTACCCGGAAACAAAAACTACTTGCTCAGTCATTTGGGAGTATGGCCACTCACGCATATGTAGTATGGTCTTCTGTCAATGTCCGCCAAGTTTTGTTAGGATCATACGACCAGTTCTGCAGAATTGGAAAGTGGAATTCAGCATTAAAAATGTAGCATAATGGAATTTGGAAAAAGTAAAAAAAGGCTATCAGGACAGTATAAAATTGGTGAAAAAGAAGTAAAGAAAGATGAATATGAAAAAACCCTGGGAGTGATCATCACAAAAGATATGTCCTCTGACAAACATACAAAAAAAGGTGTCTGCGAAACCTATAACTTGCTAAGATCAGTAACAGTGGCTTTTACCTACTTGGATAAAGAAATGGTAAAGAAAATACTAGTCACATTGATAACTGATAAGGCCTGAATTGGAGTACGCGGCGACACTATGGTCACCCATTACAAAAAAGAATATAAAAAAGAATGAGAGAATCTAGAGAGCAACTACGAAAATGGCCCCAACACTATCAAAACTCTCATATGAAGATTGTTAAAATTGGGATTGCCGACTCAGGAACAAAGAAGAGAAAGGGGTGACTTGTTGACCATCTACAGAATTATGAAAGGCATAGAAGTCCTTGATAGAGAAGACTTACTAAATTGGGATAAGGGAAACACAAGAGGACATGGAAGGAAGCTCAAAAAGGACAGTTATAGAAGAGACTTAAAAAATAACAGCTTTCCCCACAGAGAGGTAGATGTATGGAACCTATTAGACGAAAGAACAGTGTGTGCAAAAACAATACAGGAATTTAAGAGCAAACTAGATACTGAGAGATACAGAAACGGTACACCACAAGCATAGCTCCCCTTCCCGTAAGATACAATTAAAATTAGGTAAACACACACACACACACACACACACACAAATATATATATATATATATATATATGTATATATATATATATATATATATATATATATATATATATATCCATCCATCCATCCATCTATCCACTCAACGATTCTTCCATCCATTCATCCGTCAATCCATCATTGTGAGCATACGTCGCGGCACTACCTTAGCCGCATTCACCCCTCTTGAGCACTGTGGAACCTCTGCCGATTATTTTGCTGCTTTGAATGCACCACGAGTTTTTCTCGCTTCACCCGCTTTTACTTTTGCCCCCTTTGATCTGTTTGATTGTTTATTTCTGTTTTATTTTTTTCGTTTGTATATTTCAGTAATTGTTTACTTACTGATATATTTATGTTTTTGTAATTTTACTTGTTTATTTAAGTTGATTATTTTTCATATATGCGTATCTTTGTTTTGTGTATGTGTATGTGTACGGGGGAAGAGGAGGACGAAGAAGAGGAGGAGGAGACGTCAAAGAAAGGTTAGAACGGGAAAAAATGAGCAGAGCAATTGAATGATCGAGGAAGAGGGAGAGGGGGAGTGGAAAGGCAGAGATGACCGAAGAGGAAGAAGAGAGTAACGCAAAAATGGGAAACTGGGGATGGTAGGGGTGATGTCTGGGGAAAGGAAGAAACTTGAGACGGGTGATAGTTTCAGAACAACAGCTCACGTCTTCTGAGTGATGTTTTCTCTTATCGAGTAGTATTGCATTGTATTGATTGTATTGAAATGTAAAATAGAGAGAGCCACATTCAGAATTGCGGGTCCCGAAGATAAAAGAAGGATGAAGAACTTGCACTATCGAGGATTGGTGACACGTTAAGTTTGTCTGTCAGCACAGGGAGATAAAGGATTTGTAAAAGAAACTCACGGAATTTCAGAAGTCAGAATGCCAAAATCAGAAGTTAGAATAGAATGATATTAAAGTATAACAAAGGTCAGATAAGTTAATTAGAAATAAATTGGTATAGTTGGAATGTTATAAAGGCATTGGGTACAATTTAGAAAGGTGCAAAGTCAGTTAGGATGTAGAAAGAAAAAAAAAAAAGAAATAGGAAACTCAATTATTCTACTGCAAAGCAATCAGAGGAGTAGTTGATCAAGGACTGTAGGATTATGTGGAACTTGCGTTTGTAATTGAAACATACTAAGGTATACTCTTGTTGTGTTGATGAAAGTATATATAAATTTGATGAAGTGTTTTCTTACCGCCACGCTACCTTCCAACATAAAGTGTGGCGAGAGTCGGTGGGATTAACCCGCAGTGAACAGTGTGACCCCCCCAAACACCCACCCGTGTGTGAATCAGGTGCAGTGTTCGAATTCTCCTAAGTGACTTTGTGACTTACACGTTCTACAACCAGTGAAGTGCATAAACAGTATGTATCCAGTTTTCGCTGCAAGGATCTTATCCAAGAGAAGTAAAACTCCAAGCCTTTGTACCCAACGATAGACACGTATCCAAATCGCCGTTGCTAGACACAAGACCATCCCAAAACGTTATAGCCCGCGCACGTCAGAAACGTTAAGCCTACTTCACCGACTTCTTCAAACACCCGACGTCAAGTCCCAGTTACACGTTCCATATACATCATACTGCTAGGGGACCCTCTCTACGGATAGAACAAGCCTTCTAGATTTGGCTGCAGCTAGACCTTCCCTTGTGCGTCTAAGTAACACCCTTCGCTACTGAAGAAAATCATCTGGTGCTTTCGACCATTCCTCTCTTACGCAACCAGCTGTTATTGCCACTCAGAAAACCATCTACATTGTAACATTCTTGGAAACTCCGCCCACAATTCCGATTTCGAATCCCACCCAGGGCTGAAATAATTTCGTGGGCGGGGAGTTGGGTGTGTGTGTGCGTGTAAGGTCACAGCATTACCCATAGATCGGTCATATATGAGCTCTGAGCTCTCTTCCAGGAGGGAAATAGTTGATCACGAGTCCAGTACGTGATCCAGGACCATGTTGAATCACACACACACGCACACACACACACACACACACACACACACACACACACACACACACACACACACACACACACACACATATATATATATATATATATATATATATACATACATACATACATATACCAAGGCTTTTTCCCCCTTCCAAGGGAGGTAGCCAAAAAGGGAAAGGCATAAAAACACTCCCACCCATTTCATCCCTAGATACACTCCACACCCCTCCCACCCTCCCTCTCATCTGAGCACCTCCTGGATGACGGGTCATCCCTGCACCCTGCCCACCGCCCTGGGTCAGAAGCAGTGTCGCAAGACACAGTACATCCACAGCAAGGCCGCTTCATTTAATCGACGACCCCCCCTCTCCGTCCCCCTCTGTATATATATATACAAGCACCCAGACCTGGCTTCGCCAGGTGTGCTTAGCCTACGGCGTACGCGAGCGAACCCTACGGGCAGTTTTAATGTACCAAAATGGGAAAATAAAAGAGTAACAATAAATTCCATAATTTTATTTAGACCTACTACGATTTTGTATATGAAAAATACATTAAACACATAAGTGGAAATTCAAATCTTCCTTCTCTTTCTTGGAGGGCTCTCTTCTTCATCTTCTTCACTGCTACTATAAATCTTCATTATTGCCTGCATTATTTCCTCTCTGAATTTTGACATTGACTGTAAGGTGTTATCTAATTTTGCTGATATCTCATCAACCTTGTTCTTGAGGTCTCCTTGTTCTTCTAGCATGTTTGACATTTCATTCTTTACCTCTCCTAATTGCTCTGTGTTCTCATATAGCATTTCTTCTATGTCTTCAACGTTTTCTAACTTTTCTTCGATGTCCATCAGTGAAAGGTCTTTAGAATAATCCACTGTGTAAATTTCTTCGGGCATAATCATGGCTACGGCTTCTTCTTCTGTCTTACTGAAAATTGATCTTGGAATGCACACGATGGATTGATCAGGTTCTTCTTCCCCTATTTGCTGATCCTCATCAAAGGTATTGTTGAAAGTTAATTCTTGTGGCTTGATATAAGAAGGTTTACCTTCATCGGAGTCAATGAAAAGCTCTTCGTAAACACAGTTTCTTGCAGTTTTAGGTTCGTAAGAATCCCCTAACTTCTCATACCCAGTAAATACGAAGAGTGAATCGTAGCTGGTTACCCTAGAACAGGCAACGTACAACTGACCGTGAGCGAAGCACTGCGCTCCATCTAATAGTAATCCACACCTCTCAAAGGTCTGTCCTTGGGATTTATTTATAGTCATTGCGTAACACAGTTTCACCGGAAATTGATGTCTCTTGAAGTTAACTGGAGTATCTGATGCTTCTAGTGTTACTCTAGGCAGAATTACTTGTACACCCTTATAAGCCCCTATTAATATCTTCCCCACTATAACGTTGTTCTTTAGGTTCATGATCATTACCCTAGTTCCATTACAGATTTTAGGGGGACAAATATTCCTCATAACCATTACCACTGCTCCTACTTTTAACTTTAACTCATGTAAGGGTATGGAGGGACTATTCATAGAATTGAATACTGATGTTTGTATTTCCATTCCTTCTCCATCGTGAGATGCTGTATCTTGGCTCCTATAGAGTACTTCCTTCTCTTTTAATTTTTCATACACGAAATTATTAATTGAATCCACATCGTCATTTGTTGGGGATATAATTGCTCTCTTTTCGAAGTAAGAAACGTTCAAGAAATTGTCTTTAAACCCTTCATAGACCTTATCAACTAAGTCTAATCTACTGTTAACTCTTACTCCAAACCCTTCATTGATATTACATTCACTATATTTTCCTATTCCAACGTCAAGTAGATCCTTTGCGAACTTTATATTTTCTTCATCGCTGTTTTTCAGTCTTACATTTTTTGTCAACTCTAGCTGTTCAAAGTAGTGCCAGAAATTACTTGCCTTTAGACAGCAGTTTAGTTCATCATTTTTTCCCCCAGCCCTAACAACGGGTAATATCTGTCTAAAGTCTCCAGCACAAACAAAGGTAATTCCACCCATAAATACATCATCTAACTTCGTTAAATCTCTTAACGTTATATCTAGAGCAGATATAGTGTTTTTATTTGCCATTACAGCTTCGTCCCAAACTATTAATGATGTCATTAACAGTAAACGTGCTAGCTCAGAATTGTGTTTAATGCTACATGTTTTAACCTCATTGTGTTCCATTAGAGGTATCTTAAACATGTTATGTGCTGTTCTTCCACCATGTAGGACAGTAGCTGCTATTCCTGATGAAGCAACGGCTAAGGCTATCTGGCCTCTTGAACGAACTGTATCCAGAAGAAGATTAAGTAAGAAGGACTTTCCTGTACCCCCTGGAGCATTAATGAAGAAAGCTTTCTGGGCACGTTTATTTCCATTATCTACACTCTTTAAGATTTTCTCATAGCATATTTTTTGTTCTCTGTTTAACATAGGTTTTAATTCCTCTACATCTTCGTATAGTTGTTTTGTATTGTAAGCTCTTTCTCTCCTTATAATATTAGTTGTTTTAACTCCGTCTCTTGAAGAGGGTAATCCATATTGCACTATATTTCCTCCCCCACAATTGTAAACTTGTTCTTGGATATCGTCGAGGGCATCGAGGTAGATCTCATCGTTATAGTCTTTCTCTCCACTTTTAAACAGAAAATCACTTGAGAATAAATCCTTTGTTTCTTCCCATGTCTGTTTTTGGTCTTCTAAATCTGAGAACACTAACATACTCGCATATGTTGTTCTTAGTTGTCTGCGGTCATTAGTGTAATTTATTATTTCTAGTATTGTTTTCTTCCACGTATCTTCATCTTTTAGGAGGCCCATAGCTTTCACTGTTTCTCTATTTGTCTCATATAATACCCCTTCAACAGTTCTTAAGTCCTCATAAGATTTTGGACCCTTTGTATGGGTTAGTAACATCCTCATATAGAACAGTTCAACTGTTTTATTATTGACAGCCCCTATTCTCCCTAGAGCACATGTACTTCCTTTTCTCTCATCCCACTTACACGTAGTTTTGTTGTACGCAAAATAATTAGGGATTTCATGATAGCTTAATGAGGCTGCAAATTCGTTATGTTGACATAACTTGAAAAATGCTGTTAACTGAGTATCTTTAGATGCCTTCTTGACTATGGCCTCTTGGGAGGTTGAAGCTTCAAAGAAAACATCATTTTCTCCCTCTAAATGCAAATCTAAATTGCAAACTGCTGGGTAACTACTGTGAATGTTGAATTGGAATATTTTCCATGTTGCCTCATTAGCATTAACGAATCTTGCATCTCTAAATATTTTTTATCTCGTTAACGGGCTCATTATCTTCTGTCTTAGTGAAGAGTATACGGTCACTAAGCTATGACTTTAATAGAGTTAGAACATTCAACATTAATATGAGCATTGTACTTAAGACAAAGATAAGGACTATGGGGAACAACCCATGAATTATCCACCACCACTGTTTTATCTTTTCCAATCTTCTTAACGAAAGAAAAGCCTCCTTCTCCAACGGCCCTTCTCCCATAAAAAGGAAACCCGTTATTACCAAAGTGTAGTGTTGATCTACATTGCTTAGGGAAGACCTTTTGACACTTACTTATACTATTATTTCTTCCATAACAGCATATTTGAGATTCATCAAAACCAACACATGGCCCATGGATCATATTAGTAGTAACAATATCGTACAATTGTGGGTTCTTAGTTTTATCTGGTATCTCAGCTGAGATAATATTGGCAACAGTTTTTTCAGTAACTTTATACCTCATCCACAACAGTATATGGACATGGGGTAAGCCTCTCTTCTGCCACTCTATGCTGTATAAATGAGCTTTTACTTCCCCGAAAATGTGATCCTTTGTTAATTCTTTCATTAGGCTGTCTACCTTAAGCTTAAATATACGACTCACTAAATCTGGCCTATCACAGGGGTTTGAGGATGCAACCCCAGGGCCTGTTAATCTTATAGCTTTAGTTAGTTCTTCCCATTTTGGGTTCATAGTAAAGGTGATGAAAAAATCCGTGGAGCCATAATTAGAAACAAAGGTTAATGCATCTTGTTGTCTTTCTTTCATGTAGTTCGGGCCTCCAATGTAAGTTCTTGGTAATGAAATACGTTGCCCTCTACCCTCTAATGGATTATCCCCCTTTAAAATATCAGATCTCTCTTTCCTTATCTCATGTTGATTTCTTTCGAAATAGTGTAACCTATTGGATTCGATTTTAACGTAACTGTCAACCACGAATCTCTGAAACAAAGTACGGCATTTGGAAAGGAAAAGATATGAACCATCTCTCTCCATTAACAGGGAAGAATAATATGCTGAAGGACTTAAGTTAGTGTACTTTCCACTTCCATTTTTTTCTGCTTCTGAAGGACATGAGTGAACCCCATATCTCCGTTAGGTATTAGTATAGGGTACTGGAAAATATCGTAGTATAAACTATTGTGGTATACGTACTGTAAATTGTACTTGGAGCCTTTCTTAGGGCTTGAAATTGTTATCTGTAAAGGGTCAGTAGAGGAATCAAGATCTACAATGGCTCCAACTGTAACAGCTGCTGTTGGAAGGTGATAAAATCCTTTATGTTCTTTGGTTGCAGCATCTCCTACTGATTTTAACACTATTGATATCTCTGGTATTTGTTCATGTTTCTCTACATGTAACTTTATTAGTTCTTTTGCATTTTCTATTTCAGTTAATATCCTGTTTAAGCTCTTGTTATGCTTCACTAAGTAATCAAATAATATACGAATAATTTCTTCATTTTCTCTGTACATTTTCTCCTCTATCTTTTGTCTTTCTTTTTCCTTCTTTTTCCTTTCTAATTCTTTTTCTTCCTGTATCTTTAGTCTTTCTTCTTCCTTCCTTTTCTCCTCTAATTCTTTTTCTTCCTTTTTCCTTTGTTTTTCCTCCTCTATCTTTTGTCTTTCTTTTTCCTTCTTTTTCCTTTTCTAATTCTTTTTCTTCCTCTTTTCGTACTCTAATTTCCTCTTTCTCTCTTTCCCTTTCAATTTCTTTTTCTCTTTTTAGTTCTTCTCTTTGTCTATGTTCTTCTTCCTCTTTTTCTTTCTTCTTTTTAGCCTCTAATTCTTTTTGTACTTTCTTGATAGCGTATTTGTTCCTCTTTTCAGCAACTTTAAAGTTCTTATGAGTCTTCTCTAGGTAGTGCATTTGATATGCTCTATGACAACTCTTACCTCCATTACTAACGAAGTTCTTGTAGCCTGCAAAATAATGCTTCTGGAAACCTTCAAATACACTTTCCTTAATTTCTTCTTCTAACAATGGAATAGTATCAAACATCGCATCGCTGTAATCATAGTCTTTATTTTCTCTTAACAGTTTATTGAAGGACAAAAGTCTTTTATATCTTGTGTTAACCAATATTTTTTATCGTGCGCGTATAGGTGAGGAAATAATGTAGAGTGCTCACCCCTTAACTTATTATGGAACTTTACGTTACTGTTAACATCTTTCTTTTCTAAACCTTTTTCCTTGGTTACCCACATCCAGAAATGGCGTAGCCTCTTTTTCTTGTTATCACCACTTTCTTTTTCCATGGTAATATTATTAACGTATTAGATTAACACACGGAGAGCAGCTTAAAGAATGCTTACAGGCGTCTGAGTCAGATGTGTCCCCGGGAGTTAATGTTTCCGGTGATGACTTATGTTATACTGGCAAAAATAACGTGAAATGTTTTCACGACCGCGCGACATGACGTCACACGGGAATATGTTAGACAACTAAAAATTATGATAGGCTGACAAAAATCATGCTTAATCTTTAACTTCTTCATAAATTAAGTTTTTATAATATTTTTTCATTAAGATAACCCAATGTCATGGGTTAATTATGCCCATTTTAGTATAATTATGTGAAATGTTTTCAGGACCGTGCGACGTGACGTCACGCGGGAATATGCTAGAGAACAACTAAAACTTATGTTATACTGGCAAAAATAACGTTTTTTTTTTCTGACTGTATGGGCTTCTCTAACCCGCTTAAAAAAAATATTTTTCTTTGAGTTTGTGTTAGGTCAATCATAAAGGCAATACATTTTTTTAATCGTTTATGTTATGTCACATAGGACCCGCGGAAATTCCACGGTTATTCAACTTTGAAGTATTACGAAGGAGTCTTCAAAATCTCCTAAAGGAGCCTTCAGTCTCCAAAAGGAGTCGTCAAAGTCTCCCGACGTTGTCGTCAAATTCTCTCGCTCTCTCTCTCTCTCTCTCTCTCTCTCTCTCTCTCTCTCTCTCTCTCTCTTTCTCTCTCTCTCTCTCTTTCTCTCTCTCCTTCTCTTTTTCGTTAGGTCAATCATAAAGGCAATAAAGATTTTTGAATCGATTATGTCATGTCACAATAGCGTTTTTTCTGACTGTATGGGCTTCTCTAACCCTTTTAAAAAAACTGTTTTTCCTTGAGTTTGCGATTTTTTTTATGTAATCATTGTATATCCGATCGATGTAATATTTTTGGTATTCCTCGAGACGGCTTTTACCCCCACTCATAGTAAAATTCTTGTATTCTGCAAAATAATGTTTCATAAACTTTTCCGATTCTTCCTCTTTAATTTCTCCGTCGAAATATATTATGAGATCGTACTCTTCATCAGAGTACATATAATTTTTGCTATTTCGTAACATATTACAAAGGAGTCTTCAAAATCTCCCGAAGGAGTCTCCAGTCTCCAGAAGTAGTCGTCAAAGTCTCCCGACGTCAAATTCTCCCGTCGTGTCTCTCTCTCTCTCTCTCTCTCTCTCTCTCTCTCTCTCTTTCTTTCTCTCTCTCTCTCTCTTTCTTTCTTTCTCGTTAGGTCAATCATAAAGGCAATACATTTTTTTAATCGTTTATGTTATGTCACATAGGACCCGCGGAAATTCCACGGTTATTCAACTTTGAAGTATTACGAAGGAGTCTTCAAAATCTCCTAAAGGAGCCTTCAGTCTCCAAAAGGAGTCGTCAAAGTCTCCCGACGTTGTCGTCAAATTCTCTCGCTCTTTCTCTCTCTCTCTCTCTTTCTCTCTCTCTCTCCTTCTCTTTTTCGTTAGGTCAATCATAAAGGCAATAAAGATTTTTGAATCGTTTATGTCATGTCACAATAAACATTTATAGACTTTTGATTATCTTCATGTAACCTATGATTAAACTTGTATAGACGTTTGAATACTGTTTATTTATTTGTGTATTTATTTATTTATCTCCTTATTTTCGTGAAGTTCTGTTAGGAGCTCAGAAAGCAACGCGACATGACGTATATAGATTCTCTTGGCAATATTTCGTAAAGATTCTCTTAGCAATATTTCGTAAAGATTCTCTTGGTAATATTTCGTAAAGATTCTTTTGTTAACATTTGGTAAAGATTCTCTTGGCAATATTTCGTAAATATTTTCTCATTAATATTTCGTAAAGATTCTTTTGTCAGAATTCCGTAATTCCGTTTTTATGTATATAGATTCTCTTGTCAATATTTCGTAAAGATTCTCTTAGCGTTATTTCGTAAAGATTCTCTTGGTAATATTTCGTAAAGATTCTCTGAGTCTGAGTCAGATGTGTCCCCCGCAGTTAGTATTTCCGGTGATGACTCATTTCCGGAGTAGGAGGTTGGAAGGTTTAGAGGAAAATATTTAGAGGTTGGAAGGTTTAGAGAAAAATATTTTTTTATGTATATAGATAGATATATATATATATGTGTGTGTGTGTGTTTTGACAAATTCTTAGCTAATAATAATTATGATAAAGATCTTGCTTGTTTCAAAGTTTTTTTGCTTAATGGTATTTCTGAGTGTTTTAACAGAGATTGTAGATTACCAAAAAGACATCGGGTTGCACTGTCAGCTTTGAAGGAGTTAGATAACATCATCATTACCAAAGCAAACAAAGGAGGCCAAGATGTCATTTTAGAACTTTCTGTTATGTTAAGAAAGCCTATGATTTCTTAACCCATTCAACTCCGATGACAAGATGTCTTGTCATTTGGTCAAATAAAACAAAAAATCATAATAAAACAACAAAATGTTTGATGATCAAACAGCACCAGAAAAATATGACGTCATCAGTCCTCCTTGAGGAGGACTGATGACGTCATATTTTTCTGGTGCTGTTTGATCATCAAACATTTTGTTGTTTTATTATGATTTTTTGTTTTATTTGACCAAATGACAAGACATCTTGTCATCGGAGTTGAATGGGTTAAATGACTCAGACACCTACGAAAAGCTCAACAAAAACCCCCTTAAGACCTCAGCCGCTGAATTTAACAAACAAGTTTGCAAGATTTCAGTGGATAATTGCATTAATAATTTGAAGGTCACAAATCCCAAGCTCCCCTACTTTTATGGTCTTCCGAAGGTTCATAAACCAGATATTCCTTTGAGGCCTATCATTTCTAATCGAGGCTCCTGTACGAGTAAACTTTCTAAATGGCTCTCAGACCTTTTGTCACCTTTTGTTGGCCAATTTTCCAACTCTCACATTAAAAACTCCTCAGATTTAATTTCCAAAATTAAGAATGCCAATATACAGGATGCCAAGTTACCTCTCTCTTTACTAACATTAATGTTGAGGATGTTCTTACATTTCTAGAAACCAGACTGCAACCGTTTCATGACAATTTTTTCCCTCCAGTCAACAGAATCATTGATCTAGTTCGCCTTTGTGTTTCCTCCAATGTCTTTTTTTTTTCCAGGACCAATTCTTTAGACAGAATTTCGGTTGCAGCATATGTTCTAATTTATCTCCTGTTTTGGCTAGCTTGTACATGGAGTACTTTGAATGTACTCTGTTACCGGCCATCAAACCGCCTGAGATGGTTTGGTTCCGTTATGTTGATGACATTTTCTCAGCGTGGGATGATAGGTGGGGTGCGTTCGAGGTATTTCTGGACAAGTTGAACCAATTATCCCCTAACATCAAATTCAAAACAGAATGGGAAGAAGGTCAACAGATCCCTTTCCTAGACATTTTAATTAGAAGGATTGATGGAGAATTATTTTTTACAGTTTATAGGAAACCCACCCATTCAGGTAGCTATCTCCACTTTTTCAGCAACCATCCCGACAAAGTCAAGAAGAGTGTTGCCTCCGGCCTTTTCTTGAGAGCTTTTAGGATTTGTAGTCCTAGATTCTTGGACCGGGAGATTGACCTCATCAAAAGGCAACTTTTGAAGTTGGCATACCCGTCCTGGTTCCTGGATCAAGCCCTCAGCAAGGCTAGAGCCAGCCACCTTAAAAATTCAGTTCCCACCACACAATCCTCTTTCAAAGATGTTTTAAAAATCCCCTATTATAACTCCATCAGTCCTTCTTTTAAATTTATCACTAACAAGCGTCTCACAGTTGCCTACCATTACCCTTACACTGTACACAAATTGTTAATGTTCATCAAAGGTTAAAGGGGAATGAGGCCCCAGGAGTGTATAGCCTTCCTTGTAAAGATTGTGATTTAGTGTACCTTGGTCAGACCGGAAGGGATCTTAATACCAGGTTAACGGAGTATAAAAGATCCATTAGGTATGCCCAAGGAAATTCCGCTGTGTTCCAACATGTCAGTACCAAAAATCACAGCCTTGACTGGGAAAAGGCCAAAATTTTGTTTAAGTCCAATTGCAGTTTTAGAAGAAAATTTGTTGAATCAGCCTTAATCGAAGAATGTCCGAACTTGAACATCTCCAAAGGTCAATGGTCCCCGGACATAATCTCACGGCTAGCTGTGAGCCGTTTGGTTAAGATTTATCACCCTCCTGACCCCGCTCCCACCCCGCTTCCCTTCTGACCTCACACATCCACCCACACATCCCCTCTCCTCTGACTCCGCCCTGTGCGACGGATTGTCCTGTTTTTAGCTCTGCGTGTTCCCATTCTACTCATATCTCAATTGTATTTATATCTCTGCAAATTCTTGTAACCTGTACTTTCCTGAAGAGGGCTATAGCTATTAGCCGAAATATAGAAGTTATACTTTCTTCTAAGTTTCCTTTTATTCCGACTGTGGGTTCTTCGTGATTAATATATATATATATATATATATATATATATATATATATATATGTATATATATGTATAATATATATATAATACATATATAAATATATGTATATATATATAATTTTGATGTTTGTGTAGAACCGTGATCAGTGATTTCATTTTAAAATATTTTAGTGAACGAAACTCAGTGTTCTTTAAAATTAATATTCGTAGTGCCACACATAAATGTATATTTGTTTTTCTTATAATATTTTTGTGGCACGCCCCTGCCACTGCATAGAGGCGGTATTTATCGTATTTGGTGAGTAATTTTATAGTAAAACTTGAAGCCCACGCACAATTATATCCTAATTTTAGTTTCTCGTACAAAGGGATCAATCCAATTAATTTTTTCCAGGTAGAACTAGAAGTAATTTGCAATTTTGCATGGACGACCTCAGTTCATATCAATCTTCATTTGTAACAACTTCAATCTCCAGTACAATGGCAAATTTTAGTGCAACATCTTCGTCATCCACGATGTCTTCCCACACAATCTTATTACAGTAATTAAGGATGACCCAGGTTTGCTAAAATTCGATAGTGAAAATATACCCCTTTATTTATTCTTAGTGAAGGTTCAACATGAGATCACAAGACGCAAAGTGCAATATGATAAGGAAAAAATAATAATATTGAGAAGTGGAATAGATTTTGACGAATTTGCGGGGAATATAACTCAGTCGAACGCCTTCGACGAAACGACCGGGTATCAAGCTCAAGACTTTGTGGAACTTATGAAGAAAACCTTTGTAGAAATCACCCCAATATGCACGCTTTCTCCTTTATTTAAATCAGCGCAGCGCATAACAAGGGCCCTTATCTTAAAAAAGCGAAAGCAATTAAAGTTGCATCAGCACTAAAAAGTGGACTTAAGGAAGCACTTAGGAATTCATCTTCGATTGCAAATACAGAAACGACTGGTCCAAAAATCTCGCTTGATAATGTAGTTGTTCTATTCTCATATTTTGAATTCTTGTTATACTTACATCCAGACGTACATAAGCATCAAACGTGAATTTCACACCAAGCACAAAACTTAAAGGCTTCTCACTTAAGTTCAGTGAATTCCCTGGTACAACTGCAAAAATTGAAAACCAGAAAGTTCCCTTGTCACAAAAACCCCTTACTGTCGCGTAGATAAATACAGACAATACACGGTCAAGAACGTTCTCTAGAAACCGTTCACAGTACAGTACACGGCAATGTTCGTCTTCACGAAATACAGTGGTCTGTTACTATTGCATACAGCCAGGACACTTCCCAAACCTCTGTTTAAGCGGAAATCAGCTAAAGTTCTTCACATTTGTGATCACTACGGCCACTGCTTTCACACAACGGATCGTTGCTGTGTGCTTCAGTCTCAGGCCTTCCATGCGAGTCTCTTCGCCTCCACGTACCCCAACACCTTTATGACTACCTGTTCAAGACACTCAGATCCAAAAGAATAAATCTCCAGTCCTCACAGTTTGTACACTTTCAAACTCTCACAAATGGGTAGATGCCCTTTCTATTGCAGCATGTGCACATGACACCCCTATGTCATTTTTTATTGATGCAGGATTCCTAGTACATATCATATCAGTAGAGTTTCCACAAATTCCGCTTAACTAGGTAGTGTATAACTATCATGGAACCCCCTGATCTGGCACTATGTAATGTGGTTGGTATTTAGTTTCCTGTCCTTGGAAAGATCACACTTGACACGCTTTGCGGACTTATGTCCATCAATTCCAGTCACTATATATGTAGCTCATGTTCAATTTCCTGATTATGTGTTCATTGGATTACATACCATGAAACAGCATGACATTGCCATTTACCCTTCACAAAATGGTATGACATATGAAAACAATTTCTTAATAATATTCAGGTGTCCGAGCGATCTAAATCTGTACAGAAAGATAACATAGTAGACTGTAATCCTTCACTTGCTATTCAGTCTCCCTCCCACAAGCCTCAAACTAAATGTACAAACCGTGTACGTAAATCACGTAGGTCTAAAATGCTTCAAACCTGGCACAAAGATATCATTAGCTACTGTAGATATCTCCCTTCAGATGAAATCTCGTTATTTCTATTAGATGAATTCTTACTGCCCTCTATCCCTATTTCTCAAGTGATGCCAACAAATACAAGTATAATACATGCGGTTATATCCAAACCCTTGACTTAATCACATCATGAATATTGTAAAGCACACCTTCGTGTCTTTAAATCAATGGAATCTAACGCTCAACCTCCTCAAAGAAGGGTCATACTCAGTTGATCATTGCCAGTGACTCTCACACCCCAATCACTCGCACAAATGGTACAAAATTGTGCAATTTTCTTGTATATCCTTCTCGTGTCAAAGTCATGGATGAACAGTTCCCTTCTTTTCAAATATGCACTATACCACCCAAGGTAACTGTTCCACAAGAAGTCATAGTAGACTCATTTAAACTTCCTTGCCTTCCTTGATGCACAGGATGAACTACTTTCAATATGCAATCAATTTAGACATGTTATTGCTCTCGATAATGAACCATTTGGTACTACAGACTTCATTACCACATTCCATTTTGAGAAAATTCATTGCCATGCTACATATCGGTCTACTGGCTACCTCATAGTAAGAGAAAGGTAGTTGATAAAATCATTATAGACATGATTCAACAAGATATCATAAAACCCTAAATCTCAGGATGGAATTTTCAACTTTTCATAGTTCCCAATCATGATGGTCCCTTCCGCTCTGTGGTGGACTTTCGGGAACTTAATATAAAAACCTGCATTGCAAGACATACTACATTCCATAGATGTGTGTGTGTGTGTGTATAATGCATATATTATGTGTGTGTGTGTATTTGTGTGTATTTATATATGTACATTATATATATATATATATATATATATATATATATATATACATGTGTGTGTGTATTTTGTGTGTATTTATATATGTACACATAAACACACACACACACACACACACACACACACACACACACACATATATATATATATATATATATATATGTGTATACATATGTATGTATATATATATATATATACATATATGCATATATATATATATATGTGTGTGTATATATATATGTATATATATATATATATATATATATATATATATATATATGCAAAAACAAATCACTAAACACACGTGATAACAATATTTGCATAAACCACTTGGAAAATAAAAGAAATTAATACCAAACGTTTTCGTCTATTCAAGACATCATCAGGGTACAAAGAATACAGAAAGTGACCAAAACTCGTAATATATACATAGTGGCAGAGGAATTGGAAAAGGTCCCATTTTACCCGACTTCAGACAACTTAACCTACATAAGAATTGTTTACAATCTTTTTAATAATAAAGTTATCTAACTTATACAAACTTAAGCTCAAATTCATATTATTTTCAACATTATTTTTTATGTAACATAACTCAATTATGTTTCTACAATATTGTGACAGGATGCAATAACTTTCGTGTTTTGCCAGTCACTATTATGGGCAAACGCTTTTTGATGGACGAAAAGTCCACTTGACATTTGACCCGTTCTTATGTTATATTTATGCTGACTAATCCTTTTGGTTAAGTCTTTTCCTGGTTGGCCTGTGTATTTGAAATCACATGCTTTACAAGGTATGCTGTAGATACATTCTTCTTTGTCTCTAGGAGAATTTTTAATTAGAATGTTCTTAACATTATTGCTGTTATTAGATATCACCTGAATACCTAAGTTTTTAAATATTTGAGGGAGGATGATAACATTTTCATGGTAAGGAATTGTTAAAATGTTCTTCATATTACATTATTTTACTTGAGAAGTGTTATAATATGTTCTGACTTCTTCTTTTGCTTTGTCTATCAAATGCTTTGGATATTTCAAATTCTAACCAATCTCATAAATAGATTTCACTTCATCTTCAAAGTACTCAGAACAAATTCTAAACGCTCTCAAAAACATAGATGCAAAAACAGATAACTTGATATTTTGATGATGGTATGAATAGTAATGAATGTATGAGAGAACATTGGTTGGTTTTCTATAAACATTAAATTTAAAATATCTACCACACCGATGAATACTTACATCTAAAAAAGGCAATATGTTGTTCTCTTCTGTCTCGACTGTGAATTTTATAGAAGGAACCAAATTATTTAACTTTAACAAAAAATCATCCACAGGTTTATCACAAGGCCAAATACACAATATGTCGTCAACATATCTGTACCATATTACATTAGATGGCAAAATGTTCGGCAATAACTCTCTTTCGAAAAACTCCATGTATAAATTACTCAAAACAGGTTTTGAGTAATTGATACATGGAGTTTTTCGAAAGAGAGTTATTGCCGAACATTTTGTACCAACTGTGAGATGGAGGGATGCGTTAGTGTCATTGGCAATTAAAATGCAAGTGTGACCTTTCTTTGACGTAGAGCTGATGGCTGAAAGCAGGGAAAGGCCATTGACACCTAAGATTCTGGCATACAGAGTACATTGGTGTCTTGTGCTTGGAAAACCCATATGTGTATCTTTGTATAACCACGAGGGAACAGCGTATTTAGGCTGATAAGCACTGCGTGAGTGTATTTGAATATAGCTAACACCTCCGAGACTGGGGTGGATTTGTTGTTGAATTCCTCTAAGCGGGGCAAGAAGGTGTCCTCAAGCGGTGAAAGATCAACTGTATTTATTGGGTGTTTTGTCTTGAGTTTTGCAGATTTGGGTATGCGGGAGGAGTTAATACATCTGTTACGTTTTGAACGCAAGTCCACAGCTGTCAGTAAGGTAGCAGAGTTAGAGTCGTGGGAAGCTGATGCATCCTCGTGTGAAGAAGCGGAGTGAATTTGAATGTGGTTGCTAGAATTAACTGACGTTAAATCATATTCTGCTTGCTCGGCCACGTTGATGTGGTTGACTTTGTGGGAAGTTGCTGATGGCAATGCAGGAAGAAAATTATTTGCATAAATGATGCCATCTTTGAAGCTAATGTCTAGTGAGAATTTACCAATGATAGGGAATGATACGCCATCTACATTGCAAAGGTTGACGTCGGGGGGTTCCAAAATGGTGACACGTTTTGTTTTAGTGTGGATTTTGTGGAAACTGTGTACTGACATGGTGTTAACTGGGGAAGCCATGTCGAGAAAGATTGTCACTTCGGTGTTGCTAGAAGTAGCCTTCAAAGTTAAGGAATGGGAAGACATGTCATGGATATCCAGAGTATGTACCGGTAGAGTTGATGATTGATTATCTGGGTATGCAGTAACTGTCCTGGGTGTGCACTGAGTCTTTGTACTCTGTAGTCACAAAGGAGATGTGTTACGTGAATGTTTTGCAGGAGATGTGTTACGTGAATGTTTAGCAGGAGATGTATTACATGAATGTCTAACAGGAGAGCGATCTGGGGATTCTGGTTTGTGTTGCCTCCGTGCTAGCAGCACACGGCAACGATCACTCGTGTGAAAACATGTACCGTGATGATTGCAGTGTCGGTTTGATTGTGAAGGGTATCTATGGTAATACGTGTTAACGAGGTGTCCTGGTTTGTGGTAGTATGTACAAAATATTTGTGTTCTTGAAGGAGAGCGTTGGCGTGAGCGATATCGAGTGCAAGAGGTATGTTTTGGTCTCGTGTTATGTGAGGGGGACCGTGTGACCTGGGCTATTGTGTCACTGGTGCTACCAGAATGTAGATTTGTAGTTCTATCTACATTTGAGTAACAAAGTACTGGTGTTTGGAGAAGCAAAGTCTAAGCGGTCTCTTTTCTTTACTGTCCCAGTCTTCTCTCTGGTTTAACTATACATGCAACCTCCGAAGAAGCCTCAGGGGGTTGCCAGGTCCTACAAACATTTACATATATACAAGGGTTGCCATATTTACATATGGGTACAAAAATAAATTCATCGCGTCGGTTGGGTGATGATGACCCGGGGACGCTTCTACTGTAGTCGGGGAGCGCGAGATCCGCAGGTGTTATTGGGCGTTGGCTGGAAAGCCTAGTCCTCGGGTCACTTGGAACAATTAAATGTCCCTTGGCGTCAGATCCGGAGTAACAATAGAGGATCCCTTAAGAGTTGGCTTGAAGACGTTGGAGTATTGCTCGCTCGATATGCGTGCGTGCGCGCATGTACACGCTGGACATATTCCTTCACAACCCCCAAAGTGCTGCTGGCTGACAATGGAACAGAATTTAACAACGAGATTCTTCTTAATGTGTGTAAATCATTCAGTATCTCAAAATGTAATACTGTAGCATACCACCCGAGTTCTAACGGACTTGTAGAACGACAGAAGCGTAAGATTCTCATTGTTCTTCGCCATTTTGCTTCAGACATACATATCTCTTGGTATGAACATATGCCAATGGTACAAGCTCGTTTGAATTATTTTATAAATAGAGCTATATCGGAATCACTGCATTTTGTAATATTTGGATCGGACAAGAGACTCCCATATGATTTTCTTACTTCAGATATAGGTTTAATGTATCATTTGAAAATTATGTCAAAGTTAAGGTTGCTAATTTTCATTATATCTTCAAGAGGATTCAAGATGTTCTTGCCCTATCCAAGGAAGACATAGCTCGTCTTCACAATAAAACTACAAGAGAAAATAACATTGCTGTAGGAGACATTGTATATTCTTTGAATCACACTATTACTTCAAAACTGTCACCTAAGTTTCTTGGACCATACAGAGTTGTAAAATACTTAAACAATGTCAAAGTTGCAAACTTGGATGATGACCTTGACACCTGGTTGCATCTAAATCACCTGAAGAAGGTTACTCTTGGTCTCGAAGCTGAATTTGACAGAACTACTCAGTCCGTTCTCTCTGCTAGGGAAGACCTCTTACTTCCTCCCAACCGGAAATACCCACACCTTTCGTAACTCTTACAATCTAAGAAATCGAACCCCACTCACCTAAACATTCTTCTTTGCCCCGGTGCAACCATAGTGTCTATTTACCAGTATTATGTACTATTAGGTCAAAATTGCTTTATACATGTTACTATCACAAATTGTAATTAGTATTAAGTTGCCGAAGTCACCTTCATGCTGCTATCCTAATAAGAATATTAGGAATTAGGTTCCAGGATTTAAAAGTCGCTGAGCACATCTCTGGCAGCATCACTGAACTGCATTGTATTACATTGCTGGTATTGTAATATAAGATAAAGAAAGACACATTCAAAATTGCAGGTCCCAAAGATAAGGGAAGTGTGAAGAACTTGCGCTGTCGAGGGCTGGTGACACATTAAGCTTGTCTGTCAGCACAGGGAGATAAAGGATTTGTAAAAGGAACTAATGGAATTTCAGAACTCAGAATGCCAAAATTAGAGGTTAGAATAGAAATATATTAAAGTATAACAAAGCTCAGATAAGCTAATCAGAAATAAATTGGCATAGTTGGAATGTCATAGTCTTTAGGTACAATTTATATAGGTACAAATTCAGGAAGTAGAAAGAATAGAAGAAAAGTAGAATTGGGTAACTCAGTGAGTCTACTTAAGCAAAGCAGTCAGATGAGGGCTGTAGGAACGTGTGGAATTTGTGTTTTAATGAAACATACTAAGGTCTACTCTTGTTGTGTTGGAAATATAAATGTAAATGTGACAGTGTTTCCACGCCACGCTACTTTCCAACAGTAGATTGTTCCTCACCGTCAGCTTAGTTATCTATTATTTTGATTAATTTTTCATTTACCTTTGGCTGTCATTCATATATTTTTCTAAATGACATCTAGGACATGTTCATGTGTGTGTATATATATATATATATATATATATATATATATATATATATATATGTATACATATATATATATATAATATATATATATGTATATACATATATATATATATATATATATATATCATACGGACGGCTTGACCTCGGTTCGTGACCTCGATATGGACACTGACCTTGTATTAGTTCGCTGACATTGGGAGTTTCTACGAAGTCCCTTTCAACACAGGGAGTGGACTCCAGGCTGAAGGCCAAAGAGAGTGAGCGAGAGAGTTCTTGTTAGGGACTGTATTTTACCAGCGCTTCTATATTTGAAGACAATCTCGTGATGCTGTCGCGATAGAGGAAGAAATAATGAAAATTATTTCAGATCATGTAATAGTTCTCGGTAAATGACTACGGTGTACAAAGCCTATGCCACTCTTTGACTTCAATATAACTGCCGTAACCCTGGTACAACCCTTTGAACTCGATGTCACAGTTCGACCTGGATGCAGCCTATGATCTGGGCGCAGCTTCTTGGCCTCAGGTCGTCTTCCCGTGGCCCCAAGACAGGAAGGAGGTGAAGGAGGGTGGAAGGGAGGGAGGAAGTAGTGATAAGCATAATGAAAACCGAAAAATCGGTTTTTTGTTTTGCATTATTGGTTAAGTCGGGGCGAACGAATCGAAGGGGCGGAAACGAAGCCGAGGAGAGAGAGAGAGAGAGAGAGAGAGAGAGAGAGAGAGAGAGAGAGAGAGAGACAAGAACCAGGAACACAAAGGTATGGTGCAAAGGATTATTGTGCCAAAGAGAGAGTGATAAAAAAGAAGAGAATAAAATTAAAAGAGAGAAAATGGAGGAAGATGGAACAAGAGGTGAACAAAGAAAGAGGGGAAAGGACGACAGTAGGAGGTTAAAGAGAGAGAGAGAGGTGAGGGATAAAGAAAATAAGGAAACGAAATGAAAATAGAGAGAGGGAAGATGGAACAAGAGGTGGACAAAGAAAGAAAGAGAATACAGAGAGGGGACAATAGGTTAGTGAGAGAGAGAGAAAGAGAGAGAGGGAGAGGAAATGAGAAAGAACAAATACGAGTAGGATGAAGACATTTAAGAAAAGTAATGTAAGAAAAAATAACAAGAAGAGAAAACGGAAATTAAATAAGGATTCGGTAGAAGGGAGAACGGAAGGAGGGAGAGAGGGGACAAGGAAGACGTTGATTGGAAGAATGAAAAGGGGGCAAGGAAAACAGCGATGGAAACGGAACATGGAGGGGGAAAGTTGGGAAATCAAGGAATAGACCAAGTGGGGAAAACGGCAGGAAAGACTTAAAGGAAGGAGGAAGAATAAAGAGAAGAGAGGAAATATGTAGAAGGGACATTAAGCAAAAGAGAGAAAGGGGAGAGAGATTGCAAGAAAAGAGGAATAGAAAATGTGAGAGAAGACTTGGTAATCACGAAATTGTAACTTGGGGAGCCATAGACAGATAAGGGGAGATGCGACTGTCCTGGAGACTGCATAATCCTCAGTTCGATTCATTCCCTCGGACAGCATATTTGATCCATACATGTGTGTGTGTGTGTGTTTATATGTTATATGTAATATATGCAGTGTATTGTAGTCTATTTCAGATGCATTTCTTGAGGTTTGCTAGAAAATGCTTCACTAAGTGCATCGTGGTGTTTGGGGCAGCTGGACAGGAACTTCCACTGTTGACTTGGGCCGCCTGCAGCGGCGGCACTCACCCCTCACCCCTCACCCTCTTCCCTCCGGTGCCACACGCGGCACCTCTCGGTCGCCTCCGCCGCAGCATCAACATCCTCTTCGCCGCAGAATTCGAGGGACATCGCTTCATCCTTCATGTACTCCACCGGAACATAAAATGTCCCAAAACGTTTTAAATCAACTCATGATTACAGAAAGGGATGTCGTACAAGTGATTGATAAGCTTAAAATAAATAAAGCCCCGGGACCTGACAAAATTTCACCTAGAATTCTGCGAGAAGTCAAAAATCAAATCAGTAAACCCTTGTGCATCCTCTTCAACAAATCATTAGCACTCGGTAAAGTCCCATCAGATTGGAAATGTGCTAACGTAACACCAATATTCAAGAAAGGGGACAAATCACAACCAGGCAACTACAGACCGATTAGCCTGACTTCGATTGTGTGCAAACTGCTAGAGTCAATTATCCGTGACAGTGTAGTAAAATTTTTAGAAGAAAATAAGATTATGAAAGATTCGCAACATGGCTTCCGTAGCAAACGCTCATGTCTAACTAATCTCCTTGACTTCTTTCATGACGTTTTTAACAAATACGAGGAATGTAGATCTGTTGATATAATCTATCTAGATTTTCAGAAGGCATTCGATAAAGTTCCCCACAAACGATTGCTCGACAAACTAAAAATGCACAGTATTTCTGGCAATATCCACAACTGGATTAAAGATTGGCTCTCAGAGCGAAAACAGAGGGTCGTAATAAACGGGGCATCATCTAGCTGGCTCGACGTTAAAAGTGGCGTACCGCAAGGATCAGTTTTAGGACCCGTCTTGTTCTTAATATATATAAATGATCTAGATGACGGCCTCCTCAGCAAAGTATCAAAATTTGCTGATGACACAAAAATTGCCGGTAAAGTGACAACCACCAAAGAGAAAGAAACTCTACAATCCGATCTAGATAGATTATCAAAATGGGCTAGCAAGTGGCAAATGAAATTTAACGTTAACAAATGTAAAGTCATGCACATTGGAGGAAATAATGATCACATCCAATACATTGGATTCAGTAACTAAAGAAAAAGATCTAGGAGTTTTAATATCAAATGACTTGAAGCCAAGTCAACATTGCTCAGAAGTTGTTAAAACAGCAAACAAATTAGTTGGCTTCATCGGAAGAGTCTTCGAAAATAAATCAGAAAAAATATTGCTAAACCTCTATAATTCCTTGGTCCGTCCCCATCTCGAATACTGTGTACAATTTTGGTCCCCATACTACCAGAAAGATATTAACAAACTAGAAAGAGTACAACGGAGAGTGACCAAAATGATACCAAGGCTGAGAAATCTGCCGTATGAAGAAAGACTAAAAAATCTAAACTTATTCTCCCTCTCAAAAAGAAGAATGCGAGGAGATTTGATTGAGGTTTTTAAAATGTTCAAAGGCTTTGACAACATTAATGTCAAAGATTACTTCTCATTAGACCAATCAAATACAAGAAGACGCCACGATTTCAAAGTAATTGGCAAAAGATTCTCTACGAACGAGAGTAAGCACTTCTTCTTTAACCGGGTTGTTAACGTGTGGAACTCGTTACCTTCCACTGTCGTTGAAAGTAACACGATAACAACATTTAAAAATCGCTTAGATAAATACTTGGAATCTAATCCACAAATGAAATATTATCCTTTGCAATAAAAGATATGACAACCAGACATTTAATCGCAATTGGACTAATTGGATAGGATAGTTATAGCAGTAGTATTAGTTCATCTTCTACCGCCTAGTTACCCTGTTTCCTTAACTGTAGTGTAGTTTAGTTAACACAAACAGCCTCGTTAGGGCCAGTAGGCCTGCTGTTGTTTGTTCTTCCTTTGTGTGTTCCTTTGTGTTCCCCACTCCTCTTCCCCCTGCCCTTCTTTCTCCTCCTCCTCCTCCTCCTCCTCCTCCTCCTCCTCCTCCTCCTCTTCCTCTTCCTCCTCATTTTCTGCTCTGTCACCTGCAAGTTTGTGTCTTAATTATACTCTCTCTTTTGTTTTTGTTTTTTACTATTATTTTATTCTATTTTTTATTATTATCATTATCATCATCATCATCATCGTCATTATCACCATCATCATCATCATCTCATCATCATCATCATCATCATCATCATCATCATCATCATCTTCGTCATTATCACCATCATCATCATATCATCATCATCATCATCATCATCATCATCATCATCATCATCACCACCATCATCATCACTAATTATCCAACGAAAACCTCCATTGACCAGTACCACCGGATTACAAGACGTTGGTTCTTAGCTCTTCCACCTCTTCTCGTGTATCCTTTGCGTGTGTGTGTGTTTGTGCCCAAAAGTATGTAAGCGAGTGTGCGCTGGCGCGTGTCTGTGTGAGGTCGGATTTTCGTTTATATATTTCTGAAGATTGCCGAGTTCCGCTTTGTAGCGGCAGTCGTAGGAATAAACTTTCCCTTCCACCGACGGTTATTGTTCTTAGCATCAATTCTTCCTCCTACAGCTACTCCTTCTTTCTTCAGCCTCTCCTCCTCCTTTTCCTCCTCCTCCTCCTCCTTCTTTCTTCATCCCTCTCCTCCACTTTTTCCTCCTCCTTCTCCTCCTCCTCCTCCTCCTTCTCCTCCTTTCTTCCTCCTCCTCCTCCTTTCTTCCTCCTCCTCCTCCTCCTACTGCTCCTCCTTCTCCTCTTTTCTTCATCCTTCTCCTCCACGTTTTCCTCCTCCTCCTCCTCTCCTTCCTCCTTTGCCTGCTGCTTTATACCACCGTGACCGCCCTTCAAATCCTTCAGTTCCGGATCCTCATTTCTTCTTTATTATTTTTCTTTGTGTGCCTTGCCTCGTCTTCCTCCCTGGGTTCTTCTTCTTCTTCTTCTTCTTCTTCTTCTTCTTCTTCCTCCAGTTTCCGCTACCCTTCCTCTCAGCCTCGATCTTGAGGCCTGTCTTGGCGCTGTGTGTGTGTGTGTGTGTGTGTGTGTGTGTGTGTGTGTGTGTGTGTGTGTGTGTGTGTGTGTGCACGCTTTTGCACTGTATTCATCCTCCTAATATATTACCACGTCGTTGCATGCGGCAGTGTCCTCTCCGTTCAGTAAATGCATATATTCCTGGCTCTTCCTCCTCCTCCTCCTCCTCCTCCTCCTCCTCCTCCTCCTCCTCCTCTTCCTCTTTCTTCTCCTACCTCTCCCTTTCCTCTTCTTCCACCTCCTCCTCCTCCTCCTCTTCCTTCTTCCTTTACGTGTTTATCAATTCCCCCCTCACTCTCTCCCCTCCTGGTTCACTCATCTGTATTATGTCTTGTCTCCCTCACTCCTCCCGTGTTATAGTTCACATCCATTGTCTCTCTCTTCCGACCCCTTCACCCGTCTTTCCTCCAACCCTTCATATTTTCTCCCTCGCTCCTATGCTCTTTTTCCTTCTCCCTCATTCATTCATTCCTTTTCTTCTCCTTAGTCATTCCTCCAATCTATTCTCTCGTCCTTCTCTCTCCTTCACTTTATATGGTGTCTTCCGTCCCTTCCTCTCTCCTCCCTCGCTACTCCAACCCTTCTTCTATTCCCCCTCCCTCAGTCCTCTCCCCTCTACCCTCCTCTCCTCGCCCTTCCTCTTCCCTACTCTCCTCTCCCCTCCTCTCCTCTCCTCTCCCCTCCCCTCTACTCCTTTCCCCATCCCCATCTTTCCTCTTCGCCCTTGACTCTTTTCTCTCCTCCAGACGAGTCACCAGCCGGGGAAGGAGTCCATACGGCAGCGATAATATTATGTAATATGATTATGCCCATGCAATTTATTCCCTTGCTCCCCCTCCCTTTATTTTTCTTCCTCTTTATCCCTCTACTCCTCTTCCTTTTCCTTTTATTCCTTCTTTTCCGAATACTCCTACTCCTCTTCCTTTTCTTCCTACTCTTTCTCCCCCTGTTTTTCCTCCTTTTTTTCTTCTACTTTCTCATTGTCCTCAACCTCGCCCTCAACTTCTGCGTTCTCTTCTTCTCCTCTTCTTTTTTTCCTTTTCTTCATCTCTCCTCTTTTTCTCTTTTCTCTCCCTCTCCTCCTCCTCCTTTTTCCTCTTCTCCTTTCTCCACCTCTTCCCCTTTCTCATCCTTTTCTTCTTTCTCTTCCTCTTCTCCATTCTCCCCATTTTGCTCCTTTTCTTTTTCCTATTCTTCTTCCTCTTTTTCTTCCTCCTCTTCTCACTCCTCAATTTCCTTCTGTACTTTCTTCTCTTTTCTGCTCCTCGTCGTCCTCCCTTGCTCCCCAAGTCTCGATTTTTCCTTCCTCATCTGTTTCTTTTTCTTCTCAGGAACTTAGCAACTTCGTGTCTTCCCTCTGAGGCTACGTTTCTTTTATCCTCTGTCTCTCTTTCTCTTTCTCTCTCTTATCGTATTGCATTGTATTATATTGTAGGATAAAATAGAGAACCCCGCACTTTGAAATACGGGTTCCAGAGTTAAGAAATGTGTGAAAGAACAACACATATCGGGACTGATGACACATTAGGGTAATCAACTGACACGACTATAAGCCATGGTAAGAGATGTTTAAGGAATACGTAGAATGCCAATATCAAAAGTTAGAATAGAATTAAATTTAAAGTATAATAGAAGTTTGAAAATCTAATAAAAATAAAGTGTAGTTCACATTATGATAAAGTCATTAGTGACAAAGTAGAAGGTACAGAGTCAGTTAGGAAGTAGAAAAAAGAAACAGAAGAACATATAGAAATGGGAACTAAATGAGTTTATTTAATCATAGAACAGACACGAAAGAGGCCAAAAAGAGAGTAAAGGTGTTGGCCTAGGTCTACAGGAACTTGTGAACTAACTTGCGTGTGAATAAATTATATTGCTATAAGAACGTGTCAGAATATGGTTTATAATTGTGTTATATTGTATTTCCTCCGAAGTGTTTAAAAAACTTGGTATGTTGGAAATATATAGAAAAGGAAACAAAATATTTTATTTGCCACACTACCTTTACAACATAAAATGGTGGCGCCGCGGTGTTAGAAATTCTCTGAAATGACTTGTGACTTACAACGTTCTACAAACAGTGAACAACTGTCAGTGTTATTTCTATGTACATTTACGGTACGAGAGAACTGTGTTACCTACCCAGACCTTTCAACACGTTTCATGCGTTACAACTTTGCTCCACATCCTCGTCTCAGACGTACTTGCTCGTCTTAGTTCCCGCCTGGCCACGAGGTTCACACGTCAACGAAGAAAATCGCCTGACGTCTCTGTGTACAGTACGTGGTTCTCACACGACAGTTCGAAACACAGAAACGTTTAAGCCCTACTTCACTGACTTTCACAAGTACCCTTCCAGCTATTTCTCTGCCTCGCACTACTTGGATCAATTTGCAGTTCTACGATTCCCTATACGTCATACTGCAAGGGGACCCTCTCTACGGATACATCTATTCTGCTAATTTTGTCTGCAGCTAGACCTTCCTACGTGCACCACTCGTTGCTGAAGAAAATCGTTGGGGTCATGCGACCACTCCTCTTTTACGCAGCCGGCAGCTGTTATTGACACAGAGAATCACCTACGCTATCTCCAACTTGAAGCCGCGGTCTCGCCATATGGTCTCCACGTGGGCCCTGCTGCTCCGAGCACTTCTTCACGGTATCGCCGTGACGTAATCCCTTGCACCACAGCCGTGCTTACGTCACGGCACGTCACAACAACTACACCAGTGACATCACCCAACACGCACGTTTTTGACGTGTGTGCTGGTACGTCAGGATGAATTCATAAACACGTATCTTCAAACTGCATACGTCAGTACGCAGCCAGCTAACCGAACTTTCCTCGTTGTTTTTCTGTTCTACTAAGACATTCAACGGCAACATAGTGTTACAACAGTGATCGAAGAACGTAAACAGTGCAGTGGTTTCAATTCATAAAATTTATGTTAGCTTTATATTTTATAATACATACATACATATACCAAAGGCTTTTTCCCCTTACACGGGGGGTAACCAAAAAGAAAAAGGCATAGAAACCATTCCCACTCATTCCATTTCCTATATATTCCACTCCCCTCCACCCTCCTCCCTCCCTCTTATCGTGGCACCTCCTGGATGACGGGTCATCCCTGCATCCTGTCCACTGCCCTGATTTTATATGTATATATATATGTTTGTTTTTTTGTGTTGTGGTTTTTCAAGTGTAATTGTGGACTTGTACACTTCAATGTATTTGTTTTTATATTTTCGGAAGGTGGTATATCTTATATATGGTGATTAATTTAAATATAGTTAAAGCACATGTAAGGAGTAGTTTTAGTTTCTCATACAAAGGGATCAATAAAATTCATTTTCTCCGCGTATAACTAGAAGTTATTGGCAACGTTGCATTGGCGACTTAAATTCGTTTCAATCTTCATTTACCACTACAATGGCTACAGGGAACCCTTCTAGTTCAACATCCACGATGCCCTCCCACATTCTAATAACAGTAGTTAGAGAAGAACATAGTCTACCGAAGTTTGATGGTGAAAATATACCCCTTTATTCGTTTCTAGCGAAAATAAACCATGAGATCACAAGACGTAAAGTTCAAGATGATAGGGAGAAGATAGCAATATCGAGAATATATTTTGATACAGTAGCAGGAAATATTCTTATGTCTGATGGATTTGGTGAGACGAAAAAAAGACAAGGACTTTGTAGCATTAACAAAGAAAACCTTTGCGGAACTCTCAATAATAGGTACACTTTTGCCTTCATTTAAAGCAGCGCAGTTTCATAACAAGGCCCTTATCTTAAGAGAAAGCACTTAAAGTTGAATCAGCACTTAAAAGTGGAATTAGAAAATCACTTAGGAACTCAGCTTGGATTGCAAATACACAAACACCTAATTCAAAAGTCTCACTTGAAAATGTAGTTGCTCAATTCTCATATTTTGAGTTCCTGTCACACCTATATCCTTATACACTTACAAAAGCAGCAAATTTGGAAACCACTCCAGGAACAAGACTTACAGACTTCTCACTTAAGTGAATCCCCTAGTACATTTGCAAATATTGATAATTAATCAGACTCCTTGCCACAAAACCCTCTTACTGTAATTAAGGTAAACAGACAATACACGTTCAAAATCGTTCAAGAACCATCCACATTACAGTACACGACAACGTTCGTCTTCACATAACAGAGTGGTCTGTTACTATTGCTCATAGCCATGTCGTTTGGCAAACCAATATTTCAAAAGGAAATCAGCTAAACATCCTAGTTTGTGTGATCACCACGGTCAATGCTTTTACACAATGGATCATTGTCGTGTGTTTAAGTATCAAGCCTTCCATGATAGTTTCTTCTCCAAGTACACCTTGGTTCAAGATACCTCATCGACCTTCCTATTTTTACACTTTCAAACTATCACAAATGGGAAAATGCTTTTTCTATTTCAGCATGTGCAGATGACATCCCATGTCAGTTTTTATGGATGCAGGATCCCCAGTAATATATATCAGTAAATAGTTTCAACAAATTGCGCTCAGAAAGCGTGTACCTATTATGAAACCCACTGATTTGGCATTATGTAATGTAAATGGTATTGAGTTTCCTGTGATAGGAAAAATCACACTTGGCATAAGCTTTGCAAACTTATGTCCAGTCACAATGTATGTAGCAGATGTTCAATTTCCTGCTGATATACTCATTGGATTACATACCATGAAACAACATAATATTGCCATTTATCCTTCACAAAATTGTATCACATATGATAACAATCCCTGCCTTGCCATCACATGCTTCCAAATCAAGTATTAATAATATCCAGGTGACCAAACGATCTCGATCATTACAAAATGATGCCTCAGTAGGCTGTAATCCTTCAGTTGATATTCAGTCTCCCACAAGTCTCGTGCTCAATGTACAAAGCGTGTTTGTAAGTCACGTAAATCTAAAAGTTTCAAACGTGGCCCAAATATATCAGGTGACATCTCGTTACCCCGAGTAGATGAATTCTCATTGACCTCTTTCACTGGAACAGAATTTAATAATGAAATTCTATCTCATCATTTCAATATCACTAAAATATTATAGCCTACCACCCGAGTTCAAAAGGACTTGTGGAACGTCAGAACCGTAAGATTCTCAGCTCTCTAAGATATTTTGCTTCAGACATTCATATCTCTTGGGATGAGTTCAAGCTTGCCTTAACGGCGCTATCAATAGGTCTATACCAAAGCTCCCTCATTTTGTAATTTTAGGTTCGGACAAGAGACTACCATATAATTTGCTTACTTCAGATGTAGGTCCAATTTATGATTTTGAAGATTATGTGAAAATTAAAGTAGCTAATTTTCAGATTCTCTTTAAGAGAATTGAAGATACTCTTGCCCTATCCAAGGAAGACATGGCTCGTCTTCACAATAAATCTGCAAGAGAAAGTAACATTGCTGTAGGAGACATTGTATATTGTCTAAATCACACTCCTACCTCTAAACTGTCACCAAAGTTTCTTGGACCATTCAGAGTTATCACATTATGAAACAATAAGGTAATAGTTAATCAATTAGATGGTGGTCTTGACACCTGGTTACATCTAGATCTCCTGAAGAAGACTCGTGGGCTCGACACAGAAAATGAAGAAACGACTCAGTACGTTCTTTCTGTTATGAAAGATCCTGATTCCTCCCAACCGGGAATCCCCACACCTTTTGTAACTCACTCTTGATATCTAAGAAATCGAGCCACACTTACCTAAACATTCTTGTTTTTCTCGGTGCAGCCATAGTGTCTATTTTCAA
>NC_134777.1:76698634-76726134 GCF_046742065.1 Oratosquilla oratoria
CCTAACATGCTCGTCTCTTCCAATCTCCAATTCTGGTTTTCTTCCCATCCTTTATTGTCGTTTTTCCTTTACTTTTTATTAATTTTGTATGTTTATTTTCCATCCATGCTTTCCCCTCCTTTCTCCTGTTCACACTGTCCTTCCTCTTTATCTTCCTGTACTTCGTCCCCTTTCACTTTATTCTCTTTCTCGCCCCGTCTCAGCCCCATTCTATCATTTTCCTTTTTTTTTTTTTTTTTTTTAATATTTACACATTCATCCATTTCATTATATGGTTTTCATTATTCTCGCACGGCTAAAGATTTTGTCACTTCCTACACATCCTCATCAACCTCATTTTCATCCTTCTCCGCTTTCCTTCTCCTCCTCCTCCTCCTCCACTTTCCTTCTATCTCTTCCTCCTCCTTCACTTTCTCATCCTCAGCCTTCCTTTTCTTCTCCTTCATCCTTTTACCCCTCCTCTATTTTCTCCTTCTCTTGTACTCTATCCACTCCTCCCCCTCTCCCGCCCGCCCGTCTTCATCCAGGCAGTTTAGTGTTTGGAGCCGTGGTTGCCAGGTGTAGTCCGGCCCGGCCGCCAGGGGAGTCGTATAGCTTCTGGGATTTTGTGGATCGCCCGGTGTGTGTGTGTTGTTGTTGTTGTTGTTGGGGGGGGGGCGGGCGGTTGTCAAACGAGATCCGGTCCTTTTCCTGTCCATGGTAGGTGCCGGATGGACCACCCGGTGTGTGAGGGTAAAAGTGAGGGTGGGGGAGGAGTCAAGGAAAGTAAAGTGTTTGGGTTCCAGATTTGGCGCGAGAGATTGTGTCAGGTGGCGTGGATGGGGGGATTAGGGGTAACAGTTGGTGAGTTTAGAGGACTGGACGACGGGATAGGTGAGTCGAATAGACGACCGGTTTTGGAGTGGCGAGTTTGAGGTTCCTTTGTAGGAAGATTCGGCGAGTTTCGGAGACTTCGACTTTGGAAGTATGTCGCGGTAAACTCGTGCTGTCCCTCAGCTGCATAAATTCACCGAAAAAGAGAACAAGATATAAATAAATAGATAAAGGCCCAAAGCCCTAGGAGAAGAAAGGGAGTCTCGTGCTCTTTCGTTTAGTGCGTCACTCACCCTTTTAGTCGGTAGGCCCCAAGCCTCCGATCATCCAATTTGTTCAAGTTCTGACTCTTAGTTTCACTTAATATTGGTATTTTGCACTGTCAGGCTTCTATTCACTTCACTATATTTTCTGTATAGGGGGAATGAAATGTTTAAGGATTTTCTTTTCTTTCTTGAGTGCCGGTTACACGACGTGCTTCTCAGAGATACACTTCATGAATCATGTGAGAACACGCATTGTTAGGTCCTAGATAAGTTCTGCAGTGACGTCATGATCTCTTTAGTCCAACGATCTTTAACTTTATATTTAAGATCCTTCCCAAAGGACGTGATCTTACAATCGTGAACCAATTGAATTTTCTTCTCCACCCTTTCTCCAATCAGATTCGTTGTTACAAGTCTATATGCAATATTGTTTACTTAAGCAATCTCGAATCTCTGCACAACTTAGTTTACAAGTAATCAGCAAAACATACACGTCATCAATGGGTATCAGGGCCCCCAGCTATTTTTATTACTCCAAGCGGAGAACGAAATTATACAACCGCTCGCATACGAACTGTTGATTACCAAACACCCAACTCATAAAAATGCATCCCTCACCATCTACCCCACTTTCTACCCACTTCTCTACCTATTATTCTCTACCAGCTTCTTACAGAGCTCGGCAGCTACCGCTTGGTTGTCCCGACCAACCCTTTTTAACTCCCTCTTACAGGGCTTTGGCACACTACATCATGTCATGCAAGTAACTATTAAAAATATTTCTTCATAAAACTGGCAAAAACAAGGAAGGAAAAGTAATATCCTTCAGTGGATGCTATCATCCACCTAATGGTAACCCAAAAATGCATCTACTCCAGTATGTTCAAATGTAACACCAAATACCTACTGATCCTTAAAGCAAAACAATTTAGTATATCTATAAATTGGTTGCAACAACCTCATGCCGGTAAGTGACCAGTAGTATTTGATGTCCCCATCTTCCTGAATATGACAAATGAGGTTAAGGCAGCAACTACTAATGAAGAAATGAGGACACTGAAAAGAACTATATAATTGGTTAAGGAATTGTTTAGGGAAGATCTTATATTTTGTGTTTTTCAAAGGTTTTTGGGCAATGTGATTTTTATGTTTGTGAGGTATGTTACCTCGGTCAAAAGCACAGTATTAAGGGTGTTAGCAATAGTGGAGAGTGTGCCTGCATGTATTTCACAGTTGTAGTACCTTCAACCAATTCCATTTTTGGACTTAAATTTGGACAAATTATGAAAACTTTTGTCTTGTTTGAGGAAAATAGATAATGGGAACCTCCCATGTTACTATGAGTAACCTGGTTTACCACGGTCTTTTTGTAATGACAGTTATTCATCACAGACACATTTCTAACTAGTGAAGCTTCACAAGAATTTTTCAATGCTTCACGGAACACAAAAAGGGAAGAGTGATTAAGTTTGTCATTAGAGATTGTACTCTCCTTTAGGTTGTCTAGAGAAAGGATATAAATAAGTGGATCTATTACGGGTATGTCAACTTCAAAAAGTGAATTATTTACCTTCGTTGGGAAGGCTATCAGCTTGTACAAATTAAATCTAAAGTCAGAAGAGAAAGGAACCTCTATTATCACTGAAGAAACATTTAAGTATGCAGTTAGCAATGGGTAATAGAATGCTACATTTACTTCATCAAAGAAAGGTTTAAAATTCCAATCCTTCTTAGCTGAGTTAATTATCCTAATAAGTTGAGGTATTGGGAGAAGAGAGGATGTGACTTGACCAGAATTTGCTAAAACTAAGTCTTGTACAAAGGATTTCAGAGAGATTGCATCTCAGATATTTTCAACATCAAAAGTGACGAAAGTTTTACACTGAATGAGAATCCGACAAGAAATAATGGTCTCAAACTGTCAGGAAATAGGTTTAATTTGGAAGTGGGTAGAAACAACTTCGGTAACTGTGTAATTAATGAATGGAATAAACTTCCTACAGAGGCAGTGCAATGTAGTTCAGTTGGACGCTTTAAGATTCGTTTAGATAAACTTCTAAGCAAGATCCTGTAATGACTGTCATTTATTTTATGTTATTTGTTTGTTTGTTTGTTATTATTTGTTTGTTTGTTTATTATTTGCCTGGTTTTCATTTATCATTTATCTGTCAATTTTTTATTATTTACTCTTTACCTGTTTCTTTATTATTTAACTATATGCATTAATTTATTTTATTTATATTATTATATATATATTTTTATTTATATACATACATATATACATACATACATATACCCCTTACACGGGAGTTAGCCAAAAAGAAAAAGGCATAGAAACCACTCCCACCCATTCCATTCCCTACATATTCCACTCCCCTCCACCCTCCTCCCTCCCTCTTATCTTGGCACCTCCTGGGTGACGGGTCATCCCTGCATCCTGTCCACTGCCCTGGGTCAGAAGCAGTGTCGCAAGACACAGCACATCCACAGCAAGGCCGCTTCATTAAATCGGCGACCCCCCCTCTCCGTCCCCTCATGCAGGAAAGGAGAAGACGGGGAGAAATCCCTTCGGGCTGCGTCAAATTATTTCTCATACATACTTCCTCATCCCTCACCCACTTCCCCTCTTGCATCACAGCATCATCCATACACAACCCTTCTCCATTCACCCCTGTCTTCTGTCCTTTCTCGCCCTTTCTCAACAGACATTCCTCTTTTGTAAAGCCCCTTTCACCCCATCCATCCATCTCATCCTAGGACGCCCCCTCATATTCACTCCCTCCACCTCTGCCTTCCACACCTTTTTTACTAATCTTTCTTCACTCATTCTTTCCATGTGTCCAAACCGTCCTAATACTCTTTCATCAACCCTATCTCCCAACTCCCTTTCCACCCCTGTTCTCCTCACCTCCTCATTTCTCACTCTCTCTAGCCCTATCATACTTCTCATCTCAAATACATTCAATTTTTTTCTCTCTTCCTCTCTTATGTTCCATGTTTCTGGCCCGTATAGTGCTGTCGGCACAATCACTCCATCATACAATCTCCTCTTAGCTTCCATTCTCAAATGTCTTTTTCTCACTACACTTTTTAATCCACCAAGGCATTTACTCGCTTCTCTCAATCTACATTCTACCTCCACCCCCACCCCTCCCTTTCCTACCACATTCGCACCCAAGTATCTAAAACTGTCCATTTCCTCCAGTCTCTCCCTCAATGCTCACTTCCAGCCTGCTGTCACTCTCTCCCCTTGTACATCTCATCACCTTACTTTTGCACACATTTATCTTCAGCTTCCTTCTTTCACACACCTTCTCAAACTCTGTCACTAACTTCCTTAATCCCTCTGATCCTGCTACAAGCGCAGTGTCGTCAGCAAACAACAACTGGCTTATTTCCCACTTTTCTCCATTTTCTTTAACCATCTCCAATACCTGACCCACTACCCTTGCATTCACCTCTCGCACCACCCCATCCTTGTATAGATTGAATAGCCAGAGCGACATAACACATCCTTGACGAAGTCCCACCTTTACCTCAAACCATTCACTCTCTCCATTTCTAATCCTAACACACGCTCTACTACTCTTAAAAACTCTTGACTGCTCTTAACAGCTTTCCTCCTATCCCATATATCTGCAATACCTCCCACAGTGCCTTCCTGTCTACCCTGTCGTAAGCCTTTTCCAAATCCTTAAAAGCCCAAAAAACATCCGTACCTTTTCCTATAGCTTTCTCACATATCTGTCTTACAACAAAAATCTGATCTACACAACCCCTACCTGTCCTAAAACCACACTGTTCCTCACCAATTACTCCCTCTGTTCCTCTCCTAATCCTCTCAATCAAGACCCTCCCATAAGCCTTCCCAACTACACTCAACAATCTGATCCCTCTGAAACTACTACACTCGCACTTGTCCCCCTTTCCCTTGTAAAGCGGAACTATACAGGCACTCCTCCAGTCCGGCACTCTACCCTCTCTTTATGTTCCATCTCTCTTGAATCAGTATGCTTCCAAACACTGTCAGACGCATCAGTGCAAATAGTGAACTCTATCATAGTCACGAAATATGAGAACGGGAGAACTAGTAAATTTATCTTTCAGCTTGTCAAAAGATTGAAGTGCATGTCCCCAAATGAACTTTGAATCTTTCCTCAACAAGAGAACTTAATGGATTAGCCATGTCTGCATATCCCTCGATAAATTTTCTATAATACCCTGTCAATCCCTGCGAGGGCGAACGAGGAACTATGTTCTCTCGACCCTGAAAAGTAATACCAGTTCGGGTGCTACTGGAGCTTTAATCAAACATCAAAAGGAATCAATGGGTTTAAAAGAGTTAACGAATACAATAAGCCATCAAAGTGTACAATACAATGTTATAGAAGGGGAACATCTAATACGAGGTGCTCAGCACCTCCGTATCGTAACAACAGTAGCGATGTTCGGGTGCGTATGGACGAACCGTTCCGGCCCAATCGGATGCGGCGTGTCTTGAGAACAGCAAAGGTGAGAAGACCCGACGTCGAGTAGCCTGCGACTGGAGTAATGAAGACTTGGGATTGGCGTGGCAGTGGGTAGTCTTCGCAGGACGTCTTCTGACCAAGTTCTATTCGACGTTGGGGAGGAGGGGTATATATACCCCTGAAACTGCCGACGTGGCCGCTCCGCGCAGGCGCAGTCTTCTCGGGCTTCAAAAGTTCGAAGCTGACTTGCTCGTTGAACTAGTGCGCAAACAAGCCGATTCGCCGAGGTGGGGAGCCAAACGACTATCAGTGCAGCCGCGATGAATTGACTTGTGGCCGGGGGAAGTGGGATGGGCCCTTACAATCCCAGAAAATTATAATTTTTTTCTACATTGTCCAGAACTGGACAGTTCTTTACTGCTTCTATCTTTGAATTCGCTGTACTAAGTCCATGACTGTCTATTTTATGCCCCAAATAAATGACACTCCTGCAAAAACTTACATTTTTCAAGTTTCACTTTCAATCCTGTATCATGTTCAACTCAAAAACAGAGTCTAGTTCGTGACATATAAATGGGTGCCTGACCGGGATCAATTTTCTTCTTCACTGAATAAAGAAATTTATTGTGTGCAAAATACTCGAGAGGAAATAGGAGCATAGTAAATAGGAAAAAGTAGAAACGTTAGGTCGCCGAGTGAATTCAAATCGTGATCGATCATAGAAACAAAAGCGCGTCCGCCATACTTGTTTGTTTACGTACAGTGGCGCGCCATTTTTTCGTTGTGTTCAAAGTAAGATTGGCCTTCTAATAAAGGGTGCCACGTTCAAATATTTCAAGCAGTTCTGAAAATAGTCATGAGTTCGAGGGATTCTCACAGGCAGGAGGAAGATATTGTGATATAAGAGAAGATAAGAGAGAGGAATATTATGATAGGAGAGAGAGATATGATGTAGGAAGCAATAGGGACGATAGATATTATAGTGTAAAAGACAACAGAAATGAGAGATATTATAAGGCAAGATATGACGGGAGTGACAGGTATTATGATGCGAGAAGCAGTATCATTGAGAGCAGAATAAATGATTAAATCAGTCGAAGACAAAGAGCAGAATTTCGTGATTTTGAGGAATTCCCATAGGTAAGGAACAGGCACTATGGCACGCAGGATAACAGAAGGGAAGTTAGGCTCTGTGATAGATATTACATGGAGGAAAATAGATTGGAAAGTGGAATGAGACACAATGAAATCAACTGAAGACAGGGACCAGAATTGCGCTAATTTGAGGAATTCCCACAGGTAAGGGGCAGATATTATAGTACGGAGAATGACAGGAGAGAAAATAGGATAAGTGAAGGATTGCCAAGGATAAGAGATATTACATGAAGGAAGTGAGTTGAAGATGAAAGACTTCCACAGGAAAGAGGTAGATATTATGACTTAATAGATGATATGAGTGGAATTAGAGTAAGTAGGGAACCTAGAGCTGAATAACGCAGTTAGGTTAATCCTAGAAGAGGTACAGAGACCCAAAGGAAAACAAGTAGGGTTGGAGCAGGACAGCCTGCGCAACGGTCAACGGGGGTGAGTAGTGAAGGAAGTGTAGTGAACAGTATCATAAAATCGAGTCATCTTATCCACAATTTTACCGTAAAGGATTCAGAATTATTCTTCTCTACATTTGAAGACATATCAAAACAGGTAGGATGGAAAAAGGACCTTTGGTCAGCGATGATAATATCTAGCCTAACCCCAAAAGCCTTAAGTGTATACACAGTGTTTGATAGAGATGGCATGTATGATTATGATCAGATTAAGAGTAAAATACTAAAGGCATATGAGGTTTGCCCAGAGTATTTCAGAAAGAAATTCGGGGAAGTTACGAAGGATATCGGTCATGGATATATGGATTTAGCCAGAAATGTAAGGAGTGACCTAGAAAAATAGATGCATGCGGTAAATACGCAGAAATGTGAGGCGTTGATACAAGCGGCGAGTTTTGTGAAAAGTTTGCAATAAAAACAAGCAAAGGTAGGAAGAAAGGCATGACACAAACTCAGAAGGGTAAGAACAGAGCCGCGTTTGTGATTCCGAATCAGAAACATGTGAGACCACAAGTAGATGATAGTTGGAGAAAGCCAATCAAATGTTTCATATGTTAGAGATTTGGACATAGAACTCAGGATTGCTATGCTAGGCTAGGTGAACAAAAGTACAGACAGGACATGGAAGGAAAACAAATTAGGCAGGAAATAATGTGTGTAGAGGGAAACAGGAAGGATGTGGATCAAAACGGGAGATGTTATTCTTGTGGAGCCCACGGTTATGGGATGGAAACTTGCCTCAAGGGAAATGGAAACAAAGGGGACACACAAGACTGGAGACAAGAAAAGAACGACAGCAAGACAAAGGAGAGGGGAGTAACAGGCAAGAAGGAAGATAGCAATTGCTGTGTAGATGGAGTTAGGTTAGACGAGACAGACAAAACAGGAGTCAGCCAAGAGTAGCTACCTTATGTGAAAGATGCCAAGATGGGAACAGAGGGGAGTGGAAGGAAGTATGCGATCAAAGTTCTGCAAGACACAGGGACATCACGCACAATTGTGAGGCCTAATGTGATACCAGGATTAGAAGATAGGCGCTTAGATCAGTTCACCATGGGATTAGCCAGAGGAGTGACGACTTTAGCACCCATAGTTAAGGTGTTACTTGAGATAGATGGTCAAACAGCGAGCGTTGAGGTAGGAGTAGCGGAGCTTTCAGTGAAAGGAATATACGTCCTCCTCGGGAATGATGTAGGCGAGATAGTCCAGGTTAGACTCAAGATGGTAGATGACCCCATAACCAGACAGACACAAACAGACGAAGCTGACACGGCCGACCCTGTGGCCATCATCACCAGTTACCAGGCCAAGAAAGCACAAGAGGAAAGTGATCAAGGTAATGACAACCTGGATCCTTTATTTGGAGCAGACTGCAGATGTGGTCTCGAAGGAGTCACAAAATGAACTTTGCGAAGAAGGAAACCAGGTAGCAGCAACAGAGGTAGCAGGAGACCAAGGGGACGAAAGAAAGCAGGTAGCAGCAGATGTAGGAAGAGACCAGGGAGACAACGTCCTAGCAGAGGAGATGGTCTGTGAGATGGCCATAGATAGGTAGGAACTCATCCGTCTATAGTAGGAGGACCCAGAGCTGGAGGAAGTACGCCAAGCAGTTGAGGAGGAGGAGTAAGAAGAAGGGAAGTACAGCGAGAGGGAGTTCGTCATGGAGGATGGTGTACTTCTGAGAAAATACAAAGCACCAGAAAATGTAGGAGGTAATACTTTTACCCAGGTAGTAGTGCCTCAAGTGATAAGGGAGAAGATTGTGAGGCTAGCAAGCGTGACTTGATGCGCCCACCTTGGGATCACCAAAACGAGAAAATTAATCTTGACGCATTTCTTTTGGCCTCGGTTGCCAGAAGATGTCAAGAGAGTGGTTAGGCAATGTGTTGTGTGTCAAGTGATTGGGAAGCCAAATGACATACTAGAGAAAGTATCCATGTGCCAGGTTCCTGTCATTGAGGAGCCGTTTAGTAAAGTAGTGATTGATTGTGTAGGACCTCTCCCAAAAACAAAACCTGGGAAGCCCTTTTATATTATCAGTGATTTGTCAGGCTACACGGTATGCTGAAGTGATACACCTTCCAAACATCAAGGCCAGAACAATCACAAAAGCCTTAATGTCTTATTTTAGTAAGATGTGTATGCCTTGGGAGGTACAAAGTGATAGAAGCACTAACTTTTCAAGTGGGATATTCAAAGGAGCCATGAAAGGTTTCAATATAAAACATGTAATCGCATCAGCATATAACCTGGAATAACATATTCTTCTACAACTATCACTGGAATGTGTAAGTGCTCATTTCTATAAAAAGAAAATTATCTACTTCCATCTTAACTGGCTTCCTGTTACTCCTTGCAATGAGTAATAGATTGCTTCCAAAATTTTCACTCCCGGTTTCAATTGGTATAAAATTTTGCTATACTGTTTCCATTATCTCGTGACCCACAAGGTGTTGTCTGCCGTGCTGTCACGTACTGAATCAAAACACTCAGCATATACCGGAAGCTATCTACTACCCCGAGTATGTTAACATGGGATATTCTAAATGCATATTGATTTTTTCATTAAATGGTAGGTGATATGAGTAATTGTTATACATGTAAAGAAAAGAAGAGACTTGTTAAACGATGTGGCATCTCAGGTCAGGCGACGTTGCCCCGGCTCCCAACCTAGGAATTTCCGTGGGGTTGGGAGGGTGGGGTCGCTGAGTCACAGGTGCGCCGTCACTCATCATTTGTCAGTCACTTTAATTATACCGGTCATACATGCAAATATAAAGAAAAAATTGTCTCCCTCCCCCCCCCTTTTTTTTTTTTTTTTTTTTTTTTAAGATGGTTCAGACGTGGCAACGCTGCTGGTTTTGCCTGCCACATCATATGGGTCACTAGATAATGGAAGAAGTATAGTTATAGCATTGACTACAGATCCCGTACCGATAAATATCTGAATAGGTTTATTGAAAACTCGACCTGCAATGAGAGGTCCTGCAGAAATCCTTCCAACCGTTATAGTCAATTTACAATTGTCTTTGATGTTGGTTTTCACCCTCCTATCAATCTTGTACCTAACACAATAATGTATTTTTGTGTTTTTATGGTTAGCTTTTTAGTGTGATTTTATGTCTGGAGGTTTTCCTCTTGTTTCTGGGTGAATGCGAAAATTTGGCATTGCTCTGCAATCCTGTATTTTATGTCCTACTCTTTGGTGACAATCATCAGCTTCCTGTATCTGTATGGTCACGCAGTTAATGGATGCTGTTCTGGCCAATGAGACTAAGGGTGGTTTCATGCAGATGACGGGGGCGGACTGCCACTCCAAAGGGGATGGGGGTCGCGATCGGCCTAGACCTTGTTCTGGCCGGAATTCGCCTCTCTTTCAGATGCACAAAAATTTAATTAATGAATAGATAAATAAACAAGTAAATGAATAAAATAAAATAATACAAAATATAAAAAATAAATAGATAAACGGATGAATGAATGAAATAGAAAGAAATTAATGAAATGCAAAATAAACAATTAAATAGATAAATAAAGAAATCGTTTGCCTCCTTAGCCAGAATACTATCCTTAACCCATTCAACTCCGATGACAAGATGTCTTGTCATTTGGTCAAATAAAACAAAAAATCATTAAAGTGCATCACCGTGTTGTAAGGGTCAAGACACTTCACATCGAGACAAGATAAAACCTTCACCCGATGAAGGGCTCTCCCTCACCCTGAGACAAATAAAATCGCCTGACGACACAGAAACACAATTAAGTCCAACCTTATTATCTGATAAAGGATTAATCGACGTTGGATGCGGTGCCCGACAATTAATTTGAAACTTAATTGATTCATTATTTCAATTGATCAGTTGTAAATCCAGTCGAGATAATGAAGGGAGCGCCATCCTTATTTCCTTCCTGATAACAGAAACGCGGTAGATAGCATTCTGATATTAGACTGAGTGTGACATAGAGATGGATGAAGTCGCTTGGCGACGCTCAAGGGAAGAAAAGGTTAGGCGCGTGGGGGTGGGGTGACACAGAAGTGAATAGAATCGCCTGGCGGCAGGAGGAAGGTAACGAAAAAGGCCAACCGGAACGGAAGGGGTTAAGTCGCCCATTCGGCGCTGTGCCATCGCCGTTTGCCAATTTTATTACGTTTAACGACAGAAGGCTTGATGTGGCTGAGGTGAAGTTTGTAGGAGTGACATGGCAGAGGTTTGGCGCAGTCGCACGAGTCGTGGAAGAGGCCTATGTTCAGCAGTGGACTCCATATAGGTGATGGATTGAGGAGTTGACTCTGAATTGGTGAAGAGTCTTGACAGATGGACAGACGTTCCGTCAGTTAGAGTCATCTTCCCCTCCCTCCCTCCCTCCCTCCCCTTCTAGAGAGATCAAACCGTCTGTTTATCTAGAACAAAGGCTGTGAAGCGAAAGGGCGAGTAACAGCATCGACACGGGAATTGCCAATTAAGTTACTGTGTTCCGGTTGTTAACGAGGCTCGTTTATGCCTTGATGCGACTTCAACCCATCAGCTAATGGTTATTATAATCGCTTACCACAAACCAAAACAAATGAATCCCATTCTCTGCCACGGCTGTTGAACGTGTTTGTGGTTTATTTGATTTTGTTGTTGTTGTTTCCATGTTGTGTTTTATTTATCACTGCTGTTGTTATTATTGGTTTTTAATGGACTTTGTCCTTGAATAGTGAGTTTTGATGTAAACAAATTGTGTCTGACTGAGACGAAGGCAAAGCGACACGCGCGCCCACGCAGAGAGAAAGAAGAGGGAGGGGGAGTGTTAGACCAAGTTCATGTTATCCTGTCCCGTTGTTTATGTATTTTCGTCTAATGCAGTGATAGTAGAAAATGCAGTAGAAGCTTGTAGAGAGTAGATGCTGTACTAGTATATATTAGCAGTAGATGCAGCACATGCATGTATTAGTAGTAGACAAAAATAGTGGGAATAGTGGTAATAGTAGTAGTGGTAGCAGTAGACAACCTCTCCCCTTTCCCTTCGCTTTTACTTTCCCCTTCCTTTCCCTTCCTTCCCCCCATATCCTCTGCGTCGTTTGTTGCAGAGTATTTCCTGTTGCGAAGGGGAAGCTAGTAGCTGTTGACACTTTCAGCACGGAAACGCACTAAATGCATCTTGTTTTCTATTGAAGGAAAACCTGTTCCATGAGGCTGTAGTAGGAGACACCAGACCCAAATCGCGTTTCGATCGACCGAGACCCCCTTGCAGCCCCAAGTCGGCGGCCCTCTTCAGCAGCATAAATTCGCCTCTTCTTATAGAATTTGTAAAGTACGACACTGTGTTGAAGGGGGGGGGGTGAGGTGATGGAGTCCTCGTAGGTAATGCCCCCCTCACGTTACTCCCATTTTAACAAAGCTCCATTCGAGTTGTGTAATGGATCCCGTCGCCATAGCAACGGGAACGCGTGTGGATGTAAACATGAAGAAAGGCATGTATGTACTTGCACTTTGTGTGCGTGTGTGTGTGTGTGTGTGTGTGTATGTGTGTATATGTGTATTCATTTGTACATTTATTTTGTGATCGTATATGATTGTGTGTTTAAGCAAAGGTCTCTGTGTATGTATCTTCCTGTGTGTGTGTGTGTGTGTGTGTGTGTGTGTGTGTGTGTGTGTGTGTGTGTGTCAGTGTGTGTAAGCACACATTTTGTAAATACAGTATAAGTCAAGCTCCCGCCAAGAGACTCATAGTTGCGCCCGTGTCCAAAGACAATGCGAGAGGATAGATGAAAGGTTTGTAAACAAGACGTTGATCTGTGTTACAAGGAATCAAGTTCGAGGCGTCTGCTAGCGAACTTGGCCCTCAGAACACGTCTCGCCATGGCTATTACCTTAAATGTGACTTTTTTTTTTTTTTTTTTTTTTTTTTGTGGGGAAGGGTTTCATAGTTACCGGGTAACTTGTCGATCCAAAGGGGGAGGGGTGATTAGATAGACCTTATTCTTAATATAAGGTGGAGAGCTTGGAGATGTGATCAGATACTAGCGGCCACCTTTGCCCTATGTGCAACGATAACCAGGACTTGAGTCTTACTTTTTCCTCATCTTCCTCCTCCTCCGTGCGAGGCTGAAGCCCAGCGGACCTTGTCACCTTTGGCAAAGGTGACGGCTTGGGCCGCAACCCCTCAGCGCCCCCTGGGGTATAATGTTCCCCACCCACCTTCTCATTGATCTGTTGTACTTTCCCCCATCCCTTCTGCTCCCCCCCCCCGTTCCCACCTTCCCAACTTTTCCTCCTGTTTTCCCTTCTCTTCTCCCGTCTCCATCCCCCTTCACATTTTCCTCACTCTCCCTTCGTCTTCATCCTTCCCCCTCTTCTTTTAATGATCCTCGTCTTTTTCCTGCCTCTTCCCTTCGCCTCGCCTGCTGTCTTCTCTTCCCCCGTTTCCCTTTCCTCCACATCATTACTCTTTCCCCTTTCTGCCCCACGGTCTCTCCCCTCGCTCGACACCCCTCCTCCTTTTTCTCCCGTTTCTCCTTCTCAGTCTCCTCCTCCTCTTTCTTCTTTTCCTCTTCTCCTCCTTTTTCTTTTTCTCCTCTTCTCTCCCCCTCCTCCTCCTCCTCCTCCTCCTCCTTCCCCTCCTCATCTTCTCCTCCCTCCCCTTCTCCTCCCTCCCCTTCTCCTCCTTCGCCTCCTCTTTGCCCTCTTCAACCTCTCTCTCTCCTTATACTCCTCCTCCTTCTCCTTATCCTGTGGTTATTTGCGTCAGACGTGCTCAGAATTGCTCGTGCGACTAATTACAAACGTGTGTGTGGGGGGGGAGGTGATTACCGTAGGTGAATGAAGTATACACTTTGATATAGGAAACGGTCCTGTCTAGGGTCAGTGTGAATAGTTTACTACATATTGCGCCGAGAACCACACACAGAAAAAAACATCATTAGATATAAAAGCCTCACCACACAGTGCAGAGGGCCAGTGGTGAGAAAAGTTGGCATCACCCACCACCCCCACTTAAAGTCGGTCGAAAGTTATACTGTTAGACGTCGGCCTCATTAATGCCTCACGTAGAGATGTATCAAACAGTGCTCCGATACAGTGGTAGAAGTGAAATTGCATAAAGTGGTCAAGTGCATTGCAACATAAAGACACGACATAGAAAAAGGACCCATTCAAGAAACGGCCAAGGAGAGTCGACGCCATCGCAAGGGTTAGCGCGTCCACTCCACCCCGCCCCCCTTAACCACAAAAATCCATTCGTTCTCCTTTCCTCTCTCCTTCTCCTGTCGTTATAGCCCCCCTCCCTTCACAGGCCCTCCAGACACACACTATGCTATGCTCATATCTCAGTCTTTCTATCTATCTAAATATCTAAGCCACGGTTTCTGGTCCCTGAAAGGATTAATACCAGTTCTTCGTAGGATTAAACAGTGGAAAATATCGAGGGTAGGACTAGGAGTTGCTAAAGTGTACCCACGAGCTGAAGGACCCAGCAGCCCCACCAGTCTCCTCCATCCCCACCGTGGGGACAGGCATAAAGCCACCCAGCCACCCACCCCTGTTATACACCTGAGCAGTCGCCCCGCCCCCTCTCCATTTCGCCCTGGCCAACCTCCCCTTTCTCTCCCTCGCCCGGTCAACTATACAAAACAACAAATCCACATCCCATCTCCTTCCCTCTCCTTCCCCCTGCAATCACTCTGTACTTCCCTTCAGACCCATCTGTATATATCTCGAGCTGTACATATTCCTCCCTGTCTTTTTCTCTGCCTATCAAGCCCATAGATTTAGGTCGCTATAAGGTAGGATTAAGGTAGGGAATGTGTCGATTGTGCACAGCCGAAAAGGCCATGAAGGATCACCCAGTAGCAAGTAAGGAACTGAAACGTATACTAGAAAAGGCCATGGGAAAATTTCAGGCAGAAAATAGCAAACTGAAACGCTGAATTTGTAACATCTTATATAGGTGCCGACGCTTCTCAACCAAATAGCTACTGTTTCGACATCTGCGCCTCAAACCTATGCTGCGGCAGCGGCCCCTCGTACAACATCTCTTACATCTTTGACATCTGCCACTTGCACTACCATCCAAACGGGGACGGATCAGGTCGGTGCCTCTAACGATAAATTCATCACAGTTAAAAATGGTGCCCGAGTAAAACAGAAATAAAAAAAAAATCTATCAAACCTGTCATGGCTGACTTGGATAATGAACCAGAAGACATCGTTATTGTGGGAGATTCAGTAATACGGCTTCAGTTAGAAATTTTTTATGGACAAGTTACTCAACTAAGGTAAATATGTTGTTTTCCTGGAGCCAAAATCGATGATGTCACAAATCCCATCGATGTATTCACTAATGATGAAAACGTTAATTCAATGTATAGTGCATGTAGGTGCGAATGACGTCTTGAACACAAATTCGGAAGAATTGATGAATAAATACAAACGTATGATTAGTGGGCTAAAGGCAAAGCGTAACAAGATCATGATATATAGCATTCTCCCTCGCATCGATGCTGAAAGACATTTCAGCACAAATAACCGCTTAAAGTCCTCGTTCAAAAGGAAATGTCGAGTTCATAGTCTTGTGGAATCGCTTCTACTATCGGCAGACACTTTTTAATCGAGACGGCCTCCACCTTAATTCAATTGGTTCTGCCTGCCTAGGACTCCATGGTGCACTGGAGGCATATAGGTTAAAAAAAAAAAAAAAAAACACAAGGGCAGAGAGGACCTGGGACCCCATCTTAGAAAAGAGAAACCAGGTATCTACTCAAGTTTAGTCACTGCGTGCAGCTTTCGAAATAAATTCCAAGATCTTGCTGTACTTGCCTTCGATATTATTGGTGTCACTGAATCTTGAATTAACACGAAATATAGAGATTTCTTAGCAGAATATTGTATAAAAGGGTGTTTAATATTTAGTGGCGAACGGCCGCAAAAAGCGGGTAGTTGTGAAAAATCACACCTACACCCACAGGAAATTACCAAACTGCATATGAGGATGACGCTAAATATGTGTAGATTTGCTCAGGGTCCGAAAAATTCATTCTTTGTCTTGTTTGCCAATCACCAGCCCAGAATAAAATTTTTGACAAGGAGCTGTACAAGCAGATTTTAGGTTTTTGCAATGAGAAAGATGCTATTATTTTGGGGGATTTCAACTTATCAGTAACTGTATGGGGCGCAACATTAAAACAACATACTGGTTACGAGATCTATTAAAAAAAATTGGAAAGTTCCTTGTATCAACACATTCGCGATCCAACACGCGGGCATAATATTTTTGACATTGTTCTTTCCACTAGCGATAACCAAGGAAAGGATGTAGATGTTGGACCAAAATCCGTCACAAATGATCATAGTATTCTCTCGCTTAACATCGAATGTAACATTGAGCTATAAATTTTTTTCGAAAAGGTACCAGATTTCCATCGAGCGGACCCAGAAAAATTAAGAAGAATATATGGAATTAATGACTAGTAAAAAATTTACAGAATTTATTATGTTCATACCCGGGGGTTTATTGATTGATGCACTCGCAAAAGCAGTCGATGAGTGTGTTCCAATGCATAACAGACAGCCAACAAGCAATGCTAAACCCAAATGGTGGAATATCGAAATTAGAAATATTCTGCGAGCCAAGAAACGTGCTTATAGGAGATACAGATCAACGCAAAACCAAGCAGATAGGCCATATTCACCGATGGATTACCGAGTGGCTGTCTGATCGTAAGCAGCATGTTGTTTTGAATGGAAAATGCTCTTACTGGCGTTACTAACAAGTGGAGTGCTTTAGGGCTCAATGCTAGGTCCTGTACTATTTCTAATATACATTAATGACTTGGATGAAAATGTAAAATGTAAATTATTTAAATTTGCAGATGGTACCAAAATCGGAAATAAGGTGACATTTTTAACACAACAACAAGAATTACAACTTGATTTGAACATTTTATGCGAATGGGCAGAAATTTTCTAGATGTTTTTTAATAGGGATAAATGTAAACTACTTCATGTCGGTAATAGTAATCTCCAGGCCAATTACACGATGAATGGTGTACATCTGATAAATGTTGTGGTCTCAAAAGATCTCAAACCAAGTTAACAGTGCTCAGGGGTCATAAGAACTGCAAATAAATTAATTGGATTTATAGGTAGATCTCTTGATTTTAAATTTGAAGAAATTATTCTTCTTTGCCTTTACCAGACTCTTGTTAGGCGTCGCCATCTGTCAGTATGAGAGACCGCCAACTTCCCCTGTCGTCGAAGATCCGGTTTTGACGTACTTGTTCAAGCGTTGTGCCCCGTCGGCGTAGCCCATCGTCATTATTCATTATCCATCTCTTTCTGGGTCGTCCAACGGGTCGCTTGCCGGTTGGTGTCCAATAAAGCCATCTCTTTGGGGTCCTCTCCTGATCCATTCGTTCAACATGTCCAAACCATCTTAGTTGTGCACGTTTTACAAACTCTAAGATGCTCTCTACCTCCAACTCTTGCCTAATTGCATCATTGCTTATGTGGTCAAATCTCGTAACCCCCTTGATGAGTCTCGATGCTCTCATTTCTGCTGCTTGGTCTTTGTTGTTGAAGTCCAAGATTCACATCCATATGTCAATATGGGTCTAAGAATACTCTTGTATATCACTATTTTAACCGCGGTAGGGACATTTCGATCTTTCATCAGTGGGTATAGTAGCCCTAGGTTTTGGCTGTAGATAGCAATTCTAGCTTCTACTGCACTTTCATGTTTTGCTTTGCCATCCCAGGTGACTCCCAAATATTTTACGGATTCTTTCTGTTGAATAGGTAATCCATTGATCTCCATGTTCAATGTTTCTTCTCTTCTGCTTACTACCATTATTTCAGTTTTACCAAGATTTAGCTTTAGTCCGTACTCTGTGAGTACAGCGTGTGAAGATGATTCAATGTTGAGTATATCATCTGCATAGGCAAATTCCAATGATTCTATAGGATCCCTTTCTCCTCTTCTAAATTGAACTTCCTTTATCACTTCATCCATTAATATGATAAAGAGCATTGGGGATAGCACACTACCCTGGCGCACTCCAGATGATATATCGAACCACTGTAAGGTCTCACTAACGGGCTTGACTGCTGTATTATTGGAATTGTAAAGGCTCTTAATAGCTCTTCTCAGTTTTGGGGGTATTTGGTATTCTGCACTTTGGAGTACTGACCACAGCTTATCCCTTGGTACGCGATCAAATGCTTTCTCTAGATCTAAGAGTGTTACATATTTGTCTTTATCAAACTCCCATGACTTTTCGAGGATCATCTTTAAAGCGAAGATTAGATCTGAAGTCCCTCTGTTTGGTCTGAACCCATGTTGAGCCTCTGCCAGTATGTGTTCTACTCTATCGCGCAGACGAGCCTCTAACACTCGTTCATATATTTTCCCTGTATGCGAGAGTAGAGAAATACATCTGTAATTTGAGCATTCAGCGTGGTCTCCTTTCTTGAATACTGGGCATATTAGTGCAGTGGACCAATCGTTTGGGACTTCACCTGTGTCCCAGGCCTTACTGAGCAATTCTGTCAGAAGACTGAGAGCTATTCCTCCACCATATTTGAATATTTCTCCAGGAATGTTGTCAATACCGCATGCTTTATTATTCTTTATTTTAGCCAGTGCTTTCTTTACTTCTGTACAATGCTCTAGTGACTAGTCAGACCTAACCTAGAATACTGTGTTCAGTGCTGGTCTCCATATTACAAGAAATATAGAGAGAAGTTGGAAGGAGTGCAGCGAAGAGTAACAAAGATTATAGACAGATTGCAGAACAAGCCGTACAAGGAGCGCCCAAGTGAATTAAACTTGTTCAGTCTCTCAAAACAGAGACTAAGAGGAGATCTAATTGAGGTCTTCAAAATTGTCAAAGGAATTCAAAAACATGGATGTGGAAAAATACTTTACAGTTGACACCTCCAACTCAACTAGGAGTAATCGGTGCAAAATTGTAGGAAAACGATTTGAAATAAACGTGGCAATATATATATATATATATATATATATATATATATATATATATATATATATATATGTGTGTGTGTGTGTGTGTGTGTGTGTTGGGTAGCGTATATGTACCGTGTGTGTGTTGGGTACCGAAACAGCCATGTAGGGACCAATATGTCTGTTGCTGTTCGTTTGTCCATATAACTCTTCCTTCACCTCCTCATATTCTCCTTTTCCTTCTCCTCTTTTCTTTTCCCTCCTCGTCTTCATCTCCTCCTCCTCCTTCTCCTGGTTATCTCCTCCTCCTCCTCCTCCTCATTCCTCTCCTCATCCTCTCCTTCTCTTTTTCCTTCTTCTTCTTCTTCCCCTCCTGCTCCTCCTCCTTCGCTTCCCCCCAGCTCTTCCTTTCCTCTATCCACTCCTCCATTCCCTCCCCTCCCTCTTGTCCTTCGGCGCGAAGGATAGAAACGCTCGTTATCACCAGCGAAATACTCTTTCCTCTCTCCCAAGTCTTCTCTCCAATTTTCATTCTCCCTCTCACCCTACTCTCTCCTTTCTCCCCACAACCTTCTCCATCTCAGTAACCATTCCCCTTCCTTTACTTACTCCCCTCGCCCACCTCCCCTCCCCCTCCCTCCCTCCCTCCCCCCTCTCTCGCCCTCGCCCTCCCCCGCCCTTCTCTCCTCCCCCCTCGTCCCTTGGCCTCGCTTGACTGCGCAAACAGATCGCCGTTACAAAGGGGCGGAAAATATCAGATTGTTGTGCTCCTCCGCTTGTCCTCCGATTTTAAACAGGAAATAACTCTCGAGGAATCGCCTTATGATGGCCTGGGCCCAGAGGGAGACCGGACCGAGCCGGGCCGGGGGATAGGGGCATATGTCGGGGTGTTAAAGTCTCGGAGAGGGGAGGAGGAGGAAGGGAGGGGTGGGGGGAGGAAGCATGAAGAGAGAATTATAAAACTGTACGGCAATGGGACAACGAGTTTCCGAATTGTTTGTTGCGAACTTCAGCGCAGATCGTAGTTCGTGTATGTCATGTGTATACTTGTGTGTGTGTATGTGTGTGTGTGTATTTACCTAGTTGTATTTTACGGGAAGGGGAGCTACGCTCGTAGTGTCCCGCCTTTGTATCTCGCAGTGTCTAGTTTGTTCTTAAATTCATGAATGGGCACACACTATTTTTTCGTCCAATTTGTTCCAAGTGTCCACCACTTTATGTGGAAAACTGTTCTTCTTCAAATCTCTTCTATAACTTTGTTTTTTGAGTTCCTTTCCATGTCCTTTTGTGTTTCTCTTGTCCCAGTTTAACAAGCCCTCCCTATCGGGTATTTCTGTGCCCTTCATGATTCTATAGATGGTCAGTAGGTCGCCTCTCTCTCTTCTTTGCTCCAGAGTCGGTAACTCCAATTTAGCCAGTCTCTCTTCATATGACAAGTTTGAAAGTGCAGGAGTCATTTTTGTGGCTGCTCTCTGGGTTCTTTCTATTTTCTTTATATTCCTTTTGGTACTGGGTGACCACAATGTCGCCGCATATTCTAGTCTAGGCCTTATCAGTGCGATTAACTTTTTTTTTTAATAATTTCTTCGTCCAAATATGTAAATGCCACTTTTATTGATCTTAGCAAGTTATAGGATTCTCCGACAATTTTGTTTGTTTATCATAGGACAAGTCGTTTGAGATAATTACTCCCAAATATTTTTCAGATCCCACTTTCTTTACCTCCTTATTTCCAATTTTATATTGTCCTGATATTCTATTTTTACTTTTTTACAAATTCCATTATGCTACACTTGTTGATATTGAAGTCCACTTCCCATTTCTGACTCCAATTCCATACCTTATTCAGGTCTTCCTGTAGTGGTTTGCAATCCGTTTCGGTTTTTACTTTCCTTAACAATATAGCGTCGTCTGCAAAGAAGCTCATGTAATATTGCACATCATCATCCATGTCATTCAAATAAATAGCAAACATTATTGGAGCCAATACAGATCCTTGCGGAACTCCTCTGATCACCTCCTTCCAACCTGAATATTTTTCTCTGAGTACTACGTGTGTGTGTGTGTGTGTGTGTGTGTGTGTGTGTGTGTGTGTGTGTGTGCACTCGCATGTAAACTGGGATTAGTCTGTGTGTGCCCGTATGTGTGTGTGTGTGTGTTTGAAGAAATGAGTACTGCACAGGTGAGATGTATGAAAATGGCGAAAAGGTACTACGTCATAGTATTGGGAGCTCCACCCTTCCACTTCCCCTCCCCCTTATCCCACCCCCTCCCCTTCTTATGTAATTCGCAGTGCGGAAGAGGCCTCAACTTTTTACGGGACATTTCGGAAGATGTGTGTTGGGGGTTGGGTTATTGCTGTGCTGGGTGGAAGTGTCGAAGAAGAGATACTCATAATGGAATCAAAAGAGGCTGACGTTAGCAGTGCCGACGTTACAGCTCCTCTGTAAGACCTCTCTCGGCTTTAGGTGGCCCGTTTTGAGATCTTTCTCTTTCTACCCCCCCCCTGTCTCTCTCTCGCTGTCGCTCCCTCCTCTCTCCCTCTCTCGCTCCCTCTCCGTCTCTTACACATACACACACACACACAAACACAAGATGTTGCTTTAGAGCGCACCATCACCGGCAGGCCATCTTCGCCCCCTCAGTAGGGGATGGAATTAGCCCCCCCCCCCCCACTTCATAATGCCCGGGAAGACAGCTTACTGAATCAAAGGATCCTCCTCCTCCTCCTCCTCCTCTTCTCGCCTCCTCTTCTCCTCTCTACTCCCTCATCATGTTAATTCTCTACTTAAACATCTCTCTTTTCTCTTGTTTCTCTGTCCACCGGTTTTTTTTTTTTTTCTAGTCCCACACGCTTTCCAAGAACCTCGATCCTTCACGGAGGAGGTTGTATCCACAACGAGGAGGTGTTGTGCTCTCTCTCCCTCTCTCTCTCTCTCTCTCTCTCTCTCTCTCTCTCTCTCTCTCTCTCTCTCTCTCTCTCTCTCTCTCTCTCTCTCTCTCTCTCTCTCTCTCTCTCTCTCTCTCTCCCTCTCTCTCTCTCTCTCTCTCTCTCTCTCTCTCTCTCTCTCTCTCTCTCTCTATCAGCGTGAAAGCCCATGAATCCTTCCCTGCCGGGTGGCACTTCTTTTAATCCTGGGGCTTGCTCCTGGCAATTTTTACGTGATTCTTTATGTATGTTGTATCTATGTATATGTGGTAAGGTATACGTGAAAGTATGTGTGCGTGTGTGAGTATGTATCTGTGTGTGTGTGTGTGTGTGTGTGTGTGTTGTGTGTGTGTGTGTGAGTGTGTGTGTGTGTGTGTGTGTGTGTGTGTTGTGTGTGTGTGTGTGCATATACATGCTCAATAGTGGAAACCACGCTTCCTTCGAGTGAGAAAAGAGATCTGCTCCGTATGCGGTTTTGCGTCTTCTACCCAACGAAGTAATCAAGGATCTTCTCCTCCTCAACTCGTTCTCCTATGTAAGGGGAGCAAGGGTAGAGGGGTTACAACACGTTGTACTGTGGTTCCGAAGATGCCTGGGAGGGGCAAACTCGGCCGCGGAACCTGAGTTTGGGAACGGAAACGATTTTTTTTTTTTTTTTTTTTTTAAGGCGGCGAAGGATTGGCCCTTTTTACCTTGATCTATACACGTGTTAGTGACTTCCATTCTAAGTGTGGGAAGGTTGAATTATACGGTATACTGTATATATATATATATATATATATATATATATATATATATATAATATACATATATATATACATACATATATATATATACATATATATAATATATATATATATATATATATATATATTTGTACAACACTGAATGGGTCTCAGTGATTAGAGATACATTCTAGCAACCACAATGCACTTTAATTCTAAGCCATCAAGGCCGACATGCAGACATTGAAATGTGGTACTGCCAAGGACTCGAACCCCAGCATTCTCATGACAAATGCGGCAGTGACTTACCAACTAGGATATCAAGAGAGATATAAATTGAGCGCAATTATTTTTGTATATTTGTATGCTCGAGTTACATACATACACATGAAATTTTTGCCTTCAACTCATCTCCACTATGATAGTACAATTAGAAGTATACAAACGCGGGAAAGTATTTGCACAACAATGAATGGGTCTCAGTGATTAGAGATACATTTTAACAACCACAATGCACTTTAATTCTAAGCCATCAAGGCCGATATGCAGAAACTGAAATGTGGTACTTCCAAGGACTCGAACCCCAGCATCCTCATAACAAGTGCGGCAGTGACTTACCAACTAGGCTATCAAGAGCGCAATTGAGCGCAATTTTTCTTATATATTTTTATGCTCGAGTTACATACACATGAAAATTTTGCCTTCAACCCATTTCCACTGTTAGTACAATAAATTGGAAGTATACAAACGCGGGAAAGTATTTGTACAACACTGAATGGGTCCCAGTGATTAGAGATACATTTTAACAACCACAATGCACATTAATTCTAAGCCATCAAGGCCGACATGCAGAAATTAAAATGTGGTATTGCCAAGGACTCGAACCCCAGCATCTTCATGACAAGTGCGGCAGTGACTTACCAACTAGGCTATCAAGAGAGATACCGCATTTGTGACTTACCAATTAGGCTATCAAGAGAGATACCGCACTTGTCATGAGGATGCTGGGGTTCGAGTCCTTGGCAGCACCACATTTCAACTTCTGCATGTTGGCCTTGGATAGGAGTGGAATGGGTGGGGATGAAATGAGTGTGGGTTGGTACATGCTTTTTGACTTTAGCTACCTCCTTTGTAAGGGGTAAAAAGCACTTGGTATATAGATAGAATGTATATATATGCTTATGCATACACACACACACGAGCTCTGAGCTCTCTTTCGGAAGGGAAATAGCTGTCGATCACGAGTCCAACACGTGATCCAAGACCATGGTGAATCACACACACACACACACACACACACACACACCGACCTGACCTTGAGTGTCAGATTCCTCGTTGAAGCCTCCCACGCGCAGGGAGGACAACCTCCACGCTTCCATTAGTATGCTCGCGACGACGACGACGACGACGACGACGACGACAAGCCTCCTGGCTACATAGTGGTAGAACGCTGGCCTCGTGATCACGGGGGGGTCGGCAGATCGATCCTTGCCCGGACTCGTGAGCTTAAGCTGTGTACTGGGGAGGTTACTGCTGACGGTCGGAGGACCTCCGTGGCGTCGGTTCGAACCCTCGCCGCCGCGGCGCAGAAGTTAGGAAAGGCTTCATCCACTCTGAGTAATGATGACCCCTCGATCGTTGTTCACCCCAGCACCTAAGGAAGCTGATGTATCACAAGTGATACATCAGCTTACTCCGGGAATCGTCATTGCAATGGCATGCCGGGGAGACCGTCTCCTGCATTCATGTATTATGAACAGTTCCGGACCACCGACCAGGCTGAGGTCCAAGAGGGTACCAGCCCCGCAATAAGAAAAATAAACTAAAAAAAAATAAAATAAGATAAAAAAGAATATGAGAAGATACGAGACGGCGTGTTGCCTCGCCTCGCCTCCTTCCATGCTTCCTCGTTCTTGTCCTCTTGTACTCCTCTTCCTCATTATATTCCTCCTCCTTCTCCTCCCCATCATTTTCCTCGTGCTCTTACTCTTAATTCCCTAATTTCTCGTTTTTTCTCCTAATTTTCCTCATGATTATTATTCCATTCTCCTCTTCCTCGGTATCGTCATCACTATTTTCATCGTCTTCGACATTCTCCCACTCTCTATCTTTCTCATGATCATGATTTTCACGGCCATCAATCTCCTCCTCCTCCTCCCCCCCCCTTCCATCGGTGCCAAGCCGTCTGCACGCCCACGCACCCCCTGCGTTGGCCAAATTGAGTATCTAGAATTAGGTCGTGTTGTGCGCGCGGGCCACGTTGAACCCCTGAACGCACCTTTGGATGATTTGTATTTTGTCTAGCCTAGCGCCGGCCGATTTTATTCCCTAAAAATTTATTAATTCATTCAACTTAAACATAATCGATGTTAGTATAGTTTATATATATATATATATATATATATATATATATATATATATACACACACACACGAATATATCACTAACATCGCCGTATTCGTCACCACTCTTATTACCACCAACTCCGTTATCACTATCACCAGTAACATCATCCCCATCAGCCTCATTAGTACCACCAGCACCTTAAACGCCATCACTATCACCACCACGACTCCTCCACCACCACCTCCTGGCAGAGCGCGCCGTGTCGAACAGACCACCCTGTCTGGCAATTACTGAACGGGTGAGGCCCTGTTCATGTTCGGGGGGGGGGGATGCATTCATGAATGCATGTGCAAGGAGATTTGGATGCGGGGGTCGGGGTCGGGGTGGGGGCCTCGCGAGCATAGGCACTATGTACATGGGTATGCACACTTATTTAAGCACAGACACACGTATATGCACATACTGTCACTACACACATACAGAGAGAGAGAGAAAGAGGGTGATGGTGGGTGGTTGGCATGACGTAAACATTGCTGACTTTTGGGTTTTCGTCGTAGAATGTCGAAACTCGTCCAAGTTCTGCGGCCGAATTGCCGCAGCCTTGGGAGACGGCGGCGGTTCTCGCAGCGGAGTTGTGATTGGTCGTATTTTTAAACGAAGGTCACTATGGGGATCCCCCAAATTGTTTATCGCATGTCTTTATGTGGGGACCAGCGACGCATACCTACATATCGTACTAATATATATACAGTATATATATATATATGTAAATATATGTATATATATATATATATATATATATATATATATATATATATATGTATATATATATATATATATATATATATATATATATATATAATCAACCACAATACACTTTAATTCTTAGCCATCAACATCGAGAGACTCGCGGAGGCCAGCATGCAGAAATTAAAACGAGATACAGCCAAGGACTCGAACTCAGGCTAGCACGTGACAAGTGTTAGTGACTTAACCGATTGCGCCATCAAGAGACATACAAGTTGAGCGCAACTTTTCTTATATATTTGTATGCTCGAGTTACACAAACACAAAATTTTGCGATCAACCCATCTCCACTATGATAGTACAATTGGTAAGTATACGAACGCGGGAAAGTATTTGTACAACACTGAATGGGTCCCAGTGAACAGATATACATTTTTATCAACCACAATTCACTTTAATTCTAAGCCATCAACACCGAGAGACTCGCGGAGGCCAGCATGCAGAAATTAAAATGTGGTAAAGCCAAGGACTGGAACCCAGGCTAGTACGTGACAAGTGTTAGTAGCTTAGCCGATTGCGCCATCAAGAGTGATTTAAGTTGGGTGCAACTTTTCTTATGTACTTGTATGTTCGAGTTACATACACATGCACGAAATTTTGCATTCAACCCATCTCCAATATATATATATATATATATATATATATATATATATATATATATACGAGTATATATATATGTGTGTGTGTGTGTATGAAGATAGGAGGGTGGTAAAGAACACAGAAGTCAGAGCTGAGTTTATTCTTCTAACGTTTCGGCTTTACACCTTTGTAGTCTCTTTGATGATGGTGTAAAGCCGAAACGTTAGAGGAATAAACTCAGCTCTGATTTGTGTGTTTATTTACCACCCTCCTATCTTCATCTGTCCAGTTGGATAATTGATACATACATACATACATATATACATATATACATATATATATATATATATATATATATATATATATATATATATATATATTGTTACGTAAGCAAGACGTATGATTAGTAACGGGAGGTATCATCAATTTGATGATGAGCATATCCAAAATCAATCCTGTGAAATAAGGGAATTCTGATCCTTGGCAGCGGTTACCGGCGCTAAAGGTTATGATCGTAATCACTCCCACAGATTGCAGGAAGGGGTGGGTGGGCTATTAGTGCCTCGCGGTTGTTTGTCGAAGAGTGCTGATTGAATAGTTCGTTCAGTCTTGCCTCGTGGAGGTTTGGGAGGTGGGGAAGGAAGAGGAGGTGGTGGAAGTGAGGAAGGCGAAAAGAACGAGAAAACGAGGAGGAACAAAATAAGATTTTTTTTTTTTTTTATCGATTCGGTTTAACGTCGTGAACTCCCCCTATCAGGAGGCTAGGACGCTGTGCCTTACAGAGGGCTTTGTAGCATGGAATCTTATTAGCTATATCCTTGGGCCAACTCGCTGGTGATAGGGTTCGAACCTCCGTCACATCGACTTTCGCCGGAAGTAGCTACGCTCCGATTTATGTATTAACTTATTTGATTACTTTCTTATATATTTGTTTCTAGTGTTGCGTTGCTGATATAACCAGCGCTTCTATCCTTGGAGGAACAATATCGTGCCGAAGAGTCACAGAGGTCAAGGAGAGG
>NC_134777.1:76731134-76741134 GCF_046742065.1 Oratosquilla oratoria
TATGCGGGTTGAAATTTGGTGTCTTTTCGTCTTCGTTATTCGTTGGAACAAAAAGTCGGAGATCATATGGAGCGCGCTCAGAACTGTGTCAACGGCCGTGAGGGTCCTGTATTTGATGTATTTTTATTTTGTTTATTTAATTTTTGTATAATATATATATATATATATGTATATATATATATATATATATATATATATATATATATTTACATATATATATGTATGTATATATATATATATATATATATATATTATATATATATATATATATATATATTATAGTTGACCCTTTATCTATGTGGAGCTAAGAGGAGCCCTAAACAAGGATGGTAGATGGGACTGGAATGTTTAGCTACCTCCCTTATAAGAAAAAAGCCAGTGGTATATTGGTAGATATATAGTTACTTTTTTAATCATAGCTAAGGGTACTGAAGGGGTTGTGGGTGTTGATGGTGGCAGTGGTGGCAGTCATGGTGGTATGGTAGTGTTGGTGGCAGTGATGTTATATGTGCCGGTGGTGATGGAGGTGGCGTCGGCGGAGCAAGTTGCTTCGGATTTCGATGGCAAACTTGAGTCCTCCTCATAGTTAAGCAGAAGATAACTTGGAACTGTTTCAAGTGCTTTATCGAGCTAATCCCTCGCCGGGGAGGGAGGGAGGGAGTGAGGGAGGGCCGGCCTCCCGCCCGCCCGTCCGCTCAGATGAGTCCCGCCGTCTTAACCAAACTCCCGGAGTGCCTCTCCCCGGATTTAGGAGGAGAGAGAAAAAAAGAAGAGAAAGAGACAGACAGACACACACACACGCATACACAAACTTACACATACACACACACACACACACACACACACACACACACACACACACACACGACTCGATGGCGCGGTGGTAGCGTTCGCGGCCGCCACTACGGCGGTCCGGGTTCGAATCCCGTCCAGGGCTGAAATAATTTCAGCATCACTGCGCTGCGAGTCGTTACTCCAACTCTCGTGGGTGGTGACTTGAGGTGTGTGCGTGTAAGGTCACAGCATTACCCATAGATCGGTCATATATGAGCTCTGAGCTCTCGTCCGGAAGGGAAATAGATGTCGATCACAAATCCAATACTTGATCCAAGATCATGGTGAATCACACACACACATCTGCATTCTTCTGGACTATCTTGAAAAAAATAATCCCATTTTCTCGGACTTTGATATATCGCACCTTTTTATATTTATTTATTCATTAATTTTCGTTCCAGATGACGACAATCGATTTTATTAAGCTAATGGTCGAATGAGATGAGGTATCAGTCGACGGCGGTGACCATGTTGTTTTGCTCAAGGCCCCTTACTCGTGGGAATAAAATTTTGAATCAGCAACTTGAAAAAAAATAATAATAATACTAAACGTCACAGTGTTGAAGAATATGAAAAAAGGAGAAACGTTTTATGGGCTTAGAAAAATAAAGACGCATTATTTCTGAGATTTAGGAAACGTAATACGGTGGAGGGAGTGGGAGAGCAGGGTGGAGTGGCAGGTACAAGACGCTCCGAGGAGGTATAATGAATGTTGTCCTTTCTTGGGTCTTCCTTCTCCTCTTACTCGTTGTCCCTTTCTTCTACCTCTTCGTGTTCTTCGTCTTCGTCTTCATCGTCTTCGTATATTTCTTGCACTTCACTCTCAATTTTATCGCCATTACTCTTGTTTCCTGCACTTCTCGTGCTTTTCCTTTTTACCCTCTTCTTTGTCTTCTCCTTTCTTTCCTTCTTATTTTCTTTGTTCTCCTTCGGATCGTCATGGTAGGCCCGTCTGGTGTAATGACGACCCCTCGACCCCAGGAATTTTATTTATTTATCTATTTATTTATCTAAATATTTTTATCTGTATATTTTTCATCTTTTCCGCTCTTTGAAGTATGTAGACAAAATGAAGACGACCGACTCAATACTCTAGAATAGGACTTTTGTCTCCGCTACATTCTCTCTCTCTCTCTCTCTCTCTCTCTCTCTCTCTCTCTCTCTCTCTCTTTCTCCCTCTCTGTCTGTCTCTCTCTCTCTCCCCAAAGTCTATTGTGGATGTTGTTAAGTTGTACAAGACGGTGACGTACCGTACCTTATGTATTTACTTATAGGTAACGGCAAGTGATATTGTGTACCTGGGGACGACAAACCACGGCCTGAAGACGGGTACAAACGATCGGGACCCCTTGAGGTCGGAGTCCAACTTGTCAACAGCATAAAAACAAGCTCTCCTTGACCAGAATAAAAGAATAAAATCCATGAAGTACTTCACTGTGCGGAAGGAGTTGAATGAGATTGGGAAAGTCATGTGAAAATGTTCAATAATCGATTTTTTTTTTTTTTTTGTCATTTCACTTAGATGTAGATGGTCGTTTGCCTCTGCCCCCCCCCCCTTCTTTCTCCTTTTTGTGTGCGGGGGGCATTTTTAAACCTATTTTTCTCATCATTGATGTTGGACCGTCGATACGTGTTTGTAGTCTGCGTCTGTGTGCCTGTGTTTATTTACCTGAACGATTTTTACAAGGCTGAGTCAGACCGAAGGCCCTTTTGTGTGTGTGCGTGTGTGTGTGTGTGTGCGTGTGTTTCTGTGTCTGTGTCTGTGTCTGTATGTGTATGTATATACTGTATATATATGTACAATATGTATGCATGTATGTATGAATGCATGTTCACTCCTTCCTTGCCCCGAGAATACCTCGATTTTATTTAGGATTTCTGCTTCAGCCTCGATGGCGCCGCATTTCCTGGCTCCCTGGCGGAGTCTTGGAGTCTCTGAAGTCTTGTTCTGAAGGAAGTCTGAAATATGGCCGCTACGGCAACGGAACGCTTCCTCTGAACTTTCCTCAGCTCTTGGCTTCAGGCTTCAGTGGTCACGTGACTGCAGCAGGCCTGCAGACCTTCTTCCCCCTCCACCCCCTCACTCACACCCAACCCTTTATCCAAGCAAGCAGCCAACCAAGTAACCCACAACCTCATCATCGCCCGCTTCAACCCTCACTCCCAATTCATACTCTCGAAGTTCCATCCAAACCCCATGACCCATTTCCACTTTGACTCTACCCTCTCACCATCACCCCTCCCCTGTCTTCTCTATCCCGTCTCCCAACCCCGTCCTCTACCACCTCTCCTAACCCCAACCCCTTTCACTAACACCAGGATCACCCCTAAGGCACAAATATCTAGTGTCTGATCTTCACCCAATCCTACCCCCAAATCCACTGGGTCCCTCCCCCACACCCAACAAGAATATACCCCCCACACCGCTGTCCCACTTTCTGTTCCATCTGCACCCACAGTGTTCTCGAATCCACCCAAACTCCCTCGGTTCACTCCCAGGTTCATCCCCACTCCAAAGTTCATCCCTACTCCCACACCTAACCCCCCCCCACCATCATTCCACCATCAAACCAATTTCATCAACCGCTTCCTTCTCTCCTTATTCTTCTTTTCCTTTTTTCGTTTCTTCTGTTTTTATTTTCCTCATCTTTTTTTGCACATTTTCTTCTCTTTGTGTGTCTTCTTTTGCCTCGTTGTCTTCGTTTTTCCTTTTCTTTTTCTCTCTTTCTCTCTCTTCTTCATCTCTTGTCGCGGCTGTCTGCACATAGCTTTGATTGAATTCGCGATAATAGTCTCTCTCTCTCGCCGACTGCCGGTCGGGTTTGGCGATGCCTCCGGCTCCCGGCTCCTGCTGATCCGGGCAGATCTGTCGAGGCACTTTCCCGGAGAGTGTCTGACCTTATTCTTTGCCAGACGTGCCATTTTTGAATTCGTGTTCCACACTCCGTAACGGCCATAACCGTCATAACGGTCGTATCTGTCATTACCGTCTTTATCTTGGCAACGGTCATAACCGTCCTAACCGTCATAACCGCCCAGGCCTCGTTCATTTCATGGTCGTAGATTTCATGAGTTCGGATCGAAGCGCCAACATACTGTTTTATTATACGGAGCAGAATAATTCGACTTCGCTGCGAATTTTTGGATCCATTGAGAGCTTTGCCCTGCCAGAAGGTTCTCTCCTCAGCTGAATAAAACGTGTTGTCGCTTATCTAGTTTCATATTATTATTGTTGTTATTACTTTTAATTATTTATTTTGATTTTATATTTTACTTTATTTTCTTTTATTTATTTATTATTTTCATTTTCTTTCATTTCATCCGAGTTCGTTAGGGACCGAAAGGCTTCCTATCGGCCTTCATGATTTATGACTGACTGACTGACTGACTTACGGCATTGCGTCGCTGATGCCAGCGCATCTATTCGGGGACAATGTCGCATGGGTGATATGAAATCGTACAAACATATATTCATGTGTATTTGGTGTGTGTGTGTGTGTGTGTATGTAGGTGTAGGTGTTCATGTATATTTGTGTATGTGCAGTTAATAGTATCTCCATTCTCCCACACCCGAGTGAGAAGGGTGTGGATGGGAGGTCGGCACCATCCTCCAAGCCAAGAGGCCGTTGGCGGCTCAATGGGGGACCCCCACCTGTCTCTTAGTGATGTAAGTGATGTATTTCAGTGATGATTTCTCTCCCCCCCCCTTTTTTTTATTATTTCGTTTCATTTTTAATTTTAGTCCATTATGACTGGTCCTTGGTCCTCATGTGCACTTGAATTGGTCGTTATTCTTTTCTTGTACGAAATTTACGGTTATTGATGCCACGCTGATAATGTCATTATGACGTTGTTTAATTTCTATTGACATTACATTTTTCTTCATGACGTTTTTTTTTTTTTTGTTACTATTATTACTATTATTATCGGTAGTGGTTGAAGTAGTATTGCTGTTGTTTTTATTATTATATTATTATTACTATCATTAACATCTTGATATTCGTATAAGTTTGAACTGAAAAAATATTGTCATATATGTATGTATATATATATATATATATATATATATATATATATATATATATATATTGCAGTAATTCACAAGTCACACATGAAAATAATTTACAGAGAAAACACTGGAAAATAGGAAACTTAATCCGAATGTATCCGTCTATTTAAGATATTATCAAGGGATACTTATTCCTTGATAATGTCTTAAATAGACGAAAACGTTCGGACTAAGTTTCTCATTTCTCAGTGTTTTTTCTGCATATACATATATAAATATATATATATATATATATATATGTATATTTAGATGTATATAAATATATATATATATATATATATATGTATATATATATATATATACAGTCCCTGATATATATATATCTATATATATATACGTATATATATATATATACATATACATATATACATCTATATAGATATATATAGATATATATATATAAAATTCTATTTTGACCCATTTATTCGAGCTTAGACGCAGTTGTGTGCAAACTTAAGATCTCATTCTTCTTCAGCTGCGCCCGGGGAGCCAAGGAGGAATCTTAGTCCATTTGTCCCTCCGGATTCTCCCCTTCTCCCCCACCTCTCCCTCTTACCCCCTCCCACTCCCTCCTTTCCCACTCTCAACCACGTTCTCATCTGAATAAAATTCGCTTTGCGTCAGCAACCAGAATTAATTCCCTGGTGGGTGGTTTTGAACACAGTCGCATATGTGAAATTGTGGTAGCAAATTTCTTTTAATTATTTTTACGTTTATTTTTTTATTCACTCATGTATTCGTGGAAAATCCAGATGGTTCTGTTTAGTTTAAGGGAGCTTCGTCACTGAAATATCAATCCTATGAAGAATAAACCCGATCTACTGCCCCATCCCTGTATACTAGTTCATAAATATTATGATTATTAATATCATTATAATTTTATTCGTTTATTTGATTATTTATGTAACTATTTGTTTATTAGACGAAGGGCTCCCCCGCCCTCCACTTCCAGGCCCGGATTGGAAGTTTTGAAAAATTCTTTGTTTGCTCTCGGAAATGCGGCGGAGTTCGAGGTGACGGCAGTTAGAACCCTGCCGCCAGCGAGCTGGAACAAGGGCATGATGGTTCATTCAATTCCACGCTACAAAGTCCTCTGTGAAGGGCACTGTCTTAACCTCCTGATAGGGGGAGTTCGTCACGTCAGACCGATTCGTCATCATCATCTGAAATGTGGACTGATGGTCCGGTGGGTCATAAGAACATAAGAATATAAGAATGAAGGAGACTGCAAGAGACCATAAGGCCTACACTAGGCAGTTCCATGTCCATCACAACCTCTCATCCCCATTCATAATAGTCTCTGGTGGGGCACAGAAAAATCCCTCGGCTATTTCCACAGAGTGACTTGTCACCTTTATTCCTATAGATGGTGATTATGTTAGCATTTCTCTACCCTTGCATGACAGTTTCGGTTGCCACACGGATAGGACCATTTGGTGGAGTCGTTGGTGAAGAAGATGCACACTATTTTTCAGGATTTCGGAGGACAAACCGTCTGGGCCTGTGCCTTTGTTGTTCTTTAGACCTTTTATGGCTTGGAGTGTCTGCAAATTCAGGGGGGTTATCGAGAGCTGTGATCGTGGGTACCTCTGGTAGTTAGTTTAGAATGTTAGGGTCGGTGGGGTTCTTTTGATTGAGAAGGTTGTCAAAGTGTTCAGCCCCTTTGTTGAGGGTTTGGTTGATTTCTTTCAGGAGAACACCCTCTGACGATCTGACTAGTGTGATGGTTCGTTTCGTGGAACCGTGTATAGCTTTTATGGCGCTGCAAAATCCAAGTGAGTCGTGTCTCTCAGCAAAGCCCTAGATCTCTTTCTCCATTTTCCTTAGTCTTCTCCGTGTTTCATCACAAAGGGTGCACCAGTTAGCTCTGAAGTATACAGAGTAAGGGTTTGAGAGCAGTGCATTGTGGTTTTTTTTTTTCGTGTCGACTAGAAGAGAATGAGCATCTTGAGAATTCTCATCGAACCATCCACAATGACGTCGCCTTGTGAAGCCAAGAGAATCAACGGCAGCTTGTTGGATTGCTACACGGAAGTTAATTCAATTATCGTTAATGTCAAGAATTGTGTTATTGGGGTCGAGATTGGGGGTGAAGCTTAGGTGTTGTGCAACAGTAGTGCGGAGTTTTTCGATGTTCTCGGGTTCTTTAAGGGCATTACATTTTATTTTCCTATTTGTTGCTCTGATGGATGTAAAATGGGCGTATGATGGTTGCTCCAGCACTCCGCTCCTCTCATTGCCCCGGTCAGGAACACGTCTTTTCGGTCTCGCTGCCGGACAGTGACGTGATGATGATATGGTTTAACGTCACAAACTCCCCCCTATCGAAAGGCTAGGACGGTGCCCCTCACAGAGAGCTTTGTAGCGTGGAGTTTAATGAACCGTGCCCTTGGTTCAACTTCGCTGGTGGCAGGATGCGAACCGCCATCCCCTCGACCTTCGCCGCAAGTAACGACGCCCTAACCCGCTCAGCCAGCGAGCTTACTAGACAGTGACGTAGTCGAGAATATGTCTGTGCTTGGGTCTGGGATGTATCCAGGACGTCTTATATTTGTTCTCTTGTTGAGAGTGTTTGTGATGATCAGGTTGTGATCTGAGCATAGTGTTAGGAGTGTGAGACCATTGCTGTTAAAGTTGCATGTGCCATGTCTGCTAAGTACGTTCCTTCAAGTTTCAGCGTTTGATTGGACGCTGGCATCGAAGTCTCCAAGGAGTATGATTTTGTTATGTGGGGAGATTCAGCGTAGAGTGTGCATAGGCGCTGACGAGTGTTGCATAGCCCCCTTTAGTGAATGGTATGCGCCAAGTCATCAGTCTTTCACTGAAGCCGGTTGGGTGTTCGGGGGTCTTTTGGAGTAGTGTGTTGCAAACTGCAAAAGCCATGCCATGCAGTCGTCGAGTATCTTCAAGATAACCCTTCCAGAAGAAAGTGTATCCTTCACCAGTCTCTGTCAGCGAGTCCTTTCCAGTGAGGCGTGTGTCACTGAGATTTTTTAAGTTCGTGAGCAATAAGCGTTGTGCGTGTGTGAGTTTGGGTTGTAATTTCTTTGGAATCTGGGAGAGTTTACACGTTCCACGTCGTGATCGTGAAAGGTGTCTGTGATTTATTAGTTTGTTCAGTGGCAGTTCGACCGCATTAAAGGTGCCTAGATGGCCGCGGTGAACCACCTAAGGAGGCTGGAGCAATTACCTTTTCTAGACCTCTCTCCGTTCAGTGTGAGCAATGGGGATCCCTGAAGAGGGCTTCTCAGTCATAAAGGAAGCTGCCGAAGGAAGGACGCCTGGGCGGTTTTGTATTGCATTAAAAGTACTGTAATATAAGAGAATGCAACACTCAATTGCGGGTCCCGAAGATAAGGGAAATGTGAAGAACTTGTAATATCGAGGACTGGTGACACATTAAGCTTGTCTGTCAGCACAGGGAGATAGAGGATTTGTAAAAGAAACTCACGGAATTTAAGAACTCGCAATGCCAAAATCAGAAGTTAGAATAGAATGATATTAAAATATAACAAAGGTCAAATAAGCTAATCAGAAATAAATTGGCATAGTTGGAATGTCATAAAATTATTGGGTACAATTTAGAAAGGTACAAACTCAGTTAGGAAGAAGAAAAAATATAAATGAATAACTCAATGAGTTTACTTAAGCAAATCAGTCAGATGGGGTTATTGATCAAGGGCTGTAGGAACGTGTGGAACATGTGTTTGTAGTTGAAACATACGAATGTGTACTGTTGCTGTGTTGGAAATATATATGTAAATTTGATGAAGTGTTTCCTTACCGCCACGCTACCTTCCAACGCTCTCCGGTGCCCTGTGGGGTTGGGATGCTGTGGTCGATTGATTTATGATGTTTCGATCCTCCTGCCCTTTCGCCCCGTGAGCCTGGCACTCACTTTCGAAGCGTTTTCGACACTGATTTGCATCGCTTATTGCACTTTTCGATCACTTATTCGCTGCAGCTCCCTATGAGACGTTGGTGATCCAGTCATCACACCTACTGTTCCATTTTCCACCACCACACGGCACTCATGTCGGCTCAAATCACTGGAAAACGCTGGAGCGCCCTCACATACACACACACACGAAAAGTATGAAACACTGAAATAAACGTAAACCTTTTTGTAGACCAATTTGCATGAACACATGTCACCGCAGGACCTTTTGTTTACATTTCTTGGCGCCTTTTATGGCCGCATGTTTGAGTGCCCTCCAGATGGATGACACTGCACACTACCGTCCCCTAGCCCCTTTCAGTTAAAAAAAAAATATATATTTATCACATGGTGTTCCAGAAAGAGGGCATTATAGTACACTACTATGTACAAAGAGCTAGAATCGGACCAGAATCTAGTATTAGTGCTCAGTACTAGTATACCAGTATTCTAGTGTCTAGTAGGGCACTAGCATTCTAGTAAAAGCTCACCATCCCACTTCCACGAAGTGAGAAGAGAGAAACCCCTGGTAGGGCAAGCCCTGTTAGTTGCGACAAGACGGCTGTTTTTTTTTTTTTTTTTTTTCTATGCCGGTGTTTGGGTCGCCTCCCCGCCTGGCCAGGGCTGTCGGGAACTAACGCAGGAAGCCCGCAGCAGGTCCTGAGAATCGAACTCGTAACCATCTGCTCATGAGTTCGACATAGTCGTCCACTGGGCCTCTGCATAACCCAATTGTTTTTCTGTGGTTCAGTAAGCTTTATTTTACCATCTTCCACAGTGCCTCTTGGTTCTTGTTCGATTTGCATACCGACTTTCCTTGGCAGGGGGTTCCCCCTAGACCTGAATAGAGTTGCCTGGCGATAGGCATATACATATATATATATATATATATATATATATATATATATATACATATATATATATGTATGTATATATATGTATATATATATATATATATATATATATGTATTTATATATATATATAATATATATACACACACACACACACATATATATATATATATTATATATATATGTATATATATATCCATATATATAACAATATTTTTTCAGTTCAAACGAAATCAACGCGGGATCAATAATTGTCAACATAAGCTGCAGCGCCCAAACATAAACAGAAAATCCGACCTTTGTCG
>NC_134777.1:76748634-76756134 GCF_046742065.1 Oratosquilla oratoria
AATGGTATTGACACGAAGACGAAAGGATAATGATATTAATGGTATATTCTTTTAATATTTGTGACCAAGACTGACCCCATCTAGTCTGACCTAACCTAACCCAACCTAAGTCTTGCCTAACCCACCCCGATTCAGCCAACGACCTCCCAGAAAAAAAAAAAAAATCTTTCCTGTGCACTGTACCTACGCACCCTTTTTTCTCTTTCTCGCTCTGTGGGCGTGAGAACCACTTGACCGTGCATGCAGGCGTGCATGGGGGGAGCTCTTGTGAGTGCATTAGAGGGGGCGGGGTAGGGTGGGGGCTTCATCTTCTTTTCTGGAACCGAGGAGGCTGCCCGTCCGATCGGGACAACCGCGGCTTTCGTGAACTGCTGCCACACATACACTCTCTCTCTCCCTCTCTCTCTCTCTCTCTCTCTCTCTCTCTCTCTCTCTCTCTCTCTCTCTCTCTCTCTCTCTCTCTCTCTCTCTCTCTCTCTCTCCTCTCTCTTTCTCTCCCTGTCTCTCTTCTCTCTCTCTCTCTTTCACTCCTCTCTCTCTCTCTCTTTCACTCCTCTCTCTCTCTCTCTCTCTATCTTCTCTCTCTCTCTCTCTCTCTCTCTCTCTCTCTCTCTCTCTCTCTCTCTCTCTCTCTCTCTCTCTCTCTCTCTCTCTCTCTCTCTCTCTCTCTCTCTCTCTCTCTCTCTCTCTCTCTCTCTTTCTTTCCTCGTTCCCTCTCTCTTTTTTCTCTCACCCACATACGTACACACACACAAACACACACACACACACACACACACACACACACACACACACACACACACACACATGAACACAAGTTTGATTGAAGGCCGAAATGTTCATTGGCCACTGCCCTCCTCTTCCTCGTCCTCCTCCTCCTCCTCCTCCTCCTCCTCCGAAGGCGTTGACGACGACCACATCGACGGTGCAGACGATTTGGACCGCTCTCGGTGTCGTCCCCTCCTTCGTGGTCCAAGGTCGAAGGTCGTCTTAGGTCGTTTGATTTTCCTTCTCCCCCAATCTCTCCCTTACTTTCCTTCCCCTTCTTTTGCTTCTTCTCCCTGCCCCTTCCTTTCTCTTCACTTCCCTTTCCCCGCCTTCCCCCTTCCTTCCATCCCTTTTCTTTCCCCTTCCATCCCTTTACTTCCCTTTTTTCCTTTACTTTCTCTTTCCTTCCTTCTCCTTCCCACCTTCCCCCCCTTTCCTTCTCCAACCATCTTCCTGCCCTCCCTGACTTCCTCCCTGAATTTTCACCTTGCCCCCTTCCCCTCCTTCCCCTTCCCCCCTTCACCTCCCTTCCGCCTCCCTCTCCCCCTGTCCCCCCACTCTCCCCTCTTTACTTCCAAGCAACAGCCCTACCGCGAGTTTCTACCACAGTCCCTAACGGGATGAAAGGGGCGAGGGGGATGGGGGGGGAAGAGGCAGAGGAGGAAGGGGGGAAGAGGGGGAGGGAAGTAAAATGCTAGAGTGTTGCCATTGATTATCTTGGAAAGTAAGAGAGAAAAGGCTGGGGGGGGCAGGGAGGCAAGGAGGAGAGAAATAACATTAATTCGGGCTCTGTTTCGGCGAGAAAATCTCGTAGAATTAAGAAAGTCTATCGTGATTGAGTTTCCCCGCCTTGGGTCTCTCTCTCTCTCTCTCTCTCTCTCTCTCTCTCTCTTCCCAGTGAGACCCTCGGGGGAGGGGGGGCTCTCTCCCAGAGCAGGAGGCTCTGCCTTTCTCCTCCTCTTCCTCCTCCTCCTCCCATTCTTTTCCTTCTCCTCCTCGTCCTCTTCCTCCTCGTCCTCCTCTCGTCCTTTTCCTTTCCCTCATCCTTTTCCTCCTCGTCTTCGTCCTCCTCCCATCGTTTTCCTTCTTCTCGTTCTTTTCCTCCCTCTTCTCCTCCTCGTCCTCTTTCTCCTCGTCCTCCTTTCGTCCTTTTCCTTCTCCTCCGCGTCTTTTCCTCCTCCTGGTCCTCCTCCCGTCCTTTTCCTTTTCCTCGTCCTTTTCCCCCTCGTCCTCTTCTCGTCCTTTTCCTTCTCCTCCTCGTCTTTTCCCCCTCCTCCTCCCGTCCTTTTCCTTCTCCTCTTCCTCCTCCTCTTCCTCCTCCCGTCCTTTTCTTTCTCCTCCTCCCCGTCCTTTTCCTCCTTCTCCTCCTCCTCCCGTTCTTTTCTTTTTCCTCCTCTCCGTCCTTTTCCTCCTCCTCGTCGTCGTCCTCGTCCTCCTCCAATCACTTTCCTTCTCCTCCTCCTCCTCGGCTTCGTCCTCCTCCTCGTCCTTTTCCTTCTCGGCCTCGTCCTCCTCCTGTCCTTTTCCTCCTCCTCCTCGCCCTCCTCCTCGTTCTTTTCCCCCTCCTCTTCTTCCTCGTCTTTCTCCTCCTCATCGTCCTTCTCCTCCTCCCCATCGTCCTTCTCCCCCTCCTCGTTCTTCTCCTCCACGTCCTCCTCCTCCTCTTTCTCCTCCTCTCTTTCTCACCCTCCTCCTCCCCGTCCTCCTCCTCCTCCTCCTCCTCCTCTTCCCCCTCCTCCTACTTCTCCTGCTCCTCCTGTGTGGGAGGAGGAGGCCGTATCGGGGCAAGGAAGGGTGTGGCTGGCTGGCTGGCCGCCCTTGGGGCACGAGGGGCGCGGCGCCCCTTCGGCCGGCAGCTGGCCGGGTGAAGATGGGAGTTCTCGGGTCAAGATGGATAGCACGAGATGCCGGTCGCCTACAGACGAGAGATGAGGGACGAAGAGGGACGAGGAGGAAGACGTCAAGTGGGAGAAGCAAGAAAATGAATAGTAAGAAAATTAGGATGAGAAATGGAAGAGGAGGAATAGGATGAAGGTGGGTAGGAAGAGGAGGGATGGGAGGACGAGGAGGAGGAAAAGAAAAAGAAGAGGAAGAGAAGGGTTGGAGTAAGACGAAATGAACTGAGGCTGAGTGACAAAGCTTCTCTTCCTCCTCCTCTTCCTCCTCCTCTTCCTCCTCCTCCTCCTCCTGCTTCTTCTCCTCCATAACCTCCTCCTCCCTCTCTTCCTTCCACCTCCTCTACCTCATCGTCATTGTGAAGAACAAAAGAATAAGGGCTCGAAGACACTTGGATCCGTGCAACCCTCAAGAAGCCTCCCCCTCCCTCTCCCTCTCTTGCCCCCCTCACCTGCCCCCCTCCCTTTCCTGTCCCCCCTCACTTGGCCCTTCTCCTGTGCCCCCTCCCCTTATCCCCTGTCCTCACCATCCTCTCCTCTCCACCCTCTGTTCTCCCCCTTCCAACAAGCACCTCCTTATGCTTGCTCTTTATGTTTCCCCCTTCCTCCCCCCCCCCCCTCTCTCTCTCTCTCTCTCTCTCTCTCTCTCTCTCTCTCTCTCTCTCTCTCTCTCCTCTTTCTCTGTATGTCTGTCTGTCTATCTCTTTCCCTCTCTACTATCCTATTACACTCCTTTCCCCTCCCCCTTCGCCCTCGCCCTCCCCCTCCCTCTCCCCACACGTGGGTCATAACTCCTCCAGACCCATATCTCTCCTCCCCATCTCCCCACTTAACCCTCCTTCCCCGTAGTACTCTCCCCATTCTTCCTTTCTTCTCTTCCGTCGCCAATCTTCCACATCCTCTTTCCCCTGTCATTCTTTTCTTTTCGCTCTTTCTCCCATTGGGCCTATTTATCCTCCTCCTCCTCCTCCACCTCCACCTCCACCTTCTCCTCTTCGTGTTACTTTCTTGACCTTCGCTCCTTTGTCATCGTCAGTCAGGATTATTTATGCAACATCGTCGTCGTTCTTCTCCTTCTCCTCTCCCCCCTTCTCCTCTTCTTCCTCCTCCTCCTCCTCCTCCTCCTCCTCAACTCTCCCTAACTCTGCTTCTTCACCTTCTCGTGCTCTTCCTTTCCATTCGCCCTCAGTTCGAATTTTTGTGTTTATTCTCCCCTTCCACCTCAACACACACACACACACACACACACACACACACACACACACACACACACACACACACGCACACACACGTGGCGTGGTTGGTAAAGTCTCCGACCGTCACTACGGCGGTCCGGGTTCAAATCCTGCCCAGGGCTGAAATAATTTCAGTATCGCTGCACTTCGAGTCGTTACTCCAACTCTTGTGGGCGGGGAGTTGGGTGTGTGTGTGCGTGTAAGGTCACGGCATTACCCATAGATCGGTTATACGAGCTCTGAGCTCTCTTCCGGGAGGGAAATAACTGTCGATTACGAGCCCAACCCGTGATCCAATTACCAAGGTGAATCACATACACACACACACACACACACGCACAGACACGCACACACACACACAAACACGCACACACACACACACACACGCACACACACACACACACGCACACACACACACACACATACACACGCACACACACACACACATACACACACACACACACACACACACACACACACACACACACACACACACACACACACACACACACACACTAACTTCAGTCCTCCTCATCCCCTCTCCCACTTCCTTCCCGCCATTGCTCTCATTTTCCTCCTTCATGCTTCTACCCCATTCACACCCTCCCCCTCCCTCCTTCCTTCCTTCCTTCCTTCCTTCCTCCCCTTCCTCTCTCCCTTCCTCTCTCCGCCTCCCGCCATTTACAGTATTTTCGTCTCTTGGTGTCGATGATGTCGTGCTTGCCTCGATCCTCCTCTCCTCCGTCTTCCTCCTCCTCCTCCTCCTCCTCCTCCTCCTCCTCTTCCTCCTCCTCCTCTTTCTCTTCATTCGCCTCTAATTCTTTCTCTTACTTCTTCCTTTCTGTCTCCTCTTGCCACTTCCTTTGTTTCCATTCTACATTCCCTTCCCCCCCTCCTTCCTCCTGTCTCCACCACCTGGACCACCCCCTCCCTCCCCCTACCCCCCTCCTTCCCTTCCGCCCTGTTTTACGTTCTTTGTGATAGCCTCATCTGTGTCTTGATTATCCTCCTCCTCCACATCCCACCTCCTATCCCTCCCATCGCCTATCCTCCTACTCCTCCTACCTCCTCCTCCTCCTCCTCCTCCTCCTACTCCTCCCAGTCCTTCCCTCTACTTCTTCTATCTCTACCTCCTCCTACGCCTCCCGCCCCTCCTCCTACTTCTCTATACTATTCCTACTCCTTCCAACCTCTCTTCCCACTTCTCCCAACCCTCTCCCTCCTACCCCTCCTACCTCTTCCTCCTCCTACTCCTCGTACCCCTTCCTCCTATTCCTCTTAGCTCTTCCTCCTCCTACTCCCTCCTCCTACTCCTCCTACTCCTCCTCCTCTTCCTCCTCCTGCTTCTCCCACCACCTCCTACTAATCTTCACACCGCCTACTTTTCCTTCCACCACCTCCTCCCGCATCTTTCTATTCCTTCCATCTCCTCCTATTCCTCCTACTTCCTCCTTGACCTCTCAGCCCCTCCTGCTCCTCCTCTTCTTTTTCCTCCTTTTCTTATTTTCCTCCTCCTCCTCTTCTTTATCTTCCTTCTCCAGTCTATCTCCTCACTTCAGTTTTTGCACGCTCCCTCTCCATCTCCCGATTTGGTCCCTGGCTGGTTTTCCCATTTCCATCCACCCACCGTCCCTCCCTCCCATTTTCACTGCAGAGTTGGCTCCAAACTCACCCATTTATCTCCCTTTCTCCCATTGGCCCCTCGCCCTCGCTCCTGCTCATCTTCTTGTGCTCCTTTCCTTTACTTTGTTATTTATTTATTTATTTATTCAATTATTTATTTATATGTTATTTTTTTGCCCGAATTGACCCTTTTCAACTCTGTCTCTTCTTTTTGTCACTTTTCTATTCATTGTAGTTTGTAAGGTTAACACTACATTGGGAAATTGGTGAAATAAACTCGGAAGGTTGTCTTGACTTAGTAAAGAAATCAGACAACGTTCTGCTCTACAATCAATACACGGCAAGCTCCAATCAAACCTCGGAGGGTTGCCAGGAACATTTTCTCTCTACATATGTACAGAGGTTGCCAAACATTGTAATAGTGGACTGTTGCCATATGAGCTATAAGAATATTTGGAAGGTTTGGTCGCGTCGGATGCCGACGCGACGAGAGGAGAGGCGCTGGGAGAGCTTTTTGTTCGCGCAGTGGTTTGACCTGAGATGCGGAGTCTATTATTTGCTGAAAGGGCGTCACCCGGAAAAGTTGGTGAGCTGGGTCACTTGAATAATGAACCTTCCCTTGGGAGATCGGCGACGACGTCGGAGTACCAGATTGTACCCTATGTGTGCGTGCGCGCGTGTGCACGCTAGGCATCGAAGGGAGATAAGAGCTACTCTGAATATCGAAGATGATGATACCAGCGAAGGTGAATATCGGAGATGATGATACTAGCGAAGGGAGATGATAACATGGCTCGGTCATGTTGAGCAGGGTAAATTATATTATGTTGCTTCATCGATGTTAAGCCTATGAGAATATCAGCAGGAAAGTAGACGTCAGCTACGTAGATGGTAACCGGAATGCCTGGACACTCATGTTTGAAGCTAATGTCTAGGGAGAATTTGCCAATGATTGGAAATTGCACCATCTACATTGCAAAGGTTGACATCGTTTTGTGTCAGTGCGGATTCTGTGGAAACTGTGTAGTATCATGATGTTAACTGGGGAGCCCGTGTCGAGAAATATTTTCACTTTGGTGTTACTAGATTTAGCATTAAAGGTTAAGGAATCAGAAGACGTGTCTGGGATATCCAGGGTATGTACTGGTAGAGTTGAAGATTGAATAACTTGGTATGGAGTAACTCTTGGGTGTGCACTGAGTCTTTGTATTATGTAGTCACAAAGGAGATGTGTTATGTGCATGCCTTGCAGGAGATGTGTTACGTACATGTCTAGCAAGAGGTGTGGTACGGGGATGTCTAGCAGATGTTACGTGAATGTCTAGCAGCAGATGTGTTACGTGAATGTCTAGTAGGAGAGCGATCTGGAGATTCTGCTCTGTGTTGTCTCCGTACTAGCAGCACACGGCAACGATCACTTGTGTGGAAACATGTACCATGATGCTCGCAGTATCGGTTTGGTTGCAACGGGTATCTATGATAACACATGTTAACGAGGTGTCCTGGTTTGTGGCAGTACGTACAAAACTTTCGTGTTCTTGAAGGAGAGCGTTGTCGTGAGCGATCTCGCGTGCGTGATGTATGGGACCGTGTGACATGTGCTATCGTGTGTGTGGGTACCATGGGTACTGACTGGTTTTGTAATTGAGTGATAACTTTGTCCGTGTCAGAGAATTTCTTGGAGAATTTGCCTAATGTGATACCTGGTTTGAATGTAATAGTGCTGGCTTTCTGGAGTGTGTCCCGGTGTAATTGCGAGAGAAGGCGAAAATATGCAATAAGGGAGACTATATTTTCCAATGAAGTTGTGTTGTCTGAGGCCCAGTCTGAGTTTTTTAGGCTTTCTCTGCTTTCGCTCTTAAATTCTGAAGCTATTTTGCCTGCCTTTTCTTCAGTGGTGTGTGGGCAATGATTGTTTTTGTCAAAGAGTATAGGTGGGAAAGTGCTCCAAGTGGCTCAAAAGTAGCAAATGACTTTTT
>NC_134777.1:76761134-76771134 GCF_046742065.1 Oratosquilla oratoria
CGGTGTCGCAGTTGGTAGAACGCTGAGCTGCCACGAAAGTGGCCCGCAGCTCCTGGTTCGAATCCTGCCCAGGGCCGAAATTATTTCGGTACTGCTGCGCTTCGGGTCGTTACTCTGACTCTCGTGGGCGGGGAGTTGGGTGTGTGTGTGTGTGAAAGGTCATAGCATTACCCATAGATCGGACCTACGAGCTCTGAGCTCTCTTCCGGGAGGGAAATAGCTGTCGATCACGAGTCCAACACGTGATCCAAAGACCAAGTGAATACACACACACACACACACACACACACACACACATGCACATACACTCTCACACATACACACACACACACACAAACACACAAACAACTTGCTAGTATAGTGGTTAGCATTTTCATACCCTCCCTCTGTCCTCCTCTCCCTCCTTTCCTTCCTTCTCTCCCTCTGTCCTCCCCCCGTCCCTTCCTTCCTTCTCTCCCTCTGTCCTCCCCTCCCTCCCCTCCCTGTACCCTCCACATCCGCCCTCCCTCCCTTCCTCTCACCCTCCCTCTGATCCTCCCCTTCCTTCCTTCCTTCCTTCCTCCTTCTGCCCCCCGCACCCGTCCTCCTACTGCCCTCCAAAACCTCCCTTCCTCCTGTTCTCCCTCCCCCTCCCCTCCCCTCCCCTCCCTCTCCCTCCAAACCTTCCCTCCCTCCTTCTGTCACTCCCATCTCTTTATTTCTCTTCGCGTCATTACTCTGTTTAAGACCATTCTTTGCTCTTCATTCACCCCCCACCCCCCTCGCCTGTGCCCCTACCGATAACCCCTACCCCTCGGGGCACCCCACCGCGCCCTTCCTTTCACTCCGCTCCTTTTATTTATTCTGATAGATATTCTCCACCTCTCTCCCTCCTCACCCTACTCTTCATCCACATCCTTCTTTTCCGTCTCCTCATCCTCATCCTCATCCTTTTCCTGCTCTTTTTCATCTTCCTCCTACCCCTTTTCTATTCACTCCATCGACTTCATCTTTTCTTTCCTTCCTCCTCCTCCTCCTCCTCCTCCTCCTCCTCCTCCTCTTCCTCATTCCCCCTTTCCAATTCTTACCTCAGTCTTCCTATCTTTACCTCTCCTTCCTCTTACCTCGGTCTTTCTATCTTCCCTCTCTCCCCATCCTGATTTTCTTCCCACTTACCCTTTTCTTCTTTCTTTGTCTTCATCTCATCCCTTTTATCTCCATTTTCCTCTCCACACATTAGTGTTGACAAGCCGTTGTCTTTTATTTCCTTCATATGTTATTAATTTTCTATTCATTTGTTTTCGTAGGGGCAGGGGGAGGCGTTTTTTTTTTTGTTTTTTTTTTTCCTCGTCTTCCTCTTCTTTCTCTTCCTTTACCTCCTTGTCTTCTCCCTCCTCTTCTCTCCCCCCGTTCTCTTGTTTCTACTCTCCCTCTTGCTCGTATTCCTCTTCCTCCTCCCCGTCCTTTGCGTGAGGTGTCTCCCACCGCCAAATGTCATTATGTTCTCTTCTTTAGAGATATTTTTCTGCTCTGTCGCTTCCTTTTACTACGCGAACTGTAATAATAATAGTAATAATGATAATAGTGATGATAATAATAATAATGATAATGATAATAATAATAATAATAATAATATAATAATAATAATAATAAAATAATAATTATAAAAAAGTCTGTATGGCGATCCATTGGGCGGCCTATCGGGTGCCACATAGCCGAATTGGAATCGCATTGACTGTGTTAATTCGTGACTAAATTTCAGTGATATTGTATTAATCGTAATTGCAGTGCAACAAGTGTTGTGCGCGTCTATCTCTAATGATTCGAGTGTCGACAGGCTCTCCATTTCAACTTGGAGTTTTTATTATTAGTATTATTATTGTTATTAATATTATTATAATTATTATCATCATCATCATTATTGTTATTATTATCATTATTATTGTTATTACTATTATTATTATTATTAATATTATTATTATTATCATTATTATTATTACTATTATTATTTTATTATCATTATTATTATTATTATTATTATTATTGTTATTATCATTATTATTATTATAATTATTATTATTATTATTATTATTATTATTTTATTATTAATAAATCCGCATCACTCACTATGAGGAACAATACAGCTTACCCCAGAGAACAAAGTGAAAACAATGTAGTGTATAAACACACATGTCAAACAGGGAATTGTGCATCCCTATAAAATACTTACATTGGATTCACCAGAACTTCTCTAGAAAAAAGGCTTTATCACCATCGTTACAATGGTGGAATTTTCGCTCACTACACAGCACATGACAAAAGACCACAAACAGCAGATTTAAGAAATAATACTTCAATCATTTACCGAACAAATGATCACCGCAGACTACAAATAGCAGAAGCTGTTTTAATCGAAAAACTCAGACCACCTATACACAGTAGAATCTATTGTTATTTTTGCCATTGTTATTAATAATGTTGTTATTATTTTAATATTATTATTGGTTCTCATAAAAAAAATTCTTTTGCATAGCTGTCCGCCCATGTATTTTGTATTTTTTTGTCATGACTACCTGCCCTTGTGTGTGCGGGCGTGCATGTATATATATATATATATATATATATATATATATATATATATATATATATATATATATATGTACTGTATATATATATATATATATATATATATGTACTGTGTATATATATATATATATATATATATATATATATATATGTGTGTGTGTGTGTGTGTGTGTGTGTGTGTGTGTGTGCGCCCGCATGCGGTTGGTGTACCTCACCGATAGCACTTTTGCAATTCAAATATCTTAGCTCTGTACCCCCTGGCCTTCTTCGTCCCCCCCCCCCCGCGTTCCACTTTCTGAACCCCCATCTTCTTCCCATCCCCATGTTACCGCTCTCTCCTCCTCCATTTTCCCATTTCTTCTTCCCTTACTCGCTTCCCCTTCCATTTGTTCCCCCATTTCTCCATTTTCACCCATCCCCACTCCCAACACCACCCTTCCTACTTCCCTTCCTCCCTCCCCCCTCCCACTACGGTTCCTCTTCTCTACCCCCCCCCCCGTCCCTCCCACGCCAATCCTTCCCCCATCATCCCACTCTTCTCCTCTTCTTCCCATTCCCCGCCTCCCACTCTCGCAGGAGCCTCCTTCCCCCCCCCACCCCCTTTCCCGACTGTGGCGTCTCTGGGCGTCCTGTTTCTTTTTTTTTTTTTTATTTACCTTTTTTCTTCTTCCAAATCGCAGTCCAATGTCTTCTGTCAATAGGACCTCGAGCCTGCCCCTCCTCCTCCTCCCTCTCCTCCTCCTCCTCCTCCTCCTCTTCCTCCTCCTTCTCTTCTTCTACCGGCCCTTTCTTATCATCCACCTCTTCCTTCACCGACGCCGCTTCCTCCACTTCTTCCAGCTTTTCTTCATCCTCTATTTCCTCCTCCTCCTCTTAACTGTTCCTCTTCTTCTTCCCTCTTCCTTTTTCTTTCTATACTTCATACCCTTCTTTCTCTTTCTTTTCTTCCTCATCTTCCTCTTCATTCTCCTCCTGCTTATTTACTTTTTCTATCAGCTTTTCTTCTCCTCCTCTTCTTTTCATCACCTCCTTCTCTTCCCAATCTGTCCTGTCCAACTTCACGCTTCGCTTTCTCTCCCTTCCATCTCTTCCCACAGCATACACCTCAACCTACTCTTCCTCTTCCTCCTTAATCGCGTCCTCTATCTGTTTTATTCTTTTTCTAAGCTCGTCCCTCACTTCCTCCCTCCATCCCTCCCACACTCACTCGTTCATTCATTCTCTCCCTCCACCCCCCTTCCTCTCTCTCTCTCTCTCTATATATATATATATACATATATATATATATATATATATATATATATATATATATATATATATATAGTATATATATGCAAAATAAAGAAATATAAGAAAATAAACACTGAAGATGTAATATACGAAAGCGCTCTGCTCTGTTTGCTTATTTTCGTAAGTGGTTACCTTGCATTTATAAAACACACGTTCCTCGTGTTATTGCATATATATATATATATATATATATATATATATATATATATATATATATGTGTGTGTGTGTGTGTGTATCTTCCATTTCTTCTTCCTGTTTTTTCCTTCTTTCCTTCCTTCCTTCCTTCTCTCCATTCCTCCCTCCCATCCCTAACTTCACCTACTCCGCTCTTCCCACCCTCCCTTTCTCCCTCCTTCCCTTTCTCCCTCCCCTCTCCCCTTCTTTCCCTCCTTCCCTCCTTTCTTTCCCTCCTTCCCTCCCTTCACTCCCTCTATCCGTTCCTTCACTCCCTCCCTCCTTACTGTCCTCTCGTATTTTATTTCCTTTTCCTCATATCCTGAAGGCGTCTTCTCCTTATCCTCCATTTCTTCTTCTTCCTCATTGTATTCCTCCTCTGTTTCTTTCTCACATTTTATCTCGTTCCTCCTCCTCTTGTGTCCTTTCTTCACCTACTCTCCTTCCTCCCATGCCTTCTCTCGCTTCGCTTCTTTTCGCCTCTCCTCGCTTTCGTCTTTGTCGCTATCGCCATCACCATGATGGCGATCGATGTTGCCCTAATTAATTTTTACTCTCATCTCTGCCCCGAGATCATATTCTAATTTGTGGTGATGGTAATGGTGCCGGGGGTGGGGTGGGGTGGGGTGGGGGTTCGTGGTCGGGTGCGGACACCGGACACTCTGAAGAGGCTCTCCCTTCGATTCCTGGACTCGGACATTGCCTCTGACGGAGAAGAGTTGGTACTCGGTGGAACCGTGGTCTTCTTTTTCGGAGTGTCAGAGAGATGGCGTAGGAGGGGGGGGGGCTGAAGTTTCCACCCTTGTCTCGATATAAGCAGTCTGAGTGTGACTGCAGAGGTCGCAATCCAAAGAAAGATTCTTTTGTGATAGCTTCTAAGTCGATCTGACTTGATCCTCTTAGTTTAGAGTACATCCCACCACCACTATCCCCATTACTTTCGCTACCACTACCATAACCACCACTATCACCAACAGTATCACCATCACAGCCATCACCACCCCCACCACCATGGTCACCGCTAATTTAATTATGCAACCCCCTCGCCCTCCCCACCCCCCTTCCCCCAAGTGCCAGCTTTATCGCCCGCCGTGGGCCCGGAGTCACCGCCATCCTCAACACTAACGAGATGCCTCTCCTTAAAAATACTGCTACCACTGCTGACACCAATACTGACACCACCACCACAGCGTCGCCATCATCATCATCGTCGTCGTCGTCGTCGTCGTCGTCATCGTAATCACCATCATCATTATCACCATCGTTATCACCATATCATCATCGCCATCATCTTCACCACAACCATCATCATCATCATCATCATCATCATCATCATCATCATCATCACCACCACCACCATTATCATCACCATCACCACAACCATCATCATCATCACCACCACCACCACCATCATCACATAGGGGGAGCCTGGCGATTTTATTGATATGCGTGGCACCCCCGTCGATAGCGAGAAGTTTTTAATTCGAAGGGGTGGGGGGAAGGAACTTTTGGTAGTGACTGTGCACAAAGTATTTTTTGATATACTTCTCTCATTGTTTTTTTATACATTTTATATTTATTCATCTATTATTAATGTACGTTATATTTCTTTATCATTTTCCACTGTGCCTTGTCCGCATTTTGTTGTTTGTGGAGGGGAGGGGAGGAGGAAAGACGGGGGTGGTGAGAGATAAAGTGTATGGTGGTCAAAATTCCCGTTATTGCTCCATTTATTGGCCACATAACAGCCCCTTTAGTTCCATGGTGGATGGATCTGACCGGCAAAAAGTAAATAAATAAACAAATAAGAGAGAGAGAGAGAGAGAGAGAGGTTTGACGTCAGTCATAGTAAAATCAGTCAAATGTTACTCCGGATGTTGAGATTGTTCCGGGAAACACGCCAACCCGGAAGTTTTCCGTTAGAATTTGGAGAGCGAATTACCCGCATGAAGTTTTCGGTCCGGGATAGTTTCAAACCCCCACCCCCCACCCCCTCCTTTCATTCTACTGTCATCTCTTAGTCTCAAGAAGAAAAAAATGAAAAAGTAAAGACATAGATAAATAATGAAATAGAAATCGTCTGGTCTTAACTAGAATTAAATCTCTGGAGGTCTGAAAAGATCCCGTGACACTTTATAGGCCATGTTCATCAAGCCGCCAGGTGAAGTTATTCGCCTAAGGTGAGGGTCAGGTGACAGAATAGTCTCTCTCTCTCTCTCTCTCTTTCTCTTTCTCTCTCTCTCTCTCTCTCTTTCTCGCTCTGTCTCTGTCACACTCTCTCATTGGTTTACCGTCAGGCGATTTTATTTAACCCATGGGAAGACCACCATGGACCCCTCCCCCCCCCGAGTGGGATTTGCGTTGTCGGCGAACTTTTAATGATGAAAGATTTAATCCTTCATCAAGGTCGTTACCTTCGTCAGCGCAGTGACGCGCTGTATGGAGGATAGTGACCGTTGCCAGAAGTAACGGGAGGGGCCTGAGACGTCGCATTTCGTAGGGTTTAGATATCTTTAAATTTTTATCAGAAAAAAAATCTGATTTATTTGACCAGCCACTGCAGGACAGGCCATTGTACCCCTCTCCTGAAGACCTGAACTCGGGAATGCTTTTATCCTTACATTTCCATCCGATATTTAATATGTCCAGTCTCTCTCTCTCTCTCTCTCTCTCTCTCTCTCTCTCTCTCTCTCTCTCTCTCTCTCTCTCTCTCTCTCTCTCTCTCCACGATTAAATATCCCGAGAGTTTCCTTCACTTAGTTCATTTTGCATTTTTTCCCTTTTCGGTCCTTTATTTGCATTTATATATATTTTCCCCCTCCGTGCAATAGTCCCCAATATCTCCCGCAGTTTTACTGCCCTCGGGTCACCTCTTTTCCTTTGCCTCCCATGATTCATCCGTGAAGTTCCCGCAAAACTCCACCTTCTTACCGTGAGAGTCCACCCTGCCCTGCCCTGCCCTGCTCTGTCCCTCCATTGCAGCCTTGGGAGTCAGCCTCGTCACAGACAAAATGGTCTCTCCTTGGTTTGTTCGTTAACCCATTCAACTCCGATGACAAGATGTCTTGTCATTTGGTCAAATAAAACAAAAAATCATAAAACACCAAAATGTTTGATCAAACACCAGAAAAATACGACGTCAATCCTCGCTTCGCTCGCAGCGAAGCGAGGATTGACGTCATATTTTTCTGGTGTTTGATCAAACATTTTGGTGTTTTATGATTTTTTGTTTTATTTGACCAAATGACAAGACATCTTGTCATCGGAGTTGAATGGGTTAAGTCGTGTTCTCCCAGTTTTCTTCTTTACTTCTTTTGTTTCGTCTTTGTTGCCTTCGTATCCTTTCCTTCTATCTTCCTTTCTCCCTGTTCTTTGACTTTCTTTCGGGATGTTCTCCTATTACGCCTCACCCCATGAATTCCCCATGCCGCCGTCCCATACATCACTCTTTCCCGGATGGTGTATGGGCTGCAAAATAAGTATATAGCATAAGGACTTTAACTGGACCCCTGCATACCAGAGTCACGCAGTATTCATTTGTCATTATTGGAGGCTCGTCTCCTCTTAAAGAAGAATGATGATCATATTTGACTCCGCTCCTTCTTAAATTTATCTGTTACCACCTCTTCGTCACGATATTGTCCACTGGTTAACTATGGGCAGAGAATTATAATACCTATCGCTCTCCCATTTCTGAGACCCCATACCCTCATCTCTCACTCTCCCTATCCTTCCCCCCCATCTCTAAGTCTCCCTATATTGCTCCCCATCTCCCACTCTATCTGTCCTCTCCCTGTTAGTTCCACTGCTACTAACACTTTCAGTAATTCCATAATCACTTGCAATTTCCTTCACTTTCTTTTATCCTCTTATAATTGTACGTTATTCATCTGTAGGCCCCATGCCTCTTTCGTCCTTCTTAGTCAAGTATATAATATTCAAGGTGGGGTGAATTAAACGTATTTTTCTTTTTCTTTTCTTCCGAATACCATTACACTTCTGCAACTTAGTTTGAGCAAGTACACCAGAGGACTCCCACCTGGGATCCTTGTACACCCACCAAACCAAGTCTGCTTCGACGTCACTATTTAACTCATCCAATAACTTTGAACGTTACAAATAAGTGCCACACTTTAAGGGCGTGACTTTACCTCCGTGCACCAATAATTTCTCTCCTCCTCCACCCTTTTCTCCAATCAGAAAGGCTGTTATACTGTCTCAAGCAATACTGCTTAGGCAAGTAATCTTAGTCACAAGCTTGAGTGGCTTAGTGTTTACATTTCGTCACATCAGCGCCAATATCGATACCCTAGCTGGTGTTTACAAACTTTAGGCGGTGAGCGAGATTATGCAACTCAGCAACTTCCTCTCGGCCATTGTTTTCAAAACATCCAAGTCATAAAATGAATTTCTCGCCACCTACCCCTCTATCTACCTACTTGTCTACCTCAATCTACCGGCCTCTTACACTCCCTCCTATACTCCCATCTTCCAATCACCCTCTCTTTACCGCCCCTGTACCCCTTTCCCATACATGTGCCTTTGTCCCGATTCTTCCTCTTGAAGTCGCCGACGAAGTCCCCGATGAAGTCTTGACTCGAGGGTCAGATGGCGTCGCGCCGCTGTCCATGGCTAATCACCGGTGCTACCCGCAGGCGGCCGAGTCCGACTTCAAAGGTGGAAGAGACCAGTAGGGAAAGGGTACGGAGGCGAGGACGGGGGGGCGGCTACTGGGGGGATACAGGGTCCGTGGGTTGGGGGGGATTGAGGTGAAGGAAGGAAAAGGTAGGGGAATAGAAGAATAACTCAAGTTTTTCATGAGGAAAAGATTTTTTATTCATTTCGTTTTTTCTTCTTTTCTTTGATGGATCCAGACCCCGCTTCAGGCTGGACCAGCCTATATTCCTTTCACCTGACCAGAATCACATGTCCGGGAATCTGGGACAAAAACTCATAAAGGGCGTCACCGTCTTGAATAGGTTAAGGTATGGGGAGACGTGAGATTGGGATGGGGGTGGAGTTCCAGTAGTAACGAACGGTACTCGGTTAACCGCGTCTCGTACAGTACATGGAAAGGAACATTCGGTGACCGATGAGGCACCCCTCTACTCCCCACCTCGAGGCCCTCCGGGGCCCAGTAAGCTGAGAGGACTTCGAGGAGGAGAAGGTGGAAGAGGAGGAGGAGAGGGAGAGGAAACTCTAGAATTGGCTTAAGGGAGGAAGAGAGAAGAGTGTTGAGGGTCATGGAGAACGGGTGAGTATTGGAAGTGAAGAGGAACGTGTTGGAGGAGGAGGTGACGGAGAACGTGGAGAGTGAGTGTTGGAGTGAGAGAACGCATTGGTTCACTGCCGTTGGAGTAGGATGGTTCGGTAGGAAGGAACCGTCCACCTGAGGTCAACGTCGATGTCGCCTCCTTCGGTAGAGAGAGCTTCTGCCAAAAACCAGAGGAACTGTTCGGGTTGTACTGGATTTACAGCACAGTTGCAGAGCATTTCGGCTGGAGACCTGTTGGTTATTAGTAAAGTCGGTTGGAGAGAGAGGGGCGATGAGAGGGTGGCATAAAAAAATAAGATGTTCTTCAAGAACTTCTTCGAGAATTTTCAGAAATTCGTACCCCACAAGCGGACCTCAGTTCGAATCCAACAGCTCCCGGCCCTGGAAGAAGTCCGAGCACAAAGGGGAATGGTGACGATCTTGGTCGTAGTTAAGCGCTTCCTGGCGTGAGCTTCTCGTCCCCCAACCTATTCATGCCTCCTTCCTCCCACATTCCCTATTGAAGCTACCATATTTGTTCCTGGGATCGGTGACGGCTGCAGCCAACTTGGCACATTATGGGAATATAAATTTTGAAACTTTGATGGTGCCTGCCTGTGTGATTATGGGCCTGCGTTCGTGCATGTGTGGTTCTGTGCTTGTGCATTTTGTGTAAGCCGCGCGTGCGCGCGTGTATCCGTGAGTTTGTGTGTGTG
>NC_134777.1:76776134-76778634 GCF_046742065.1 Oratosquilla oratoria
TTCTAGTCATACGTAAGATGTGTTATGTGCCTCTCTGTCGGGGGAGCGTTGTGGTGAATCAGGTCTTTGTTGTCTTTGCGCTAAGAGCACGCGACAGTAGTCACTCGTGTAGTAACGTGTTCTGTGGTAATCGCAGTAGCGATTTGGCTGGGACGGCTGTCTGTAGTAGCATCTGTTTGTGCTGTGTCCTGGTTTTTGACAATAGGTGCAAAAGAATGTTGTTCGTGATGGAGGGCACTGACGTGAGCGGTAGTGAGTGCGAGACATCTGTCTTGACGTCATGTAACGTGATGTTGGGCTACATTGTGGGTGAAGGTGATGGGTACAGACTGACTGGATGTGAGCAATTGTTCTTTTCGTATCGAAGAAATTCCGGGAAAATTCTCCTAGTGTGGTGCTCAGTGTGAATGGAATTGTGCCAGCTTTTTGGAGTGTCTGGTGGAGAAAGTAGTCGGAAATAGGCTAGCAGTGAGACTACGTGTTCCAGTGAGATTTTGTCTTCTATGACCCAGTCTGAGTTCTTTAGGCTTTCCCTGATCTCGCGTTGTGGCCAATGAGTAGAGGGGTGAAAATGAGCCAAGTTGATGAAATGTTGCAGAGGAGTTTTTAAATTGTTGAACAAAATATGGATATGTGTCTTTTTCCCTAAAAATGTCGGACTAGATTATATCACCTGCGAGTGTGTCGTTGAGATCTATCCTTGATTTGAGAACGGAATTTTTTGTTTTCTCGTCTGTAACACTTCTGGGTGTGATTTCAGATTCAACTTCGGAGAGTAGATTGTGTACGGGAATGTTCCGTCCATTAGACTTTGGTAAAATATTCTCTTCCTTGAATATTGTTATGAGATTTTGTGTCTTTTGTGGGAGGTGTGGATAGTTGTTATCGGAAGTGGTGACATGTTTGGAGGGGGTGAGATTTTGTCAGAACGGGAACGAGTACAATAATTGTGTGTGGGTTGAGATGTTTAGGATCGCGTCCTAAAATATAAGCACAAAAGTAACAAAGAGTAGCCACTAGGTGAAATCTATCAAGGAAATTGTATCTACTTACCAAAGATGATATGGTGATGGTCTGGCTCCTGGGTGATGAGGTATTTTGGCTCGTGGCGAGGTGAGATGAACACAGATGGTACAGTGCTGTAAAACAAAATGAGTTTGAATATATGGTATGTATATAAGAGGAAATATGAAGATTTACAATGTAGTACAGTTGAAAGAATATATATATCGGGACCCGTAGCGTAGAAAGATACTTCCCTTAAGAAGTGGAGGGCCCGTGGAGTGGGTTGCAAAAACGAGTCTGGGTGCAGGCTCGTGTGTGGCAGTGGTGGGTGGGCGGTCAATTTGTCCGTGCGTGTTGGTGGTTCTGGGACGGGCTTTTGTCCGTTTTGCTGGGAGATGGTAGGTGGGCGGTCAACTTGTCCACTCGTGGTAGTGGTCCTGCGAAATATGCGAAACTAATCAGGAATAAACTCAGACTAAGACTCCTGTGTTTCCTACTCCACTTACGTCAACCTGTCAGAATGTCACAACACACACACACACACACACACACACACACACACACACACACACACACACACACATATATATATATATATATATATATATATGTGTGTGTGTGTGTGTGTGTGTGTGTGTGTGTGTGTGTGCGTGTGTGTGTGTGCGTATATATATATATATATATATGTATATATATATATATATATATATATACATATATATATATATCAAGGACTACTATTACACAGGACGTGCGCACCCAAATCCCTGGGTCCACTAGCGAAAGCCAGTCCAGTGTAGGGTTGCCACTCCTAGTGTTTTCCCACTAGGTCTATATATATATTTTTTTCTCAATCTAGTAGTCTAGTGGTTTTTCGTCGTGGATATCAAGAATCTAGTATATTTTGAAGATCCTAATAAAAACGTTTAATTTTGCATTACGGAGCCAAATTCTTGGAGCTAGATGCTAGATTGAAGAAGTTTAAGCCAAACACAGAAAAATAGTGCCAGATCTGGCACCAAAAGTATTAAATTGGCAACCCTGCCTACTAATCACGCAACCATCCTACAAAGTACAAAATATAGCAGGCTGTCGCGCTCGCGTCGAAGTTTGTATCTGTTTTCGCAAAATGTTATTTTTCTGCATCATTTCTGTCGAATTATTCCATGAAAGTATGATTTGTCATTGAGAGGTTTTGAAAATTAGCTATAACACATTCACACGTACAGTTACTATGAATTGAATGTATATCATCATACGAACTCCATAGAAAATGTCAGTCAAACTGGCGCACTTGTTATTTGCTTATAGTATCTTTGCGCGATTGATTGGTTACATTAGTATATAGATGGTTGCAGGACGGTTGAGGTTTGTATTATCCGAATTATTAGTTCGTGCAAATTTTTAAGTGCAGAATCGTAAAGAGCAACGCAACAACAGTCTTGCCTGCATACAAGAGACGAGTTTAGCTCATAGTTGTCTACTTGACTAACTA
>NC_134777.1:76783634-76808634 GCF_046742065.1 Oratosquilla oratoria
TCGGGCCGTACCTTGCCTCTGCACGCACTGTACTGCCGTCACATTGTCTATGTCGAAGCGGACGCTCATGCAGGAGATTTCGGGGTGTCGCTCGAGTCATTCTTTCACCACTATCAGCTCCCGAAGGTTGATGTGTAGTGACCTTCTATCTTCCGACCATCCCCGGCAAGCTTGATGTCTCCAGCTCGACTGGAAGCCCCACCCCATGTCCGAGGCGTCCGCTGCTCCTGCCATTCGAGGTGGGGGCGGGGACTATGGGACCGACCGGCGCAGGGCCCCCGACCAAAGCCAGGGACGCAACAAGCTGTGGAGTGCTGAGAGTACCGGCCCGGGCAGGTCGCGCGGGAGGAGCGGTATGCTCCTGTCGACCTCCCGTGCTAGCCGTCGGCGCCCCAAGCAGCTCAGTGGAAGGGCCGGGGTCGCGAAGTTGAGGCAACCCAACAGCCCCCCCCCCACCACCACCACCACCGAAGGCGGGAGAACGTGTGAGAGAAGCACGCTCTCTTGGCGCAGTGGAGCACCCGAAGAGCGCCGACTGTGTCCCACTCAATCCCGAGCCAATAAAGTCTCTGTGTGGGTGCGAGGGCAGACCCGTCCCAGTCCACCCCGAACTCCACGTCCGCCAACACTCTCAGAGCCACCGAGATGTCGGCCGATGCACCCTCCCCGGTGGGCAAATGCATCAACTAGCCGTCTAGGCACATGAGTGTGGAGACGCTCGCTTCCGTCCAGCGTACGCCTACCACTCTCCCTAGTTTCGTGAAGATCCTCGGGGTAAGCGAGAGTCCGAAAGGGAGTCTGGTAAAATGATATGTCTCCCTCCTTACCCGGAACATCAGGAAACGGCGATATCGGGGGTGGATGGGGAAATGCCAATCTGCGTCCTGAAGGTCCAGGGACGCTAACCCAACTCCCTCCCGGAGTGCTGACCGGACCTGAGCCACCGACACCATCTTGAATCGCAGGGGTTTCAAGAATTTGTTCAGTGCGCTCAGGTTCATAGCCAGTCTCGTTTTTCCTGGGCCTTTCTTTGGTATGGTAAAGAGAATCAAATTAGTAGGGCAAGGTGGATTCCGATCCCCGGAGGGTATAGTGAAGTCACAAAATCAATTGTAGAACGTATAACAACATACATGCGAGGCCGAGGTCCTTTCCGAGCGACCTCGTCCGTGGGCGTTAGTCAAGAGGCTTCGTCCTAGGTGAAGACGTTCCCTGAGCGTCTCCCGCTAAGACGGGCCTGGACCCTCGGTATGTATCCAACTCACCCCAAGTCTTCCCGCGGGGAGTCCTCGAAGCCCATGGCGAGCGTCCTCATCCAATAGTGCGCTATGGCAGTTTGTGACGTCTCATCACCCACAAGCTGACTTCCATATGTTTAATACATAGTGACATCATGTGATTATACTGTGACATCACCGGATTTAATTATGACGTCATAGGATCGCCTCGTGACGTCACAGGGCCACAAACTGACGTCATAGGACTACATCGTGACGTCATATTATCACATAATGACGTCATCTTATCACATCGTGACATCACTTTATCGCATATTGACGTTACCTGATCACATCGTGAACTATTATCACATCGTGGCATCATGTAATCATATCGTGACGACACAAACAAAATGACGTCACAGGACCCCCATCGTGACGTCATATGTTTTCATTGTAATTTCACTGGACCATACAGTAATGTTACAGAATTAGTGATGTCACGTGGTCACATCGTGATGCCACAGGGTTACATCACGACGTCACAGGGTCACATTGTGATGTCACAGCATCACGTGACGTCACAGGATCACATCGTGACGTCACAGAAACACATCGTGACATCAAAGAATCATATTGTGACTTCAAAGGATCACTGACGTCACAGGATCACATTGTGATATAGCGAGGTGTCATTTCCTGGGTGCCTGGACAGCCTAGTAGGGCGGAGTCCAGATCGAGACGTCAAATGATGTCATTCAGGTGATGAGAGGACCCCGTACTGAAAAGCGTTTCCACCAGGCGAGACCCCATCTTTGCTGAATAAAATCCCTCGCCGAAACACAAGGGGGATGTATGTAAGGTCATACCATGAGAAGGGGCGGATCTCGTAAGAGTCCGTCGTGGTAGGAGGATAAGGTAAAGATGAACGGAGGTGGTCCTCCACCCCGTCCCCCAATCCGACGGTCGACGGATTGGGAGGGGGGGGGAGGTGTTCCTCATGAGAGGGGCCTTCCAGTCCTATACCCGCCGCCGGCGCGGAGGGGCGGAGGGAAGGACCAGGAGGGAGTGTGGGAGAGGGGGCCAGAGCCGGAGGCTCGTTAGAAGGCTGCTCTGGAGGGGGGGGGGGATGCTCTGGTCTGCGCGGCCTGAAAGGCCGGACAGCGCGATAGGGCAGAGTCGAGGACGGGGCCTATCAGGGACGGAAGGAGGGTGGTGCCGTGACCGGGATGTGGAGGGTGTGGACGAGCTGAGCGTCCTAGGCCTCTTGGGAGAGATAGAACTCTTTCTCGAGCGGGACTTCCTGTTGGGTCTACGTGAGCGGCTCCGGGAGGAAGGTGGGCTCACGGACCCGCCCGAAAAGGCAAGCCGCAAGGTGCCAGAGGGCCACGACGGTCGGGGGCACGGGGGCCGCCGAGAGGCCCGCCGACCCCCAGGGGCGCCACCCCGCACCACCAGACACGCCCCCCCCGTCCCCCGAGAGTCCCGGGCCGCCCACCCACGGACGACCCGGAGACGTCGGAGGGCGGACCGCGAGCGGAAGAGGTCAAAGTCCACGCCTAGGGTCTGACGAAGCAAGCCGTGAGGCGTTAGAGGACCATTGATGGTCGGAGGTATGGGGCTGCCGAGAGGCCTGATGACCCTCAGGGGCGCCACCCTCCGTACCATAAGACACATCCCCCTGTCTTCCGAGAGGCCCGGGTTCTTACCACGGACGGCTGGGAGACGTATGGGGACGGATTACGAACGGATAAGGTCAAAGTCTACGCCTAGGGCCTGACGATGCAAGCCGTGAGGCGTTAGAGGACCATTGATGGTCGGAGGTATGGGGCCGCCGAGAGGCCTGATGACTCTCAGGGGCGCCACCCTCCGTACCATAAGACACGTCCCCTTGTCCTCCGAGAGGCCCGGGTTCTTACCACGGACGGCTGGGAGACGTATGGGGACGGATTACGAGCGGATAAGGTCAAAGTCTACGCCTAGGGCCTGACGATGCAAGCCGTGAGGCGTTAGAGGACCATTGATGGTCGGAGGTATGGGGCTGCCGAGAGGCCTGATGACCCTCAGGGGCGCCACCCTCCGTACCATAAGACACGTTCCCCTGTCCTCCGAGGGGACCCGGGTTGTTTACCCGGGACGGCCCGGAGACGTATGGGGATGGATTACGAGCGGATAAGGTCAAAGTCTATGCCTAGGGCCTGACGATGCAAGCCGTGAGGCTTTAGAGGACCAATGATGGTCGGAGGTATGGGGCTGCCGAGAGACCTGATGACCCTCAGGGGCGCCACCCTCCGTACCATGAGACACGTCCCCCTGTCCTCCGAGAGGCCCGGGTTCTTACCACGGACGGCTTCGGAGAAGTATGGGGACGGATTGCGAGCGGATAAGGTCAAAGTCTACGCCTAGGGCCTGACGATGCAAGCCGTGAGGCGTTAGAGGACCATTGATCGTAGGAGGTATGGGGCCGCCGAGAGGCCTGACGACCCCCAGGGGCGCCACCCTCCGCACCACCAGACTCGCAGCAATGGGCACAAACCGGACCAATTAGATTTAAGAAGGCAACAACTGGTTCACTAATAGGGTGGTCGAAGAATGGAACAAACCAGCAACCATGCAGAAAGCGCTGAAACTATCAGTTGATTAACAAGCAGGAAACAGACTCACCGGCAAAAACCTAAGGCCGGCAGCGGGGAGACCGCTCAGTCCGTTTCCGCGCTTAGAAGTGAGGACTCGGGCGGGCGGCGAGCCGGCTAAGAAGTGAGGGGTAGGGAGGGGGAGGTGGGGTCGTCAATGCGCATGCCTGCACAGAGCCGGGAATTTTGAATTTCTGATGATTCTGGCGGAAAATTCCAAACCACACTCACCCTTCGGGAAGTGGCCATATGACCAGGAGTGTGGTATGGGATTATCGCTATAGCTTCGCTGTGCAGGTTTCTTTCAGCCGATAACAATGGAATTTTGTAACACATTTCGCTTTGTGGAAGGGGAAATGAAAAAGCTAGCTCTTTCTTGGCTGAAGGCTTTATCCAGGAACCACTGAGAAATATGGTAGGAGTTACAAGGTTGGGTAGAGTGAGAAACGAGGAGGTAAGGAGGAGAGCGGGAGTGGAAAAGGAGTTGGGAAGTAGGGTTGATGAAAGATTATTGGGGTGGATTGGACACATGGAAAGAATGAGTGTAGAAAGATTAGTAAAAGAGGTGTGGAAGGCAGAAGTGGGTGGACTGAAAATGAGGGGCGACTGAGGACAAGATGGATGGGGTGAAAGGGCCGTTGAGCATGAGAGGGATGCCTGTTCAGAAAGCAAGGGAGAAAGCGGGAGATAGAGGCGAGTGGAGAATAGCTGAGTATAGATGACACTGTAATGCAAGGGAGGGAATGGGTGGGGGATGGGGGTGTTAGGGAGTGGTTATGTGTGAATAATATTTTAACGCATCCCGAAGGGATTTCTCCCGTCATCAATGTTTCTGCATGAGGGGGCGGAGAGGGGGGGGGGGGTCGCCGATTAAATGAAGCGTTCTTGCAGTGTATGCGCTGTGTCTTGCTGCATTGCTTCTAACCCAGGGCAGTGGGCGGGATGCAGGTATGACCCGTCATCCATGAGGAGCTAAGATGATAGGGAGGAAAGGGTGGTGGATGGTAGTGAAATGGGAGGGGGATTATGCCTTTTGACTTTGACTGCCTCCTTGGTAGGGGGGAAGAACCCTTTGATGTATAGGTGTATATAATATATATATATATATATATATATATATATATATGTGTGTGTGTGTGTGTATATATATATATATATATATATATATATATATATATAAAACATACTGCCTTAAACTCTTGTATCGTTATACGATCACGAAACTATTATTACTCGAAGATTCTGTGGATACTCTAAAGACTGTTATTCTTGCAAGCAATACCTTCGGCGCCACACATGTCTGCTTGAGTTTCTACAAGCTTGGAGAAATAGAGTTCTTAAACGAGAATGACAAGGTACCCCGAGTTTAAATCGCATCGAGTCTGGAGCCCTGGTATTCGAGAATGCACTGAGGACCTGAGTACTTTTGAGAACTTTTCACCAGCCCTGACGAACGATTTCTACCATTCTAAAGGTAGAAGGTTCAGTTCACTTCTCTCCTTCCTACATTTCCAATATTCTCTGTTTTGGTTGTTTACATGGGACATGTACGCTCTCTCTCTCTCACACACACACACGCGCGCGCGCGCGCGCAGTTTTACATACAGAACATATTTCATTCCCAGTGAAATCCCCTCCACTAGGAGGAGGAGGCGGGGGGGGGGGGGTCGTCAGCTGCCGTCCTGTGGAAGCGCGCTGTACAATTTGTCCACGGCAAGAAAGGGGCAACTCCTCGCCAAGCAACACGTATATACATATATACATACCTACGTACATATATACATACACATGTGCACATGCACACACATACACATACAAACATGTATACACATATACTCACATACATAGATTCATGCATGCATATATAATCAGTCACTCAAAAAGTATCGATAAGAAATCGTACGGAAATGGACGTAAGTAAACACCAAACTCTGGCACATTGTTCAAAAAACTTAGAAACTGTTGGTACGCCTGTGTATCAATTCGCCAGTGTTTCTCATAGCTTTGTAGTTTATAAATGTACGTCTTCATTATAGCAGCATTCAGTGAAGACATCTAAAATATTAAAATGATATTTAAGTTTATATATTACACAAGTATTATATTATTTGGAAGAAACAACCTGTTAACTGCTAAAGAGCTGTGGAGCGTTTTATTATAGCTCGAATGGCTGCCCCTCTGGGAGGGCGAGGGTTAAGAAAGGGAGTGACGGTTAGGGCCATGTAGACAGGAGAGCCTGTAGCGTTGTCCAGGCCGAAAACATGTTGTGTATTATGTATCATTGTATAGTATTTTCTTAACAATACAATATGTATCTCGGCAGCCTCGTTTTTGACCTCCCGTCTGATTACAAGAAGTCTATTCGGAAGATAGAGAAAACTACTAAGAAGTTAGTTGATACTGAATTTGCGCTGGTCTTTAACCAAACATATACATATATATATATGTATATATATATGTATGTACATATATATATATTTACATATATATATACAGTATATATATATAACCGGGCTGGAATAAAACTGTTCGACGGAAGACAAGAATGACATGTGCAAAAGTGGTCGTGGGTGCGAGATAAAGATATGTTTGGCACCTGAGAGAGGGAGAGGAATAAAAAAAAACTTGGAAATATATAAACACATGCGCACGAACACACACACACACACACATGCACACACACAGCCCAGGGCTGAAATAATTTCAGTATCGCTGCGCTGCGAGTCGATACTCCAACTCTCGTGGACGGTGAGTTGGGTGGGTGTATGCGTGCGTGCAAGGTCACAGCATTACCCATAGATCGGTCATATATGGGCTCAGAGTTCTCTTCTGGGAGGGTAATAGCTGTTGATCACGAGTCCAACACGTGATCCATGGCCATGGTGAATCACAGACACACACACACACACACACACACACACACACACACACACACACACACGTAAAAATTGGAGCTCCCGAGGAAGACATTAAAAGAGGAATGTCTCAACAGTGCTACAATAGCAGGATACCTAGGTTTGTTAAATGGGAAGGGGAATCCTCGTGGATGCCTAAGATAGTTTAATTACAGTGCGAATAGTGAGTATTGAAGAAAAATGGAAGATAACGTATACAGGCCAGAGAAGACCCCTGGTGGCGAAGCATTGAAGCGAAACGTAAACACGAACTCGGAGCCATCTACCGGCACAATAGCGAAATAAAATGTAAATATGAGCTTTAGATCTCCGTTAGGTACGAAAATATTTTTTAGATAGTGGTGAAGAAGGACCTTTTTCTGGGTTTACCGGGTACAAGAAAATAATTTTTAGTAAAATTACAGACATAGAGAGGGAGATGAGATTTATGAAGGAATCATGGAAGCAAGAGATTAATGATCTAAAGAAAGCGAATCTTTAGATAAATAAGCAAGTGAGTGGCTTAAAGAAAGAAAACGCCGGAATGTATAAGGAAGTAATTGCATTAAAAAGAGAACTGGCTGAATTAAAATGTGAAAAATGAGAGGTTGAAAAATAATTATACTACTAATAGTGCGACCATAAGAAAAGAGGTAAACGGAAAAATAAAGGCAATGACCGAGAAAACTGGAAGAAATATAGGAGAATAAGATTTACAACAGTTCAGGAAAGAATGGAAGAAAGACCAAGAAAATTATAAGTTTTAAGGAAAATTTTCGCCAACAAATACAGGAGAATGCCAAAGATACAGTCATTCATATAATTAAAGAAAAAGAAAATCTAGTAAAGGATACAGTGGACAAAAAAGAGTGTATAGTAGTATATGGTCTAAAGGAAAAACATAATTGATTCCTGAGAGATAAAGAAGAAAAAGAATTGGCAAGAAATTTTCTAAAAGTAGTACAAGACGAAGACAAAGGAATATAAAAGGAAATAGAGGAAGTACACAGGATGGGAAGATATGCAGAAGGAGGAAGTTGACTCCTAAAACTCAAATTAAGGTCACAAATGACAGAGGAAGAAATACTAGCAAAAATAGAAAAGTTAGCAAGAAGTGAACACTACAAAAGTATATGGATAAAAAGACATGAGTGGTGAGGAAAGAGAAAGAGAAAAGACATTAAGAAGCGAAGTTAAAAAAACAAAAAAAAAACAGAAATGAACCCCCCAAAAAAAAACGAAATTCTATCGGAGAGTGTTAGACATGAGACTGAAAAAAATGGCATATTCAGGGAAAAGAAACGAAAGTAACAGAGAACGAGATGGAGAGGGTAGAAAATTAAAAGTGGCTTATACTAATGTAGACTGATTAATCTCAGGATTAAATGAGCTAAATGATTACCTATCAGAAGAAAAACCAGACATAATGGGAATTGTGGAAACAAAATTAAGGGATCCACTATTATCAAACAGTGTTGGACATGGATTATATAATCACTGGCTTAGAAATAGAGAAGAAAAACAGGGTGGAGTCATGTTCTTGGCTAAGAAAAACTTAAATGTGACGTAATTTAAAAATGGAGGGCATAGGGGGGAAATGATCACACTAAGATTTGAAGATAGTGACATGAAAAGTAGAAACTTTGGGGTAATTTATGTAATCCCAATAACAGGGTCATGAAGAGAGAGAGATTATTCTAAAATGTTAGAAGATACAAGGTTTTCATTAAATAAGATGCTGAAGGATGGAGGAAACGTGGTACTTATGGGAGATTTTAACTGCAAAGAAATATGTTGGGAAGAGATGACAGTGAAAGGTGGAGAGGATCTATGGAGAAATGTATTACTTGACATGACTATAGAACATACAATGACACAATGGGTAAAAGAAAATACTAGATATAGAAATAATGAAGAACCGTCGAGACTAGATTTATTATTTACGTCAGAACCTGAAATTGTGAATAAAATTGAATACAAGACACCAATCCAATTGGGAAGAGTGACCACATATTACTTGAATTAGAACTAAAGGAGGAAATATATATAGAGATAAAAATGAGAAATACAGAGAAGGAAGACTGATGTATAGTAAAACGGACTTTGAGAAACCTGGGGGAAAAAATTCTTTGAGCAAGTTGGAAAAAATCTTCAATGAAGAAACACAAATGTAAGAAAATTTGATTATTCTAATGGGAATCTATAATGAAGGAGTGGATAGATATGTCCCAAAGCAAATAAAAGGAAAAAGTGTATATTAAGTGCTGGTTCAACAGAAGGTGCAACGAAGCGAAAGATAGAAGAGATAAAGCTCGGAAAAGGTAGAAAAAAACTGAAAGTGTCAAATATATATCAATAAAGGAATGAATATGTAAAAATACGCTGGGAAGAAAAAATAAACTATGAAAAAGACATAATAGAAAATGTAACGATCAGTCAAAACTATTATATAAATATGTGGACGGTAAACTAAAAAACAAACAAGAAACAACGAAATTACAGCAAGGGAATATGGAATACACAGAAGATACAGAAATGGCTGAAGTCATGAGGAAACACTTCAAGTCTGTTTTCAATAGAGAAAATGTACAACATTGGGATAAATGGCGAGAAGTGAAATCCGCCCCCCCCCCTACTACCATGAGGGAAATAGTAGTAACACGAAAATAAATAATGGACCAAATAATGAACCTTGATGTCAGGAAATCGCACGGCCCGGATGGAATCGCAAACTGAATACTAAAAGAATGTAAAGAAGAACTAATAGACAAAATATATAACATAAGTTGCTCACTCAAAGAAGGAAAAATACCAGAAGACTGGAAAAATACCGATAGCGTATCAATATATAAAGAAGGAAACAAAGAAGACCCAACAAATTACAGACCGGTTTCCCTTACAAGCACGGTAACCAAAATTTGTGAAAAAGTTATAAAAAAATAGATGGATAAAACATATATTAAATCCGAGACAATTCTGATTCAGACAGAGAAGATCATTTGCCACAAATCTGTTCTATTTTTACTTTAGACTACTAGATATAACACAGGAAGGGGATAGGCTGATTGTGCTTTCCTAGACCTACAAAAAGCTTTTGACAAAGTTCCACGCAAAAAACTATTTAGAAAACTGCAAATCCATAAGAGGAATACAAGGTAAACTACTGAAATGGATAGAGGATTTCTTGCATGGAAGGAAAATTAGAGTAGTGCTCAGAGATAAGAGGTCTATTTGGGAAGAGGTGATTAATGGAGTTCCACATGGATCAGTCTTGGCTCCAATAATGTTTGCTATTTATGTGAATGACATCGACGAGGATGTGGAATGTTAAATGAGCTTCTTTGAAGATGACGCAAAACTGTTGAAGAAAGTAAGTACTGAAACGTATTGTGATTCGCTGTAGAGAGATCTGAATAGGGTTTTGGAATGGAGTCAGAAGTGGGAAGTGGACTTCAACATTAAGAAATGTAGCATAATGGAATTTGGAAAAAGTAAAAAAGGATATCAGGACAATATAAAATTGGTGCAAAAGAAGTTAAGGAAGTAAGGTCTGAAAAAGTGAAAAAGACCTGGAAGTAATCATTACAAAGGACATGTCCCCTGATAAATTGTCGGAGAAACCTACAAGTTGTTAAGATCAATAAAAGTGACTTCTACTTAATTGGACGAAGAAATGGTAAAGAAAATACTAGTCACACTGATAAGACCAAAATTAGAGTACGCGGTGACATTATGGTCACCTAGTACCAAAAAGAATATAAAGAAAGTTGAGAGAATCCAGAGAGCAACTACGAAGATGGCCCCAACACTTTCAAAGCTGTCATATAAAGAGAGATTGTCAAAACTGGAATTGCCGACTCTAGAACAAAGGAGAAAAAGAGATGACTTGTTGACCATCTACAGAATCATGAGAGGCATGGAAGTTCTTGATAGAGAAGACTTACTAAATTGGGATAAGAGAAATACAAGGGGACATGGAAGGAAGCTCAAAAAGGACAGTTATAGAAGAGACCTGAAAAAGAACAGCTTTCCCCACAGAGTGGTGGATGTATGGAACAAACTAGACGAAACAATAGTGTGTGCAAAAACCATACACAAATTTAAAAGCAAATTAGACACGGCGAGATACAGAGACGGGACACCACGAGCGTAGCTCCCCTTCCCGTAAGATACAACTAGGTAAATATAACTAGGTAAACACACACACACACATATGCATATATATATATATATATATATATATATATATACATACATACATACATACATATATACATACATACATATACCAAGGCTTTCTTTCCCTTACACGGGGGGTAGCTAAAAAGAAAAAGGCATAGAAATCACTCCCACCCATTTTATTTCCCATATATTCCACTCCCCTCCACCCTCCTCCCTCCCTCCTATCTTGGCACCTCCTGGATGACGGGTCATCCCTGCATCCTGTCCACTGCTGTGGGTCAGAAGCAGTGTCGCAAGACACAGCACATCCACAGCAAGGCCGCTTTATAAATTCGGCGACCCCCCCCCCTCTCCGTCCCCTCATGCAGGAAAGAAGACAGGGAGAAATCCCTTCGGGCTGCGTCAATTTTTTTCTCATACATACTTCCTCACCCCCCATACCCCACCCACTCCCCCTCATATATATATATATATATATATATATATATATATATATATATATATATATATCGTAAAATAAGGATGCAGATTATCCTTAACGCTAGTAGAATTGAATACGGCAGCATTTTAACAATGATTTAATTTCTCCTTAATATTTTCAATTCTTCAGATCAGGATTTTTTTCTGCTGAGAAGTGAATACGAACAAGATTTCCATAGTACTCCATTTATTGAATAATCAAGCTTTCGGCTTGAAAGAGACATCTTCAGGATTGACAAAATATTGGTACAATATTGACAAGAAAATAAACATGTAAATAACAAAATGAAAAGGTATTACACATGTATAGATTAGTAAGAAATATACGAGTGATGTCACGTCTATGAGAGAAGTACAATTGGTAGGTGAAAGAGGAGGTATTTTCAGTGCTCGACAAGGATGTACGAACGGTTAGCGAGAATGAGTGATGAGGAGGGTTGAGGACTGTTTTTGCTGAAATGCACAACTTTATATAAACAATTTGCATATGGTTGCATTATTTGACCTATTTTCTTTAGAATGTGTGATTTGCATGTAATTTGATCAAAGAAAAGTTACGTTTTTATCCTCTACAAAATTACCAACCACATACCGTATGACTCACTAATTGCCGACCTCAACCAAACAATGACGGTTTTTGCTCAAATGCACAATTTTATATAAAAAAGATTAGCAAATGGTTCCATTATTTGACCTATTTTTTTATAAAATGTGTGATTTCCATGTAATTTGATCAAAGAGAAGTTACGCTTTTATCCTCTGCAAAATTACCGACCACAGCTACGATTCGTCCAGCCCGCCATCTATGATCACTGGTGGTATGGATCAAACTACACTCTATTAAGTTTCTTACTATTGTGTTATTAGTGTAATAGATTGCATATAATTAGATTATTTCGACTATTTCCTTTAAAATGTGTGATTTTCATGTGATTTGACCAATCGTGCATTTCAGCAAAAACCGTCGGACAGTATTCATAGCTGTGGTCGGCAATTTTGCAGAGGATAAAAACGTAACTTTTCTTTTATCAAATTACATGAAAATCACACATTTTAAAGAAAATAGATCAAATGATGCAACCATATGCTAATTTTTTATATACAATCGTGCATTTCAGCAAAAACCGTTCTTGTTCGAGTTTGGTCGGCTATTAATGAGTCGGACGATATTCGTAGCTGTGGTCGGTAAGTTTGCAGAGGATAAAAACGTAACTTCTTTTTTATCAAATTACATGTAAATCACACATTTTAAAGAAAATATGTCAAATAATGCAATCATATGCTATATTCTTTTATATAAAATCGTGCATTTCAGCAAAAACAGTCCTTGTTCGAGTTTGGTCGGCTATGAGTGAGTCGGACGATATTCATAGCTATTGTCGGTAATTTTGCAGAGGATAAAAACATAACTTTTCTTTTATCAAATTGCATGGAAATCACACATTTTAAAGAAAATAGGTGAAATAATGCAACCATATGCTAATTTCTATATATAAAATAGTGCATTTCAGCAAAAACCGTTCTTGTTCGAGTTTGGTCGACTATGAGCGAGTCGGTCGGCAATTTTGCAGAGGATAAAAACGTAACTTCTCTTTGATCAAATTGCATGAAAAGCACTAATTTTAAAGAAAATAGGTGAAATAATACAACCATATGCTAATTTTTTATATAGAATTGTGCATTTTAGCAAAAACCGGACGGTATTCATAGCTGTTGTCGGTAATTTTGCAGAGGATAAAAACGTAACTTTTCTTTGATCAAATGACATGGAAATCACACATTTTAAGGAAAATAGGTCAAATAATGCAACCATATGCTAATTTTTTATATAAAATTGTGCATTTGAGCAAAAACCGTCATTGTTTGGTTGAGGTCGGCAATTAGTGAGTCGGACGGTATGTGGTTGGTAATTTTGTAGAGGATAAAAACGTAACTTCTCTTTGATCAAATTACATGGAAATCACACATTTTAAAGAAAATAGGTCAAATAACACAACTATATGCAAATTTTTTATCTATAATTGCATTTTAGCAAAAACAGTCCTCAACACTCCTCATCACTCATTCTCGCTAACCGTTCGTACATCGTTGTCGAGCACTGTATACTCAAACCGATCCCCTTGTACCTGACCGTTCAGTCTGCTTGGTGGTCGCACTGCGAGAAAACAAAACAAAATATGGCAACTATGCATGTGAGAGAACTTGAGCCCCAAATGAATAAATAATTTCTTTATGCCGAATATTTACGATTTCTCAATAGTTGTATTACCTTCTAACTTCATGATTATCACTAAACATCATATGTCATTTCATCTCGTGTCAAAAATATGTATGTATCATTTGGAAAGAGTGAAATCTAATTAAATTTTAAGAATATAATCACGAAATAGAATATATAACTAAATATAATTTATAATCACCATATAACTGACAATTACAAAATTTAACCACTGTAGTGGTCTGATCAGAATATGAATGCAGAATTTGGAAGAAGCCTCATATGTAGAAAGCCGGCAGCTTTTACATGAAATTGTCTCGATAATTTGTTAGAAAATATATTACATAATATATTTTTTCAGAACCAAAAAGCATGGCATTGCAATGTTAAGGCATCAGTTGAGCACAAAATGATTATAAGAACTAGGTAAAGATAAAGTTTGTATTCTTCATTACATATAGTATTTTCCCTCATTAAATTTACACACACATCTCTAGGTGCTCTGGAACATGATACTTTACCAAGCATGAATAACCAACCTTTAGAACTAACAGGGTAAAACATCGGGTATTCCAACTCACAGGCAAATATTTCAAGTCGGTTTACACAATATGACACCGCGTATGCATCCACACATTTTACCACTGAATAATATCAAATGATTTAACCGTAATTAACTTAATTAAACCATGAAAAATAATGTATTCATATATTATGTAGATTTTACCATCATAAATGCAAAAATACACCTAGGCTAAACTAATGTAGACAGTAATGTAGACATTCGGAGCCATCTTATAGAATGGAATTACATTATTCACCTACGAGTATTTGATATAGGGAAAATACTCTCCTGCATAACAGTATAAACATTCCTTCATCCAGGTCGCCATCAGGAACTGAAATGGGTCCTCGCAAACAGCGACGTAAGGAGGGCCCCCTGGAATTTATGCCAGCAAGAGGGAAATTGGACCCCTATCTGAAGAGCAAATCTTGAAGAGGAGGAGGAAGACGGGGGGGGGGGGTCTCCTGGGCGGGTAGGGCCCGTCCACTCCAACCTGAAAGCCACATACAGGAAACCGAGCCAATGCAAGACGCTTACGCATCTCGTCTTGTACATACTGTACATGTGAACGACAACTTTATGCAGCAAAATGTACAGTGATATAAAATAGTGTACAACCACATGGTAACGGAGGCGTCTTCCTATGGCATTCTGTTAACACTGGGAGAGAACGTCAACTGTAGCGAAATCAGCGAACGCTCCATGCCATCCCGATGTCCTCCTCCTCCTCCTCCTCCTCCTCCTCCTCCTTCCTCAACTTCTTTATTTCATTTTTCTTCTTCGTCTTCTTCGTTTTATTTTTCTTCATATTTTGCTTCTTTTTTTTTTTAAGATGAGGATCGTGATGGTGTGTGCTAGTTTGGGAGTGTTATGCATGTGGGTCGACACACGCAAATCTGAGGATTAATGTGAGTGAGGCTATGAATACATATGTTGTGTTGAATGCGTGAGCGCGTCAAAGCTCGCAGGCGCGTTTCTTTTGGTTATTTGATGCATTTCCCTATCGTCATTGTCATATACGATCAGTCATTTTATATTATTTTGTTTATTCATTATTATAATTTACTCATTCTTTACCATCCCTGAACCGAAGAGGTTGATGATGTCTGTCAGTATTGTCATTGTCATTATTTCGTAGGTACACCCAGTCCCCAGGATCTACTGCCCCAACCCCCCAGCACCCCCTCCCCAACCCTGTCTCATCTTCAAACGAACGCGTATTATCTTTGATCCATTTTATGGGAATACAATGATTGTTTGAATACAATTAAAATGAAGAACCGATCAAGGGTCGGTCGGTCGGTCGGCCTCTGTGGGACGAAGGAGGGAAGAAATGGGCTTTGTTGCTTTCCTTCTTCATTTCCTCCCTCGGGCAAACCACTCACTCACTCACTCCCTTCCTTCTTCACTCCTTCACTCACTCTGTCACTCATTCACCCACTTCAGCATCCTTTGCTCCTTTTCCAAAATACTCCTCCTCTTCGCCACTTCTTCCTCCTTCTCTTCTTCCTTCTCCTCCTTCGTTTTTGTACTTCTTTCCTCACCTCCTCTTCTCTGATTCTCTCTTTCTATTCATCGTTATCTTTCTTTTTCTCTTATTCTTACTCTGTCTTCTCCCTTTGCATTTTCTCCTCCTTTTATGTCTCACCTGTTGCTTCTCGTGCTCCTTTCCTCGTCGTATTCTTCCTCCTCCTCCTACTACTTCTTACTCCTGCTACCCCCAGTTCCTTCACCTCCTCACATAAACTCTCTTCTCCGTCCCGTAAGCTTGGTCACACACATACACACACACACACACACATACGCACACACACACACACACACACACACACACACACACACACACACACACACACACACACACATATATTCCCCCTCCCCCTCCCCCTCCCCCTTCCCTTCCAAGACGTAGTGCCCGGCTACATAGCGGGTCACATGACCAGCGCGGTGACCCAGCGAGAAGACCTACCTTACCTGACTCCCCCCCTCTCCCTCCTCCTCCCCCTCCCCCTCCCCCTTCCCTTCCAAGACGTAGTGCCCGGCTACATAGCGGGTCACGAACCATGCACCGTTCCCAAGCGGCCCATATTTAAACCCATGTTGTCTGTACACCATTGTCAATTGTGAATCATGTAGCTTTGAAAATTGTGACTTTTCTCTTGTAAAGGCTTGTATTTGCCCACCCTCCTGAAATGAGACCTACTGTGAGGAAAATTGAAAATCTCAGTAAGAAGATTAACCAGTGCCAAAATGCTGTCGTGTTTAACTCCGTGTGTATTAGTGAGAATCTGCGCCCTAAATATACAATATATGAATATATATATATATATATATATATATATATATATATATATATATATATACAGTACACACACACACACACACACACACACACACACACACATATATATATATAGATATATATATATATATATATACAGTACACACACACACACACACACACACACACATATATATTCCCCCTCCCCCTCCCCCTCCCCCTTCCCTTCCAAGACGTAGTGCCGGCTACATAGCGGGTCACATATTTATATATATATATATATATTGAAATATGTAAGACAGATGAGTGGATGGGTGGTGAGATAAACACAGGGAACCGTTTAGGGATTTATTCTGACGTTTCGTCCTGACCAGGACTTCTTCAAAGTACAGAAGAAGAACTCCTGGTAAGGACAAAACGTCAGAATAAATCCCTAAACGGTTCCCTGTGTTTATCTCACCACCCATCCACTCACACACACATATATATATATATATATATATATATATATATATATATATATATATATATATATATATATATATATATATATATATTTCACCGTATCAAAAGTATTCACGTCAGCGAAGTGATTAACAGGCTTCGATCTCTTCCCCTTTGGTTTGGGTCTAATTTTCGACAGATGATCCTACCCCCCTTCTCTCTCTCTCTCTCTCCCTATCTATCTATCTATCTATCTATTTCTGTCTCTGTCTGTCTCTCTCTCCCCTTTTTCCTTGGGATTTCAGACGTCAGTGGGAGGTTGATATCTTGGTTCTGGGGTGGCCTAGGGGACCCCGCCCCCCTGGATTCATCCGAGGGGGTACCCCTCCCCCCTCCGGAATGAAAAATATCACCCCCCTCCCGAAAGAAGACACACACACCCTCTCCGGACGGGGCCATGACTCCAGGGTCGATTACCTTCTCGAGGACCAGACCGAAGAGACACAAAACCATTTGAGACACAAAACCGTGGAGGAGGAGGAGGAGAAGAAGAAGAAGAAGAAGAAGAAGAAGAAGAAGAAGAAGAAGAAGAAGAAGAAGAAGAAGAAGAAAAATAAGAAGAAGAAGAAGAAGAAGAAGAAGAAGAAGAAGAAGGGAACGGGAAGGGGAAGGGATAGAGAGAAAGGTAAAGAGAAGATAGGGAGCGGAAAGAGGAAGGAAACGGAATGGACGGGGTGAGCGAAGGGATGGAGAGAAGGGTGTGGAGAAGGCTGGATGTGGAATAGAAGGGTGGATCAGGTGATAGGGTGAGACTGTAGGGTGCGGAGGGGAAGAACAAATTTGGAAGGGGTGGGAAGAGAAGGGATAAGAGGGTCACGTGGTGGTGAGGGTTGGTGTATAGACGGGGAGAGGGGCTAGAGGGTTGACTTTGAGTGGGAAGGCAAAGGGGTGGGGACCTAAAGAAGTGGGGTGGTTCAGAAGAGAGCCGTTGGGAGGAGAAGGGGGGTTCAAGTACCCCCCCCCTTCCTCGACACCCTCAGCTGATGCATACATGAAACACTCAGTTTGACCAACGTAATCACACTGGATGGTACATCAGTAGGCTTTAGGTACACTGCTTTCGGACTGTACATAGAATCTAGACTATTGTAACCACGTAACTCTTCGCCGAAGCATAAGTTTGCTTTAGCCTTTTCGATGCGGAGTGGGGATGGGGGTTCCCGCGATTGAATAAAATCACCTGGTGACAGGTGGAATAAACGACTAGAGCCGTAAAACGGAGAGAACCTGTCAACCCGATGGCGTATTTTGTAGGGTTTGTGTTGGTGTTGGCTCGTCCAGGGGATTTTATTCAGTTGAGTAGTGGCTTCAACCTGAATGGGAAGACTGCAGACACTACATGGAGATTTGTGTGTGTGGGGGGAGGGGAATGCCGCACTCTCCCCACCATCCCCAGTTGCGGCTCCCAGGCAAGAATTGAGATGAGCCAATGTCAGTTTCTGTTTCTGGGTAAAGAGAAAATACCGAAAAAAAATAATGTTGCCAAGGAAGACTGTGGTAGTGGTCCTTGGCGTTGTCAGAACCCGCGCCTCGTGACGTGAGAGAAAGAGAGAGGGAGAGAGAGAGCAGAAACGGCGAAGAACAGTGGATGGTCGTTAGTGTCTTTCCGAGACAACTTACGGCTGCGTTTTAAAGCCCTCGACGATTACGGGGGTATTGTACACACACACACACACACACACACATACACACACACACACACACACATGTATATGTATATATATATATATATATATATATATATATATATATATGGTGCAGCAAAACGATCTGACATGTTTGTAGGTTTAATAAAAGCGAAATAGAATAACGAATAAAAAATATATATATTTTCTAAATGTACATATAATGCCATTTTGTTTAATTTTGTTTTAAAAATTACAGTTAAATGGTTGCCGAAGGTGTTCGCGAAAGTTGTCCATAAATCGACGGGTCATTTCATGTGGAATGGCAGCAATTTCTTAGCGAATGGCATCTTTTAATTGTTCAATAGATTGAGGGCGATGAGTGCATACTTTTGATTTCAAATGTCCCCAAACAAAAAATCGCATGCGTTCAAATCAGGTGATCGGGCGAGCCAACCGATATCACCGCGCAATGAGATCATATGGCCGGGAAACATCTCCCTCAAAATCCCCATCGAAACTCAACATTGTTTCTATCGTCAAGTTCATTCAATCTGGGTCTCAGAAAACTCTCTAACAACACACAATATCGATCCGAGGTAATAGTCACTATAATTTTGTCTTCGAAAAAGTACGAACCCAAAATGCCCAATTCTGCTACCGCACACCATACAGTTACACGAGGGCGTTTGTGTAACTCATGAGGGTTGTTCTCGGACCAATAATGGAAGTTTTGCTTGTTCACGCTTCCACACAGGTGAAATTGGTCCTCGTCACCGAAAAATACAACAGCAGCAGAGGGGAGAACATGTTGATGAATTTCCAAACACAATATTCTGCGAGTCTCATGGTCTCTTTCGCTGACTTCCTGTACCAATATAATTTTGAATGGATGCATTTGAAGATCCTTATGAAAAATTCTTCGTAAACTTCTATCGAAAAGCCTAAGAGCAGCGGCGTGTTTCCTTGCCGAACGTCGTGGAGAGCTTGAAATGAAGCTCTTACCGCCGCCACATTTTCCGGAGTTCTGGCTGCCCGCGGCCGGCTGGTTGATTTTCTTTAAGTCCTGATCCACTATCTCTGAAGATGGTAACCCATAATAAAATCGTGTTTCCAGTGGGTACGGGATCATGTCTACCAAGCCTGAAGTACGCAAGGAACGCTCTTTGCGTTGCAGTTACCGATTCTTTGTTCCTGATAAGCGTTTCCACAACAAAATGGCATTATATGTACATTTGGAAAACATATATATTTTTTCATTTTTATTCTATTTTGCTTTTATTAAACCACATGTATATATATATATTTGTATATATATATATATATATATATATTATACATGTATATATATATATATATATATTATACATGTATATATATATATACATATATATATACACATATATATATATACATGTATATATGTATATAAATGTGTGTGTATGTGTGTATGTATATATATATATGTATATATATATATATATGTATGTATGTATGTATATATATATATACACTGAATTGAACACCACAGCGTTTTCACAATTATTAATTTTCTTCTTAATATTTTCAAGTTTCCTCATTAAGGTTCTAATCTTGGGAGGATGAGCGGAAACGAACTTTCTAAAGTTCTCCATTTTAATTATTCGACGTTTCGACTGCAAGGAGTCATTATCAAGATACAAATACAGTTCAGAGAAACACAATTATACAGACACGTTACATGGTCACAGAATAAAGAAGAATGCTACACTCTTGGTGTCATGCGCGACATTTAAACCTACGAAGACCTCACTCTGGTTGACCACAGGGCCTGAGGAGGGGGAGGGAAAGGTGAGGGGGGAGATTTGGTGTCGGTGTAAAGTGAGGTGAGCAAACATGCCTAGGTAGGTTAGGTACTATATGTCGCGTGGAGCTATTAAAAAGGGAAATAGCAGAAATCATATTGGCCTGTATATTAATAACAGGAGACAATTTTGGTGTCTGCGGAAGTCGTCTTGATATGTTCCTTCTGATCATTTGCAAATAATCAGAAGGAACATAAAGCCGACTTCCGCAGACACCAAAATTATCTTTAACATATATTACCAAAATAAGAAGACATCAAGCCTACTCATCAAGAACAACAACAAGCCCATCTCCGATAAACTTCAGAGATCTCATGTCATATATATATATATATATATATATATATATATATATATATATATATATATGTATACGTGTAACCTTGGGGACTGCGCAACCCAACCTTCTTCCTATATTGGCATGACCACCAAGAAGCTGTCGCGTAGACTGTCATACCATCTGACATCAGGTGCTCCTAAGAATCACTCCAAAGATACTTACCACACCATCTTACGAAGGAAAATCCTGGTCAACAACACAGAAATTTTAGCCACACACCAAGACCCTAGAAGACTATCTATACTGGAGGCTCTATACTTAAAAGATCTTTCCCCAAATCTTAAAATACAAGCCCATGACCAGCAAGCGTTACCCAGCGTTAGGAGGTCCGCCCATTACGGTGCTGGGGCGCAAACTGATGACGTCACGCACCTCTCAGCCAATGGGAGAACAGACCGTACTTAACCCGCAGCAATCCAGCCAATCACCATCCACCTTCCGGGTATACTAGGGGTGATCAGAAAGTAATGACAGTCGGACTCGTAGCTGAGAGACTATAAGTGTTGGGGGGGGCGGGGAGCAAGGGGCAGCAAGTGTTGCCTGTTGTTACATGTTTGAGCTTGTCGCTGTTTGTCTAGCTTACATTTTATCGTTGCGCTGTGCGATTGCGTCATTGTTGGTTTGCCTCTCTAACCGGAAACATGGATTTTTCGAAAGAAGGCTGCAGATTCTACACCTTCACAAGGTGGAAACTCGGGAAAAAAGCAACGGAGATCAGAGAGGAATTGTTGCAAGTTTTTCCCGAGTGTACTCCATCACTGGAAACTGTTTCCCGCTGGATTCGAGCTTTCGCAGCCGGAAAATTGCAGCTAGAAGATGATCATCGTCCTGGCCGCCCTCGGACATCCGTGACCGAAGCAACGACGGTCCGTGCGCGGGCCATCATTGACGAAGATCCAACTGTTACTCTTCGATTCTTATCCTTGGAGCTCGGTGTCAGTTATGGGAGCGCACATGACATCGTGCATGAACACTTAGGGCTGAGGAAGAAGTGTGCTCGATGGATACCTCATTTGCTTACGGAAGAGCTAGCTGAATTCGAGCCAAATGGTCCGAAACGGTTCTCAGATGTAGCTACCGGAGATGAGTGTTGGATTTCTTTCTTCACCACCAGAGACAAGCAGTCTAACATGGTGTGGTTGAGTGATGAAGAACCTCGACCTCAGATTCTGAAGGAAGGATTTCGCAGCAGGAAGCGCCTTTTCACCATCTTCTTCAATTCACAAGGACCAATGTGTGTGGATGTAATGCCTCAACAGTGTACTATCACAGCCCAGTACTACACTGATCACGTCCTTCCTCGAGTCCTGGAATATCAGGCCAAGACTGCACCAACCCGTCGCCGATCGCGCCTTTTGCTGCACCATGACAATGCTGCCCCCCACAAAGCTCGCCTCACTGTGCAGTTCCTGGAGCAGCAGGGGATCACACTTCTCCCCCACCCACCCTACTCGCCTGACCTTGCTCCCTGTGATTTTTGGTTGTTTCCAAAGATCAAGGGTGCGATCGCAGGGAAGCTGTTTCATCGCATCCAAGATCTGGCGCGAGCAGTCAATTCAGAGCTACGAGGTATATCGGCTTCTGAGTACTGTGAGTGCTTCATGAAGTGGCGAAAGAGGATGGAACGTTGCATAGAGGCAGGAGGGGAGTACTTTCAAGGAATGTAGGCCACTATTTGGATTTACCTCTGTACCGTGAAAATATATGGTATCACTGTCATTACTTTTTTATCACCCCTCGTAAAAGTGGCGCGCCCATGACGGCGGACCACCTCAGTTCGATCGTCTTCGGTAACTCCTGCACATGCGAATCACCTCACCTGTTCTTCTGTGTCACCTTCGTCAGGTGCTTTGGGTAACCTCTAGGGCACTTTCTCCAAACAGACCGACCCACTTCAGTCTTTAGGACTCCTTCGGTAGGTGGAGGAGCCCTTTGGCAAACCTCCTTCCCCAACTACAACAGCCACCACCAGCAAACCCGACACACACCAGGACATCTTAAAAAAAAAAAAAAAAAAAAAACAATGGTGGAGAAGTAGTACGACAGTGCCGGCTGCTCCGCCACATCTCCCCTTCTACTCTCCCTCCCACTCCCACATCCACCTCTCCCCCTCCCTCCCATGAGTCTTCTCCATTGTTGTTGTTTAATCCGGTGACGGCAAACCGGCCCGACGCCGGTTCCGGTTTGGGTCCTGGAAAGTAATCGGAAGGGTGAGGGTGGGGTGTGTGGAAGTGGCATTGGCTGGAAGGGGGACGTAGAACTAGGAATGGAGGAAGAATGGGGGGAAGGAAAGATAATGTTGTTGGGGTAAATGTACTAGGGAATTTTTGGTTTTGGGGGTAAGGGGGGGAATGGAGAAGAAGGAGGAGGGACAAGGAAAGAGTGAATTGATGGCGATGTGGGGGGAGGATAGGGAGGGAGTTAGGGGTTGAAAGAAAACTACTTGAAAGGGAGAGAATAAATAAAGGGGAGAAGATGCTGATTTAGGAGAGGAGAGGTGGTTGAATGAGAATGTAGGGAAATTTTGAAGAAAAAGAACTGGAGGTGAGGTGGGAGAGAATAAATAATGGGATGATAGTGAGAACATGAAGACTTTTAGGGCAGTGGTTCTTAACCTTTTTTGGCAGCGACCCAAAATTTTGCACAAATCAAGCATTGCGACCCAAGCCTACATAGATATACGAATTGTCTTTATAAGTAATATGGTTATGCTTTTAAAAGCGGGTTTTATTTATTTTTTATTTAATCATGGTCTGCTTAGAATCCTAAAACTAGGCATCATGTATTTTAATTATTACAGTATATAATTATAATAAATTTGTAGTGGGAAAATAATTATTTTCTGCAAACCCTTAGCGACCCAATAAAATGGCTTGGCGACCCAAATTTGGGTCGCGACCCAGGGGTTAAGAACCACTGTTTTAGGGTGAGTAGGGGTGAAGGAATGAAGAATGTTGCGGTGTGCATGGAGCGGAGGGAAGGACTGGGTAAAGATTCAGGTTTTATTTGGAAAGATATATTTTTACATTTCTTTATTAAACAGTTTCACTGCATTTGTTCTAGAGCCCGTAGTAGGCGCCATGGTGATTATGAAAATATTTAATGATAAAATATGTTCCGAAATATTAAGGTAACCCTTTAAATAAAATTGAGGAAAGGGATATCTGAGATTAGGTTTCTCCTTTCGCTGCGTAAAAGGGTTTTCCTCTGGCGAATAAAATCGCCTAGCGACAGAAGTCGTGAATGGCAATGGAGGAAAGAAAAAGAGGAGGAATCCTGGGTGGGGGCACGGGGAAGAGAGTAGTACCAAGGGAGAAGAAAAAGAAAACGGAATTAAGGGGAGGAAGCGGGAAGTGGGAGGAATTTATGGAGACGAAGTGTTGCTGGGCAGGAAGTGTGTGTGTGTGCCACAGGGAGATGTATATTTTCTTTCCTCTCTCTCTCTCTCTCTCTCTCTCTCTCTCTCTCTCTCTCTCTTCTCATAAGGGATTTTATGTGTTTACACACAAAAGAAAGTGAGTAAAGCGGAGGTCAGAGAGTGAGTACATATGTGTGTGTGTCACGCAGACATTTTCCCATAGACACCCCTAACATAAATCTCACAATTCTGGTCTGATGCCAAACCCTTTCATTCAACTGTAACCACCCGCTCCCCGCTCGCGCGCTTAAGAGGGAGTCGAGTGAAGGGAGGGAGGCTAGAAAGAGACCATGGGGGGGGGAGCGAAGGAAGGGAAGTGCTAAGGGAGAGAAAAGGGAGGAGAGAGATGAAAATACGGAAATGGGAGGTGGTAGGTCAAGGAAAGAGAAAAAGACAGAGGAGGAAGAAGAAGAATCGGGATGGAAAGGGAAAGCGAGTTTGAAATAAGGAAGAACAATAGAGAAGAACAAAGAGAAAGGATAAGAAAGGGGAGAGAAGAAAGTGGTGGTATGAACAGAAAGGATAAAGAACAGACAAAATATCTTAAAGAGTATGTATAGGACTATGGAGGGAAAACTTGGGCGAGAAGTGAGATTGGCATAAAAAGGATTATGTCAGTCAAAACAAAATCTATGACCAACTTTTTTTTTTTTGTGCACAGAATTGGAGAGTACTCGGATGTGGAGAGGGAAGGGGGACTCAGAAGAGAGGCGGTTCGAGTGACCCTTCATAGCGCTCTCCACGACATGGAAGGGTCAGCCTTAAGAGGCCGAGTTTGAGATGGACTTCGGGAGGAGGC
>NC_134777.1:76813634-76828634 GCF_046742065.1 Oratosquilla oratoria
CACCTTACCCGCAGAGGCAAAGATGTTCTTACAAACCTCATTGTGGGAGTTTGTAATGAATTAGTTCCTTTTATGGGGTAGGAACCCAAAGAGAAGGGGAAATAGAATATATTGGGGATAACAGAGTAGGGCGTAGCAATAATGAAGAGCAATATATCAGTGTAGGACAAAATATCATTTTAGGATATAATGCCGGTAGATGACAAAATATTATTTAAGGATATAATGTCAGTAGAAGAGAAGATATTACATCAGGATGTAATGTCAATGAAGGGCAAAATATCACGATCAAATGTAATGATAATGGAGGACAAAATATCACGGCAGGCTATACTGTCAGTGGAGGACAGACTATCATTTTAGGAAGTGATGCAGCACAAAATGTCAATGAACGACGAGTGATCGGTGTGGGAAGCTGTAACGGAGGGGTCAGATGTGTACATGAGAGGTCGGATGACCGTGAGGGATCAGATGTCCGTGATGTAGCAAATGTCCATGAGGCACCGATTATATTTATTAATGAAGGGCCAGATGTCAATATAGAGCAAGGTGTCAATAAAGAACAAAATTATAATGTAAGGCATGATGTTGAAACTCAATACCAGTTAAAAAAAAATAATAACGAGCTTCTTAAAACCATGTACTTTAATGATCGTAGTATTAGGAACAAATTCCAAGAAATCCAGGCGCATGTCAAAAGCGAAAATATCGATATGATAGGAATATCCGAGACATGATTAAATGGTGAAGAGTGATAGAAACCACAAGAAAGGTGAGTGTGTTCTGTTGTACGTTAAAAGCAATGGCCATGCCTGTATTTTAGAGAAAGTGAAATAGGATGCATATGATAGTTTGTGGATAGAATTAACCCAAACAAATGGACAAAAAATTAATGTAGGTGTAATATATAGGCCAAAAACATTATCATTAGCAGACGACAAAATGTTTCTCTAACCGGGACTTATTGATAAGGGGTGATTTCAATTTTACTGACAATGATTGGATGCCTCTTGAACATGGCCATATAAGTAGTCGCTTGATAGATTTTCTCGGTGACAATTACTTAGTTCAGCATGTAAAAGAGCTCAAAAGACATGGAAATTTACTCGATCTATGGATCACTAGCCGCGAAAGCATAAAAACCGATGTAGAATTTGGTGAAACTATTGCAAGCAGTAAACTTAGATTCAAACTGCAAAAAAAAACATTAAAATAGACACTTGTGTATCTCAAATAACTGATTTCAGTAAAGCTCAGTTCAAAGGACTATGTCAGGAGCTTCAGCTTACAAATTGGGAAGCAAAATTAAGTGAAAGATCTGTAGATCAGATGTTGAAAATATTTCAAAATACGCTTACTAAGATGATTCATACCTACATCCCGTGTAAGGACAAACGTCCCCCAAATTAGGCTCACCCAAAATGGTTTGACAAGGAAACTGAAAAAAAAGTATTGCTAAAAAGAGACAGGCTCATAAGAAATACAATTGCTCTGATTCACCTAATGACTATCATAGTTATGTAATGATATAGAGAGATTTAAAAAAGACAATAAAAACGAAAACGACAATACGTAATGAATATCGCTGATAAATCCAAAGAGAATCCCAAAGAATTCTGTAGTTACATTAGAGGTAAAAAGGTTATTAGGAATCACATTGGCCCACTATTATCTGCTGACTGTCAACTTAGTTCAAATGAAGGAATGTGTGATATTTTAAACAACTATTTTAGCTCAGTATTCGTAAACGAAACGCCTCAAAGTGAACTTCAAACTGAAACCAGTGAAAAGTCTACGGTGAACTTACTACGGTAAATATAACAAAAGAAAAAATTTAAAGGTGTATAGAAAAATTCAAAGTTAATAAAACACCTGGGCCTGACGGTTAGCATCCAAGAATCTTAAAGGAAATAAAAAATGAGATTGCTGTTCCATTAGAAATTATTTTCAAGAAATCCATCATATCCGGAGATGTCCCAAGATGGAAGCTAGCTAATGTTACTCCCATATTTAAAAAAGGTGACAAAAAGAAACCAAATAACTACAGGCCTATAAGCTTGACTTCAATCGTAGGAAAAATTATGGAAACTATCATGAGAGAAATTGGGAAAGAGGGGAATGCCTGTTGAAGAAGGACGGGAAAGGACAGAAATGTAAATGGAGAATGGTTGTGTATGGATGATGCTGTGATGCAGGATTCCGTACGAGAAATGAATTGACGCAGCCCGAATGGATTTCTCCCTGTCTTCTCCTTTTCTTCATGAGGGGACGGAGAGGGGGGTTCGCCGATTTAATGTGGAAGTGCTGTGTCTTGCGACACTGCTTCTGACCCAGGGCAGTGGACAAGATGCAGGGATGACGCGTTATCCAGGAGGTGCCAAGATAAGAGGGAGGGTAGAGGGGATTGGAGTATGTAAGGGATGGATCGGGTGGGAGTAGTTTCTATTTTTTTTTTTTTTTTTTTTTTTTTTTTTACCTCTCGTGTAAAGGGGGAAAAAAAATTTAGTATATGTATATATGTATCATCAGAGATGCTGTCGAACATAATTTAGAAAGTAACTGTTTGATAAATGATGGCATGGATTGAGACGGAAACGTTCTTTCGTGACTAACTTACTCGAATTCTACAACACAATCATCTCGAATTATGACAAAAGAAACAATATAGATTTAATATATCTAGGCTTTGCAAAACCTTTTGATACCGTCCCCCCCCCCCGAAAGACTACTTACTAAATTGGCTTCACACGGAATAAGTGGTAGCCTATTAAGTTGGACTAGTAATTGGTTGAACGATCGAAAACAAAGGGTTGTTCTAAATGGCAAAACTTCTAGATGGAAAAATGTTACGAGTGGAGTTCCTCAGGATTCCGTTCTTGGGCCTTTTCTATTCATGATGATACAAAAATGTGCGGAATGGCAAATGATCACTTAAACCAATTAGATATTCAAGAAGATTTAGATAAACTACAGTAATGGTCTTAGAAGTAGCTGATGAAAGTTAACACAAGTAAATGCAAGGTAATGCACATAGGTAAAAATAACAGTAAGTACAAAGTTATATGGAAATTCGTTAACAAAAGTGGATAGTGAAAAGGATTACGTCGTAATTATCAGTAACGACCTCAAATCATCCAAGCAGTGTATTTCAGCCTCTGAGAAAGCAAATAAGATTCTAGGACTGATTACGCGATCTTTTGACTTCAAAAGTCCATCTCTCATTAACAAACTATATAAATCGTTAGTTCGTCCACATTTGAAATATGCTGTTTCCGTATGGTCACCAAATCTCATTAAAGACATTGACAGATTGGAAAAAGTACAACGGCGAGCCACAAAACTGATTCTAAATATCAAAAATAAATCATACGAAAATCAACTAAAACATATGAATATATTTTCCCTAAAAACAAAAGCGTAGACTCAGAGGTGACTTGGTACAGGTCTTTAAAATTCTAAAGGGAATTGATATCATCAAAAGTGACAAAATTTTCACACTGAATGAGAATCCGACAAGAAATAATGGTCTCAAACTGTCAGGGAATACATTTAATTTGGAGATGGGTAGAAACAATTTCGTCGACCGTGTAGTTAATGAATGGAATGAACTTCCTGCAGAGGCAGTGCAATGTAGTTCAGTTCGAAGCTCTAAGATTTATTTAGATAAACACCTAAGCAAGATGCTGTAATGCCTGCCATTTATTTTATATTATTTATTCATTTGTTTGTTGTTATTTGTCTTGTTTATTATCATTTCCTTGATTATAATTTTTTATTATTTATGTCAATTTTTATCATTTACTATTTACCTGTTTAGTATCTAACTTTACGTATTTATTTCTTTACTTTTTAATTTATTACTATTCATGGTATCATAATTTTAATGTTTTGTTTATTAATTTATTTATCATTATATATATATATATATATATATATATATATTTTTTTTTTTTTTTTTTTTTTGGCATCCGACCTAGTTATGGACCAAAAGGTCTCCTGTCGGCATGCTCCTCCTTTGTAATTCTTTGTAATCCTTTGTAAACCGAGCAGAGTACGGCAAGGAACCCGCATTAATCGGATGCATAGGTTGGAGGAGGGATCCACCCCGTCAGAACTTGGAGGGTCTCAAAAGGGGCGTATTTTGAGGTCGGAGGGGAAGGGTCAGGTAGGTCGGGGTTTGTGGGGGAAGGGTTACAAAAAGTTGGAGAGAGAGGGGGCGGAAAGGGAAGGCTAATTACCGACTACGAGTTGGGAGGTTTGAAACAAAGGCGAAAGAAAATGGTGGTGATGAAGATGGATACAGAAGACAACCAAAAATAGAAGAAAAGATGGGGTGGTGAAGTGGAGATAATTGGAAAGAAGGGAGCAATGAAAGAGGAGGATGGGTGGATGCCTCCAGCGCTGAATAGATTGCCTCAAATGTGAACCAAAACAAAACATGTAAATTGCTTCGTCTACGAGAATGTTGGAGGCTGATGCTCTTCATCAGTAGAATAAAATCGGTCAGCGCTTTACAGAATAAAGATATTTAGATGACGTAACAAGGCCTGCGAGGTGAGTCGAGAGAGTTTCCGCCGTTCCTGCCGTTCTACGAAGAACGACAAAGGGAGCGCACCTACCCGCCCGCAAGGGAGAATGACCACCTCCGCCACTACCGCCTATTTGCACATCTAATTATGTCATATTCGCGCACACAGTCATGCGCGGTACGCACACTCGCAAGAGTGCATACACCACACACACACACACACACATATATATATATATATATATATATATATATGTATGTATGTATATATATATATATATGCACGCACATATATGCGTGCGTTAAGAATAGATGTAGGACATTTCGAAACGAAGAGACATTAAAACTCGCGAGATAGTCTGTTTACCGTGTGTGTGCGTGTGTGTGTAAAGCGAAGAGTGAGGGGCAGGGATGGGAGGATCGGGGAAACAATGGGAGAGCGAGAAGGAAGACAGCGAACAATGGAGCGAGAGGGTGGAGTCGGGAGGCGGAGGAGGAGGAGAGGAGATTGAGGTGGTTGGTGGAGGTGGTGGAAGGTGGAAGACGGATTTCGAGGAACATTGGAACAGAAGTCAACTGTATCGCCAAGAAGGAAGGAAGGAAGGAAAAATTTATTGCGAAGGAAGCGGATACAAGGAAGCATAACAGCTGATCCAAGCCCCTCAGCTCCGTGACCCATCATGTATGTGATTCACCATGGTCTTGGGTCACGTGTTAGACTCGTGATCGACAGCTATTACCCTCCCGGAAGAGAGCTCAGAGCTCATATATGATGTCTGTGTGTGTGTGTGTATACATATACAGTATATATATATATATATATATATATATATGTATATATATATATATATATATATATATATATATATATATATATATTTATCTATACTGTATATGAACAGTGTCGCCGTCTTGGTTGTGCTACATAATTTTTTCTCTTACCTCCCCCCCCCGTTTGCCTCACAACTGAATAAGATCACCTGTTCCTTGCCAGAATAGGAACATACATGTACATCACCGTATTGTAAAGGTTTCGTTACCCGCCATAACACCAATCTATCGATCACGTAACCGTATTGAAGATGTTAACAAGTGGGTGGAGATTCCCCCTGGTAAGGAGGAAGAGACCAATTAGAGGGAGAATGGGGGGGGGAGTGGGCGGACCAGGTAGACATTGGTGGAGACTTGGAGAATAAGAACGGATTTGTTATTTTTTTGGGGGGAGAACGAGGAGGGAGGTAGGGGAGGCTAATTATGTTGAGGAAATGCGATAGAGAAAGTGTCGAAGGAAGACGGGGCGAAAGATGGAGGAAGGAGTCACGTGATATGGAGGAAGATGGAGACAACGGATGGAGGAAGCTGGGAGGCGAGGTGGGGGTGGGGGTGGGCTGTAGAGAGAGACAGTCCTAATTAATGAGAGCTGGGTGGTGGTGGTCTGTGTGAAGGGGAAGAAGGAGTAAATATTTTGACCTCTTCGTCTCTCTAGCGTAATCTATTAATGTCTTGTCGTGGCAGCTTTAATCTTTATTTTAACTTTTTTTTTATTTATGTTTTAATAATGTGTTTATTGGAATTTATTTCTTTTATTATCCCTCAGCCCACAGAAATGTTCATTGTGTTGTTGTAGGATTGATGTCCTCTACTAGAAGGTGAGATCTCTCCATAGCTGAATAAAATCTCCTGTCGTCTGTCGCCGTAGAGAAGAGACTCGTAAACTTTCGTGAAACCTCTACGGACCAGAGTCCCTCGGAATTCTTTTAGGATTGGAAACTCGTTTCTACTTATGGAGGAAGGATTACTTTTAGCTTTTATTGTCCTTAAATCTCTCCTTTACCTCCTCCAGGATTCCATCTCTTCGGGGCGATATTGCCATTAATCATAGAAACGCTGGGTAATACCAGCCAAATACTAAAATTACATTCCCCGTTCGCCACGATAATGCTCCCCTAATTAAGAAGAAAAGAAAAGAAAAGAAAGAATATATATATACACATATATATATGTATATATATACATGTATATGTATATATGTGTATATATATATATATATATATATATATGATGAAGGTGGAAAAAGAAGTCACGGGTCTAGTTCCGAGTTACTGAGTTTATTCCTGACCGGTTTCGCTCTATGCTTCTTCAGAGGAATGTGACTCTGGAGTGAAGCTGGCGGTATACATAGTCTGAGTAAGACCGCGTTCCCTCCTTGGAGGTGGGTTACGTTTGGTTGTACAATGGTTTTTAATACAATAGTGATAAAAATACAATAAATTGTTGTGATGTTATTACAAAACAGCTCCGGTGTGTGTGGAATGTTGATCGAGGGTGTAACATCACAACAATTTATTGTATTTTTATCACTATTGTATTAAAAACCATTGTACAACCAAACGTAACCCACCTCCAAGGAGGGAACGCGGTCTTACTCAGACTATGTATACCGCCAGCTTCACTCCAGAGTCACATTCCTCTGAAGAAGCATAGAGCGAAACCGGTCAGGAATAAACTCAGTAACTCGGAACTAGACCCGTGACTTCTTTTTCCACCTTCATCAACTTGTCATAATGTACCAACATATATATATATATATATATATATATATTTGTATATATATATATATATGTATATATGCAACAACCTACGAGATTGAGCAAAATCCTAAGCCTCTTCGCCACCGAGGGAGGAGGGAGGGGCTGCCACGGAGATGATAAAAATCTCCTCCAGATGGTAGACAGGGTGATAGGGGGAAATGCCGCCCGGCAGGGAAGGGCCTGGGGGCACCTGGAGCCATAACGAGAGAGAAAGGGATATATATATATATATATATATATATATATATATATATATATAAATATATATATATATATATATATATATATACGTATGTATGTATGAATATGAATGTATAGGTGCTTTTAGGCAAACGCTGGCTCCAGATTTATCATCTCCCAAACGTAGACGCACGGCTGCCGTGGGAGTGGGTGTATGTACATGCGTTTTTGTGTACTATCTTCTTTATGTTTCTGTGTGTGAGCACGCGTGTGTTCCTCTGAGGTGTTTAAAAGCCTAGTCTGGTCTCTTTCTCTCTCTCTCTCTACAAGGTTATTCGCAAAATGATGCCATATTCTTTTGTCGATACCGCTGAGTTGGGTTATTTATCATGATAGATGCCGGGCTATTGTCCGGTCGGCGAATTAATCCAGGAGCTCAAGGCGCCAGAAGGCACCGGAAGACACGAGTGTCCTCCTCCTCTTCCTCCTCCTCCTCCTCCTCCTCCTCCTCCTCCTCCTCCTCCTCCTCCTCCTCCTCCTCCTCCTCCTCCTCCCGCCCCGCTTTACGTTTCTCTCTTCATGATATTAATGGAGTCCGTTATGAAGTTTGTTTCTCATCGTCTTCTTTCTTAACTCTTTACATCCTTCTCTTTCTCCATTCCCCATCCTCCTTTTTCTTCTATCCGTCCTTCTTATCCTTCGTCTCTCCCTTCTGCTCCATCTTTCCGTCTTCTCCCTCCTCCTTTTCTACCTCTCCCTTCTCCTCCTCCTAATTATTATCTGTATCATCATCGTGGTCGTTATCATCATCATAATCATCATCTTGATACTTTTCTTTTACCTTTTGAGGCCACCTATACCTCTCTCTCTCTCTCTCTCTCTCTCTCTCTCTCTCTCTCTCTCTCTCTCTCTCTCTCTCTCTCTCTCTCTCTCTCTCTCTCTCTCTCTCTCTCTCTCTCTCTCTCTCTCTCTCTCTCTCTCTCTCTCTCTCTCTCTCTCTCTTTCTCTCTTTCCCTCTCCTTCCTCTCACCCTTTGTAAAGAGACGTTTCTTAAGAATAGATAAACATCTCCAGCAACCATCAAGTAGATTCTCTTTTCTTGACTACATATGTATCATTACAGGCTGTGTGTGTGTGTATGTATGCGTGCGTGCATGTGCGTGTGTGCGTTCGCGCCCTCGCGTGTGTTAGCACTCAGAGCAGATTCTGCCCACGAGGGAGAGGGCCAAGTGTTTGTCCTTTTGTCGATTCCACAGAAAGTTACGACTTCTGGGCGAATAGGATCTACAATCGTTCCTCAATCCCCTCCTCTCCCTTGCCCTCCAACCTCTCCCCTCTCTTTTTCCACCTTTTCTCCCTCCCTTTCTCTTCTCTCCCTCTTTGCTTTTCCACTCTCTTCACTCGTTCCTCCCTCTGTTCCCCCCGTCTTTTCCTCCTCTCTTCCTCTCTCTCTCTCTGAGAGTATTGTGAAACACATTTTCCCATTTGTCTGGTGACCTCCCGCAGGGTAGGGAAAGGGATTGGAAAAAAGGGGGGTGGGGGGACTGTTCTACAAATGACATGATCCCAGTGCAGGTGGACGAAGCTGTAGCCCTTAAATGACTGTCCCAGCAAACGACATAGAACCCAATGCATTTGGGGTCCTCGATTAGCCTTAGAATCACCCATGACAGGAACCAGCCCCCACAGTGCTAAAAGATTGGAGCTATTGATGATGGCGGTCGGGCCCACAAAGATTTTGACCCTCCAATGCATCAGGAGGAGGAAGTAATTAATATCTTATCCTTCTTTATTTTCATATTTTTTCATTTGTTGCATTCGTTTATTTAGGTAATATTTGCATCATCATCAACATTCGTGATTATGAGAATGTTTATTTGTTTAGTTATTTGTTTGTGCTTTGGGACCCGGATGGAAGGAAGAGCACGAGGAGGTGGATCTTCGTTGGTACGACGACGAGTTCTATTTGTGACGAAGCGGAGGGAGATGTCACGTTCCCATGCCAATGGTAAACCGTTGTTGCCGTCGTTGTCTTTAGCTACTGTCGTCGTTATGGCGCGCTGGACGTCAGCGGTTTTTGGTCGTGGAAAGGGGGTGGAGTACTCGTCGTCGTCGTCGTCGTCGTCATCTCCTTCAGTCCCTTTGAACTTACTCGGATTTCCACCTGCGTCACCTGATTTTGTTAACGAGAGAATGAAATCGCGGATGGACGGTCGGAGATCAAATAATTCCCCACACCTTGTAGCTCTCTTTCCCCCTTCTTTCTCTCTCTCTCTCTCTCTCTCTCTCTCTCTCTCTCTCTCTCTCTCTCTCTCTCTCTCTCTCTCTCTTCTCCTCTCTCTCTCTCTCTCTCTCTCTCTCTCTCTCTCTCTCTCTCTCTCTCTCTCTCTCTCTCTCTCTCTTTCTCTCTCTCTCGAATTTCACCCAGCCCTTCCCTCCCTCCACCTGCGTCACCTGACTTTGTTAACGAGGGAATGAAATCGCGGATGGACGGTCGGAGATCAAATAATTCCCCACACCTTGTAGCTCTCTTTCCCCCTTCTCTCTCTCTCTCTCTCTCTCTCTCTCTCTCTCTCTCTCCTCTCTCTCTCCTCTCTCTATTCTCTCTCTCTCTCTCTCTCTCTCTCTCTCTCTCTCTCCCTCCCCCTCTCTCTCTCCCTCTCTCACTCTCTCTTCTCTCTCTCTCTTCTCTCTCTCTCCCCTCTCTCTCTCACTCTCTCTCTCTCTCTCTCTCTCTCTCTCTCTCTCTCTCTCTCTCTCCTCCTCCCTTATTTACGCCATCGCTCCTCCGTCATTGGGCTATTACGTAAAGGCCTTCACATAGCATTATATCCCACTCCCTTAAATGCGGTGACGTCACTTGACGCATTTTGACCCGCCACGTGCCAGCGCGGTTTTATGCAGCTGAGGGGGGCCGAGGTCCTGGCTGGAAGTGCCCCCCCCCCCGCTCGTCAACGGGGTCCGCATGACATCGCCAGCCATGAACCAGAACAAAATACATAAAGGGGCGTCGCCGTGTTGAAGGGGTAAAGGCGCCCCTGAGTCGTTATTCGTCTTTATGGGGCGATGGAGAAGGAGGAGGAGGAGGGACCACCATGTCATAGACGAGGGTGGAGAGTTCGAGTTTCGGGTCTTGTAGTTATAGGGAGTAGACCATCTCTCTCTCTCTATCTATCTATCTATCTATCTGTCTATCCATATGTTCATCACTCTTTATTTGTTTGTCTATCTATCCATATATTAATCTTTCTCTATATCTCTATCTAGTGTTTATCTTTCTCTCTCTATCTGCCTTTATTTATCTCTTTATCTATCTCTTTTATCTGTGTATATACTAGTTAACTGTAATGGAAATTTTATTTCACCTGTATCAGAATGTTTCGGTGGCTCGTTCCCGAAATGTTTCGGTCACATTACCCCGTTGCCGGAGTTTTCAAGCCCCATTACCTCTGGACTGGAATGTTTTGGACACATTTACGTCTTGGAATGTCCCCGGAATGGTCGGTGGCCGGCTCAGTAGGCACTCCGGGTACCAACCAGGGTGAGCTCTCTTCGCCTGAATAAATGCATTCGAAAATTAACATCCGTTTTGTGGTTGATCATTCGGTTTTACGTCGCGAACACTCCCTATCAGGAGGCAGGGTAGGACGGTACCCCTTACAGAAGACTTTGTAGCACGGAATAGAATGAACCATGACCTTGGTTTAACTCATTAGCGACAGGGTTCGAGTTTCCGTCACCTCGACCTCCGCCGCAAGTAGCGACGCTCTAAACCGCTCGGCGAGCGAGTATCCAACATCCGTTTGGTACAAAAAAAAAAAAAAAAAGTAAATCGAGTTCCGTTTTTGTGCGTTTACTTCGTCAGAGGGGAAGGGAGGGTAGGGTAGGGCAGGGGTCACTCACCAGCTGAGTAGAATTGCCTGGAGACAGAAGAGCAACGTGGTGGGTGGCGATGGCCTGAACCACAGACGAATAGAATCGCCTGGCGCCACACACACTAGGGGGGGGGTCACATGTCAAACCCGTCATCGTGGATGCAGGGTCCAATCAGCAGATGCCGATTTGTGTCCAGTTTGGACCCCCCCCTTCCCCCCTCTCTCTCTCTCTCTCTCTCTCTCTCTCTCTCTCTCCCTCTCTCTCTCTCTCTCCCTCTTTCGTCCAACTGTCGATTAAGCAAATGACGCTATGAGACGCCCCGTTTTCCTGTGGGGGCTGATTGGACCCAATGATTCAAAATGACCCAATTAACCCCCCAACCCCTATTTTTGTACATTACGGGGGGTTGGAGGGAGGGAGGAAAGGCTGTGTTTGTGTGCTCCCAGGCTGTTACGAGCAAATAACCAGATTACGCGTACAGTTGGAAATTTTATCTTTCCACGGTTCTTGACGACTCGTGCGCTTCGTTTTGGCCGCTGTCAAGCAATTTTATTAAGCTAAGGAGGGTGAAAACAACTCGCCCCCCCCCCTCGCACAAACCCTGCCCTGAGCGGGGAACGGATTAAATCTATTTCGATTTAACAAAGGGGGGGGGGGTTGAGAACAGACAGTTATTTTGGTGGGTGATCAAATAATCTCTCTCTCTCTCTCTCTCTCTCTCTCTCATGTGGCCGCTTGTTGATGTATGTAGAAACGAGAAAAATGTTATATACATTACTTAAACAAATATAATTTCTGATTTATTACTATCATCGTCATTATTATTAGTATTATTATTATTATCATCATCATCATTACTATTATTATTATTACTATTATTATCATCATCATCATCATTATTATTATTAGTATTATTATTATTGTTATTGTTATTATTATTATTATTATTATTAATAATAATAATATCCTTTCAATATCGTTATTGTTGATACTTTTAACATCGTTATCGATTTCGTTACTGCTTTATGTATGATTTCATTTTATTGCCCATGTTTGCACACGGCCTTATACTCCAACCTGTACCTTCGTCGTCCCGCCCCCCCCCCCCCTCACTAACAATAACAACAACCCGGATGGCCAAGCACTGGATGGGCCGGCCGGGGGGCCGCCGGGCTGACCTTTCCCTCCCCGAGTCCATTAAATCATCATCTCCTGGTTTGTCAGGGATTAATTGCCTAAAATGATTAACACTTAGGTTCAGACACGCCACAGTAGCGTTCCATCAACCCTTTCAATACGATGTTATAATATGCAGTGTGTGTGCGCATATATATATATATATATATATATATATATATATATATACATATATATACATATATATATATATACGAGTATATATAAATACATATGTATATATATATATATATATATGTATATATATATATGTATATATGCGTGTGTGTGTGTGTGTGTGTGTGTGTGTGTGTGTATTAATGTATATGTTTATAATGCCTGCGTGCTCCACATGATTTTATTCAGCTGGAGATGTGGGGGATCCTACGCGGATCGAGACTTCATATCCCCCCCTCCGTTGGAATGAAATCGAGTGGCATTAGCTGCAACAAGACCATACAAAGTGCGTCTCCGTGTTGAAAGGGGCCTTTGGATGGTGTAGGAAGGGAGAGGGGGCGACGCAGTGATTGCTTAGGAAGCTCCCTTCTTTCCCTCCTTCCTTCCTTCCCTCCTTCCTTCCTTCCTTCCCTCCTTCCTTCCTTCCTTCCCTCCTTCCTTCCTTCCTTCCCTCCTTCCTTCCTTCCCTCCTTCCCCTCTCCTTCCTTCCTCCTTTCCCTCCTTCCTTCCTTTCTCCCTTCTTTCCATCCGCCCCTCCTTCTCTCCTTTCTTCCTTTCCACCTTCCTTCCTTCCCTCTTTCCTTCATATTTTTTTATTTGGAATATAATACTTTGGTAGTAACAACATTGAAATATGAAGTCGAATGAAGCACTAGCCAACAAAAACGAAATTGGTTTTCATACACACACACACACACACACAGATATATATATATATATATATATATATATATATATATATATATACTGTATATATATATATACATATACATATACGTGTGTGTGTGTGTGTGTCTGATGAAAGGCACTGGTTTAACATAAATTGGAAATATTTGTATCGGAGTTTGTTGACATGACGTCATTTTGCCGTCACTGAATAAAGCCCTCGTGACGTCAATTGGTTCCCTCCCAATACCCTCGACCACGACTGCTTGTCGGCAAGACGACTTTTTGCGTATCGGAATCTGATGAGTATTGATAAGCAGAATTGTTCGGATGCCATCACTTGGGTTTTAATTGTTTTAAAAAAAAAAAATCATTTTCCCTTTTCTTTTTTCGATTTTGAGAAGGAACGGATTTGAGTGGGTGAGAAGCGGGTGAATTATTTTCGAAAACCAATTGTTAGTTGTTGGACAAATGCATGAGTATATGTATGCATATGTATATATGTAAATTAAGGTATATATATATATATATATATATATATATATATATATGTATATGTATGTATACATATATATATATATACATGTATATATATATATATTATATATGTATATATATATTTACATATATGTATATATACATATATATATGTATATATATACATATATATGTGTATATACATGTATATATATATTATATATATGTATATACATGTATATATATATATATATATATATATATATATATATAATATCATGTGTATGTCTAATATGATTTTAATTTTTGATCAGCTTTCTCAGGAGATGAAGATGGGGCTTAAAAATGTGTGAGGTTGGATGCGTGCCTGCGTCGCTCTTTGTCGCGCAGGAGTTCCATAAGCTGGTTTTCAAGTTTAAAGTTTGATGCGCATTTAGACTTTGAATACAAACTTGGATAATTGTCGGTCTCTTTGGGTAAAACGTGCGCGCACGTATGCATACACACGCACATGGATACAAACACACACACATACACACACACACACACACACACACACACACACACACACACACACATAGCTCGGTGGCGGAATGGTAAAGCACTGGCCTCACAAGCCAGAGAACCGGGGTTCGATTCCCCGGCCGGGCGGAGATAAGTTGGGTTTGTCTCCTTTCACGTGAAGCCCCTGTTCACCTAGCAGCGAGTAGGTACGGGATGTTAGTCAAGGAGTTGTGACCTTGCATTCCCGGTGTGTGATGTGTGAGTGGTCTCAGACCTACCCAGAGATCGGCTAATAATGAGCTCTGAGCTCGCTGCCGTAGGATGGTGTCTGGCTGTCTCGACAAGAGGCTGCAGCAGATCCGTGGTGAATACACACACACACATGATTTTTCGATTTCCAGTGTTGGTATGAGTTTGTACATTTGTATGCATGTGTGTGCGTGTATTTTACCTAATTGTAATATACATGTTAAGAAATAGGTTTGTGACATGCCGTCCCTTTGCTCCCAGTTAGATTTAGTCTTAGATTTGTGCATACATTCTTAATTGTGTGCCCGTATGTGTGACTCACCATGGTCTTGGATCACGTGTTGGACTCGTAATCAACAGCTATTTCCCTCCCCGGCCACGAGAGCTGGAGTAATGACTCGCAGCGCAGTGATACTGATATTATTTCAGTATCGCAGCGCAGCGATACTGAAATTATTTCAGTTCTGGGCGGGATTCGAACCCAGACTTCCATAGTGGCAGCAGTGCGTGCGCGCCCGCGTGTGTATGTGTCTGTGTGTGTGTGTGTGTGTGTATGTGTGTGTGTGTGTGCGTGTG
>NC_134777.1:76833634-76853634 GCF_046742065.1 Oratosquilla oratoria
ATATATATATATATATATATATATATATATGAGGTAATTTTTATGACCATCGCGCAAGGATTCGAACCTCCGCCGCCCTAGACCGCTCGACCAACTGATACTTAAAATCGTACGAACTCAGAACACTTACTGGTTCTCGTGATTGAGAAGGTCATTACCTGCAACCCTATTCTCATTTTTACCATACGACCAAGTACACTCGTGGGAGGGGTAAGGACCGGATCGAATCCTTTTCACGCTTCGTCATTGTAACCATACGAGGAATTCGCTAGTGGACAGCGACATTAATCAGATAATTTTTATGACCATCGGTAGTCATGGCGGGCCTCTTGTCGTCATGTACAGCGCAGGTTCGAATCCTTGCGCGATGGTCATAAAAATTATCTGATTAATGTCGCTGTCCACTAGCGAATTCCTCGTATATATATATATATATATATATATATATATATATATATATATATATGTATATATGTGTATATATATATATACATATATATATATGTATATATTTATATATATACATATATACACACATATATATATACATATATATGTATATATATATGTATATATATACATATATATATGTATATATATGTATATATATATATATGTATATATATATGTATATATATATATATATATATATATATATACAAATATGTTACTGTGCAGAAGTCCCCCTTCCGTGCCAGGTGGCACTTATCTTTTTTATTTCGTTCTGTCGCCAGGCGGTTTTAATCACCGTGGTAACTCTTCGGTAAATTGCTAGTTAAACTTAATGTCGATTGAACCGTCACGGGAGAGCTTCGTGGCTGGCTGGGCGCCGCATAAAACGAAAAGAAAAGGGTTAACTAAGGCTCGCCTAAAATGGCTTGACAAAGAAACTGAAAAAAGTATTGCTAAAAACAGACAGACTTATAAGAAATACAAGTGCTCGGGTGCATCTAATAACTATCAAAGTTATGTTTTAATACAGAGAGATTTAAAAAAAAGACAATAAAAAACGAAAACGACAATATGAAATGAATAACGCTGACAAATCCAGGAGAATCCTAAAGAATTCTATATTTGCATTAGAGATAAAATGGTTATTAGGAATCACATAATCTGCTAACGGTCAACTTGAATTTTCAAATGAAGGAATATGTGATATTTTAAACAAATATATTAGCTCAGTATTCGTAAACGAAACACCTCAAAGTGAACTTCAAACTGAAACCTGTGAAAAGTGTAGGGTAAACTTACTATGGTAAATATAAAAAAAAAAAAAAAAATTAAAAGGTGTATAGAAAAACTCAAAGATAATAAAACACCGGGGCCTGACGGTTGGGATCCAAGAATCTGAAAGGAAAGAAAAATGAGATTGTTGTTCCATTAGAAATTATTTTGAAATTTTCAAGAAATCCATCATATCCGGAGATGTTCCAAGAGAATTGAAGCTAGCTAACGTTACTCGCATATTCAAAAAAAGTGACAAAAAGAAACCAAAGAAGTACAAGCCCATACGCTTGACTTCAATCGCAGGAAAAATTATGGAAACTATCATCAAAGATGCTATCGAACATCATTTAGAAAGTAACTGTTTGATAAATGATAGCCAGCATGGATTCAGACGGAAACGTTCCTGCGTGACTAACTTACTCGAATTCTACAACACAGTCATCTCGAATTGTGACAAAAGAAACAGTATAGATTTAATATTTCTAGACTTTGCAAAATCTTTTGATACCGTCCCCCACGAAAGACTACTTACCAAATTAGCTTCACACGGAATAAGTGGTAGCCTATTTACCTATTAAGTTGGACTAGTAATTGGTTGAATGGTCGAAAACAGATAGTTGTTGTAAATGGAAAAAATACTAGATCGAAAAATTGTACGAGTGGAGTTCGTCAGGGTTCCGTTCTTGGGCCACTTCTATTCATACTATATATAAATGATATAGACCACGGATTAAAATCTATTGTTTTCAAACTTGGTGATGATACAAAAATGTGCGGAATGGCAAATGATCACTTAAACCAATTAGATATACAAGAAGATTTAGATAAATTACAGCAACGGTCTGAAAAGTGGCTAATGAAATTTTACACAAGGTAATGCACATAGGTAAAAATAACAGTAAGTACGATTACAATTTATTTGGAAATTTGTTAACAAAATTGGATAGTGAAAAGGATCTCGGCGTAATTATCAGTAACAATCTCGAATCATCTAAGCAGTGTATTTCAGCCTCTGAGAAAGCAAATAAGATTCTAGGACTGATTGTGTGATCTTTTGACTTTAAAAGTCCATCTCTCATTAATAATTGTTAGTTCGTCCACATTTGGAATATGCTGTTTCTGTATGGTCACCGAATCTTATTAAAGACATTGACAGATTGGAAAAAGTACAACGGCGAGCCTCAAAATTGATTCCAAATATCAAAAATAGATCATACGAAAATCGACTAAAACATATGAATCTATTTTTCCTAAAAAGCGTAGACTCAGAGGTGACTTGGTACAGGTCTTTAAGATTCTAAAGGGAATTGACAACATCAAGAGTGACAAAATTTTCACACTGAATGATAATCATACAAGAAACAATGGTCTCAAACTGTCCGGAAATAGATTTAATTTGGAAGTGGGTAGAAACAACTTCGCCAACCGTGTAGTTAATGAATGGAATAAACTTCCTGCAAAGGCAGTGCAATGTAGTTCAGTTCGAAGCTTTAAGAATCATTTAGATAAATACCTAAGAAACATGCTGTAATGACTCATTTATTTTATATTAGTTTTTTTTTATTATTTTTTTTATTATTATATATTATCATTATTTGATATTTATGTGTTTGTTTATCATTTAAGTATACCTATGCATGTATTTATTTGTTTTATTTATTATTATATATATTATTATATTATTATTTATTTATTCATTTATCATTATCATATTTTTTTCTCATCCGACCTTGGTATGAACCAAAAGGTCTCCTGTCGGCATGCTCCGCCTTTGTAATCACTTTGTAACTTCATAAACTTATTTCAGAAAAACTGGTATATTACTGTATTCGTTAGTTGAATAATACAAAGGAATTTCTAAATGATTTCTATGCAAGTGCATAGATGTTGTATAGTATAATTAACCTTATAAGTGAGTTGATCGCTTGTGGCAGGATCGGAGGAGGGATTGAGGAAGCTGGTGACAGAGTTTGGGAGAGTGTGTGATAGAAGAAAGCTGAAGATAAATGTGGGTAAAAGTAAGGTGATGAGATGTACAGGGGGTGAAAGTGGCAGTAATCTGGAAGTGAGCATTAAGGGAGAGCAACTGGAGGAAGTGGATAGTTTTAGATATTTGGGTGCAAATGTGGCAGGAGAGGGTGGAGGTGGAGAAAGAGAGAAGGATTGAAGAGAAGCGAGTAAAAAAGTGTTTAAAAAAGTGAGGAATAGGAATCTGGGAATGGAAGCTAAGAGGAGACTGTATGAAGGAGTGATTGTGCCAACAGCACTGTATGGAGCAGAACCATGGAACATGAGAGAGGAAGAGAGAAGGAACTTGAATGTGTTTGAGATGAAGTGTCTGAGAAGTATGGTGGGGGTTACTAGGCTAGATAGAGTGAGAAATGAGGAAGTGAGGAGGAGAACAGGGGTGGAAAGGGAGCTGGGAGATAGGGTGGATGAAAGAGTATTAGGATGGTTTGGACACATGGAAAGAATGAGTGAAGAAAGACTAGTAAAAGAGGTATTGAAAGCAGATGTGGAGGGAGTGAACATGAGGGGATGTCCTAGGATGAGATGGATGGATGGGGTGAAGGGGGCTTTGGGGAAGAGGGGAATGTCGGTTGAGGAAGGACGGGAGAGGACAGAAGACAGGGGTGAATGGAGAATGGTTGTATATGGAGGATGTTGTGATGCATGAGGTGGATTGGACGGGGGAATGGGGGTTAGGTAGTGTGTGTGAGCAAAAATTTTTGACGCAGCCCGAAGGGATTTCTCCCCGTCCTCTCCTTTATATGGGGGGACGGAGAGAGGGGGTCGCCGATTTAATGAAGCGGCCTTGCTGTGGATGTGCTGTGTCCTGCGACACTGCTTCTGACCCAGGGCAGTGGACAGGGTGCAGGGATGACCCGTCATCTAGGAGGTGCTAAGATGGGAGGGAGGGTGGAGGGGTGTGGAGTGTTTTCGGGGATGAAATGGGTGGGAATGTTTTTGTGCCTTTTTCTTTTTGGCTACCCCCCTGGTAAGGGGGAAAAAAGCCTTGGTATATGTATGTATGTATGTATGTATTATGTTTATTATAGCTGACGATAGGGAGGACAGGACTCTGGGTGGTGATTGTAAGTAGACTGGAGGAGGTAGGGAAGAGACCAACATTTGGTGGAGTGATTGAGGAGGGAAGTGGTGGAGGAGGAAGGAAAGATGGAGGTAGAGGAAAAACCTGCGACGTGATCATGGAGGTGAAGGAGAAGGAAGAGGAGGGGAAGGGGAGTTTGAACGTTGGAATTAATTTTTATTTATGTGCCGGTAATGAAGATTAGGGACGGGGGAAGGGGAGCTAGGGGAGGGGGGAGGGGGTGGAAGGGCCGGAGACGGAAAGAAGTAAGACTTTAAGGATCGGCTGACATGCCAACTTTGTAAACCCTTTCTCTGTGATGGCGCACCTTCCATGTTTTGTTCTGTCTACCGTCTGAGTGGATGCGAGACCAGCACTCTTCCGATCACACCACCAGAGCACTCCTCTCCGATTCCCAGCAGTGATTTTATGTTACCTCCCCCTCAACAGCCCCCAAAGCGAATAATATGGCAAAGGTGACGGCTTCGGCCGCAGCTACTCAGCGTCTCCTGATGTAGTCTCCTCACCTTTTTCTAGCGTCTAGGCAAAGAGTGATGGCAATGGATAAAGGCAAACTTGGTAAGTATGGAACAAAGGCAAATGGTGGTGGCTCAAGGTAGGTGCACAGATTAAGAACAGACTTCATAGAAACAAAAAAAAAAAAAAAAAAAAGGCAAAGAATGGGTGTTGGGGCAAGGTAAAGGCAAGGCTTGCGGGCGTACAGCAATGGCAAAAGATGATGCCAGAGGACAAGTGCCCAGGACAGTGGCAAAGATGACAGACGTAGGACAAACGGAAAGGTTGATGGGATCAGATAAAGGCAAATATGGCAGACATAAAACTGACAAAGGGTGAGGAAACAGGACAATGACAAAAGTTATTTCACAGAACAAAGGCAAAGGGGGATGGTGACAAGAGTGAAGGCAATCATGGTAACCTTGACACCACGAGGACAACGGGCACAAGACAAAGGCAAGGGGTCGTGGCACAGTGCAAGGCCATAGCCCTGGATTATGGAACAGAAGTAGGGGAAAACAGTGATAGTACAGGATGAAGGCAGATATGCATGCTTTAGAAGATCCAAAACAGACTAGACGTGAAATCGCGAAAATTTGCTGAAATGATGATAAACTAAGATGTCACAGGAAAGGGCAGGGAGGGTTACCGAGGAGGTGAAGACAATAGGAGAGAGAGAGAGAGAGAAGTGGAGGAGAGAGGAGGTGAGAAAGGGAGAGGCGTAGTGCAAGATAGGGGAGGAGGTGAGGATGGGGAGTGAGTAGGAGGAGGAAGAGTAGGTGAGAATGAGGAGTGGGCAGATGGGTGAAGAGAAGGTGATAATGGGGAGTGAGCAAAAAAAGGATGAAGAGGATGTGGGAATGGGGAGGAAAAAGTGGAAGGAGGAGGATGTGGATGTGAGGATGGTAGAACTAGACGTGGATGGAAGGGCAGTTGAGAATGTGGAGCGAGAAATGGAAGGGGGAGGTGAGAATTAGGAACAAGAAGTGGAAGAAGTGATAAAAAAGGAGAGCAAGAAGTGGAAGGAGTGGGAGGAGAAGGTGAGAATAAGAAACGAGAAGTGGAAGATGAGAATAGGAAATCAGAATTGGAAGAAGAAAGGAATAATAATAGGGAGCGAAAAAAGGAAGGAGAAGGAGAAAGAAGTGAAAAGTGGAAGGGGGATAAGGAAAATTTGAAAATGGAATAGGGGAGAGTGTGGAGCGAAAAGTGGAACGGAGGAGGAAGAGGAGAAGAAAGAGATCACCTGGCTATGACAACGTCGTCAGCGTTGCTTTGGAAAACCTAGGTGGCGCAGAGAAGCTGATGGCGTGTGTGAAGACACCCGTCCCCCTCTTAGGAGGGCTGATGAGGTGGAGCAAGAGGAGGAGGAGGAGGAGGGGAGGGTAAGGATAGAACAAAGTGAAGGTGCTGAAGAGGAGAAAAAAAAGAGGAGGAAATGTGGACAATGAAGACAAAGAGAAATCTAATTGATATGAAGAAGCATGGATGGCCGCATAGAAAGGTTGGTGATCGTGCTGGTGGTGTTGGGGGTAGGGGATGTGAGTAGAAAAAAGTATTTGGGAGAAGAAAAAAGAAAGTAGAAGGGATAAAGAGAACATGAAGAAGTATGTATGGAAATACACTCGGAAGGAATGATGGTGACGATGATGGTGGCGGTGGTGGGAGGAAGAAAGCGAGGATATAAATGTTTCATTGGCCACAGGAGAGGATGGGTGTAGAGAGAGAGGGGGGGAGGGAGGAGAAGAGGGAGAATGGAAACAAAAATTAAGAAAAAGAAGAGAAAGAGTTATGGAGGGATGTCAAAGACAGGATAAGTAACAGCTATAGGGTAGGAAGAGGAGGAAAAGGAGGAGGGAGACGAGGAGGATGAAAGGAAAATAACGGAGGAAGATGAAGAGAAAAGATAGTGGTCCCAAGACCGGAACAATGGGGGTAAAAGGGTTTAGGTATGGGGATAGAGGAATGGGAATTCCTAGTTAACAAGAGGAAGATAACGATAGGGAAGATTGGGTGAAGGGGCTGCCAGGAAAGGAAGATTGCGATGCAGAGGAGCTGGGGGGAGGGGAGGACATTGTAGGGAAGACCCTCAAAAGTTGCGTGACTGTGATTACAGCCTCGTCAGATTAAACGATGGCAATTGGTGCCCACCAAGCCCCACCTTCCCCATCGCCACCTTTCCCGTCCCATCCTCGGCACGTCGCAACACCCGCCCACCCCCGTCATTGGCCGCAATGAGGGGGTGGGGCGAGGGAGGTAGTGCTCGTTTAGGAAAGGTGGGGATGGACGTGTTGGGGTGGATAGTGGAAAGGGGGATTAGATTATTCGGTGTAATGCGTGTTGTTATTCGGTGTAATGGGTTTTAGTGGGGGAGGGGAGGAAGAAGGGGCTACGCTGCTTGGAACTGGGGGAAGAGTAAAATGTGCGTTGCTATTTATGTAATGGGTGTTTGGGAGAAAGGGGGGGGGAGACAGGGGCGGTATCGGGAAATGGGGAGGGCTATCATAAGGGGGGAGGGCAAGTGTTATAGAAAGTTGGGATGTGGGGGTAATAGCCGAGGTTAGTAGTAATTGCATTACTTTGGTGAAGGTTAGTTAAGTTTTCTTTATCTTCGTTTTGGTGAAATAGATTCGATTGGTACAAGTCAAAATGAAATTGATGAAGAACGGTGTCTGACTGAAGGGAGTCACTGGAAGAGTGAGGAGGAAGAGATACGAGTAGAAGGAGGAAATGAGATTAGTATTGTGTCAGCAGTACTCGGAGACGATATCGTACCAAAGAGAGGGAGTCATAGAAATGGTCAAAGACAGATTTAAGGAAAGACAATAGCAGAACGGAGAGATAGTAGTAATATAGATGTAGGAGTAATATATGAAAGATATATATATATATATATATATATATATATATATATATATATATGTTGAGACATTCTGACAGGTTGATGTAAGCGGAATAGGAAACACAGGAGTCTTAGTCTTGAGTTTATTCCTGACTAGTTTCGCAGGTATGCTTTTTCAAAGGAATATGTGTACAAACGGGCTGTGGGCATTATATACATGGGGTGGACCTCACCACCTCTCCGAGTTACCATAGTTGGTGACGAATGTGAACATCACATTGTGGCTAACGTAACAATGAAGAAATTTTTACAATTAAATATGATAACACTAATAACAAAGAAATTATTAATAGAAAATGTAACAATAGTAATGATAACAATGAAGATAAATATTTAAATAATAATATTAACAATAATAACAAAAATGAGAATAGCAATACAGTCATTATTATTATTATTATTATTATCATTATTATTATTATTATTATTATTACTTCTACTGTATTGCTATTATCATTTTTGTTATTATTGTTAATATTATTATTTAAATATTTATCTTCATTGTTATCATTACTATTGTTACATTTTCTATTAATAATTTCTTTGTTATTAGTGTTATCATATTTAATTGTAAAAATTTCTTCATTGTTACGTTAGCCCCAATGTGATGTTCACATTCGTCACCAACTATGGTAACTCGGAGAGGTGGTGAGGTCCAACCCATGTATATAATGCCCACAGCCCGTTTGTACACATATTCCTTTGAAAAAGCATACCTGCGAAACTAGTCAGGAATAAACTCAAGACTAAGACTCCTGTGTTTCCTATTCCGCTTACATATATATATATATATATATATATATATATTTATATATATAATACACACACACACACACACACACACACACACACACACACATATATATATATATATGCAAAATAACAGAAGAGAAACGTGTAGACAGTAAGTACTTTCGTATATTACATCTTCAGACTAAATGACAGAGATACAGAGTTGGGGTTTAATATAAGGATCAGGTGGCAACCATAGGGGGGAAGGGGGGAGACAATACAATGTGAGGAGGGGGGATGACCTTACCCAACACCTGATCCTTATATTTAAACCCAACTCTGTATCTCTGTCATTTAGCTTGAAGATGTAATATACAAAAGTACTTACTGTCTACAAGTTTCCTTTCTCCTGTGGTTATTTTGCATTTTTGTATCACGGTGATGTGATTGCTTGCAATTATGGATACCACGTTCGTCTTCAACGCTTTCCTGGAATCTAACCCTTCACTTCAACAACTCAGCAAAGATTTTCTTGAAGCTTTGTTGAGTGCACATCGATCAAAAGAAAGACTACGCTTCCTCAAGGTGTGTCTACAGGAACACGTAATTCCCAAATCCCTACTACCTGATCGACTTGTCAATGTGGATGGTCAACCCTTCGGAGAATACGAGAGGCTCACCCTAAGAAGATGCATAGAAGTTACGGAAGAGGAAGTCAAAAGTAAGTTCAAGATTTCCGACCACAAGAAAAAGTGCCTTCATAACTTACTTGTTGTACCAGAAGATCGACAAATAGTGGTTTCTCATTGTTACTCAGTGCTTTCTAGTGAAATTAGTGATGCCCAACAAAAACATGAACACAAATTACAACATTTGATTGAAAATAGTTATTGGAACAAACATTTTAATCCTGATTGTGTTTTGAACTTGTCATCCAAAGTTTTGGATAGTAATACTTTATGTGCTTTAGGTTATGGGTTATCTTTTGCTTACAGTAAAAAGATAAATCCTGTTGACATTGGGGTGTCTCTTTTCAAATTTGAAAAACATTCCAGTGAAAATAGTGGCTTAATTAGGGGGTTAATTTATGGTGCCTTGCTTAATTGTAAAGATCACACTTTCCCTAGAAGATTTGTTAAAGCCATGTTAACTTTAAAGAAAGATACATTTCTACGCATAACTAAGGCTAAAAGCAACACCTTGGTTATTATGAATAAAAGTGATTATGATAACAAAGTATTTGATCATTTACAAAATAAAAACACTTATTCTGAACTTAACAAAGATCCTAGTGACTCAGTTAGTAAGAATTTCCATAAAGAATTAAGAACTTTACTTAAAGGTAGAGAAGATTTGATTCAACATTTCTCTACACAAAATCCTTCAACACCTTATTTGTATGGGCTTATTAAAACTCACAAACCAAATCATCCCATTGGGCCCATCATCAGTTCTGTAGGCTCTGTAAGCTATATGCTTTCTAAGTGGCTTGTGACAAAGCTTTCTCCATTTGTAGGCACTATTTCTAACTCATTTATTCAAAATAGTGAAGACTTGATTCAAAAGATTAAATCTCTTAACATTGATTATCCTTACAAATTAGTTAGTTTCGATGTCACTGGGCTTTTTACACATGTCCCAATTAAAGATGTTTTAACCTTTCTCCCAAATATTCTAGGTAACAGTATTGATGGTATCCCTTGTAAATTTTTTATTAAATTAATAAGTCTGTGTGTAAATAATTCTTCTTTTGTCTTCGAGGGGAAATATTACACACAGACTTTCGGGATGGCTATGGGAAATCCTCTTTCACCGGTTTTAGCTAACATCTACATGGAATATTTTGAAAAATATTTATTACCAACTATTAAAGATGAAAAAGTTATTTGGTTCAGATATGTAGACGATGTTTTGTGTTTCTGGCCTAATAACCATTCCATTGATGATTTCCTTGTTAATCTAAATTCACTGGTACCCTCCATTAACTTCACTCTTGAGATAGAAACTAACAACAGTTTGCCCTTTTTAGATGTTGAAATAATTAGAGATAATGGTACTCTGAAAACTAAAGTCTATAGAAAAGCTACCAATATTCTTTTCTATGTTCATTTTTATTCCAATCACCACATCAATGTAAAAAGATCGGTTTTTATTTCCATGTACTTGAGAGCTTACAGGATTTCAGATCCTGAATTTATTGATGATGAATTTAGGACTATCCGGAATATTGGGGAAAAGTTAAGATATCCTATTAATATTCTTAATCAATGTCACAACACCGCCAAGAAACGCTTTCACAAAACTTGCAATCAAGAACAAGGAAACCATAAACAACTAATACACTTGTTCTTCCTTTTCATGAAATTTTTTTAGTATTGTTAACCTACTCAAAAAATTGGATATCAAAGTAGCTTTTAAATATGACCACACCATTATCCCATTAAACTCCGATGACAATATTCTTGTCATTTGGTCAAAAAAAAAAAAAAATCATAAAACGCCAAAATGTTTGATCAAACACCACAAAAACATGACGTCAGTCCTCGCTTCGCGAAGCGAGGACTGACGTCATATTTTTCTGGTGTTTGATCAAACATTTTGGTGTTTTATGATTTTTTGTTTTATTTGACCAAATGACAAGACATCTTGTCATCGGAGTTGAATGGGTTAAGAAAACTTTAATTAAGAACAGCCCTCCTAACAACAACGGTGTGGTCTATAAAATTCCTTGCCAAGATTGTAATAAATTTTATATTGGACAAACTGGGAAAAACTTGGAAACAAGGATTTCCCAACATAAATATAGTGTGAGATCTGCCCAGGAAAACAATGCGTTATTCCAACATAAAGCATTATACAACCATCATATTGATTGGTCTAAGGCAACAATTTTAGCTAAAGGAAAAAGCCTGCAAGAAAGAAATATAATAGAATCTTGCTTAATATCAGGCACGTTTGACAAAAATATAAACTTAAGCTATGGTCATTTTAAATGTGATAAATTGATAACCCAAATGGTCACCGAGATCTTTCCGCCAGATTGACCCTCATGTGTTGGTCAGGCCGATAGGGGTAAGGTCATCCCCCCTCCTCTTATTGTATTGTCTCCCCCCTTATATTTAGTCTTCTAAGTAATCGCCATCGGCATCCAGCACCTTCTGCCAACGTGTCTCCAGCTGTTCAATCCCTTTGCGATAAAACTCGGGGGTTTTGGACGCAAAGAAGTCCGTGAGGGCTTGGCGCAAGTCTGCTTCATTGATAAAGGATTTCCCACGAAGATGATTATCCAGGAAGTGGAAGAGGTGGTAATCGGATGGCGCAAGGTCAGGTGAATAAGGTAGATGGCACAAAGTCTCCCACCCAAGTTGTTGTATGGTATCCCTGACCACTCACGCGACATGCGGCCTGGCGTTGTCATGGAGGAAAAGCACACCTTTGCGATTCACTAGTGCTGGCTCCTTCTGGCTCAATGCCTGTTGCACACGTTTTAATTGCTGCGAGTATAGGTCTCCAGTGACCGTTTGGCCCGTTGGTAGCAGCTCATAATGAACCACTTGACGACCTGTCCACCAGACACAAAGCATAATCTTGCGTGGGTGCATAGGCGGTCTTGCGGTGTGAGGGACAGCATCCTGAGGTGACAACCAATGTCTGGAACGCTTGGGAATTTCGTACAGAACCCACTTTTTATCACTGGTAAGCACTCGATTGAATAAGGATGCGGTACGGTGGCGAGAAAGCAGCAATATGCAGGCTGCCACTCGTTGTCTCTTGTGGACCTCCAACAGCGTGTGCGGAACCCACTTGCTCAGTTTGAACGTCTTACCTAGGCGGTGAAGATGAAGTCTAACTGTTTCATCGGAAACGTTGAACTGTCTTGGAAGTTCACCACACGTTAGACTACTGTCCTCTTCAATGGCCGCCTTCAGGACTCCGTCATTCAAGACCTGTGGTCGTCCACTGCGAGGCTCATCACGGAGGGACAGTTCTCCCAACTTGAATTTTTTAAACCAACGCCTTGCAGTACACTCATTCACAGCACTATCCCCAAACGCTTGACATATGCGGCGACTTGATGCAGCTGCTGATAAGCCCACTTTGAAGTCGTAAAGCAAACAGCCCCGAACGAGATCTGTAGACACTTCCATCCTTCTCTGCTGCTATCCGGTGTATAACTGATGGGTGGGCACGGTGCCCGTGTTTTCATAATGTCTGATGTTCCTACTTTCGGCTGTTTGAATTTTAAAACAATTGCTACACACATTGCGTTTATATTTCAACTTCATTCAATGGATAATCAAAAAACGGACAGAACTGTTTTGGTTACCTTATATATATATATATATATATATATATATATATATATATATATATATATATATATATATATATATATATATATGTATATATATATATGTATATATATATATTATATATATATATATATATATATATATGTATATATATATGTATATATATATGTATATATATATATATATATATATATATATAAAAATTATTTATTCTATTCTATATTATTCATTTATTTGTTGATTTATTTGTTTGAGATGAGTCTTTGATCACAAAAGAATGCTTAAAGACTCTGGCACAGAGATGTCCCTAAAGAACCCGAAACATTGGCAGCATGAAATTTATGCAGTTAGTACCTCAGACGAAGTGGGGGGACGAGAGGGTATAGGAGGAGGAATAGGAGGAAATAGGAGTTTCAGAGAAAGAATAAGAAAGGACTGAATGGTGGAGTAGTGAAGTAGTGATGGAGGCGAAGGAAGAGGACGAGGAGAAGGAAACTGTCGGGGAAGAGATGGATTAAGTGAGAAGGGGAAGGAAGGAAGAGGAAGAAAGTGAGAGGAAGGGAGGCAGGGAGGAAGAATTGGGACCCGAAGGAGGGAGTAGAGATGGAAGCCAAGGGCAAGATCATGGTGGCGTGGGATTTTAAAGGTAGTTAGGTTATACAGTGGTGAGATGGAGAAAAATGATTGAGGGCGCAAAGGGTGGAGATATTTCAGGAGGAAAAAGGGAAGGACGGAAGAAACATTTGGAGAAAGAGAATATAAGATTTGAAATAGAGTAAGAGAAAGAGAGAGAGAGAAAGGGGAAGTAGGGAAGGAGAGAGGTGTGTGTTTGTGTGTGTGTGTTTGTGTTAGGGATAGAGATTGGAAATGGGGGAGTGGAGTTTATGGAGGAAGATGCTATGTAGAGAGGAAATAAGAGACATAAATAATAGCTAGTCAGGGGAGAGATGAATGTACAAAATAAGAGAGTCTATTTGGACCGTGAAGGAATTGGAGGGGGGAGGGGAAGAGAAACGGGGAACAGGCGTTAGAAAGACTGTTGGAGGGAAAACGAAAGTTGTAGGGTGTGTTTTGGGGGAAGGGAGGAAGACATGGTTGGGGGAGAGGGGTACAGAGGAGCTGAGTATGAGGACTCGTCCTTACTGTTTCAAGTAACTTCTTGAGAGGAGGCGGGGTGGGGTGGTGGGAGGACAAGTTTGCGTTAGAGGTGGGCTGTGATTAGACTGAAGGGGATGAGGAGGAGGATGACACAGAAGAAGTTTGTACGGTACAAAATTGAAGGAAGAGGAAGACGAGAAAGAAAGGGTTGAAACAGAAACTAGAGCGCAGATAATGGTGGTGTTTGAAGAAGTAGAGGGAGGAAGATGAGAAAGAGGGAGTAGGGAAAAATGATGGAAAACTGGCGATGTTTGAGGAGGGAGAGTATCAGAAACGAGAAGAGGAGGAGAACGAGGAAGAAGATGAGGAGAAGAATGAACAAGAAGAGGAGGAGGAAGAATATAGAAGAATGAATGGAAGATAATAGTATGAGAAGGTAAGCGAGGATCGGGGAAGAGATGTTGAACCCTGTCAGTGAGGTGACTTAGTTTTATTATGTTGTTTTGGTTAGCACCGGCTGATTTTGTTGAGTCAAAGCGAGGAGGGGACAGACCTTGGGGGGCGGGGGGGGGATGGGGTCGCGGTCTCTTAAGACCCCGCCAAGGCCCGAGTCAGATCCCCACCCTCCTCAGCCCCTGAGCTGCATAAATTCGTCTAGTGTCACTTGAAAGAAAGATCTCTCAGAAGTGAATTTCCATGTTGCAGGGGTAAAAGTGAATAATGTAACTCGGAATTTTTTTTTTTTAATTAATAAATTTCGATAACAGGAATGAATTTAAAGAAAACATCGACAGTTTCCTCGTGAAAAGTTGAGAGAAGTAGACAACGCTGAAACGAGCGAGAACACGTTGGAGAAATTTGTATTTAGATTACCTGGGAAAAAAGAAGAGAAGCAAAACTGGATAAACATCGAGAATAGAGAAGAAAAATGCAGGATTTGCTAATAAGAAAGCAAGAGAAATCGACGATAATTAAGAAAAAATAAACGAAGGGACTGCAAAGCAAGGAAATAAGGAGATGAATAACAAGGAGGGAGGGCAACGAGAAGAGTGAAAGATAAATCAAAGAGGATATTGTTTGTATGTGTGTGTGTGTGTGAGAGAAAGAGAGAGAGAGAGAGAGAGAATTTAACGCCACTTTGTCCTCCCCACCACAAAGTCCTCTTGTTCTCTGTGACCGAAGAGACTCCACTGAGGTGAATGAAATTGCCTAGAGACAGAGTGAAAGGAAAAGTGCCACCCGATATGGAAGCGACGAACACCCCCCCCCCCCACTCCCACAGAGGGGGATGATTTGTTGACTAGTTTAAACGACAGAGCGCTATGCCCCCCCCCCTCTCTCTCTCTCTCTCTCTCTCTCTCTCTCTCTCTCTCTCTCTCTCTCTCTCTCTCTCTCTCTCTCTCTCTCGCTCAGCTTCATGCAAAACGCGAAATGGAACCGAGGAAGGACGTCACTGGAAGAGTAAAAGAAGGAATCAGGAAGAAGAATCGGAGGAGATTATAAACGAGGGTCGATTGGACGAAGGAGGAACAGAAAAGAAAGCGAGGAAGAGAAGAAAATTTGAGGAGATAGAGAATGGAACGAAAAAAAAAAAAAGTAAGGTGATTTTGCCAGGGAAGTGGAGAAGGGGGAGGAAGAGGAGGAGGAGAAGGAGGAGGAACAATTCAAGGAAGTAGAGGATGGAGAGGGATAGAAAGAAAAAAGTGTGGAGATTTTACAAGAAGGAGGAGGAGGAAGAAATTCAAGGACATAGAGAACGGAGAAAGAAGGAAAAGAGAGAGAAATGTGGAGAAATTTCGCCAGGAGGTGCAGTTGAAAAAATAAGTTTTTCGACACTTTCTCATGAGCAGTCTTGGAATACGGTGATAAAAGAGCCTCCCTTCATCATCTGTTACTACCAAGACTATCAATGATGGACGCTAGTTCAGCTAAACATGAATGAAAGACCCTTTTTCAGAACCAATACTTAGAAAGAAGACGTCAAAATAATGATCTTCCCAGATGCACTCGCAAAAAAAAAAAAAAAAAAAAAAAAATAGATAAAATATATAAATAAATAAATCAAATACTCAAATAAGTAAATATATAAATGGGGGCTCACCTTTGACCCACGTGCTCCGGCAGCCAGGGCAGATGTCAGTCACCGGTAGTCATCGAGGTCTCGAACCCGGGTCCACTTAGGCACGAAGCGAGCGCGGAGCTCAATGCATCACAATAAAGAGGAGGTTCGAGGAGGGAGGAGAAGGAAAAACAGGGGAGGAGGCAGGAGAGAAAGAGAGAGAATTAGAGATGAGGTGAGGAAGGAAGTCGAAGAAATGAAACGAAACTGAAACAAGGAAGGAAAGAGGAAGAGACGAATGTTAAGGGAAAGAAATGGGAAAAAGAGGAAACTGAAGAAAATTAGAAAAGGTATGTTAAAAGAGGACAGATGAAGTGTGGAGGAGAAAGAGGCGAAGAGTCAAAGGAAGACTGAAGAGGAGGAGGAAAAGGAGACGAGGGTCTAGGAAGGTGAGGAAGAGTGGAGTGGAACAGAGAGTAAGGATGGATTAGAGGAGTGAGAGCGAATCAAATGTGGGAAAACCAAAGCTGAGGCAAAGTTTTGGTGGACAGTGGAGACCCTCGGCAACGTCTCTAAGTGTGTCGAGTCGTCGCGCAAGAGGTGGACTGCTCCACTCTAAGGTCGGTCGCAGGAGGGGGGGGGGGGTCGCATTCGATCAAGTCTACTTCAGGCTCGAGTTCGTACCTTCAGCTGCACAATTTTTGTACTTATATACGTACACACATACACACACACACACACATAAGTATACATATGCATATATATATATATATACATATATGTATGTGTATATATATATATATATATATATATATATTATACATATATAGAACACAGATTCGTGAGTGCAATATCTAGTTTAAGGTATACTGTAAGGTGCTGAATCTCTACTGCCATCGCCCCCAGCTGCTACTCTTGTCTGGATTGTCACAGAATCCTCCTCTTCCTCCTTCTTCTCCTTCTCCTCATCCTCTTCCTCCTCCCGGAGGTGATCGGTGAGGAGTAGAGGTTGAGTGTCTTTCGGCAGCGGGCGACGATACATATATATATATATATATATATATATATATATATATATATATATATATATATATATATATATGTGTGTGTGTGTGTGCAAGCAATAACATCATCTTGATAGGAAAATGAAAAAATAACCACAGAAGAAAGAAAATTTGTAGACAGTATGTACTTTCGTATATTACATCTGAAGATGTAATATACGAAAGTACTTACTGACTACAAGTTTCTCTTCTGTGGTTATTTTGCATATATATATATATATATATATATATATATATATATATATGTATATATATATATATATGTATATATATGGGGTGTGGGTGTGTATTTTCATTCTTCATTTCCTTTTCTCCTTGTGTTGGCGCCCTCTTTAGTTTGGTCGTTCTTGTGGGGGTAGGATCGGGGAAGGGTCATTATGTATTTACCTAGTTGTACCTAGTTGTATTTTACGGGAAGGGGAGCTATGCTCGTGGGGTCCCGTCTTCATATCTCATTTTATCTAAACTATTTTTAAATTCATGTATTGATTTTGCACACACCACTTTCTCATCTAACTTGTTCCAACTGTCTATTGCTCTGTGAGGAAAGCTGTTCTTTTTAAAATCTCTTCTATAGCTGTCTTTTTTTATTTTCTTTCCGTGTCCTCTTGTATTTCTGTCATCCCATTTTATCAGATTCTCTCTATCAGTAATTTCTATGCCTTTCATGATTCTGTAAATAGCTATCAAATCTCCTCTCTCTCTTCTTTGCTCTAGTGTCTGTAGTTTAAGTTTTTGTAGTCTCTCTTCATATGGTAGTTTTGAGAGTGTTGGTGCCAGTTTTGTAATTGCTCTTTGTATTCTTTCCAGTTTTTTTATACATTTTTTTGTACTTGGTGACCATATCGTTGCTGCATATTCCAATCTTGGTCTTATCAGGGTGATTAGGATTTTCCTCACCATTTCTTCATCCAGGTATGTAAATGCCACTTTGATTGTTCTTATTAAATTATAAGTTTCTCCAAAAATCTTATTTATATGTTTCTCAGGTGACATATTATTCATAACAATGACTCCCAGGTCCTTCTCATTTTCTACTTTTTTTATTCCTTCTTCTCCCAAATTATATGATCCTGTTATTCTGTTTTTGCTTTTTCCAAATTCCATTATACTACACTTTTTTGTATTGAACTCCATCTCCCACTTCCTACTCCATTCTTGTACTTTATTTAGATCTCTCTGTAGTGATTCACAATCTTCTTCAGTTTTCACTCTTTTCAGTAATTTTGCATCATCTGCAAAGAAGCTCATATAGCTTTCAATTCCTTCATCCATATCATTAATATATATAGCAAACATTATTGGGGCCAGAACTGTTCCCTGCGGGACACCGCTTATTACTTCATTCCATTTTGAGTGCTGATCTCTTATCACTACTCTCATTTTTCTTTCTTGCAAAAAGTCTTCCATCCAATTTAGCAATTTACCTTGTATTCCTCCTTCATATTCTAATTTCTTAAGCAACTTCTTATGTGGTACTTTGTCAAAAGCTTTTTTTAGGTCTAGAAATGCACAATCAGCCCATCCATCTCTTTCTTGTATTATATCTATTAGCCTTGAATAGAAACATATTAAATTGGTGACGCATGATCGTCCTTGTCTGAATCCAAATTGCCTTGGGTTTAGTACGTTGTTTTTTTCCAAGTATTTTACCCATCTACTTTTGATAATTCTTTCACATATTTTTGCTATTGTACTTGTTAGAGAGACTGGTCTATAGTTGGTAGGTTCTTCTTTATTTCCTCCTTTATATATAGGTACTATATTTGCTTTTTTCCAATCTTCTGGAACTTTTCCTTCTTTTAAGGAACTGCTTATTATGCTATGTATTTTGTCTGCCAGTTCATTCCTGCATTCTTTCAGAATCCAGTTTGCTATTTCATCTGGCCCATGCGATTTTCTGACATCAAAATTACCCAAGTGTGTCAATATTTCATTCTTTGTTACTTCTATTTCTTCCATAGGGGGGACTTTTTCCTTCCACTCAATCTCTTCAGGTTGTATATTTTCCCTTGTAAACACTGATTTAAAATGTTTGTTCATAATTTCTGCCATTTCCATTTCCTCAGTGTATTCAACTCCTCCTTGTCTTAATTTCTCTAAGTCTTGTTTGTTTTTCAGTTTATTGTTTACAAATCTGTAGAATAGTTTTGGTTGATCTTTACACTTTTCTATAACATCTTTTTCATATTTTCTTTTTTCCTCTCTGCACTTTTGTACATATTCATTTCTATAACCAGTATATATTTTCCATTTTTCAGGTCTTCTGTCTTTTTTCCATCTGTTCCAGGCTTTGTCTCTTTTGTCCTTTAACTCCCTACAACTTTTGTTGTACCAGCATTTTACATATTCTTTTTCTTGTTTTTGTCTTGGGACATACTTTTCCACTCCTTTTTTGTAAATTTTTGTCAAAATATTCCATTTCTCTTCCACTGTTGTTTCTTCTTTGTATATTTCTTCCCAGTTTTCTTGTTGGAAGAATTCTCTTATTTTATCAAAGTTTGTTTTTTCATACATCATTCTTCCTTTTCTATATTGTTCATTTCTTTTCATATATTTTTCTTCATTAAGTTCCAGTTCAATCAATATGTGGTCACTTTTACCTATTGGTGTTTTATATTCAATCTTATCTACTATTCTAGGTTCAGATGTAATTATTAAGTCTAGCCTCGATGGTTCTTCTTCATTTCTATACCTAGTGTTCTCTTGTATCCATTGTGTCATTGAATGGTCAGTAATCATCTCAAGTAGAGCATTTCCCCATGAGTCATCACCACTCTTTACTGTCATTTCTTCCCAGCAGATTTCTTTGCAATTAAAGTCGCCCATCATAACTATTCTTCCTCCGTCTTCCATTATTTTAGTTAATGCTATCTTTGTGTCCTCTAACATACTTTTATGTTCACTCTCCTCCCATGAGGCTGTTTTCGGAGGCACATAATTGATCACAAATTTTCTGCTCTTCTTATCTCGGTCTTCCACTTCTATCATAATCATC
>NC_134777.1:76858634-76903634 GCF_046742065.1 Oratosquilla oratoria
CACAGTTCTTGACCTTGGATTGATATTTGTGAATGGAAAAATAAGGTCGATCACAGGAAATTTTGTTTATAGAATATAATATGTAATATGATGTAAGTCCTATGTTCTGTATGATGTACACCTGAATCTGGCCATGCACGACAAGTACAGACATGGCTGAAAGTTCGTGAGCAGGCAGTGCAAGGAGTTACAGCCAATACGGGACAGAGCGTTTGAACAAATTGACTTTCCACGCCCCTCTTAACGTGGTCGCCCCTCAGTGGGCGAAATGTTGGCAGTTAGGTATGTAGGTCTGAGATTCCCAAGTAATATATCACTAATTGTTTTGGACCACCCTTTCGTATATTATAATTACAAAAAAAAAAAAAAAAACGGTAGCTATATGTATGGCATACACATGATATGTAATGAGTAAAAGTATAACGAATATGCTATATTACGGCATGTGACGGCTCCAGTGTAAACGATGCCCCCCCCCCTGTTCACGAGTTGTTAGTAGTTATAAACTTTGTTAAATATATATAGGAATCAAATGTGTTGCATTATGAAGATGGAGTTACGGTCAACTCTCACGTATGTTAGATATAAAGTATGAGTACACGATTAACTAATACTGTATTAGAAAGTACTGAGCAAGGTCTACCGAAACCATTAGTAAATATTAAAAGCTTCAAATCCATGGCAGTAATTTTGAGTCTCGTTTGGTGTTTTCTGTTGTAACAAACTAATTACCAAGGAACAAAGGATTTCTCAGACATCATTTTCGTGGCTGACAAACGCCAAGCAACATTTGTACATTTATTATAATTATTATTTTTACTATTACTATTAATATTACTATTGTAATAATAATAATAATTATTATCATTATTATTATTATTATCATTATTATTATTATCATTATTATTATTATCATTATCATTATTATCATTATTATCATTGTCATTATTATTATTATTTTTATTATTATTATTATTATTATTATTATTATTATTATTAATAATGATAATAATAATTATAATAATAGTAATAATAATAATAATAGTAATAATGATAATAATAATAATGATACATACATATACCAAAGGCTTTTTCCCCCTAACAAGGGAAGTAGCCAAAAAGAAAAAGGCATAAAACCCATTCCCACCCATTCCATTCCTAATACACTCCACTCCCCTCCACCCTCTACCATCCCTCTTGTCTTGGCACCTCCTGGATGACGGGTCATCCCTGCATCTTGTCCACTGCCCTGGGTCAGAGGCAACGTCGCAAGACACAGCACATCCACAGCATGACCGCTTCATTAAATCGGCGACCCCCCTCTCCGTCCCCACATGCAGAAAAGGAGAAGACGGGGAGAAATCCCTTCGGGCTGCGTCAAATTTTTCTCATACATACTACCTCACCCCCCATCCCCCCACCCATTCCACCTCATGCACCACATCACCCATATACAACCATACTCCATTCACCCCTATCTTCTGTCCTCTCCCGTCCTTCCTCAACAGACATTCCCCTCTTCCCCAAAGCCCCTTTCACACCATCCATCCATCTCATCCTAGGTCGCCCCCTCATGTTCACTTCCTCCACATCTGCCTTCCATACCTCTTTTACTAGTCTTTCTTCACTCATTCTTTCCATGTGTCCAAACCATCCCAATACTCTTTCATCCACCCTATCTCCCAGCTCCCTTTCCACCCCTGTTCTCCTCCTCACCTCCTCATTTCTCACTCTATCCAGTCTTGTAACCCCCATAATACTTCTCAGACCCCTCATCTCAAACACATTCAAACTCCTTCTCTCTTCTCTTATGTTCCATGTTTCTGCCCCATACAGTGCTGTTGGCACAATCACTCCTTCAAACAATCTCCTCTTAGCCTCTATTCCCAAGCGTCTATTCCTCATTACATTTCTTAATCCACCAAGGCATTTACTCGCTTCTCTAAGTCTACATTCTATCTCCACCTCCACTCCACCTTTTCTTACCACATTCGCACCCAAGTATCTAAAACTATCCACTTCCTCCAGTCGCTCTCCCTTATTGCTCACTTCCAGTCTGCCACTTTCACCCTTTGTACATCTCATCACCTTACTTTTACCGACATTATTATTATTGTTATTATTATCATCATTGATATTATTATTATTATTATTATTGTTGCTGTTGTTGTTTTTGTTGTTATTAATATTATTGATAATATTATCATCATTATTTTGTGTAATGACAAATAGACATTTGGGAATGGATGCTAAGAGACTGTATGAAGGAGTGATTGTCCCGACAGCAGAACTGTATAGGGCAGAAACAGGGAACATAAGAGAGGAAGAGAGGAGGAGTTTGAATGTGTTTGAGATGAGGTCCCTGAGAAGTATGATAGGGATTACTAGGCTGAATAGAGTGATAAATGAGGAGGTGAGAAGGAGAACGGGGGTGGAAAGGGAGTTGGAAGATAGGGTTGACGAAAGAGTATTGGGATGGCTTGGACACATAGAAAGAATGACTGAAGAATGATTAGTAAAAGAGGTGTGGAAGACAAAGGTAGGAGTGAAACATGAAGGGGCGACCAAGGATGTGATGGATGGGTGGGGTAAAAGGGGCATTGGGAAAGAGAGGAGTGTCTGTTAAGGAAGGACGGGAGAAGACAGAATATAGGGGTGAATGGAGAATGGTTGTGTATGGATGATGCTGTGATGCATGAAAGGTAGTGGGTGGGGAATAGGAGTTGAGGGAGTATGTGTGAAAAAAATCATTTGACGCAGCCCAAAGAGATTTCTCCCCGTCTTCTCTTTTTCTGTATGATGGGACGGAGAGAGGGGGTCGCCGATTTAATGAAGTGGCTTTGCTGTGAATGTGCTCTGTCTTGCGACACTGCTTCAGACCCAGGGCAGTAGACGAGATGCAGGGATGACTTGTTATCCAGGAGGGGCCAAGACAAGAGGGAGGTACGGTGGTGAATGGAAGTGGAATATGTGGGGATGTAATGGGTGGGAGTGAATTTTATGCCCCTTTTTTTTTATCTCCCATGTAAGGTAGAAAAAGACTTTGGTATATGTATGGATATGTACATATATATGTATGGATATGTACATATACCGTATATATATATATATATATATAACTATATAATCATTTTATGTAGACTTGGAGTGGACCGATTGGCAATGGAGCAGAAGCGTATGAAGTTGCCTCGAGATAGGAAAGGCAAAGCGAGCAGCACACACACGCGCACACACACACACACACACGCACACACACACACACACACACACACACACACACACACACACACACACACACACACACACACACACACACACACATATATATATATATATATATATATATATATATATATATATGTATGTATGTACGCTCACCTGCAACCATCTTCTTGCTGGAACTTGGCGTTCTTTCAAGACAAAGCCTCTCCTGGCGTTACGGTTCAGGAAGAGCTCCTCATCCTCGGACTGGGCGTACGTTGTTCCTCTCTTTGCGATGGGCTCCCTGATGTTGTCGAGCCACCTTTTCCGGGGCCTTCCAATGGAACGTGCGCGATCGGGCTGCCACTCCAGAGCTCTCCTCATCTCGTTCTCCGGGTTCCTCCTCTTGATGTGGCCGTAATATCGCAGCTGCGATTCCTCGATGAGGTTCAGGATCGACTCCACTCCCAGAGTTTCTCTAATTTTGTCATTTCTTATTCTGTCTCTTCGTGTGGCACCGTAGATTAATCTCAGCACTCTCGTTTCTGTGGCTTGGTTCCTACTCCTGGTCCAGGTCTCACTCCCATATAGGAGTACTGGTCTTATGATGGTGGTATATATATATATATATATATATATATATATATATATTATATATATATATATATATATATATATATATATATATATATCACACAGGAAACCCACAGTCGGAGAAATAAACTTCGAATAAAGAAGATTCCTTTATTTCGGCTATCAACTGTAGCCCTCTTCAGGAAAGTACATAAGACAGAGGACAAAGGGGACTTATAAGCTACAGAAAAGAGAGCGAATGTGGACAGATGGCATTACTCAGGCGCGGGGTAAAATGGGGTGGCGGAGGAGGGTGAGGGTGAGGTGAGGGGGGGTTGTAAGCTCCGTACCAGCCTACTAACTGCCGCGCGTGAAATAATGTCAGGAGTCCGCTGGCCTTTAGATATATTAATGTTGGGGCATTCCTCAATTAATGCTGACTCAACTATTGTTCTCCTGAAACCGCAGTGGGACTTGAACACTAATCTGGCCTAACACCAGTCGACTGGGGTAAGGCCAAATTTGAAGCTCTAAGAACTGACGAAGACACCGTCGAAGATATGAATTTTAATTTAGTGAATATCATTAGGGAATCGACAGAGAATGTAGGAAGTACAGAAAGTATTAGAGAAAACAAACACTCCAAAGCTACAAATGACCTAATTAAAAGAAGGACTATGCAGATTAAAAGTAGGAGAGACAAAATAGAAAGAGTATAACTAAACAAGCTTATCAACAAAAGGCAGAGATCAGGTTAAAGAAAGAGAAACATGGATGAAATAGAGGAAACCATTCGGAAAGGTAAAAGTATTAAAGGGTCCAAGCTCAGGCATGATTTAGGAGGACAGCAAATGATATGTTTGAAAGATAGAAATGGAGAAACCATTCAATGCAGAGACAAAATGGTAAAAAGAGTAGAAGAAATTTACCAAGAGCTCTACTCGTCGAAGACCGTAGTTGAGTCAGTAAATTAATTTGTAGACATTAATAATGTACTAGAGATTACAAAGAAAGAATTAGAATGTGCTGTAAACAATATGAAACCAGGAAAAACGCCTGGGGAAGATGGTATATCGATAGATCTGTTGAAAGACGCAAGGAAAGAAGTTCATATTAAGTTAGCTTAGTTGCACACCCAGTGCTTACGTCAAAAAAGTGTTCCTGAACCCTGGTGGAATGCTATAGTGATTTTGTTTCATATAAAAAGGAGACCAGAAGGACCTTAGTAACTATCGACCGATTACCTTGCTATCAAATGTATATAAAGTATTCTCCAAGATCCTTACAAATAGACTAAGTCAAGTTTTAGATGGAAACCGAGAGAACAGGCGAGCTTTAGGAGTAGTTATTCGACTCTAGACCATTTGCAGGCGATGAACCAACTAATCGAGAAAACGACAGAATAAAAAGAGTAACAGATAGGATAGATGACAATAAACTACCCATTCCAAAACCAGATTATTTACAAGTAATCGCATTATGCATTAACTTCGACCCCTTCATATTCAACCAAGTAGAATATAGACAACACTAAGGTCTCCCTATGGGGTCACCGTTTATTGCAATAGCTGCATTTTTTTCTAGGAAACATTAGAAATAGACAATACACAAAGAATAATAGGCAGACACACCACATGGCTAAGATATGTAGACGATATATTAATCATAACACCCAAAACTACGAACATCCAAAACAACGCACATAGAATGTATATAAACTGTGTGTCTATCCTCTAGATGTAGTACCTTGAAAAAGACCAGAGCGTCAAAACGTCGGTAATAAAACTCAAAGCTCTTCTCGTGTTTCCGTTTCCTCTCTATCCTAATATATATATATATATATATATATACAGTACATATACATATATTCATACGCGCGCACACACACACACAGACACACACACATATATATATATATATATATATATATATATGTGTGTGTGTGTGTGTGTGTGTGTGTGTGTGTGTCTCGTTGTGAGACGATTGAGTGGAAGAGGTGGTAAGGAAACACATGTTGAACAAAGAACACTAATGTAATATAACGTTTCGACTTTACGTCTTCTTCGGAGTGAAGGAGACGTAAAATTCGAAACGTTAGATTGCATCAGTATTCCTGGTTCACCGTGTCTTTCCTTACCACATTTTCCACTCATATATATATATATATATATATATATATATATATATATATATATTTGCCAAATTACCTGTGCGTTGCTGCGGGCAAATGATGATCATTTTAATTTTAATAGAATTTGTGGAGAAAAGTTGCACGTATCAATATAACTCAATGGAAAAGGTAACAAAAATAAACTTTTCAGAAAATTAGAAGAAAAAAAATCAATTTGAGGAGGGAGACGCCCTTTGGAAATAAAATATACTTATCCAAGTAGCCTGGGTTATGGTGAATATATATATATGGTTTTGGGGGAAGTTCGTGAACAAAATGACAGAGGCTACTACTTTATTATAGTAGATACAAATGAAAGGTAGTTGTCCAAGTACCTTGGGTTATAAGGTCCCAGAATATATATGGTTATAGGGGTCTATCTGCAAAAACCTAAGAGGAGTTCGTGAATGATCTCTTACCTAACCATACCCCACTTAACTTTAACTCTTAACCCTAACCAAAATATTTTAAATGAAATATAGTTATCGAAGTACCTGGAGTGATAGGGTATCAAAATATATATGGTTATGAGGGTTTATCTCCAAAAACATAGGAGCTCATGAACAAACAAACAAACAGACAGACAGACAAATGAAAGGTAGTTATCCAAGTACCTTGGGTTATAAGGTTTCAGAATATATATATGGTTATAGGGGTCTATCTGCAAAAACCTAGTAGGAGTTCGTGAATAATCCCTAACCTAACCATACCCCACCTAACTTTAACCTTTAACCCTAATCAAAATATATTTTTAATGAAATATAGTTATCCAAGTACCTGGGGTGATATGGTATCAGAATATATATGGTTATGGGGATTTATCTCCAAACCCTAGGAGGAATTCGTGAACAAACAAACAGACAGACAGATAGAGCCTACTACTTTATTATTGTATATATATATATATATATATATATATATATATATATATATATGTATGTATGTATGTTATTGATGTTTATATAATAGATGTATATGCTGCTCGCTTTATTTTTCCTGTCTCGATGCAACTTCATACGGTTCTGTGCCAATGCCGATCGGTCCACTCCAACCCGGTCGGTCCAGAGCTGATTTATGTAGAATGAATATATATATATATATATATATATATATATATATATCTATATATATATATATATATATATATATATATGTGTGTGTGTGTGTGTGTGTGTGTGTGTGTACATATGTATATATAAATATATATATATATATATATACACACATATGTGCATATACATAATGATAATATGATAATGATAAAATAACACTATGATGACGGTAATAAAAATATAAATAATAATAACTATAATAATAATAATAATGATAATAATAATAATAATAATAATAATAATAATAATAGTAATAATGATAATAATAATAATAATAATAATAATAATAATAATCATAATAATAATGATGATGATGATAGTAACACTAATAATAATAGATAATAATAATGATAGATGTTGAAATGAGTTGACCGTAACTTCATCTTCATAACGCAGCCACGAAAGTAACGTCTGTTTAAATCCTTCTTTCCTTGGCAATTGATCTATTGCTATAGAACACTGCAAAGGAGATTCAAAATGAATGCCATGGATTTGGAGCTTTTATTATGTACTAATAGTTTCAGAAGAACTTGCTCAGTACTTTCCAAGTCGGTTTTACACCTTACGTGTTGGTAATGATAATGGCTGCAATATTTATTGATAATGCAATGCAGTATTAGTTAATCGTGTGGTCATACTTTATACGTAACATACCTTGTACATGAGAGTTGACCGTAACTTTATCTCCATAATGCAACACATTTGATTCCTATATATACATTACAAAGTTTATAACTACTAACAACTCGTGAAGTCATTCACAGTGGCGGCGGCGACCATCGTTTACACTGGAGCCGTCACATGCCGTCATATAGCTTATTCATTATACTTTTAGTCATTATATATGTAATCCGTACACATAGCTATCGTTTTTTTTATATAAAAAGAGTGGTCCAAAACAATTAGTGATATATTACTCGGGAATCTCAGACATACATGCCTAACTGCCAACACTTCGCCCACTGAGGGGCGACCACACTGAGAGGGACGTGAAAAGTGAACTTGTTCGAGCGCTCTGTCCCGTATTAGCTGTAGCTCCCGGCACTACCTGCTCACGAACTCTCAGCCATGACTGTACATTGGGAGGAGTGTCATGTACTAGTGCATTACAATGGCCGGGGTTAGAGATAAGCGTCTCCTTAGCCAGAATATAAGCAGTAAAGTACGTCACTGTAGTCACTGTAGTGAAAGGAGAGAGAGGGAGACAAAGGAAAAGGGAGAGAGAGACAGAGACGAAGGAGAAAGGGAGGGAGTTTGGGAGTGATGGGAGTGGGTAGTGGAGTCTCCTATTGGCTAGAGGTGATATTCTTGGGATGGGCAGAAGGAATCGAGCGAATCGAGGAGGAGCAGCGGCGAGAAATTATGAAGGAAGGCGGGCGGGCGGGCGGGCGGTTGCGCTCGGGCCACCCCTAAGGAGCCACCCGCCCACCAGGAGGACGACGAGAAGGAGGAGGAGGAGGAGGAGGAGGAATGAAATGGGCATCACGGTTAGAAGTGGTGTCATTGAGAAAGATGTACCGAATATGGTCACAAGGGAGGAAGAGATGGGAAAATGGAGGAGGGGGGGAGCTGAAGCAAAGGATTTACAGAAGAAATAAGGAAGGGAGGAGGCGGAAATTTTTGGAGGAGGACCCGGAAGTTGGTGAAACTTCCTCCGAAAGAACTTTTTCTTTAGGAGAAGGGAGAGAAACAGGTTAGAGAGAGAGAGAGAGAGAGAGAAGCGGACAAAAGTCCAAGGAGGACCTAGAGAGGGCTGTGACTGTGGTGGTGGTAGTGATGGCTGCAGCGGTGGTTACAAGTGTATTGCGGAGACCTCATTGAAGAAAATAAATAGATAAACACAATAAATTCTTTAGGAGTTGGGGAAACGAAGGAGGAAGTGCAGAGTGAGCCAAATGCTATGGATTTCTTTTGAAGAAGAAACGTTGGAGACGGAAAAAATGGAAGAAGAGGAGAAGGAATACGTTAATGTGCTCAGCGGGGTGATCGCTGGTGATAGTAATAGAGAAGCGGACGGGAGAGGGTCATGGGGGGATTTGGGGTGTGGTGTGTGGAGACAAAAAAAAAAACCACCCCGAAAGGGGATTTCGCACTTCCTTCTCCCACCACTGAGTCAAAGAAACTGAGGATAAATGAAATATGAAACCGGGATGGTGTGGGACAGAAGAAATTTGAATAAAAAACAAGGAAGAAGGCGAGTTCTCGAGAGAGCCCGGGGGGGAGGGAGTGTTGTTTTTGTCGTTCGTTGTTGGCTTGTTTTCGGGCTACCTTGGGAGTCTCCTGGCGTTAACCATAATAAATTATAAAATGAGCTGGAATAATGGTACTCGTACGTGGAGGTGGAGTAATTTATTTATCTATGGAGACAATATCAAACCGAAGAGGTGAAGTCATAGAAGAGGTGGTCAAGGAGATATTTAAGGAGAAAGGGAGGGCACGGGCAGAACGGAGTTAAGATGAAAGGGAAACAAACAGGTGACGGATAGGAGTGGTGGATGGGTTGGGGTGGGTGCTGCATGCCTTGGTTGGTTACCTTCCTTATAAGGGAGGAGAGGCCTTTGGAATATAGATAGTAGCAGAACGGAGGGAGAGTAGAAATTAAAGGTAGCCATCGTTATTCTTTCGAGTGGAATTTGATGCCAAGCGTGTAAAGGAAAGAAGAACAATAAAAGAACGGAAGAGGAAAGGGTCAGAAGAGACACTGATATTGACAAGCGAGAGAATAAGGAAAGAGAGATGTGATGAGGTTGGATTGAGTTGGAAGGATTGGGGCAAATTGATGAAGGAAAATGGGGCTGGTTGGGGATTGAGAGGAAGAGTAGGGAGGGAGGGAGGAGAGATTGGATCTGTATCAGAAAGGGATTCAGATATTTGGTGGGAGAATGGGAGGGGGAGGAAGGGGAAGGGGTAAAGGGGGTACGGGGGAAGAAAGGATATATATATATATATATATATATATATATATATATATATGTATATATATATATATATATATATATATATATATATATATATATATATATATATATATATATGACATAAGGAAGGAAGTCCAAAATATGATAAGGTGAGAGAAAAGATTGGGGTGAAGTATTGGTTGCATTCTGAGTCTGAAGATTGAGGCTCCGGATTCAATTGAAGCAGGGTACAAACGAACAGATCGTAAGAGTTTTAGAAAATATTCATGCGAAAGGTACCGCTATAATTCGACTACATAAAGATACAGAAAAGATCAAAATCGAGAAAGGAGTACGGCAAGGCGATACAATTTCACCCAAATTATTTACAGCTTGCTTGGAAGAGATTTGCAAAAAGTTGAGTTTGGAAGAAAAAGGTTTGAAGATTAATGGCGAATATTTGAACCACCTAAGATTTGCGGATGACATTATTCTTATTTCAGAAAGAGCAGAAGACTTGCAAGATATGTTGAGTGATCTAAACAAGGAAAGTCTCAAAGTAGGTTTGAATATGAATAAGAGCAAAACCAAAGTAATGTTCAACACCAAAGTTCAAAGTAAAGAGATTATAATCGATGGTGAGAGTCTTGAAGAAGTTGAAGAGTATAATTATTTAGGCCAGATGGTGAAAGTGACAAAAGATCATGATAATGAAATAAAAAGACGTATTACAATTGGTTGGAAAGTGTTTGGTAATTATAATAAAATGCTGAGAGGCTCTCTACCTTTATGTTTGAAACGTAAAGTTTACAATAAAATCATTCTGCCAGCAATAATCTACGGGTGTGAAACATGGAAACTGATGAAGGCGATGGAAACAAAGCTAAGGACGGCACACAGGAGAAGGGAGAGATCAATGATGGGAATAACGCTGAGAGACCGAAAGAGAGCAAGTTGGGTAGAGAGCAGACTAGAGTGAAAGATATTGTGGAGGCGGTGAAAGAGAGGAAGTGGAATTGGGCAGGTAAGTTAGTGCGAACGACTGATGAGCGATGGAGCAAGTGTGTTACTGAGTGGACGCCGCGAGATAGGAAGCGTGGAAGAGGGAGACCAGGCAGAAGGTGGAGAGACGAGATTGAGAAGTTTGCAGGAGTGACGTGGCAGAGGTTGGCGCGGTCGTGTGAATCATGGAATGCTATGAAGGAGGCCTTTGTTCAGCAGTGGACTCAGGACGGCTGATTTGATTGAATGATTGATTGATATGTATATACATATACATAGATAGATGGATATATAAATATCATATATATATATATAAATATATATAAATATATATATATATATATATGTGTGTGTGTGTGTGTGTGTGTGTGTGTGTGTGTGTGTGTGTGTGTGTGTGTGTGTGTGTGTGTTTTAACTGACAGGAAGGGGTCGTAATGGACCAAAGGAGTTCTTAACGGACCGGTTGAAGGTCTTAATGAATTGGGGTTCCTCTCTGCCCGGATGAAATCGCCTACCCTTAGCCAGAACTAAATATGTGAAGAATAATTGGTTGAACGGGCGAAGAGTTCTCTTTACCAATCCTTTGCCTGGCATCACGAAAAGAGAACTCTTCGCCCGTTCAACCAATTATTCTTCACATATTTAGTTCTGGCTAAGGGTAGGCGATTTCATCCGGACAGAGAGGAATCCCAATTCATTAAGACCTTCAACCGGTGCGTTAAGAACTCCTTTGGTCCATTATGACCCCCTCCTGTCCGTTAACACACAAAAAATATGTTCCGGTGACTCTTTTCCTGATTAATAGAAATAGATTTATCGTTCCAAGTGCATCTATGGTTGTTCTCGCCTCTTTGGCAATTACATACGACGACTTCGAACGCAATTAACTCTCTCGGCACCGAGAGGGAGGGGGTGGGGGGAGAGGGAGTGCCACGGAGACACATGAAATCGCCTGACGGAAACCAGGGTCCAAAGGGAAGTGTCACTCGGCGCGGACGGGGTCGTCGGCAATAATTGTCTGCCGCGGGCCCTTTGTGTGCACGCCTGTTTTTTTTTATGTTCACTTGTGTCTGTCCCACCGCCCCGGAAAGAGCGCATGACCAGATGGAAGCGCGCAAGCAATGAGAGAAGGGACAGAAGGGGTAGGGGGTTTAAGGAACAGTTCATATTAGAGGAAGTTGAGGGAGGTAGGAAAGGATGATGGGAAGAGAGAAAGACAAGGGTCCATATTAATGGTGGTGGACCAATCATTTATCTATGTTTGATTTTTGAAGTTTCTCTTATACACATTCCGTTTGGTCAGGGTCGAAGAGTACTCTTGATTGATATTATGCCATGAACGTTTTTTTTTTTTTATTCATATATACCTTTTGGTGATTTGTTTATATATAATCTTAATTTCATGCGGAAATGAATAAGAATATAAACACAAAGAGAAAGTAATTACACTCAAACATTTTATGTGTTCTGTAGAATTGGCAGTAGTTTCTAGCGTGGTGTCCTACAAGGTCATAAAATCAGAAAAAAAAACATAATACGTAAAATACACAATGTAAAAAATGTCATAATACTTACCATTTGGTCATAAAATAGTAGGTCACGTTTGACTGTCATCATTTTTAAGAATTTAAAAATCACGAAAAAGAAGTGATCTGTAACTACTGTCACTGCCTGTGTAGTTCATATCTCATTACTTCTGTGGAAGTGTCAATCCTACATTGTTTTGGATCCCCAAAAGTCAAAATGTAATGGAGATTGGGAGAGAGAGAATTCCAGACACCAAGTCCTCGGCTTCTACTTCCGATGGTCAAACTGTCGGGGTCCAGACCGCATCCCTGGACAAAATATTCCAAACAGTCCATCACGTTCATCACGGATGAACCCTCAACGCCGTTAACATTGTGTCTACTCATATTTATTTATTTGTTTATTTATTCGATGTTCAGATTCAGATTCAGATGTTCAGATTCTTACTTTGTCTTTTTATCTTTCAGCTCCTTTGTTATCCATTCTCTCTGTACAAATAATTTTCTTCTTCCTCTTCCTCCTCCTCCTCCTCCTCCCTCCGTACCTGGTGGTCCTCTTCCTACTATGGCTTCTGGCGAGGTATTCTATTCATCTCTGTGGAACCCTACCCCCCACCCTTCGGGCCTTCGGTACCGATGGAGGGTAAAAAAAAGAGGTTCATATTGATCCTCAGGGACATTGGCATTTATCATCTTTCTCCTTCTCTCTCTCACCCACTCACTCTCTCTCGCTCTCTCTATCTATCTCTTTGGGTGGGTGTGTTACCCCTGTCTCTCCTTCGTAGATAGTTCCTCCTGAATTTTTCTCCTTTCCTACCTTCTTACTTACTTCCTTGTCTCTGAAAAATTTTCTTCCTTTCCCTACCCAACTTTTACATTAACTCGATCATCTCTTTCCGTCCCTAGGGCATCCCCGTTCTCCCTTTTTTTTCGCGTCCTGTCCCTGTCTCTCTGCCCCCCCCCCCGCCTCCTTCCCCTCCATGTGCCGCCTGTATCACCTCCGTATGTTCCTCTTCCTCCACCGACCCCATGGGCAATCCATTCCTCCACTTTGGGTCCGTAAAATTCCAGGTCTAGTACACACACACACGCACAGACACACACATACGCGCGCGCGTGCGCGTGGCGTTGTCTGCATGTTATGTTCTGGCTAATGCCCCCCAAACGATTTTACTAAGCTGAGTTGGGGGCAGACAGAATGAGGTAAACGTGAAGGAAGGAAGAAAAGCCGAAATATGAAAATGGGGGACGGAGACGTGGCGGGGAGAGGGGAAGGGAGGGGAGGGTGCTGGGGGGAAGGGGTGTGGGCGAGGAAGCCGTAGAGTGGGGAGGAAGTCATCGAGAACGAGGAAGAGTCGCCGACGCATCACTAGCGCTTCTGTCCTCGTGGACGCTATCGCGCCTATGTTCAGATGCGGGGACGACGCAACAGCAGGGAGTCTTTGCTAGCTGGTTTTCGGCACAGTTGATCTTCCAGGATGGGCCATGGAAAGTTCTTAAAAAGTCATTGAAAAAAAAAATTAAAGAAATTTCTCTGTCTGTAGGAACTGCGAAATGAATCCCACTTTTTCTGTGTGTGTGTGTGTGTGTGTGTGTTTATTCCACTTATGAACAAGATGTATTGTAGGAGTAAGTGGGGAGGAGGGGTAGATAGGGAAGAAAGGAAGATAAAGGCTGAACCACTGCTTCAGGTCCTTGCACCCCCCCCCTTCCCCTAGGGAGATTTTATTTTCGGCCTCGTTTATGTCTGTCTGTCTGTTTGTCTGTCCCTAGACGGTTTGCGTCTTACGGCTGAACAGGAAGGAGCGACGTCAGCTCCATTCGTTTAAAAAAAAATTGGACTTTGTACACTTTATGTACATTTTCTCAACATTGTAATTGCTTTGTACATATATGGTACTTTTTAATCTTCTTCGTTATTTAGGTGAGAGGAGTTAACGACTTGAGTGGGAGAGGGGGAGAGAGCTAGCCAGTCTTATCCTGTGGGTGAAGCTTTCATTGGTGATATTGTGCGCTTCCCTCCTGAGGGACACTGCTAAACCAGAGGTGGAGTCTAAGGGGTTGGTGGTCAAAGAGGGCAGGAGCATGGTCATACTGATTACCGAGATTTTGAAGAATACCGAAATCTACCGAGACCGGGTTCGATTTACCAAGATCTGCTGAGATTGAGATTGATTTATTGAGCTCACTGATTTCATTTACCGAGATCTATAATATATATCGAGATACGGTAAGTTTCACTGTAAAATAATAATTATGAAGAAATCAAATATATCGAAACAAGTCCTTGTCAAGGACATCGAAATTATTGGTTCAGTAAGTGGAAGAAGTACTTTGGAAAATTCCTGAAAGGTTCTCTGCTGGAATTATGCTGCACTTTATATAAATCAATCTATATGTATGTAGCATAATTCAACACACCGAGCGGGAAGAGGACCCGGCCTATCATCGCTCAGCATATCTATTTGAGATCTGCTTTACATATACCGAAATCTGCTTGTATCGGTCAATACCTACCTAGATCATGGAGAATTACAGAGATCTACTGAGATCGGAGTCGATTTACAGACCTGCATACCGAGATCTTCTTATATCAGGTTGAAACTACTGAGATCTATCTTATCCACAATTTAATTAAGCAAGAGGAAAGTATGGAATCTATTTGGGTGGAGATTATAGGCAAGAATAAGAAAATAATTATTGGCTTCCTATATAGATCTCCTAACATCAGCATTGAGCTCACACCCTAAAAAAAGTGTGTGCTTTTGTCGTTTTTTCCATTAAGGGTGTGAGCTTTTGCCGTTTTTTCCATTAAGGGTGTGAGCTTTTTTTTTTTTTTAGCTTATGTCGTGTGAGCTTGTCTTGTGAGCTTATGTCTGTGCACCACCCTGGTCCTGTTTTGGGATTCTCGCGCCATACACTACTGTACTTCTTCACCCCAGACAGCTACAGCTCTTTTTACAACACACATAAGAAACATCCCTGGAGCACCCAGACTAACTAATTATCGTAGCTTCAATTCGGTTGTAATCACTATTGGTATCACCGGTTATTATAGTCTCGTAGTAGTTAGTCTAATATGGCACACCAAAGTAATTGCAATCATCAATCGTGTACCTAAAACAACTTGATATAGATCTATAGCGATATACATTCACTAATTTATTGTTTTTATAATGGAAATATTAAATCTTGAGAAGCGTGGTCATTTTCCCCTTTCCATTCCCCATGTCATTTAACATAAGAACATAAGAATGAAGGAGACTGTTAGAGACCATAAGGCCTGCACTAGGCAGTCCCATGTCTATTACCACCTGTCATCCCCATCCATAAAATTGTCTAATCTTTTCTTAAAACAACTGATAGTTTCAGGGCTCACTACATGGTTACTAAATCTATTCCACTCGTTGACCGCTCTATTAATAAACCACCTCTTGCATATTTCCTACTTAAATCTAAATTTGTTCAGTTTAAATCCATTCGTGCGAGTCCTGCCCTGTTGTCTTAATATGATGACCTAATTTACGTCACTCTTGTTATACTCATTGAACACTATTAGATCACCCCGCACTCTGCGTCTTTCCAGAGTGCAAGTTAAGGTGCCTAAGCCTGTCATTTTGGTCATTCTCTATACTAATTCTAGTGAACTGATATAACAAGGGATGGGGGGACAGCATAACGGAGGGACAGTCACATGATAATAAAAGTGTCATAATTTCTCTATGAACAGATACTTTCTCTATCACAGACAAAATGATGTGTGGTTCTGATCTATAGGGGCGCCCCATATAGACCCTAAAGTATCAACTGCATGCTACTTTGCCACAATAACATGCAGCCAATACCTCCAGACGGGTTAAAAAATACAGCGACTTCTGTATTTATGATCTTTCTGATACTCTCTACTTTGCGAACTGCACACTTATGCGTAGAATTAAGCACAGTAGTACTACTGCCGAAAGGCATAGTAAAACACATTGGAGCGTTCTCAATCTATTCACCACGTTTCGTACACTTGGTACATTTTAAGTCAATTTATTGTTATTTACTATTTACCTGTTTGTTTATTATTTAGCTATGCCTATGCATTTATCAATTTTATTTATTATTATTTATATCATTACAATTCTTATTTTATTTTTTTTATTTTTATTGTTATTTACTATTTACCTGTTTGTTTATCATATAGCTATGCTTATGCATTTATTAATTTTATTTATTATTATTTATATAATTACAATTTTTTTTATCATTATTATATTTTTTTGCATCCGACCTAGTTATGGACCAAAAGGTCTCCTGTGGCATACTCCACCTTTCTAATCCTTTGTAATCCTTTGATTACAATAAAAGATATGGTTGATAAAGCTGCTAACTACGTACTGATCCCCACCGAAGACTACCCGAACAAGATAAACACCTTACTAATGGATGTGACTAAATTCGAACGGATTACTAGGAACCCTATAGAAGATATTAAAACGAAGGTGAATAGAAATGTGGAAACCGTCAATGCTAAAGCAGGGGGACTGAAGCTTCCTAAGCTCGTAGGCAACTATGGCTTAGGTTATTGTTATGGTAATGTTAAGACTCACTAAGTAGGATCTCCCCTCAGGCCCATAATCAGTCAAATCCCCACCCTTCCACTCATATATATATTGTTCCTTCTAGGTTTAGCTTACTGTCAGCCGCTGAGTTTTTAGACCTGCTCAGTAACTCCGATACGTTAGACGCCGAAAGTCTATTCGCCCACGTACCAATTTTACGCACTCCTGGAAGAGGTCTATCCTGAGTATGGTGTTCCCAAACTCGATTTACCAAAAGCGGCCCTCAAATCTCTGTTAGAAATATGTACCATGCAGGCCCCGTTCGTCTGTCCTCGAGGAAATATGTATAGACAGATTGATGGTGCCGCAATGGGATCTCCACTTGGTGTTCTCTTTGCAAATTTGTTCATGGGTATGGTTGAAAAAGAGGTATTTAATTGTTTTGAAAAGCTTTCAATTTATGTAAGATACGTTGATGTCTTTGTTAAAGTAGGCTACAAATCGGAATTTACACACTTAAAAGATATACTGTAAGAGATTTCTGGACTTAATTTTACTATAGAATTTAGTCGAGATAACAAGCTCCCCTTCCTGGACATCCTCGTCCAACAAAGTTCTTCTTATTTCAAGACAAGTAAGTGTATACACGAAACCGACCAACCTAGGGCTGTGCCTTAACGGAATGAGCGAGTGCCCCCAACGCTACAAATACTCCACCATTAGGGCTTTCATCAGAAGGGCCCTCACTCATTCCTGTAGTTGTAGTGCCACTCATCTAGAAATACAAAGAGCAACCCAATTCCTAGTTAACAATGTCTACCATAACAAGGAAATCAACAAGATTATTAAAAATGAAATAGATAAATGGTACGTACAGCATAACGCAACCAACAAAGACGGTGAACGCATCAAAATCTTCTACAAGGCCTTTATGCACTCGGGTTACAGTACAGATGAACGCATATTAAAACAAGCAATCAAGAAATTTGTCAAACCCACTTGACTCCAAGATTTCCTCGACATTGTCATTTATTATACAAACAGGAAAACCTCAAAGGAGTCATCTTGTGTATGAATACTCGTGCAAGATAGGGAGCTGTGCGTCCCTACCCTCCTCATACATAGGATACACAACAACAACACTTAATAGAAGAATTACTCTCCACCTCCAAAATGGTACACCAAGAATTCACACTATCACATGCCACAACACCACTCTAACAAGGGAAATGTTGGTGGAAAACACAAAAATTATTGGGCAAGCACAGGATACTGACATCAAACACTTACAAATTATAGAGGTCTTTCTTATAAAAGAGAAGTCTCCAAAATTAAATATGCAATCTAGAGACCTTGCCATAATTACGTCTACGAAGTCCACTACCACACGAAGTTCCACCTCCCCGCGGAGTTCCACCACCCCACGGAGTTCCATCACCATTCCTCCCCGTTGATCATTTGTACGTGATCTCACCTCGCACCATGAACCCTATTCTTACAATATATAAACATATATTATATTAAAATCAGTATTACTTTAAAATGTATAAAGCGTACGAAGCGTCGTAGTATTTCTGTGCTTAATTCTACGCATAAGTCTGCAGTTCGCAAAGTAGAGAGTATCAACAAGAAGATCATAAATACAGAAGTCGCTGTAGTTTTTATCCAAATATACTTATAGGAGAACCTGCTGCCTAAATATTCATATGTATGTATGTATGTATGTATGTATCTATACATATACATATATATATATATATATATATATATATATATATATATATTGATAGTGTATGTGTATTTAATTACGTGTATGTCCATAATATATGTGTACATGAGTGTTTAGTGTGCGTGCATCCGTGCGCGTTCACCTTAAACAAGGATGCGTGCGTGCAAACAGTTATATACGTCGGGACTGGAGGAAGGATGTTTATGTGCTCAAATTTGTTTTCCAAAGGAGAAGCAGAAGCACAGGTGGCACCTGTACATTTATATCGTTTGTGACCTCATGCACGTAAAATAAGTGTGTATGTGTGTGTGTGTGTGTGTGTGTGTGTGTGTGTGTGTGTGTGTGTGTGTGTGTGTGTGTGTGTGTGTGTGTGTGTGTGTGTGTGTGCCTGTGTATTTATTTAGTTGTATCCTACAGGAAGGGGAACTATGCTCGTGGTGCCCCGTTTTTGTATCTCGCAGTGTCTAGTTTGCTCTCAAATTCGTGTATAGTTCCAAACATCCACCGTTTTGTGTGGAAAACTTTTTTTTCAAATCTCTTCTATGAATGTCCTTTTTTGAGTTTCTTTTCATGTCCCCTTGTATTTCTCTTATCCCAATTTAGTAAGTCCTCTCTATCAAGGACTTCTATGCCTTTCATGATTCTGTAGGTGGTCAGCAGGTCACCTCTTTCTCTTCTTTGTTCCAGAGTCGTTAAATTCATATAACATGTTGGAAAGTGTTGGAGCCATCTTCGTAGTTGCTCTCTGGATTGTTGAGACATTCTGACAGGTTAACGTAACTGGAGTAGGAAACACAGGAGTCCTAGTCCGAGTTTATACCTGACTAGTTTTGCATTCCTTTGAAAAAGCATACCTGCGAAACTAGTCAGATATAAACTCGGACTAAGACTCCTGTGTTTCCTACTCCAGGTTCCTTTTTTTTTTTTTTTTTTTTTTTTTTTTTTTTTTTTTTTTTTTTTTTTTTTTTTTTTTTTTTTTTTTTTTTTTTTTTTTTTTTTTTTTTTTTTTTTTTTTTTTTTTTACTGGGTGACTAGTATTCCTTTTTTTTTTTTTTTTTTTTTTCCTTTTTTTTTTCTTTACAATTTCTTCGTCCAAATAGGTAAAAGCCAATTTTATTGAGCTTAGCAAGTTGTAGGATTCTCCAACAGTTTTGTTTATCTGTTTATCAGGGTACATGTCATTTGTGATGATTACTCCCAAATATTTTTCAGATCCCACGTTCTTTACTTCCTTTGTTCCGATTTTATATTGCCCTGATATTTTTTTTTTTCCAAACTCCATTATGCTACATTCCTTAATGTTGAAATCTACTTCCCACTTCTGACTCCATTTCCAAACCTTGTTTAGGTCTCTCTGCAGTGATTTACAATCCGTTACAGTATTCACTTTCCTCAGCAATTTAGCGTCGTCTGCAAAGAAGCTCATGTAACATTTCACATCTTCATCCATATCATTCATAAAATAGCGAATATTATTGGAGCCAATACTGATCCCCGTGGAACTCCACTAATCACCTTCTCCCAACCTGAGCTCTTTTCTCTGAGCACTACCCTCTTTTTCCGTCCATGCAAGAAATCCTCCATCCAGTTTCGTAGTTGACCTTGTATCCCTCCTATATTTTCCTTTTTTATAATTTTTATGTGGTTCTTTGTCAAAGGCTTTTTTGTAAGTCTAGGAAAGCACAGTCACTCCACCTATCCCTTTCTTGTATTATATGGTTAGCCTTGAGTAGAGACAGATTGAATTTGTGGCACATGATCTTCCCTGTCTGAATCCAAATTTATGTCATTGTATTCTTGCAGGTGTTTTATCCATCTATTTAAAAAAAAAATCTCACAATTTTTGGTTACAGTGCTTGTAAGGGAAACCGGTCTATAATTCATTGGATCTTCTTTGTTTCCTCCTTTATATGTTGTTACGATATTGGCATTTTTCCAGTCATTTGGTATTTTTCCTTGAGTGAGCAACTTATATTATATATTTTGTCCATTAAATCTTCTTTACATTCTTTTAGTATCCAATTTGTAATTCCGTCTGAGCCGTGTGATTTCCTGACATCAAGGTTCGTTAATTGATCCATTATTTCTCTTTGTGTTATTTTTATTTTCCTCGTGGGGGAGGGGGGATCACACTTTACTCCCTTCATCCCAATGCTGTACTTTTTCAATAGTGAAAACCGACTTGAAGTGATTGTTCATGACTTCAGCCATTTCTAAATATTCTGTGTAATCTATATTTCCATGACGTAGTATCACCATTTCTTGTTTATTTTTAAGTTTAACATTCACATGTCTATAGAACAGCTTAGGTTGAAGTTTACATTTTTCTATTATGTTTTTTTCGTATTTTCTTTTTCATCTCTACTCACTTTTACATATTCATTTCTTTGGTTGATGTATATTTGCCACTTTTCTTTTTTATATTTTTCCATCTTTTCCAAGCTTTATCTCTTATTTCTTTCGCCTCACTGCATCTTATGTTGAACCAGCACATAGTATACACCTTTTCCGGTTTCTGTCTTGGTACTCCTTCATTATAGATTCCCATCAGAATCATCCATTTCTCTTCCACTTGTGTCTCTTCATTGTAGGTTTTTTTCCAAATCTGCGCTTTGAAAGAATTTCTTAAGTTTTCCAAAGTCCGTTTTCTTGTGCATCAGTTTTCCTTTCTGTGTTTTTCATTTCTCTCTATATACAATTCCTTCATTTAGTTCAAATTATATTAATATGTGATCATTCTTCCCAAATTGTGTCTTGTATTCAATTTTATCCACAACTTCAGGCTCAATTGTAAATATTTTATCTAGTTTCGACGGTTTTCATTACTTCTTTATCTGGTATTTTCTTTTGTCCATTGTGTCATTCTATGTTCTACAATCATGTCAAGTAATACATTTCCCCATAGATCCTCTCCACCTTTCACTGTCATCTCTTCCCAACAGATTTCTTTGTAGCTAAAATCCCCCATAAGAACCAGGTTACCCCCATCCTTCAGCATATCGTTTAATGAATGCCTTGTATCTTCTAACGTTTTTTAATGTTCGCCCTCTTTCTAAGAGCCCGTTTTTGGGGGCACATGAATCACCACAAACTTTCTACTTTTCATGTCGCTATCTTCAACTTTTATCATGATCATTTCAGCACTGTTTTTACCCTCTGTAAGTTTTTCTTGGCCAGAAACATGACTCCTCCGCCCTGTTTTTCGCCTCTATTTTTAATCTAACATTTATATAATTCATGTCCAACACTATTTGGTGGAGTGGATCCCTTAATTTTGTCTGCAATTCCCATAATGTCTGGTTTTTCTTCTGATAGGTAATCATTTAGTTCACTTAATTCTATAATCAATCCGTCTATGTTAGTATAAGCCACTTTTATTTATTTTTTCCTCCACCTCGTTTTCTGTACCTTTAGTTTCACTTACCCGAGCATACCATTTTCTCAGTCTCATGTCTAAGACTATCCAATAGAACTAATTTCTTTCGGTCTCTGTTCTCTTCGCATTTTTTTCCCATCTCTTAGTGTCTTCTCTCTCTTTCCTCAACATTTATTTCTCTTTTTATCCATATATTGTTGTAGTGTTCATTCTTTGCCAACTTTCCTGATTTTGCTAGTATGTCTTCTAATACCATTTGTGACCTTAACTTTATATTTAAAGCTCGATTTCTTTCTTTTGAATGTTGTCCCATTCTATATACTTCTATTTCCTTTTCTAGTTCTTGGTTTCTGTCTTGTACTTCTTTTGGAATTGTTTTTGCTATTTCTTTTTCTGCTTTTTCCCTCAAGTACCTAACCAGGCCATGTTTTTCCCTATAGTCCATATACTACAATAATTTTTTTATCCACTGTATCTCTAACCCAGTTTGCTTTTTCTTTGATCACTTTGTATATGATTCACCTCCATGGTTTTGGATCACATGTTGGACTCGTGATCGACAGCTATTTCCATCCCGGAAGATAGTTCAGAGTTGAGTTCATATACGACCGAGGAAAATAATCTGCTTTTCTCATCCATTATTATGTTTACATTTCTATTATCCTCCCTTCCTTTTCCTTTCCTACCCCTCCTCAACTTCCTCCCCTATTCTCTGCATCTTTCTCTTCTTCTCTTTTTCCCTCTCCATCTTTCCCCTTTCTTCCTTCCCCTTATTTTGTTCCGTTATCTTCTGTCGCTTCCTCCTCTTCCTCCTTTCTGACCACATGACTCTCCTTTTCATCTCACAATCTTCCATTACCTTCCCTTCCGTCTCCCCCCTCTCCCCTTTTCTTCTCTCCCACCATCCTTCCTTCCCCTTTTCTTCCCTTCGTCTTCTGATCTCGGTATTTCTCGTCTCTTCTTCTCTGGTCCGTTTTAATTACGCCATCTTTCCCGTTCGCCCCTTTCATCTCGTGACCTCGCAGACCTTCCTCACCTCCGCCTCTTCCACGTCCTCCTCCGGCACCAGAAGACTCTTCCTCCAGTCTTCCGTCTCAAGTGGAATTGCTTATTGGCGCGGCTCTTCCTTGGCTTTGGGCCTTCGAGAGGGCGCGGGGACACCGGAACTTGTAATACTATTGACAGGAATTCAAATCAGCTGGGGGGAAGTGGGGTGGCGAGAAAAAAGAGGAAGAGGAGGAGGAAGCGAGATGGAGGAGAGGTGAAGGAGGACGGATACCATGACGCAAAGTTACAAAATTATAATTTGGAAATTATCTATAAATCGTGTGGTGTTAGACAGAACAACATCATTGAATTGCATTTTAATTGAAAATCCCCCAATGGCTGGTAAGGGTGGTTTGGAAAACGACCAAAAGTGGTAAGAAGGCAGATATGGAAAGGGAAAGGGAAAAGTACCCCTTGATAGATAAGGGGTCTGGCCACAACTCCCCCACCCAACCCTCTTCTTTACCCACGGGGTTGCCACAGAGGTGGATGAAGTAGTCAGGCGGCAGGAACCACGGGGCGGACCCACGAACTGGGCACAAACAAGAGATTAAACCTCTGCCCGGCTGATGGATCCCAGATTGGAGGAAATGGACTGTGATTAGAGAGATTAGGAAACGGGTGATAGGTTCAAGATTGGGAGAACTCTAAGCCACTAGGATGGCTCCTTGTACTAGTATATATATATATATATATATATATATATATATATATATATATATATATATATATATATATATATATATATATATCCGATAGTTGACACCTTGACTACAAAATCTATGTCGATAGAGAGGAAATCTCTTCAGGGTCACCCATATCGAACAGGTTTTGTAAGAAAACCAGACAAAGAGAAGCTCACACAAACAGTCGCAGGACCCACTGCTAACTGGCACGTCCCTGATGGCAAACAGGGAAATTACCCATAGATATATGGGGTACCGTCATAATGGCGGCGTGAACCATTGGGTACCCTATAGATATATGGGGCTTCACCTAATATAATGAATAACGTGACACCAGAGAAATATCTCACCAGAAACTACTTGGTAGGGAGGTGAGATTAATGCCAAAAGCCTTTCATAGCAAACATGAACAACACAAACAAAAAAAACCGGGCGTTCCTGTTGGATCATCGTTTCCTAAAGGTCCGACCGCATTGCCTCATGTGCTTACGGGCAGTGTTCCACCGAATGTGAGTAAGCACTAGTGGTTCATTTAGACCAATGTGGTCATCTTCCAGACTGGAACAGGATAGAGAAAAAGAAAAGAAAAATACTGGAGGCAACCTACATTATTTCCCACCCCTGCATCAACCATAGGGATGAGTTTATAAGATTAGCAGGAGCAGCATGCACTTTAAACATCAAGGAGGTCAAGAGGACGATTGAGAACGGAGGGAGAAGTGGTATGGTCGGAGTCACATGAGAAGTATTGAGAATGGAGGGAGAGGAACAAGGCAAGGATGAATTATATAAGATGTTCATTTTCTGAGATTGTATATACTTTGAGAATGTCCTGGTACGGACGAAACGTCAGCGAATAAAACTCCAACTGTTCTCTGTGTTTAGTTCACCGCCCTTCCACTCATATACATGCGCATATATATATACATATGCATATATATATATATATATATATATATATATATATATATATATATATACATATCTATATATATGTATATGTGTGCTCAACCATGCTTTCAGGGACCTGGACCTTAGGGTATATCTGCGATTCAGATCTGAAGGTTCTGTGTTCGATCTTCGTCGACTGAACGCAAAGACTAAGACCACGGAGAAACTCATTCTTGGGGCACTTTTTGCTGATGATTGTGCCCTCATGGCCCACAAGGAATCTGACCTACAGCTAATCGTCGATAAGTTTGCTGAGGGTGCCCGCCTCTTTGGCCTTACCATCAGCCTTGGAAAGACAGAGGTGCTTTTCCAACCAGCACCCACCTCTACCTCCCAGCCTCCCTCCATTTCCATCGAGGGAACTCAACTGAAAAATGCGAAGGAGTTCAAATATCTCGGCAGCACTATTAGCAACGACGGTAGCCTGGACAAAGAAATCAGTGCCAGAATCTGCAAAGCCAGCCAAGCACTTGGCCGGCTCAGAACATGAGTCCTGAACCAGCGAAACGTCAGACTTTCTACCAAACTGAAAGTGTACAGGGCTGTGGTCCTTACCAGCCTTCTTTATGGCTGTGAGTCATGGACCCTGTACAGACGACACCTGAAGCAGCTAGAGCGCTTTCACATGCGCAGCTTAAGATCCATTTTAAATATCAAATGGCAAAACCGAGTCACAAACCTGGAGGTGCTCGACCGTGCAGAGATGACCAGCATCGAGGCCATGATCCTCAAAAGTCAGCTCCGATGGGTGGGACATGGCATTCGAATGGATGACCAACGCCTCCCCAAACAACTCTGGTATGGAGAACTTAGCTCAGGCAAAATAAACACAGGTAGACCACGCAAGCGCTTTAAAGACTGCGTGAAGACACACCTCACCCATACTAACATTCCACCAAAAAAGTTTGAAACTGAAGCTTCGGACAGACCTTAGTGGCGTTCCCTCATCCTGCAGGCCCAGACCGTTTTTCAGGACCAACGCAGGGAAAACGCCAGGACGGCAAGAGCACGCAAGGCCTCGTCATCACAGCCTCCAAGCATTGGACATTTCCTCTACCTCCACTGTCCCCGCGTCTACCGTTCAAGAATCGGCCTAATAAGCCACCTCCGAACCCATAACAGGCGTTGACGTACCTCCCCGCCAGAAAACCTGAGAAGAACCTGTCATCGTCGAAATCGACGGACTACCATCATCATGTATATATATATATATATATATATATATATATATATATATATATATATATATATATATATATGTGTGTGTGTGTGTGTGTGTGTGTGTGTGTGTGTGTGTGTGTGTAAAGACAGACATATATGTAGGTGAGGTGGCCTTAACGTTTCATTTTGCCACCTCACTTCCATATATATGTATATATATATATATATATATATTTATATATATATATATATATATATATATATATATATATATTGTGTCATTTTGACAATTGGAAATAAACTCATCTGCTGGGATTCAAACCCCCGCCAGAGCGGAATGCTACATATAAAGCGAGGATCGTACCGTGTGTACCACCGCAACCCTTCAAAACAGAACGAATTAGTTCACGGACTAATCATTCTGCCGAGGGCACTCGGGTGAAACGTGGTATGTACTGTATTTCATCAAATCCTTTATGCAGGCTAGTCTTCCGACAAGTGTTTTGTGTCATTTTTTCCAATGGTCAAAAATTACACAAAACACTTGTCGGAAGACTAGCCTGCATACAGGATTTGATGAAATACAGCACATACCACGTTCCACCCGAGTGCCCTCGGCAGAATGATTAGTCCGTGAACTAATTCGTTCTGTTTTGAAGGGTTGCGGTGGTACAGACGGTACAATCCTCGCTTTATATGAAGCATTCCGGTCTGGCGGGGGTTCGAATTCCAGCAGAGGAGTTTATATACATATATATATATATATCCATATTATGTATATGTATATATGCATTTATTTATGTATATGTATACACCAAAGGGCCCTTCCTCTTTAAGAGGGGATTGTCCAAATCAAAGCACACAATTACATCAATAACAGTTAAATCCCGTTCAATCACTGCTCCCACCTCGGCATTTTGTGGATAACTTTCACACATCTCGACTCAGAAGCAATGCAGCGAGGCGCAGCTCTTTCTTTTTCCTAGGAGAACTTGACAGGCGGAGCTCGTTTACTCCCACCGATTCACCGCATAGCGACCTCTACGCTCCCCTCATCCCCCCTTAAATGAATTATGAAGCAGATGGGAAGGACAATCTTTTTACAATCTCCCTCCATTCACATGTACCATCTTCACTCTTTCTTCCTTGCTCGACAGACATCCCTCATGCATCCAAAGCCCCCTTCACCCCTGGCATTCATCACATTCTCGGTGTTCATCTCAAAGCTCACTCCATTCATTTCTGTTTTCCACATACCTTTTACTAGTCTTTCGTCGTTCATTCTTTCCATATGCCTAAACTATCTCAGCACAACATGTTCTACCCTATCCGACTGCTTCCTTATGTTCTCTGCCTCATTTCAGCATTACCTATTCATTCTTGTATTATGCATATACATGCACATGCTCATATGTGCATTTACATAATTGTAGTATACAGGAAAGGAGCTATACTAACAAGATCCCAACAACAGACTGTTTTATTCAGCTGAGGGAATGTCCTCGGTGTCGATCGAAGGCTATGTTGCCGGTAATGGGGAGGGCGTAAGAGAGGAGCCAGTCCACCTCCTGAGAATACAAAAACCGATGGAAACAATTTAGAGAATAATCGTTGGCGATTGTGGGAGTCCGGGACTGAGATCCGGCCTTAGTCTCTCTATCTATCTATCTGTCTATCTATCTCGCTCTATATAACTCTCACTCTGTATCTCTCCCCATCTATCTTTCTATCTCTCTCACTCTTTCTATCCTGTTCAATCTCTCTCTCTCTATTTGTTTGTCTCTCCCTCTCTGTCTCTTTCTCTCTATCTCTCTTTATCTCTATCTATCTATCTATCTATCTATCTACCTATCTATCTCTTTCTTCCATCAGTCTGGCCTGGGGGAAACTCTTGTAGCGCTGTCGTCCGAGGCCTACGGACGAAGATGAACTGCTTCCGAGAACAAGTGCTGTCAGAATGGGAATAGGAAGAGGGGGAGCAGGGGATGGGCATTCCCGGAACCCAGGAGGTCTCGAGTGAACGTGCGTGTGGGGGATAGTATTGGTTTGGAAAACGGAATGCGTGCGAGGGAGAAGTAAAGGTAGAGTAGTGAGGAGAGCGGTAGGGAGGAATAAAGGAGGAAGCACATATGGGTGAGGGGGATTTGGGCAAAGGAAAGAAGGGATGAAAGAGGGAACATTTGGAAGCAGATGGGAGAGGGAGGAGAATGGGAGTAAATGAGAAAAGTAAGGATGAGGGACAAGAGAGGGAAGAGTAGAATGGGGCGGTTGGGTCTTGGACGGGAAGAGTAGGTGAGAGAAGAGGGAAGAGGAGGTCGGAGATGAGAGGAGTTGGAGGAGGCCGGACCAGCTGGCTGTCCAGCTGGTCGAGAATGAGTAAGCGAGACGATGATTGGGAGAGATGTATGGTACGGAGGAAGGTGAGACTTCGGGCGGGCGCCGGGCAGAGGTTCATGGGGAAGACGGGTGGGTAGAGAATTGGGAGGGAGAAGAACAAATTAATAGAATAACTGTCAGTAACTCTACATCAACGGGAGGAGGGAGGGGAAGACGATTAAGGAGATTAATGAAAGAGGAAAGGAGAGAATGACAGAGAAGTGGTGGAGGAAAAGGGGGAAGGACAAGGGTCGAAGGAGGGAGGGAAGAATTAAGATCAACAAGGAAGAAGTTGGAGGAGGAGAAGGTTGTGGTGGGGAGGAGTGTTGGAGTTCATTTAGGGAGAAAATGACGGGGGGGGGGAACCGAGGGGTGGTTGAGGGAAAAGGGGAGAATGAGGTTGGGGAGGAAACAGTTTTGAGGGAGAGAAGAGGAGATATCTAGAGGGAGTAGACAATGAGGAAGGGGAGGAGGAGGAAGGGAGGGAGGAGAGGACAGAGAATTTGTGGTGTGTTGTAGGAGCAAAAGAAGAAAAAATGAAGGGTGATGGAGGAAGAAGAGGAGGTAGGGTAGAGGTGAGATAACTACGAGGACGACCGTCAGGTGAAGGAGAGGAAAACGTTTAGAGACGATTAGGGGAAAGATCCGTGCGCCCAACCTCTTCCCCCACCTCCCACCTCCCTTTTAGGGAGGAGGGGGGCAAGGTGGAAAAGGTGGAATGAGAAGGAAGGGGAACGGGGCAGAGAGTGAGGAAGTAGAATTAGTGAAGTCGTGAGGAGGAGGAGGAGGACCAGAAGAAGTCAGTGAAAAAGGTCTGCAGAGAAAGTAGAGTAGGAAGAAAAATAAATTGTGTGGAGGAGCTTTTGAAGAGGAGGAGGAGAGAGGAACGTGGAGGAAGAATGAAGTTCGTCATGACAGAAGCCGAAGTGAGTGAGGTTGGTCGGGATGAATCGATGAGGCCCATAATGACGAAGTACGTATATGTTGCCTGTGTGTGTATGTATGTATGTGTGTGTGTGTGTGTTTGGGTGAAGGTGTGTGCGATATTATATATATATATATATTTTTTTTTATCCGCGTTTTGGTGAACTTAGCTTCGTGAGAGGACATTTTCGCCCCTGTCTGAAGTGTGGACCGAAAACTTGTTCTCTTTCCCTTCACATATGAACCCGATCTCGAGAAATGGTGGTGGATTTGAAAGGTTAGGTTCAAGGTCCAACAGGGAATGACGGTTTTGGAAATCCGACCACGAGAAATGGCGGTGGGTTTGAAGGGTTAAGTTCGAGGCCTAAAGGGTGACGGTCTTAGCACTCGAGAATGCTGAAGGAAGTCAGAACTAAAGCCACTATCACAATAGTAATTATGGAAAGAAATAATTCGATGGACATGGAGAATATCGCTCCTTTATCGAGAAACGGTGAGTCGAATCGCAGTCAAGATAGGAAACGGACAATTAGAATAAATTATGAGAGTTCACTAAGTAGTTAGATATCTATCAATCTTCTCACTACGGTAGAGAGGGGGAGGATTCCTTTGGTTGAATAAAATCGCCTAGCGACAGTTAGAATCATAAACTAAATTGACGGTCAATACGGTTTGAGGCATAAACCTTGTTACACAGGAGAGGGAGGGAGAGAGTTCCTCGTGTAGGTAACACATTGTTGATGGGATTAAGACGGGGCTGGAGTAGAAGAGGAGGAGAGGAAGAGGGAGAAGAGGGGAAGGACGCAGATGAGTGTTATTTATGATGGAGGAAGTGGAAATGGGAATATTACGAGAAAGACGGAAAGCTTAATAAAGGGGAGAAAAGGAGAAATTGGGAAGAAAGAAGAAGGAAATGTGACGAGAGGGGAGGGAAAAGAGAAGAAAAAAGGAAGGAATGCGATGAGAGAGGGAGGAAAGAGGAAAATGGAAGAGGAGAGAGAAAGGATTCAGAAAATATCGGAAACAAGAAATTAAAAAATAGAAAACAAAAGAGAGCAACAAAAAGTAAAAAAAAAAAAAAAGAGAGAAAGAGAGAGTAAAGGTGGGAAGGAATAAGGGAGGGGCCAAGAAAAAAATATTTGATGATGGAAGTGGGGCGAAGAAGAAAAGGGGAAGTTGAAGAAGTCAAAATAAGAGTGAGAGAGGGCAGCGTTGGGGGGGGGGAGTTCGAGGCCGCAAAGGGGTTGTGAGGACCTTTGAAGGGGGAAAGGAGAACAGACCAGATAAAGAGCCTTCAGAAGAGAAAGGAGACCCTGGACCCCTTCAGCACGGTGACTTTTTTTTTTCCAAAACCAGACAGATTTTTATTCAGTTCAGGGGCCGACTCGAAGGTTCCTGATCGATTGAGAAAAAGTGTCAGTCAAGAATAAAAAAAATGGTTGAGGATGTCACTGTATTGAAAGAGGGTTAAGCCGGGGAAGAGAAATTTAGAAGGAAAAAGAGGAGAAGGGAGGAAAAGGGGTCTATCTATCAGTCTGTCTATCGCTATCATCTCCTTCCTCACTTTCAATTTCTCCCTCTATCTCGCTCTTATACCTGAGGAGAAAGTGATAGGAAGGGTTGGAAAGTTTTTGTGCATTGGAGTCTGGAGTCACATGTTGCGATGTGAAGGGATAGAGGTGGGTCCACTTGAGTGAAGGAGTTTGTGGTATTGGGAGGGGGAGAAACGGGTGTAGGGATGGGTGGATGATGTGGTGGAGGTATAGAGGGAAGGTTAGTTTAGTGGTGTATGAGAAAGTTAATATTAGAATTAGTGTTCAGGAGGAGACAGAGAGAATTTATTGTGAAGGAGAGGGTAGAAGGGTGGGTGAGGATGATGAAGTGAGGAACGTGTGGTTGGAGTCGTCAAATATGTGTGTGTGTGTGTGTGTGTGTGTGTGTGTGTGTGTGTGTGTGTGTGTGTGTGTGTGTGTGTGTGTGTGTTTGCGTGAGAGTTGCAGCAGGAGAACGTGAAGTGTTGGCAAGCGAGGAATCTGGGAGATGTACGGTGTGTGACTATGAACGTGGAAGAACATAACATGCCCCGCAATAAATTAACTGGGGAGGGAGAGAAGGTGGAAGGCAAAGGCGGAACTTTCTACTTGTTTAATATTTTCTCGATTCATATACTGTATGTCTGTGTGCATACATATAGTATATAATATATATATATATATATATATATGTATATATATATATATATATATATATATATGTATATATATATATATATATATAGATATATATATATATATATATATATATATATATATATATTAGGGCGTCCCGTTTTTAGGGTCACACTTCCGATTGTCTGCGCCTATGGATAAAGAAATGGGGCGTGCAAAGTTATAGGACAATAAAACTATTTTCGTGACCGTATTTTTTCAGGTAACTTGAATTGTCTTATATACGTTTATATTTTGAATAAATACCTGGAAGCAAGTGAAACATATCCAGTGGTCGTTTAGCAAAGGCAATATTGTGTGGTAGACAAAAACAAAAGTGCGAAGTCCCTGTTTTCCTTTTTTTTTTTTTTTTTTTTTTTTTTTTTAAGATATCGCTATGAAACCTGCTGCAGTGTGTTTTTGTTTGTATCCTCTACTATCCAGACATTTATTTTGCTAAAATTGGACCATAAATATCAAAGTTAGCGGAAATTCGCTAACTTATGGCACAGATATGTACATTTATAGATATGTACGTCCAAACAGACGACGTGGCAATAGATTCCCCTCTTGGGGTCCTCTTTGCCAATTTCTTCATGGGAACAATAGAAGAAAAGCTCCTGTCGGGAAAAAACTAAAGCTGCCCATACACGATCAATTATATTGCGCAATTTCATTGTCAATACTCTGAATTAACAATTAAATTGACCGTGTATGGGCGATATATCGCCCATACACGGTCAATTTAATTGTCAATTCAGAATATTGATAATGAAATTGCGCAATATAATTGATCGTGTATGGGCCGCTTAATATCTACTGTAGATACAAAGATAATATCTTTGTTAGGGTTGATAACAACGAAGAGCTAGAAGACCTTCCCCAGAAGCTCATGAAAGAATTAGGACCCATTTTCAAAAGATTACAAAGGAGAAGCATGCAGACAGGAAACCTTTTGGTCCATAACTAGGTCGGATGTAAAAAAGTGATACATATACCAAAGGCTTTTCCCCCTTACACGGAAGGTAGCCAAAAGACAAAGGTATAGAAACCACTCCCACCTATTCCATCCCCTACATACTCTTCTCCCCTCTACCCCCCTCCCTCCCTCTTATCCACGGCACATCCAGAGCAAGGCCGCTTCATCAATTCGGCGACCCCCCACTCCGTCCCCTCATGCAGAAAGGGAGAAGACGGGGAGAAATCCCATCGGGCTGCGTCAATTTATTTCTCATATATACTCCCTCCCCCACCCCCACCTACTCATGCATCACAGCATCATTCATACACAACCATTCTCCATTCACCCCTATCCTCTGTCCTCTCCTGTCCCTCCTCAACAGACATTCCCCTCTTTCCCAATGCCCCTTTTACCCCATCCATCTCATCCTAGGACGCCCCCTCATGTTCATTCCTTCCACACCTCTTTTACTATTCTTTCTTCAGTCATTCTTTCCATGTGTCTAAACCATCCTAATACTCTTTTATCAACCCTATCTCCCAACTCCCTCTCCACCCCTGTTCTCCTCCTCACCTCCTCATTTCTCACTCTATCTAGCCTAGTAACCCCTATCATACTTCTCAGGCATTTCATCTCAAACACATTCAAAATCCTTCTCTCTTCCTCTCTTATGTTCCATGTTTCTGCAAACAATTATAACAATGATAAATGAATAAATAACTAAATGAAAATAATAATGATATAAATAAGAATAGATAAATTGGTAAGTTAAATAATAAACAAACAGGTAAATAGTAAATAATAATAAATGCACAGATAAATGATAATAAGTAATAATAAATGGACAAATAAATAATAATAAATAATAATAAACAGACAAACAATAACAAACAAATAAACAAATGATATAAAATGAATGGCAGGTATTACAGCATCATGATTAGGTGTTTATCTAAACGAATCTTAAAGCTTCGAACTGAACTACATTGCACTGCCTCTGCAGAAAGTTTATTCCATTCATTAACTACACAGTTGGCGAAGTTGTTTCTACCCACTTCCAAATTAAATCTATTTCCTGACTTCAGGAGAGCCAATTTTGATATGATGAGAAGGTATATAAGACATTTTGTCACTTACAGGACCAACCCAGGGGGTTGTGACGAGTACAGACGCACTGTCAGCCCGGACGTCATTAGCGCGGTCAAAGGTCGGGTCACGGAGGGTAAAATGTTTACCTTAGGTCAGATCCCTCGCGTGCGCGGGGCCAACAGCCCGGTCAGCGATTTGGATGAAATTTATAGTAACCTAACAGCTTTAATTTTAAATGTACAAAATAAATTTATTCCCCTCAAGTCAATACGGAAGAATAGTAATACTCCCAAATGGATGACGGACAGGCTGAAAGATGAGATCGGAATGAAATGAAAACTTGACGTAAAAATAAAAAACGGGGAAACACACCTTAGATCCATATATAACGATATTGCAAGACTGGTTAGAAAAATAGGCGCACAGCGAAACGTAACTATAAAATTGAGGTTACCAGATGAGCGAGATCCAACCCAACGGGCTTCATTTATCTCTACAGAACAAAGAATAAGGAAAGGATAGGCCCAATTCAAAATGACGAAAATGTCATGATAAAATCGGAGAAAAAATGAGTGAGGCGTTTAACAAATATTTTCTCTCGGTGTTTACTAAGGAGAGGTTAGATAAGGTACCTGACTGCTATCCGATTTTCAGTGGGGATGATTAAAGTAAGATATCTAATATCAGCATTGGTAAGATAGAAGTAGTCAAGCTCATCAAAAATCTTAAAACTACAAAATCCCCGGGTCCAGACAATTTTTTCCGAGAGTGATTAAAGAGTGTAAATTTGAAATCTGCAACCAGTTAACAGAAATATTTAATAAGTCGGTAGACACTGATTTTGTGCCTGTTGCTTAGGGGCAAGCAAAAGTTGTTCCTATTTTTAAGAAGGGAGATAGATCGTCTATATGCAACTACAGGCCAGTCAGTTTGACATCAGTTATACTCGTAAGTAAAATGCTTGAATCAATAATAGTTAATAGACTCAGAGAACACATCGAGAGACATAACTTGATTCGTGACACACAGCATAGTTTCTGCAAGAGTAAGTCATGTGTGACTAATATTCTATCCGTTTACACTAAAGTATAGACGTCAGATAACAATGATAGTTATGATGTCATTTACCTTGACTTTAGCAAAGCGTTCTACAAGGTGTCCCACCAAAGACTACTAAATAAAATCAAAACCCAAGGCATAGGAGGAAAAGTGTTAGAATGGATTAGAGCCTGAATCAGTGATAAAAACAGCAGGTCACCATAAATGGTGTAAAATCCAGGTGGGGGAGTGTTTCTAGTGGGGTCCCCTAGGGCTCGGTTTTGGATCCCTTATCGTTCATTGTGTATATAAACGAATTGGACAATGGGATTAATAGTAATGTTAGTGAGTTTGCGGACGACAATAAAATAGGACGCCTAATTAGGTCAGGAGATAACGCCGAGATTCTGCAGAATGATCTTAAATTGTTCACATGGTCGGTGAAATGGCAAATGAACTTCAATATCTCAAAGTGCAGCGTGTTAAACGTAGGGCTACACAACCCCGAAAATAGATATAGCTTAGATAACACGTTTTTAGAGAAAACTGAGTGCGAGAGAGACTTGGGAGTTCTAGTGAGTCCTGGATTTAAATCCAGGAAACAGTGCATTAGCGCCAGGAATAAAGCTAACAGAGCATTAGGTTTCATTGCTAGGACAGTTAAGAATAGAGGTGCATAGGTAATCAAACTCTATCTAGCATTAGACCCATCCTTGACTATGAAGTACAGTTTTGGTCTCCAACTTATAGAATGGACATGAATTCACTAGAATCAGTACAGAAGAGAATGACCAAAATGATACATGAGCTCAGAAATTTACTTTACGAAGAGAGGCTTGCACCTTAACTTACTCTCTGGAAAGACGCAGAGTGTGGTGTAATCTAATAGAGGTGTTTAAGTGGATCAAAAGTTTTAACAAGGGTAATGCACACAAGGTCATCTTATTAAAACAACAGGGAAGGACTCGCAATAATAGATTTAAAGTGGACAAATTTAGATTTAAGAAGGAAATAGGCAACAATTTATTTACTAATAGGTTGGTCAACGAATGGAATAAACGTATTAACCATGTAGTGAACCCTGAAACTATCAGTTGCTTTAAGAAAGGGTTGGACGATTTTATGGATGAGGATGACAGGTGATAATGGGCATGGAACTGCCTAGTGTAGGCTTTATGGTCTCTTGCAGTCTCCTTCATTCTTATGTTCTTATGATTCTCATTCAGTGTGAATTTTTTGTCACTTTTGATGTTGTCAGTTCCCTTTAGAATCTTAAAGACCTGTACCAAGTCACTTCTGAGTCTACGATTTTTTTGGAAAAATAGATTCATATGTTTTAATCGATTTTCGTATGGTTTATTTTTTACATTTGGAATCAGTTTTGTGGCTCGCCGTTATACTTTTTCCAATCTGTCAACGTCTTTCATGAGATTCGGTAACCACACGGAAACGGCATATTCCAAATGTGGACGAGCTAACGATTTAGCTTTCTCAGAGGCTGAAATACACTGCTTAGATGATTTGAAATCGTTACTGATAATTACGCCGAGATCTTTTTCACTATCCACTTTTGTTAACGAATTTCCAAATAACTTGTAATCATACTTACTGTTATTTTTCCTGTGTGCATTCCCTTGCATTTACTTGTGTTAAATTTAATTAGCCACTTTTAAGACCATTGCTGTAATCTATCTAAATCTTCTTGAATATCCAATTGGTTTAAGTGATCATTTGCCATTACGCACAGTTTTGTATCATCAGCAAATTTGGAAACCGTAGATTTTAGTCCATGGTCTATAATTCTATATCATTTATATATACTATGAAGAGAAGTGGCCCGAGAACGGAGCCCTGAGGAACTCCACTTGTAACTATTTTCCATTCAGAAGTTTTCTATTTAAAACAACTCTCTATTTTCGATCATTTAACCAATTACTAGTCCAACTTAATAGGCTACCACTTATTCCGTGTGAAGCTAATTTAGTAAGTAGTCTTTCGTGAGGGACGGTATCAAAAGCTTTTGCAAAGTCTAGATTTATCAAATCTATATTGTTTCTTTTGTCATAATTTGAGAAAACTGTGTTGTAGAATTCAATTAAGTTAGTCACGCAAGAACGTTTCCGTCTGAAACCATGCTGGTTATCATTTATCAAACAGTTACTTTCTAAATGATGTTCGATAGCATCTCTGATGATAGTTTCCATCTTTTTTCCTACGATTTAAGTCAAACTTATAGGCCTGTAGTTATTTGGTTTCTTTTTGTCACCTTTTTTAAATATGGGTGTAACGTTAGCTAGCTTCCATCCTCTTGGGACATCTCCGGATAAGATGGATTTCTTTAAAGTAATTTATAATGGAACAACAATCTCATTTTTCATTTCCTTTAAGATTCTCCCAATCATCGTATGTATATATATATATATATATATATATATATATATACATATATATACATATATATATATGTATATATATATATGTATATATATATATGTATATATATATATGTATATATATATGTATATATATGTATATATATATATGTATATGTATATATATATATATATATATATGTATATATATATATATTAAACCCTGAATGTCCACATTTCTTCTCCAGGAATATTGCCCATTCATCTTTGGTCTACCCCCCTACACACACACACACACACACACACACACATGCACACACACACACACACACACACACACACACACACATGGCGCTGTGGTTAGAGCTCTGGCCTGCCACTACGGAGGTCCGGGTTCGATCCTCGCCCGGGGCTGAAATAATATCAGTATCGCAGCGCTGAGGGGTGTTACTCCAACTCTCGTGGGCGGGGAGTTGGGGGTGTGTGTGTGTGCAAGGTCATAGCATTACCCATAGATCGGACCTACGAGCTCTGAGCTCTCTTCCAGGAGGGAAATAGCTGTCGATCACGAGTCCAACACGTGATCCAAAAGACCAAGTGAATACAAAAGACCAAGTGAATACATACACACACACGCGCACACACCACACACACACACACACACACACACACACACACACACACACACACACACACACACACACACACACACACACACAATCACTCCCACATACAGTAGTCATGTAGTCACGCCTCCTGCCCTATGAAATACGCCCCGAACCAAGCCGAACCGAGTCCGGGCTGCGTTTGCTCGTTCACCAATTCGAGATTTATTCCCCCAATCCCCATTTACGAGATCCGGCTTTCCCTCACGCCCAACAGAGGAGCCCCTTTGCCCTCATATTGCAGTCTTTTATGTAGTGATTTATCATTATGTTTATTTCACAAACGTACGCGCGTATTCACCTACATATGTACACACACACACACACGCATACACACACACACACACACACACACACACACACACACACACACACACACACACAGTACAAAAAAGAATATAAGAAAATTAGAAAGAATACAAAGAGCAATGACAAAGATGGTCCCAACACTTTCAAACCTGACATATGAACAAAGACTGGCCGAACTGGAATTGCCAACCCTGGAACGAAGATGTGACCGAGGTGACCTACTAACCATCTACAGAATTATGAAAGGTAAAGAATGCCTTGATAGAGAGGACTTATTAAAGTGGGACAGAGGAAAAACAAGAGGACATGCAATGAAACTCAAAAAGGACAACTACAGAAGAGACCTGAAAAAAGAACAGCTTCCCACACAGAGTGATAGATATATGGAACAAATTGGATGAAGAAATAGTGTGTGCAAACACAATACAAGAATTTAAGAACAAACTTGATCTTGCGAAATACCAAAACGAATCCTCACGAGCATAGCTCCCCTTCCCGTATAATACAACTAGGTAAATACAACTAGGCACAACTAGGTAAATACACACACTTGCTTGGCCTTCGGCCTTTATTCAATATCTACAAAATGGGGATAAACAAAACTTTCTCTTTTTTCATCTTCTCGTCTTTGGAAAAACTAGAAATAATCAATGAGCGGGCAAAACAACTTTTACCGTTCTACTGACCCCTCTCGGTGCCTGTGGCCCCGGACATCCGGCCGGAACATCCGCAAGAGCCCTTGCCCGGCAGCCGACTCATTCCGGACAAATGGACGGACGTGGTCTCTTGGAGGAGACCCGGGTGACCAGCGAGTTCCGGCCCCGTTGTCCTCCTCGGGGTTGACAACTTCACCCGGAACTTGGGCTCAGGTCAGGTCGGTAGCCTTGGTTCACACCTCCAATTTAATAAAAAACAAAGATGAAATGAAATAGACTCAATGAAATGAAATAAATTAGAAAAACTAAGAATAGATAAAGATGAAAAATACATAAATAAATAGACAAATAAATTAATTAGCAAACAGATAAATGAACGAGTAAAATGAATAGAATATTTGAATTGCATTCCTCGTGTCACATGACTGCGCAAGGCGGCGTTGCAGGAAGCGTGGAGGACCTCTGCACCAGCAGGAAAGAGGCGCTCACCCTGGCCTCTCGAGAATGTGCTTATAGTCGTCAAATTAGGGAAAATATAATTAGAAAATTATAACAAGCTAAAAATTGGAAAATGATTTCTTTAGACATTTAGAAATAACATATCAAAAGTCCCCATCGGTCCACCCTGAGCTTCGTCCGCCATCGTGTAAAATGGCCGCCAAACTTTAATTTTTCGCTATTTCCGTGAAAACGGTTGATCTGACGAAAAAAAAAAAATCTTATAAATTATTATTCAAAAATAATTTTTCTACAAAACATGCTCTATTCATATTTTTCCTATGAGTGATCATTTTAAAGATATTCACAATTTTTAACCATATTTAATTCTGTGCTGATGCTGACGTGATTTTGTTCACTTCCTATAGGTTCGGTATCACTGACATCTGCTTATTTTTTTTAGCTTTATCGTATTTTTCTAGAAGGTTTATCTATATATTGTTTTTATTTCGGAATATAGTTTAAAAATGGAGGGAACCACAGATCAAAATTAATTATACTTTGTGAGGCAAGTAAGAAAAGAGGTGATAAATGGCAAAACTGGGTTAATTTATCAGTTGTTCAAGTACTTGTAAAGTACAGAAAAGACTATACTAGAGAAAAGAGCATTACAGCTGCTAATAGAAAAGACACAACTGACCAAGAGGAAAAAGGGTCACCTATTAAACAGAAACTAAGACCAAAAGAAACTGATTTTGGCTTCAAGAAAAAGTGTATATTTTGTTTTGAAGAGTGCTACGAAAAAGCGGAAAAGAAAAAACTCTCCATAGACGGCAGGTAGTAGTGTGATGACTTTGGAAAAAATGTGTTTGATAAAGTTATCGTAATGATGACTGGGGCAAAAAAGTAAAAGCGATTGTAGTTAGTGTCCAGTGTTTGGTTGTAGAAGAATCTAGATCATGTAGCGCCAAGTTTTCTTTTTTTTTTTTTTTTTTTTGGGGGGGGGGCAAAAAAGGAGCACATAAATCCATCAGGCAAACGTGGACGACCTGATGATGAAGATATTATAACTAGCTTGGAGAAAGTTTGTTCATACATGGAAGAGAATGACGACTGTCAATTTACTTTGCAGAAATTGATATATGTGATGCATCAGAACCAATTCTACAAGATAAGTGCAAGCTATCTGAAAACCAAATTACAGGAAAGTACGGAAGTGATGTAATCATAACCACCCTAAAAAAAAGAGACCCATAGTATGTTTTCGCAAATCAGGAGATAAATTGCTATGTAATTCATGGTATAATGAAAGACTGCATAGTGAGGAAGAAGAGCGATTGAGGATTGTTAGAACTGCAGCAGCTATTATTAAGGGGGACATCAAGTATACGACTCCTGAACTATCCTTCTCCTGAAGGACTCTTTAATGATATTGAAAACAACGTACCCGATTCCCTTCATGTTTTGTTACATGAATTAATTGAAAAAGGAGGAAAGGGAGATATTGACAACAAACACAGGGTATGCACTGTCATAGCTCATTCAGTCCTACAAGCAGTGCATCTCTCCTATTCTACTCGGAGTAGCTGTTTACGTACAAAAGAAATTTGGATCCAGACTCCTGGTGTATATTTTACATAAACTGGACTTCTCTACAGAGTATGATGAAGCACAACTGTTTGAAGCTTCTTGCATGAAATCTACCCCTCCTACTATTTTGTCTGATAGTTACATGCAGTTTGTTTTTGATAATGCAAATATCGATGTGCACACAATAGATGGATTTCACACACACTGCATTGAATGTGTAACACCAGCAGGCTCAGTGATCAAACCTGACGTAATTGAAAGACTAAAAACAATGCCATCTGCTGAAGAAATTTCTTCGTGTTCGTCTATAGCAGTGAAACCCTTCTCGAGTCATAGTGAAAGTGCTCTGAAAAGTATTGAAATTGAGGATCTAAGGAAACTTACATCATTTCCTAGTGAAAAACTTGCATCATCTTGTCATCTGCTGTGGATAAGTGGAAAATGGATGAAGTTTAAGGGTATTCCACACTCGAATGGCTTTATGGAGGCTGTCAATAGTAGTGAGGACTTTGATACAGCGTCCACTCGCCTCTTGCCCTTCCTTAATTTAAAGGCAACCTCTTCTGATGCAATAAATAGTGTATTACATTTTGCAGCTGACATATGTAGAAAGGCGAATAAGAGTGTGACATGTGTTACTTTTGACCAGCCTTTATATTGAAAGGCAAGGGAAGTGTTGTCATCTACTGAAAACAGTTTAGTTTTAGATAATGTTTTCTTGCGACTAGGTGTAACAAAACAAATGTGTTTTGCTACATGTAATGGTGATTTAGCGGGTGAGGTAAAGTCTCTGCTGGACTTTCTTGGATTTATTCTCTATTCTCAGGTACCAAGATTATGTACAATGACTAACTAGGTCCTTGACCTAGACAATCCTAGTGCTAGGCACGTGACCTAGGCACTTGCACGTACATTCTCTTTCCAATGAGAATTATTTTTGTTTGCACTTTGCACTAATTATATTCTTTCTCTGTTCAATGAGAGTTTTGTCACTTTAGTTCGGTGATCTCTTTTCTATGAGATATATGTAGTTTGTATTTGGGTACACTTTCACTAGAGGCATAGCTTTACTGAAGACATGACATCCTAAAAATATTGGTTAGTTGTTTGTGAACGAGAATGTGTTAGTATGTGTAAGGCTAAATATAATAAGTTTTAGTTCATTTTGGTAAATACATATATATATATATATATATATATATATATATATATATATATATATATATATATATATATACATATATATATATATATATAAATATATATGTGTGTGTGTGTTCACTTGGTCTTTGGATCACGTGTTGGACTCGTGATCGATAGCTATTTCCCTCCTGGAAGAGAGTAACGACCCGAAGCGTAGCGGTACCGAAATAATTTCGGCCCTGGGCAGGATTCGAACCAAGAACTGCGGGCCACTATGGTGGCAATTCAGCGCTCTACTAACTACGCCACCGAGTCGTGTGTGTGTGTGTGTGTGTGTGTGTGTGTGTGTGTGTATAAATTAACATGAAGATATCCGTTTACAGGCAGGATTATAGTGTAGGAATTTGGGGTTTATGTTTTTGTGGGAATTTTTTATATCTGAAAATGATGTTGCTGTTCTTATCACTCTTGTACATAGATTAATTATAGAACTATGAGTTTAAAAATGTAAGTTTGAGATTTAGGTATATATTACATGTATGGGTTTAGATTATGGTATGATATGGTTATTGGTAGTCTTTGAGTGGGATTTTTTGAAAATGTGTCTTTTCTGAAATTTCTGAGATTTTCGTATCTTGGTTGGGTTTATCTGAGCTATATCGTTTCATAGTTGAGTTGGTAAGGTGATAATATTTTGTATGGTGAATATCGACAAATGTATTGGAGATGGTTATATTATGTTGGCAATAGATGGAGTTAGTATAGTTTTAAGTTTGATATAATTGTGTATTATTTTGGGGCGTCACGGTCAGAATGAAGTACGAGTAGAGGAGGTTTTTTATATAGTGGGAGAGAGTTTTGGTAAGTGATCATGAATTCCTTGTAACCTATGGAAACGTATGACGACTTTGCGTCTGTAGGTGGAATGATTTTATTGTAATGGTATGCTTTTATGTGTTGGTTTGTTCATTGTGGGATCTGTCGTTTTTCTTTTGTTTGTCTTATTCTGTTATGTGTTGGCTTTGGGTGACTGCCTGTGGGATTTCCATGGGGCATGCTGAGGTGAACATTTTGTTAGGTTTAGTCTTGATTTAGTGTAAGGTTAATGTGATATTGAGTTGTTATATATGGGTTAACTATTTGAGTACATGACGGTAGAGGCGATAATGTAGGTTGTATTTGAAAGGTGTATTGTCTTTAATGTTTATATAGAATGAGTTTGAAAAATTATCTCGTAAGTATATTTTGTCAAAAGGCACCGGGAGATTCTTTTTATTTTTTATTTAATTATTGAGGTATATAACAGAGGTTTGATATGTCTACATGGTGTTTGGTATTCTATATCTGTTATTCGTAGTATGTGTTTGTTTGTTTGTATTAGCCGTTGGTTGATATGTACAGTTATTTTTGGTAGATCTAAGTGGATTGGAGAATTTGTTGTATATTAATTACTTTACATCTTATGAATGTAGGTATTTTCTTGGATATGTGGAATCTGTTTAATGCATTATTTGTATGCACTTATTGGTTTGTGACATGTGAAATGTGAAACATGTGATTTGTGAAATGTGTTTACATTTTTAGTAGGTGTGAAGTTTTAGTACTTATCGTAGATCTACGTTGATTTGATATGTAGTCCAGGTTCACTGACAGAAGGTGATTGACGGCGCTTGAAAGAAGTTGTGGTGGTGTCCTGAATTTTGCCGAGTTGCAATTTTATCATACTGCTCGGGTGGAGGTAGGAGGTGGTGGGTGCGGATGGTAGGTTGAGGTGGGTAGAGCTGAAGGACGCGGAATTGCTGAGGTGGTCAAACGAGAAGCTCAGCCGATGCGAAGTTCCTGGTCGTGGGCGGAAGGGGGTGGAAGGCAGCAGGTAGGTTAAGCGGGTCCACTCCTAACCGTCGCGAAGTTCCTGGTCTGGCTGGTCATGAAGGGGGTGGAGGCGGGTGGAGGGTAGGCTCTCGTCCGGCTCCTGAATTATAAAAAGGGAAATTAGTGGGAGTCGATGGTTTATACTCACGATGACTGGTGACGTTAGTTGGGGACGGCGTATGTGGAGATGCCTCTAGACGAGTGTCATTAGCCTGAGGTCCAATGCGTCGGCCTTCAAGTCGGTGCGCTGGATCTCTACAGCTGATTAGAGTCTGGTTTCTGCTGGAGAAGTAGAGGGATCAGTGGTATTACTTACCGAGTGGGTAACGTGTTGAGCTTGCGGATTTGCGTCTCTCGTCAGATGCCTCGGGGGAGGATGGTTGGTTGAGAGAGGTGTTGTATAGATGCTCGCTCGCTGGGAGGTGCTCGGAGCTAATGAGAGTCTTGTGGTTTGACTGAAGTTCGATCACCTGGGAGGTGGGCATAGCTGAATGAAGTCTTGTGGTTCGATCACCTGGGAGGTGGGCGTAGCTGAATGGAATTTTGTGGTTCGATTACCTGGGAGGTGGGCGTATCTGAATGGAATCTTGTGGTTCGATCACATGATAGGTGTGCGTAGCTAATTGGAATATTTATGCGGTGATGCGTTGAGTTGACAGACGTTTTCTCCTACTCTGACAGCGGTCTTTCTGCAAACAGCTGCCGTTCGATTGGTAGCGTACTACACACCAGGTGGTTTAAAATCGAATGCCTTAAGATTTCACCAATTCTAAGAAGGTTACAACTGCAGGTCACACCTTTGGCGATCGGCAGATGTTCTTAGAAGTCAGAATGTCGTCTCGAAGGGAGCGGTTGGTGGAGGGGTGGTGTATAGATGCGTCGCTCGCTTGGAAGTGTGGTGAATGAAATCCTGTGGCTAGATACCTCGATTCCGGGGGCTTGATTGAAGATGTGGTTTAAAAATGAGTCTTTCCGATTTCACCACCGATTCTAAGGTGACTACAACTGCAGGTCACAACTGTGGCTGTCGGTAGATGTTTGAGTGTCGTCTTGAAGGGAGCGGTTGGTGGAGGGGTGGTGTATAGATGTGTCGTCCGCGTGGAAGCGTGCTGATGATGCAATGCGCTGGACTTGCTTGAAGTCAATGTTGATTGGAGTTGAATGGAATCTAGTGGCTTGATTCCGGGAGCTTTGATTGAAATTTGTTCTTCGGAATGGTAGGCGTGGCTGGTCGGCGACCTGGTAGGCGTGGCTTGAGCGGCTGTGGACGAAGATTTCAGTCCGAAAGTTGTCTCGAAGGGAGCGGTTGGTGAAGGGGTGGCATGTAGATGTGTCGCTCGCTCGGAAGTGTGCTGACGATGCGATGCGCTGGACTTGCTTGA
>NC_134777.1:76908634-77091134 GCF_046742065.1 Oratosquilla oratoria
CTGAGTCTACGCTTTTTTAAGGAAAACAGATTCATATGTTTTAGTCGATTTTCGTATGATTTATTTTTTATATTTGGAATCAGTTTTGTGGCTCGCCGTTGTACTTTTCCCAATCTGTCAATGTCTTTCATGAGATTCGGTGACCATACGGAAACAGCATATTCCAAATGTGGACGAACTAACAATTTATATATATAGCTTGTTAATGAGTGATGGACTTTTGAAGTCAAAAGATTGCGCTGTCAGCCCTAGAATCTTATTTGCTTTCTCAGAGGCTGAAATACACTGCTTAGATGATTTGATATCGTTACTAATAATTACGCCGAGATCCTTTTCACTTTCCACTTCTGTTAACGAATTTTCAAATAACTTGTTATCGTACTCACTGAATGTGTTTATGTGTGTGTGTGTGTGTGTGTGTGTGTGTGTGTGTGTGTGTGTGTGTGTGTGTGTGTGTGTAAGAGAGAGAGAGATAGAAAGTAGGGGAGGGTTTGGATAAAGGACCCGACTTTTTCCGCTGCCGAAACTGCCTAAAGATAATTTCTTATGTTGAAGAAAATCGCCTGACAGCACGAGCCGTGGGTGGAAGGCGACTTTTGCGACCAGAACGACCTTCGTTTCCGCCAGGATGGCTCATGAAGTCCCCCGCAGCTGGATGAAATAACTTGGCCTTAGCCAGAACAAAGTGTGTGGAGGTCGCCAGCGCAGGCGGGTAAAGGCCTCGGCAGCAAAAATAGAGGTGAAGGTGAGGAGTCTACACCAGGAGGCGCTGAGCAGCTGCGCTCGAATCCGTCACCTTTGCCCTATAAGGATCTTTGGGGACCGTTGAGGAGCAGGTAGCAGTCACTGCTGGGAATCGGAGAGAAGTGCAGGATTCGAACCCACAAGTAAGCGATAGAGACCCCCGCCCTTGAGGCCGGAGTCCGCGCCTGAGAGCACAGCTTCTTTGACCTGAATGAAATAGTCTGGCATTAGCCAGAATAAAATCGTGAATGGCGGGGGAAAAATTAAGGATTTTAACATAATCTGTAAAATAAGCTATCTATATACTATTTTTTTTAACCAGGGGAGTAGCCAAGTTAAAAGACATACTCCCACTCCCACCCATTTCATTCCCACTCATTCCACTCCCATCCACCACACTTTCCTCCCTCTCACCTTACCTTCTTATGGATGATGGGTCATCCCTGTATCCCGCCCACTGCCTTGGACCAGAAGCAATGCTGCACAACACAGCACATCCACAGCAAGGCCGATTCACTTTAGCGACGACCCACCCGCCTCATGCAGAAAAAAAGAAGACGGGGAGAATTCCCTTCGGGCTGCGTCAACATATTATTCACACATAACCACTCCCTAACCACCGACCCCTCCCTTCCTTGTATCACAGTATCATCTATACACAACCACTCTCTACTTCCCCCTTATCTCCTGCATTCTTCCTTGCTCGAAAGACATTCCCCTCTTGCTCAACGCCCCCTTTACCCCATCCATCCATCTCATCTTCGGTCGTCCCCTCAAGTTCACTTCTTCTACCTCTACCTTCCACACCTCTTTTACTAATCTTTCTTCACTCATTCTTTCCATCCCATTACTCTTTCATCAGCCCTATCTGCCACCTTTTCCACCCCGGCTCTCCTCCTCACCTCCTCGTTTCTCACCAGTAGTCCCTACCATACTTCTGAGACATTTCATTTCAAACACATTCAAACTTTTCCTCTTTACTTCTCTTAAATTCCAAGTCTCTGCCCGATACAGTGCTATCGGCATAATCATCCTTTCATATAATCTCCTCTTTGCATTCATTCCCAAAAGCCTACTTCTCATGACACTTTTTAATCTCCCAAGTCTACAATTTACCTCCACCTCCACTCCTCCCATTCCTGCCACGTGCGATCCCAAATACCTAAGGTTATCCACTTCCTCCACCCTTTCTCCTTGAAGACTTACTTCAAGATTGCTGCCATCCTCTCCCTTTGTACATTTACCCTCAACTTTCTCCTATCGCACACTTTCCCAAACTCCGATACTAACTCCCTTAATCACCCTTCTGACTCTGCCACAAGCGCAGGCAGTGTTGTCAGCAAACAACAAATATCTCACCTCCCACTTTTCTCAATTTTCTTTAACCATCTCCAATCCCCTGCCCATTGCCCTCGCCTTTACTTCCCGCACCACCTCATCCATGTACACATTGAACAACCATGTCGACATGACACATCCCTGACGCAGCTCCGCCTTTACTTCAAACCACTCGCTCTCTCTATTTCTAATTCTAACACTGGCTGTACTAGTCTCGTAAAAACTCTTGACTACCCTTAACAGCTTCCCCCCCCCGAACCCATATATCTGCAATACCTCCAAAAGTGCATTCGTGTCCACCCTGTCATAAGCTGTATAATAAAAAAGTTCATGTCACTTTCTTGAAGTGGTTAATGGTGTTTCCGTCACTACAAAGGTCCTCCCCTCCCACACACACACTAGTGGCGGTGGTTGTTGGGGGGGAGGGGGTGATCAACCATGGAATTGTTTGTATGAAGATCATTTACCCCCGCCATCCTGTTGACGTAGGAAGAATTATACCGGCGAGGGGAGACGAAAGGTGGAGGAGGGGACGTTTTCTGTTTGCTCTCTGTCTGGTAAGGACGAGAAGGCGTGGGCAGCTCTCCCTTTTAGCCCCTACACTCCCCACCCCTACCCCGTCACCCTCTCACACACACACCCTCCACCCCGTCGCCCTCTCATAGCCCCCTACACTTTGCCGCCCTCTCGCAGCCCCCTGGTAGCACTTCCTCGGAGGAGCCGCCTCGAGTGTGAAGAGTGAGTGTGTGTGGGTATTTGCTCTCCTTGCCGTGAAATATGGAGCAGTGACAACAAATAAATAAAATGAACAATTCCAAAATGCAGAAAGTCTTTGGTAAAGGGTGAAGGAAAAGGGTGTGGGTAACTTGAAAAGAATGGCATTGGAGAAATCCGATCCCCTACGAAGAAGAAAGATTTTTTTTTTCTTCTTTTTTTTGTGAAATAAAGGAAAAGGGATTAAAACAATCGGAGAAAACTGAACGATCATTGAAGGAGGAAAGTGCTTAACGCTCCGAGGAAAGAGAGAGAGAAAAGTTTAATAGATTCCGAGAATGTTGAGTAGTCGTAAAGGTAGAGGAGAAAGGTAGCACTTGAAAAAAAGACTGATTGGGGGAGAAAGATGAACAGGTGTACAGGGAGAAGGGAGAGAGCGAAAGGGAGCGCCGTCGTGGGAGGAGAGAAACGGAGCAAGAAAGAAAGAACGAGAGAAAACTAAGAAGGAAAGGTTAGCCACACCATGACATTGACTTTGTTAATTCGAGAGTAAACTCCCGCATTCAAGAGGTTAACTGTTCGTTACCACATAATCCAGTGACTTTTAACCCTCTGGTGGGCGGAAGTCACGCGAATATCTGAATGAAATCGCTCAATGTCCGCCATGAGAAACACTAAAGAGTTGGTCCCGGGTACTGGGGGTCCATGATCTCAGCCATGAGAAGCACTAAAGAGTGGGTCCCGGATATTGGGGGTCACCTGAACACAGCCAAGGAAGGAAAATATGGGAATGCAGTGCTCCTACTTCTTGGTGGAAAAGCCGGTCCCTCCCGAGTACTCCCCTGGGATAGGCGTGGGGAGAAGAGGAGGTAGATGCTGGAAGGGAAATCACACAAAAGAACGAGAGAACGAATGAGGAAGACGTGCGAAAGTGGATGGAAATGGAGAGAGAGAGGGGGGGGGAGAAAGAGAATCTTCTCAAAAGGTAGCTGGAAAAACAACATTTGAGACAGGATCGGCGAAACTGATACAAAAAGGAGTGAGGCAAAAATAGATCAAAGAGATATGAAACGATGCACCATAAGGAAGCGAGATTGAAAAAATGGCGAAGAGTAGAAAGAAAAAATAGGAAAGTAACAAAATAATGACAAAGAGGAGAAAGAAAAATAGAGAATAGTAGCGAAAATAGAAGAAAGAGGCCAGACAAAAGAACAAATACAGAAAATAGAGACAGGCTAATGAGAAAAACAGGATAGTGACGTAGACAGAACAAGATGCGAGATAGAATAGGAGATGGGATGGAAACAGAACAAAGACGATGGAAAGGAGGAAGCGAGCGAGGAACGAATAAAAGAAGGAAAAAATCGAAATGAGAGGTAAGAGAATGGCCTTAAAGAGAACCGAAATGTTTGAAGAGGGGAAGAAAGCGCTTGACCGGGAGGTCACACAGAAGGTAAGAAAAGCGGAAGGTTGGGGGTGGGGGGGAGAGACGATAAAAAGGAGTTGGGGTGAAGAAGGGGGTGTGAGAGAAAGAATGTCGATATTTAACAGATTAAAAGAATGCCTAAATTGCAGAATATGTAAAGGGGGATGGGGAAGAGGAGGAGGAGAAAGAGGAGTGAGAGACAAAGAAAAACAAGGGTGCAGAGAAAAAAAATGTAAAAACGGAATGGCGGATAAAGAGGGGAAGAGAAAGATGAAACGGTGAGGCCGAAAGAAGGAAAGGAAGGAAGCGAAGTAGAGGAGAAAACGAAGGAGTGATGGAGGAGTGAGGGAGATGCTATGGGCTATTGGAGGGGCTCCCCCCCCCTTCCAACACGGGTGTGTCTTATGATGTTGTAGAGTCTCGACAGATGGATAACTTGGTTTACAGTTTGTTGAGGACACCGCCAGACCATTTTATTCAGCTGAGAGGCGGACCTTTGGACCCCGTTTTGGGCCAGAGTCTGGCCTCCAGCTGAATGAAATCGCCGGGCAGCAGTCCGAAAAACTGAAGAACGCGTTCCCATATTGAAAGGGTTATGTAAGAGGCTGGTAGATTAATGTAGACAAGTAGTGGACAAGTAGGTAGATAGAGGGGTAGGTGGCGAGAAATTCATTTTTACGACTTAGATGTTTTGAAAACAATGGTCGCTACGGAGTTGCAGAGTTGCATAATCTCGCTCACCGCCTAATGTTTGTAAACACAAGCTAGGGTATCGATATTGGTGCTGATGTTACGAATTGTTAACACTAAAGCCACTTCGCTTCGTGACAAGATTGCTTGCGTAAGCAGTATTGCTTGAGACAGTGTAACAGTCTTTCTGATTGGAGAAAAGGATGGAAGAAGAGAGAAATTATTGGTGCACGGAAGTAAAGTCACGCCCTCAAAGGGTGGCACTTAATTGTAACGGTCAAAGTTATTAGATTAATTAAATAGTGACGTCGAAGCAGACTTGGCTTGGTGAGAGTATTAAGGATCCCAGGTGGGAATCCCCTGGTGTAGAAGAATTAGAAAAGAAAATGAAGAATTGTTTAAGTTCAATTTAATTCCCCTCTGTTTACTGAGTAATGGAACTTGACTAAAGCATATTAAGTGGTATTTCACTATGTAGGACGAAAGAGGCATGGACCCTACAGATGAGTAACTTGCAATTATACAATGATGAAAAGAAAGTGAAGAAAGTTGAAAATGAATGAAGAAACAGTTAACAGAATTAAAACCAGTAATTAAGGAGAGAAGGGAACTGAAAATGATGGTGGCAACAGAGCTAACAGGTTAGAATGGCGGCTGTCATATCGTTGAAGCAAGTGGATAAGGACCGACGAAGAGGAGAAAAAGAACAACAACAACAGCAAGAAAAGGAGGAGGAGGAGGACAGGTGACATCAAATTCTCTCTCCCTCTCCCTCTCTCTCTCTATCTATCTATCTATCTATCTACTCGTATCTACCTATCTATTTCCCTATCTATCTCTCATTCTCTTAATTCTGAGCCGTGAGCAGTTCCTCCGTTTCCGGTCCTCGAGAGCTTCTCTACTCTCCGCAACTTCTCTGGTCTTCCCACTCTCATCTCTGCTTTTCTGCCCCGCAGGCCTGCGGCGGCCATTACAGACGGGGGTGGGGGTGGTAGTGGGTGGGAGGGAGAAGGAGGTAAGGGGATTATGGGTGCTGGCACGTCTCAGGTCTCAGGAGGCGGGGGGGGGGTAAGCAAATTGGCAGGGGAAGTTTTGGGGTGCATGGATGATGAAAGTAGATGATAGTGATTTCGGCAAGACATATTGATGGACAGGAAGAATCCTATCGTTTGCATGGAGAAAGGGAGGGAGGTGGGAAGAGGGGGAGGGAGTGAGGAATGAAGGAAGGAGAGCAGCCCTCCGCTCATTTGTCTGAATCCTACTGGCTGGCTGTTGTTGTTATTGTTCTTAATTTTGTTATTCATCATTGTCATTGTCACCAAAGAATACCCTGACCAGTAGGTTGAGGGTCAATTCTTCAGGGTCACCCGTTAATTAATAAATATACAGCATGTTACTCTATAGTTCAAATCATCAACTATTCTGCCTTGAAGTAACTTATCACAATATTTCACCGTCGTGGTTGAAGACATGAGCATCTAACTGCAGTGTACACAAGTTAGAGATTCCTAAGATTAGGCAGTGGGGAGGGAATTCACATACCATTGTATGTTTCTAAAGAGACTGGGGAGGGAGGTGTCAGGAGGCAATTGGGCTGAAAGAAGGAAGGGTAGGCGAGGCGAGCGGCAGAGAGAGGCCTTGTGGTCCATGGCGAAACTGAATGAAAATTAATTTAAAAGAAAACGGGAACTAGATGGTTTAGTGAGAAGGAAGTGAATGAGGGAGGAGGAGGAGGGGGGGAAGAGGAAAGGAATAGAGAAATGAGGGCTAACGCAGACCTTGGGGGAGCTGGGGGACAGAAGCTGGAGAAGTAGGGGAAATAGATAATGAGGTGGGAGTTAAGGACGTGATAAAAGTGGTGAGCATGATGACGTGGGAGAGGGTAGGATGTCTTGTGGTGGTGGTGTGGATGGTGGCAGTGGTGGTGGTGATGGTGGCCGTGGTAGTGGAGTTGGTGGTGATGGTGGCCGTGGTGGTAGAGGGGGGATAGTTGTGGTGGTGGTTATTGTGGTACTGGAGGTGATGGTGGTTGCGGTAGTGGTAGAGGTGATGGTAGTTGTGGTAGTGGACGTAGAGCAAAGGTGTCCCTGCAGGGTGCAACAGTAGTGTGGTTTTAGGCGTGGGGGGGTGGGGGGTGGCATGGAGGATGGTGAAGAGGAATTCCAGGGCAGAAAAGATTGGGGTGAAGAAGGAAGGGTACCTTGGGTTGGAGGGCACGAAAGAGAGTTACGGATTCTTTGGGATATTGGCGTAATCAGATTTAGCGAGTTTTGCTACAGACAGGAGAACTTTGGGTTCATGAAGAAGCCACATACAGGATAAAAGCATTAGTAGACGAATAGATACTTTAGTACATAAACGAGTAAATAATGCGTTAGAGCCCTAGATATCTATATGTTTGGTATTACAGGGGACTAGAGGACGGGGATTAGAGCAGGGAATGGAAGAAAGATGAAAGGATGCTGACACGATACCTTTCGGTAAATAACGAAGCCAGATACAGAATTGAACAATTATTATATAAATGAAGTGGTAAATGTGCGTGTGTGTTTGTGTGTGTGCGTGCGTGTGTGTGTGTGTGTGTGTGTGTGTGTGTGTGTATGTGTGTGTGTGTGTGTGTGATTTAGGTTGAAAGTAAATTAGAGAAGGGATGGAGGAAGGGAAAGGCCAATCAGAAGTGCTGGGAGGGAAAGTAGGGACGGTATTTTGTGGAGTGCAATGGAGGAGAGACCAGGAGGACCCGAAATGCCTTCCTGGAGGCGGCGGCCCAGAATGGAAAAGTATGTGACATAGTGTCAGGAGCAAGAGAGTTCTAGAGCCTCCCAGTACTTAAGGAGCCTGAGATTTTAATGTCATTCTCGAGATGTGCCGTAACCATGAGTATAAAGACATTCTTCCTCCATCCACACTCCCCCTCCACAGTAGCCACACTCCACACGACCCCAAACAGGACTCTCCACCTCCACGCAGTACATAATGGACCAGTAGAGTTTGGTTAGCAAGTCAGTTGAGATATCTCGACTACCCCCCCCCCCCACCTTCCGCATTCGCGAGCGGACCAGCCATCCACCCATTATATCTGCCGCCGATTTCCGATTATTTGTTGTGTCTCTAGATACACCGACCATCCGACCGACCGATAGATAGGCACTGAGCATGCACACACACTCACACACACTCACTCACACACACACGCGCACACACACACACACACACACACACACACACACACACACACACACACACACAAACACATACACGAATCCAACACGTGATCCAAGACCATGGTGAATCACACACACAAACACACTCACACACACACACACACACACACACACACACACACACACACACACACACACACACACACACACACACACACACACACACAATATGGACACCCAGTACTGAAAAGAATATAAAGAAATTAGAATACAAAGACCAACGACAAAGTTGGCACCAACTCTCTCCAAATTAACATACGAACAAAGATTGTCCAAACTGGAACTACCAACCCTGGAACAAAGAAGAGAAAGAGGAGATCTACTGACTATTTTTAGAATCATGAAAGAAATGGAAATCCTAGATAGAGATGATTGATTAAAATGGGACAACGGAAAAACAAGAGGACATGAAAAGAAACTCAAAAAGGATAACTATATAATAGATCTGAAAAAATAGCTTCCCACATAGAATGGTGGATACCTGGAATAAATTAGATAAGGAAACAGTGTGTGCAAACACTATTCAAAATTTTAAGAAAAAATTTATGCTAAAAGATACAAAAATGGGTCACTACGAGCATAGCTCCCTTCCCGTATAATACAAGGTAAATATATACACACACACACACACACACACACACACACACACACACACACACACACACACACCTCATGGCGCAGTGGTTAGAGCTCTCGCCTGCCACTACGGCGGTCTGGGTTCGAATCCCGCCCAGGGCTGAAATAATTTCAGTATCGCTGCGTTGCGGGTTGTTACTCCAACTCATGGGCAGGGATTTGGGTGTGTGTGTGTGCGTGTAAGGTCACAGTATCACCCATAGATCGGTCATACGAGCTCTGAGCTCTCATCCGGGAGGTTAATAATTGTCGATCACGAGTCCAACACGTGCTCCAAGACCATGGTGAATCACACACACACACACGCACACACACACACACACACACACACACACACAGTGAAGGATATAAGCAAGGTTGAGAGAATACAATTGACATCAACCAAACTGGTCCCCAGCCTGACAGATAAACCATATGAGGAAAGACTAAAAGTTGTCACCTAGTAGTGTCACGCAGTAGGTTATATAAAATGTGTTAGGTAATGCTCGTCCATGTATCCACTAGAGAGTTATATAATATAACTGTCTTTGTTCAATATCTTATGCACCATAATATATTAAAAGTGGACTTGGTTACAATTAAGTTAAGATAGATTAAGATAAATGATGAAATGTAGGAACATAGAAAGACTAAAATTTAGCACTTTAGCCACAGACCTCCTACAGAGAAAATGACGCGCAGTTAAGGCAGAAGAACACAAGAAAGGGGCACGATGCGATCCAGGGGTCAAAGGTCGCGGATGAAGATGGCACAGAAAAGTAGCGTATCGGCAGAAACGATTGTAGTACCATGCAGAATTTAGATAGATAACTAATGAGTATTTGTAAACCTTCCTCACATACAATAAAGATACGTGACAAATGTGTGAAGGCAGGCAAATAGGAAAATAGACTAGGATTTTAGATTTAGGATTCTTGGCACCTATGACTATGGCACATGCGAGTGCCACACATATAAAGAGGGTTCCGTGCTAGTTCGCTCTTGAGCGCCCTCATTCTTACCCCTGTAATATTATCACGTAAGTTTACTTGTATTATTATGTAAGTAAATATTAGTATTTTTGTACATCATATTTTATTCCTCCAGGAGAAGAAGAAATTGACCGATATAAAGGGAAAATAGCCAGATCTTGACAAAGTATTGGGTCTGCCAACTTTGAAGGATCGAAGGGAAAGAGATGATATGATTACAGTATTCAGATCACTAAAGGGGAGAGACTGCATTGACAGAAGAGATCTGATTAAAGATGGGAGGGATTTAAGAGGTCTATAGTGTTCTGTAGCCAACACGTGGAGTGTCCCCTTTAAGGCTCGTGACCACCAAGTACAGGACAAGACTATGGTCACCCCTTAGCACGACACACATTTGATTAATTCATATTCACATAGATATATATATATTCACTCCAGCAACTATATTTATTTTGCAAATAAAATAAAAATATTCATCTGTATCCTGTAACAAGGATATATATGTATTGTGAATAGATTTTAAATTATTGTATACTAAAAACAAAGAATCGAGAATTTCGCCACATTGTTGTAGATAGTATCATCGACATTTTCAATTAACAGAAATAGCTGGGAGATAGCTGTTCTTTAAGGAATAATACCAGCCGTTAGCACTGAGCACGGAAGTGTTCATCCCAAATGTGCGTATGGGTAAATACACCGCGGTGAACTTATGTTCTGACAGGTACATTCCGACGAGAACACCACCAGCCGTCGGCACAGAGTACGGAAGTGCTCATTCCAAGTGTGCCCAAGGGAATCACACCACGGCAAACTCAATGGTGTTTTCTGACTCCCCTTTTTTAAAGGCTCCCATAACTTCTCTCCCTACCACTCGTTTCAGGCTAGCCGCTTCCAACAAGGGCGACTAGTAGTGGAACCAACACTGGTGACAGGTCATGGGAATAAAGACCACATGTCGAAAGGATGTTAAAAAATAGTTTTCTATATAGATCCATATAGAAGGTGAAATAACCCAAGCTCAAATAATGTATGAGTTCAATTATCTAAATATAATAATTGGAAATCAAGGATATAGATTAAGATGGAACTGTACATGAATTTGAGTCGAGGTATGTTAGAAAATTAGAGAATAGCAGACAAGACCCAACGAGCGTTGCTCCTTTCCTTTATACCACAATTAGGTAAATACATACACACACGCGCGTGCGCGTCGTTCTCGTTCTTTTTTTTTCAGAAACGAGTAGAGGAAGAGTTAATAGATATGGACAGTTTATTTTGCTTTTCTCGTTATTCTCTATGTCACCCGCCACCGCGCCGCCACCTCGACCCCTGTGTCACCCATGGCCGCCTTGTCCCCCACACCTCATTAACCACCACAGGTTATTTACAACAACGGGTGGAACAACCTCACCTACTCTGACATATTCCTTGTTTCTGTTACTCATCCCCACTCACTCTCCAGCCGTCCCTTCCCCCATAACAACTAATCCTGTTCTCCCGCCCCCATACATATCTGTTCTCGTTTCCCTCCCAGTTCAATCCTCACCCACCCTTTCTCTCTATTCACTGCACCCTCCCTATCACATTCGCTTCTCCCTCAACCTCACCCACGTTTTTCCCTTTCCTCCATCTAACGCTACCCTCCCCTCCCCGTTTCATCTCAGCCCCTCTGTATCAACAGTAGTCACTCCGTTTTCATCCTATTTTCCCTACCCTTCACCTCACCCAAACTCTCCTCCCACTCCCCCTGAGCTTACCCTCCGCAGAATCAACTGTTGTGGTGACAGTGGACAAGAGTGCAAATGGAAAGGCAAGGGAGAGATGAAAAGGAAGAGGAGTAGAGAGGGGAGAAAGAAGAGGATGAGGAGGAGAGGGAGGTGGAGGGTCGCAATTGTTTTTGCTTTCGAGCGTAAATAATTTGTGCGCATTTGAGGTCATGTGAGGGTTGTCGGGGATGGTATGGGGGAGTATTTAGTTCAGTATGTCTGGGATAAAAAAAAAATGGTAAACAACCCCCCCCCCCTCCCACTCCCCTTTTTCAGTTTATTTATGAACGGGGCTTTCTGATTTAATGGTTGAACTGCCCTCTGAAATTCCTGGGTTTGTGGGCCCTGTTATTTCTTGATTGCCTTGTGCAGTTGATTATGAATATATAATATATATATATATATATATATATATATATATATATATATATATATATATGAATACATATACATATTTATATATATATATATGTATTGTATATATATATATATATATACATATATGTATATACATACACACATACACACACACACACACATATATATATATATATATATATATATATATATATATACGTATATGCATATACATATATACATATATATAAATGTATATGTATATATATATATATATATATATATATAAGTCTAAATAAAATATTCTTCTAAAAAACGCTGTGGAAGTCGGGGACAGGTGGTATTACGGTGACACTTTGTCCTAAAAATATTCTTGAAAAAGCGCTTGGGTAAGTCGGGGTCAGTTGGTATTCTTCTTCTTCTTCTTCCTCGCGTTCTTCTTCGCGTTCTTCTTCGCATTCTACCTCGTGTTCTTCTTCGCGTTCTTCTTCCTCACGTTCTTCTTCGTGCTGGGGATCCCGTGTTGGGGTTCCGCCCCGAGGCCGAGGCCGAAAGGGAAAACGAGGGATTAGAGCGCGGAAAGCTGCGGCCGTAGGCCGCTGTTTGCGCAGCCAAGCGAAGCCCGCGGCTTGTGTATATATATATATTGTTAAAAACAACTGCGCATTCGGCGCTACAAAGCTTCTTAAGTAGACTTTCAAGTCTTCTGAACGTGGATTTCTGGTTGTCACAGGACAGACGGAATAATAGATTTCCAGTAGACATTGGGAACTTTAGTTGAGAAAGAATGTACAGACGTTTCGCTAAACGCAGTTAGCACTTTCAATGTAATAGAGACAGAGAGTACAGGACATAATAAACATAGAAAGAAAGCTCTGGGAGAGGTCACAACGTAAGACACGGGGGGAGGTCACGACGTAAGACACTGGGAGAGGTCACATACATGTGTGGGATTTTGTTACTGTGGGGCAGATGTCCGTTGAGGGCCAAGTGTCCTCTCTATCAGTCTGGCGGAACGTCGGAGAGGGACTTGGGTGTCGGGGTGATTGGAAGGTGTGTTGTGGTTGAGAGGGCTACTAGTCCTAGGGAGGGGCTTCATGCTGGGGAGTAATGTAGGGGCTTCCACTTGTCTGTTAATAGTTGGTTGTATGTCTCGTATAATAAGTGTTTCCAGGAAGAAAAGTCTAGACTTTTCTGATTCCTTGGCGAGAAAACTTCTAGAAGACAACACCGTCATTCTCGCCAAGGAATCAGAAAAGTCTAGACTTTTCTTCCTGGAAACACTTATTATACGAGACATACAACCAACTATTAACAGACAAGTGGAAGCCCCTACATTACTCCCCAGCATGAAGCCCCTCCCTAGGACTAGTAGCCCTCTCAACCACAACAACACACCTTCCAATCACACCGACACCCAAGTCCCTCTCCGACGTTCCGCCAGACTGATAGAGAGGACACTTGGCCCTCAACGGACATCTGCCCCACAGTAACAAAATTCCACACATGTAAGTGACCTCTCCCAGTGTCTTACGTATTGACCTCCCCCCGTGTCTTACGTTGTGACCTCTCCCAGAGCTTTCTTTCTATGTTTATTATGTCCTGTACTCTCTGTCTCTATTACATTGAAAATGCTAACTGCGTTTAGCGAAACGTCTGTACATTCTTTCTCAACTAAAGTTCCCAATGTCTACTGGAAATCTATTATTCCGTCTGTCCTGTGATAACCAGAAATCCACGTTCAGAAGACTTGAAAGTCTACTTAAGAAGCTTTGTAGCCCGAATGCGCAGTTGTTTTTAACAAAACATGTTTAAAAGAAAACCTGCTGCCAAGATTCATATATATATATATATATATATATATATATATATATATATATATATGATTTGGATGATGGAGAACATAAACACAGGGGAAAGCTCGGAACCCTAAACACTCTAACGTTTCGTTCGCGTAGAACTTCTTCAGAGAGTGTACGGAAAACTGTAATTGAAGTTTATATACTAAACTTAATTATCTTTGCGGATACTTGGGAAATGTCGTTTTTCTGGCGTGTTCTAGAATTAAAATACTAGTTTGTTTAGCTAAATTGATAAACCATCCTCGATGGTTCGATGAATTATTAGTTGAAATATATGCTGATTCTACAATTCTTCTAGTGAATTTTTCAAAACCTTTATGTAACATTTCAGCTCCTCTCCAGTTTGGTAAATGATCGAATTTTTCCGCATGAACTACTAAAGAATTAGATGTCCAATGTGCTCTAATGTCGTTTTATGTTCATAAATTCTTTTTTCTAATCCCCTTGATGACTCGCCATAATATGCCATTGAGCAACTATTGCACGGGATTTTGTATACGACGCTGTTTTCGGAATTGGTTCTCTTTTCGGAAGTCTTTATCAAATCACCTATCCTCTTATTAGTTATTTTAGCTATGTTTATACCTGTTTTTGTTAAATATTTGTCTATTATTGGTGACGTTTCTGAGCCAGGTACTGATACAAATTTGGTATTATTTTTATAATTTCTCTCTTTCTTTCCACGATTATAAATATTTATTGCTTTTCTTTTTGTTCTCCTCAACATTCCCTCTGGATATCCAAGTTTGTCAAAGGTTTTCATAATATAATCAAATTCGTCTTCTAGGTATTCTTTGCTACAGATTCGTAGTGCCCTGAGAAAAAAAGCCTATTACTATACCACTCTTTGTCCTATCATCATGTGCGGAGAAGTAATGTACTAAATCCTCTTTGTTTGTTTCCTTTCTGTATACTGAGAAAGTCACAGTTTTTCCTACTCGTCGTATTAATGTATCTAGGAAGGGCAATTGTCCATTTTGTTCCTCTTCTACGGTGAACTGAATGTCGCTGTTGACCGCGTTAAGCATTCTCACTTTATTATTTACATTGGTGTTTTCGGTGATGATAGCGAGGACATCGTCTACATATCTAAACCAGTGTCATCCCCTACCATTAATTCTGATAAAATTTTCTTTTTCCAATAACTCCATATATAGAGAGGCCATCACTGCACTTGAAGGCCCACCCATGGCGAGACCTCTGCGTTGTTCATACTCGTCACCATTGAAAGTCAACGCACCGAAATTTACGCATAAATCTATCAATTCTATATAATCTTGTTTTCTTACGGGTAAGGTATCGCTCATATCTTTTATTACTCTCTTTACTGCCTCTAACGCACCGTCAGTGGAAACATTTGTAAATAACGCCTTAACATCATAGCTTACTAACTTTTTCTCCGTGAAATCTAAATCCTTTAGTCTTGTCAAAAGACACACACACACACACACACACACACACACACACACACACACACACACACACACACACACACACACACATATATATATATATATATATATATATATGTATATATATATATGTATATATACATATATATATATATACATATGTGTACATATATATATATATATACATATATATATATATATATTTATACATATATATATACATATATACATGTGTACATATATATATATATATAAATAAATATATATATATATATATATGTATATATACATACACATATATATACATACATATATATATGTATATGTATATTTACACACACACACATATATATATATATATATATATATGTATATGTATATTTACACACACACACACACACACACATATATATATATATATATATATATATATATATATATGTATATATATACATATACATATACATATGTTGGTGACCATAATTCCGGATATTATGTCCAGAGACCGCTGCCCCTTTGTCTGGGAAAAGATTTGGTGACAAGGCTGATTGAACACAAATGTTCGATTAGGTACTGGCAAGAAAGTTCGGCAGTGTTCCAGCACGTAAGTTTAATCACTGTCTCGACTAGGACAAAACCAACCTTACATTATAAATCTGGTTGCGGATTCAGAAGGAAGATGGTTGGCTCCACATTAATAGAAAATATTTACCAAGATGAATATTTCAAAGGGGCAGTGGTATCCGAACATAATATCCGGAATTATGGTCACCAACATCGTCAATAGGCATCTTCCACCTGACCCCACACCGCATGACCCTTAAGTCACTAATTGAGTAAGGGTAGGCGTCCTTTGGTCCTTCCCCTGTCCCTCTTTTTGTAAGAGAGTGCTTTATAAGTATAGTACCCTCCTCCCATTCTGTACAACTGAAGAGGCCTGTAGCTTACAGTCGAAATATACAGATTCACTGTTTCCACTTTTTTCTTCTGCTCCGACTGTGGTTTTTATTATTGATTTAGAAATGTGCTACTATATTTTTCATCATGTATATACATACATATATGATACGTAATATACTTATCAACTATTAGTTCAATTGTTTATTCATTTCATCATCCATCATTCATCCTTTCATTCATTTATTTACTTGTTGTGAATATTCAGGATTTTGTAGAAATGAATCAGTCTTGGCTGATGGAGTGACCCGAATCAGTGTTTACTTTATTTTTAGTCAAAGAAAAAGAAAGAATCAAAAGAAAGACACTCGTGGCGTCAGCTTAGTGTGTGTGTATTCACTTGGTCTTTGGATCACGTGTTGGACTCGTGATCGACAGCTATTTCCCTCTTGGAAGAGAGCTCAGAGCTTGTAGGTCCGATCTATGGGTAATGCTATGACCTTGCACACACACACACACCCAACTCCCCGCCCACGAGAGTCAGAGTACGACCCGAGGCACAGCGATACCGAAATAATTTCGGCCCTGGACAGGATTCGAACTGGTTACTGGGAGCACTTCTACTTCCCAGTTCAGCGCTCTACCAACTGTACCACCGAGTCGGTGTGTGTGTTTGTGTGTGTGTGTGTGTGTGTGTGTGTGTGTGTGTGTGTGTGTGTGTGTGTGTGTGTGTGTGTGTGACATCCGCTTCATCCTTGGAAACTAGCCTTCCCTTTCCTAACGTGGTCTTCGTCGTCGTCGTCGTCATCGCGCGTTCTTGCCGTCGTTAGCGTCTACGTTTTGTTGTCGCTTGGCCTCTCCTTCGGCCACGTCGTCTCCGTCTCCGTCGCCTTCTTCGGAGGCGAGTGTCGAGTGGCCTCTGTCAGCACCTGACCTCTTCAGAGGCGCCGGGTCAGCGTAAGGAGCGGGCCAGGCGAGAAGGGGTTAAGAGGAAGAAAAGAGAGAGGAAAGGTGTGAGAGGGAGAGATAAAAGGGATAAATGGAGGGGGGAGAGAAGTGGGGAAGGAGGATGGAAGGAGAGGGAGAGGGAGTAAGAGGACGAATAGGGGGAAGGATATTAGAAGGGAAAGGGGTTAGGGATAGGGATAGAAGGGGAAAAGAAGGGGAGGGGAAGAAAGGAGGAGTGAATGAGGAGGGAAGGATATACGAAGGGAAAGGGGTTAGGGATAGGGATAGTGGGGGGGAAAGAAGGGGAGGGGAAGAAAGGAGGAGGGAGAAGAGGACTAGAAGATTGCAGCGGAAGAATGGAATACGAAGGAAAGTGGGAGTTTGTAATAAACTAGTTCCTTTTTTGGGGTAGAACCCCAAAGGGAAGGGGAAATAGAGTGTACTGGGGAAAACAGATTAAAGTATAGCATTAATGTAGAACAATATGCCAGTTTATGACAAAATATGATTTTAGGATATGATGTTGGTAGAGGACGAAATGTTACATTAGGATGTAATGTCAAAGGACAAAATGTCACGATGGGATGTAATGTCAAAAGATAAAATGTCACGATGGGATGTAAGGACAATGGAGGACAAAAGATCACGATGGGATATAAGAAGAGTGGAGGACAAAAGATTACAATGGGATATTATGATAGTGGAGGATACAATATCACGATGGGATGTAATGATAGTGGAGGACAAAATATCACGTAGGATATGTCAGTGGAGGACAAAATAAGATTATAGGAAGGGATGCCAGACAGAATGTCAATGAAGGACAAAATATCACGATGGGATATAATGACAGTGGAGGACAAAAGATCACGACGGGACATAATGATTGTGGAGGACAAAATATCACGGTAGGATATAATGTCACTGGGGGACAAAATATAATTTTAGGAAGGGATGCCGGACAGAATGTCAATGAACGAGGGGAGGCCGGTGTTAAACGCGGTGACGGAGGGGGACAAAGTATACAAAAGAGATCGGATGACCGTGAGTGACCAAATGTCCGAGATGGGAGATATGTTACTTTTGATGGGAGAAATGTTAATGAGGCATTGAATGTCAATGAAGGACCAAATATCAATATAGAGCAAGGTGTCAATAAAAAACAAAATTATAATGTAAGGCATGATATTGAAACTCAAAACGTGTCAAAAAGAAATAATCACGAGTTTCTTAAAACCATGTACTTTAATGCTCGTAGTATTAAGAACAAATTCCAAGAAATACAGGCGTATGTCAAAAGCGAAAATCTCGATATGATAGGAATAACCGAGACATGGTTAAATGGTAAAGAGTTTGAAGCTGAATTTAACATTGCGGGGTTTAAACTCTTTCATCATGATAGAAACCACAAGAAAGGTTGGGGTATTCTATTATACGTTAAAAACAATTTCCATACTTTTGTTTTAGAGAAAGTGAAACAGGATGCATATGATAGTTTGTGGGTAGAATTAACCCAAACAAATGGACAAAAATGAATGTAGGTGTAATATATAGGCCAAAGACATTATCTTTAGCAGACGACAAACTGTTATTTCAAGGAATGTCTAGTTTCTGCAACCGGGATTTATTGATAATGGGTGATTTCAATTTCACTGATATTGATTGGATGACCTTTGAACATGGCCATATAGGTAGTCACTTGATTGATTTTCTCGGTGACAGTTACTTAGTTCAGCATGTAAAAGAGCCCACAAGACATGGAAACTTACTCGATCTATTGATCACTAGCCGCGAAAGCATGATAACCGATGTAGAATTTGGTGAAGCTGTTGCAAATATCGATCACAATTTAGTTAGATTCAAACTACTAAAACATTTTAGAATAGATACTTGTGTTTCTAAAATATCTGATTTCAGTAAAGCTCAGTTCATAGGACTACGTCAGGAACTTCAGCTTACAGATTGGGAGGCAAAATTAAGCGAAAGACCTGTAGATCAGATGTGGGAAATATTTCAAAATACGCTCACTAAGATGATACTTACGTTCCTTTTAAAGGACAGACGTCCCCCAAATCAGGCTCGCCCAAAATGGCTTGACAAAGAAACTGAAAAAAAACATTGCTAAAAAGAGACAGGCTTACAAGAAATATAAGTGCTCGGGTGCATCTAATACAGAGAGAATAAACTTCCTGCAGAGGCAGTGCCATGTAGTTCAGTTCGAAGCTTTAAGAATCATTTAGATAAACACCTAAGCAAGATGCTGTAATGACTATAATTTATCTTATATTATTTGTTTATTTGTTTTGTTATCATTCCTCTGTTTATTATTATTTGTTTCTCATTTATTATTAGTTATGTCAATTTATTATTATTTACTATTTACATATTTATTATGTAAGTATACCTATGCATTTATTTATTTTATTTATCATTTACATTATCATTTTTTTATTTATTAAATTATTTGTTTAGCATTATTATGATTTTTCGCATCCGAACTAGATAGGGACCAAAAGGTCTCATGTCGGCATGCTCCCTCTGTGTAATCCTTTGTAAAGAACGGGGAGAAAAAAAAGAACAGGGGAGGAATACACGAAGGAAGAATAGTTGGGGAAGTGGGAGAAAAGGGGATTTTTTTTAAGCAATAAACAACGCCTCCGTTCTTAGGGCTAATATCGCACCGAAAAGGTGGATGAATGACAGATGTGGTTAAGGAAAGTTTTAGGAAGGTATTAGGATGGAGGGATGTCAGAAATTAAAGACTAGAGAAGAATTCAACATTTCATTTTTGGGTGGAGATTAGTTTCCAGTTATGAAAGAATGTTGAGTGATTGGTCCATATGGATGTTTGAAGTCCCTAATTTATCGACTGCATAAAAAACATCCAGTCAGTACTGTATTCGGAGGAGAGAAGAGGAATACAGGAGTGGAGTGAACGAGGAAGAAGAGACGGAAAGAAGGAGAGGAGAGCCAGCAGAGGAAGTTGGAGAAAGAAGGAAGGAGAGCCGAAGAGAGGGAGAGGGGGGGGAGGAGACGAGGAACAGATATGGATGAGAAACTAGGGAGGGGAGGAGGGGGAGGGGCAGATCGTGAATAGAAAATAAAACAGAAAAGATGAAAAGAAACCGAAGACATTTAGAAATGGTAGACTTACTTTACAGGAAACGACAGTGGTTTTATTCAGCAAAGGGGGAATGACAGAGGGAGGAGTGAAGGAAGAGGTAGGGAGTTGGCCGAATAATGCTGAGAGAAAGAGAGAACTATTTATTCGTACACAGCCGCAGGGAGGCCCCAAGTGCGCTGTAGGAAGGATCCCCCCCTCTCTCTCTCTCTTTATCTCTCTCTCTCTCTTTATCTCTCTCTCTCTCTCTTTATCTCTCTCTCTCTCTCTCTCTCTCTCTGGGATTATGAGGTTCATAGGAAGGGTTGTAAGGACGGGATGAAGTACAGGACTTTGAAGTGTTAGGTTATGAAAGGTTGTAAGGAGTGGGAGGAGAGTACACAGGTAGTAGAGATAGTTGGGCACTCGGAAAGAGGCTGAAGGAGCGAACAAAATAAACTTCCTCGTAACAAGAAGGGGAAGAAAGAACCTTGAGCCCTCACGCTGGCACATAAAGCGATTTTATCCAGGTGAGGGAAGACCATTCTAGGATGAGCCAGGGGCTCCCCCCAGGTGAATAAAGTCGTTTGGCATTCATTAGAAGATAATATTTTGAGTGTTAGGACTTGGTCTTTCGCCTCTGGAAGGGATGAAGGGAGAGGAGGAAGGTCGTCGAAGGAAGCAGGAAGAGAAAGAGGAGCGACCGTGGACCGAGGACTGAGGATCGAGGCGGGGCCCGTCCGTCCATCCTTTCGATGATGACGGATGAGAGTTGGCCTTGGGCAAGAGGACCACCGAAGAGGCCAAGTCGTGAGGAGGAGGAGGAGGAGAAGGAGGAGGAGGAGGAGAAGGTTGGAGAGAGGGAGGGGGAGCGCGGTCGAACTGTAGCGAAAAAAGGTTAAGAGTCTAGGGGTCGATCGGAGGAGGAGGAGGAGAGCGAAGAATGAGACAGCTGTGAAGAAGTCGAGACACGGAAAAGAAAAGGGGAGGAGTTGAAGGGAGAGGGAGGATGGCTAACAGATGGAAAAAGGGAGGGAGATAACTGAGAAGATGGAGAAAACAGAAGGACGAAAGAATGAGAAAGGAAGTTGAGAAAGAGGAGGAAAAGGAGGAGGAAGGAAGGGAGAAGAGAAAGAGGGTGAGAAAAGGAATAGAAAGAGGAGGAAAAGGAGACATGCTCGGAATATAATGCACACTGGGGGAGGGGAGGGGATGGGAGTCGGGGCTTGATCCCCTCAGAACTAGCCCCGACCCCCTATATGGAAACAAAATGCTGAATAAAACGTCTAAAAATTTAGTCACCAATTTTTTTTTCTCTCTCTCTCTCTCTCTCCGAACGTCACCGGGTGAGACGTCAGCCAGAGAGGACTGTCGAGTACGTCATCGATCGAGGTCTTGACCAGCCTGCTGGCCACTTCGAAGATAAGAGCTTGCTTTGGCTGACGTCGAAGGACTGCTTGTTATGTCATTCGGGTCATAACCATTGGCTTCCTTAAGGAAGAGGTTCCCCCTCCTACTTCGTCAGCTGAACAAAATCGCCTGGCGCCAGCCATAACAAACGCATGTGTTTTGAATAGCACTGAAATATTCATTGATATAGATTGGGTTAGCTCTTTCGTTGTGGCAAGGGAGCGGAGGCATTTCCCTTGCTGAATAAAATAGTGTGGCGGCAATAGGTGTGACAAGCTTTATTAATTTTGGTCTGGCTATCCCCAGACGCTTTCATTCAGCTAAAAGCCACGCCGCGGAAGAGGCCGGGCCTGTCTCGGTGGATCCCTTCAATGCGGCGACCTCCCTCGCTCATTTTATTCTGTCAGGCGCTGGACGGTTCTATTCCCACCTAGAAGACCGCCACTCTACTGAAGGTGGTGAATCACCTCGAGACAACAGAAAAAGTTCTTCCCACGTTGGTCTCGATGTGGGGGATCTACCCTTGCCATAAGCAGGGGTGGGAGGTCAATAATTAAGTAATCATAGGACGTTAGTAGATAGTGAGAACTGGGCACTTAACCAAACCTACTCCCCTCCCCCCTCTCCTGGCCAATTGAATGGGGGTCAAGAACAAAGTAAGAAGAGATATGGGGTGGGGGCGTGAGGAATATGAGCAAAAGAAGTGGGACAGATTGTTATGATCTTCATTAAGTAGTGAAATGAACGACGTCATTTTGTATTCAATGTTTTGGACGCCGCGAGCACACACACACACACACACACACACACACACACACACACACACACACACACACACACACACGCACACACACGCACACACCTGGCCTCACAAGCCGGAGAACCGGGGTTCGATTCCCCGGCCGGGCGGAGATAAGTTGGGTTTGTCTCCTATCACGTGTAGCCCCTGTTCACCTAGCAGTGAGTAGGTACGGGATGTTAGTCAAGGAATTGTGACCTTGCTGTCCCGGTGTGTGGTGTGTGAGTGGTCTCAGACCTACCCAGAGATCGGCAAATAATGAGCTCTGAGCTCACTGCCGTAGGGTGGTGTCTGGCTGTCTCGAACAGAGGCTGCAGCAGATCCGAGGTGAATACACACACACACACACACACACACACACACCTCGTGGCGCAGTGGTTAGAATTCCCGGCTGCCACTACGGCGGTCCGGGTTTTAATCCCGCCCAGGGCTGAAATAATTTCAGTATCGCTGCGCTGCGGGTTGTTACTCCAACTCTCGTGGGCGGGGAGTTGTGTGTGTGTGTGTGTGTGCGTGTGTGTAAGGTCACAGCATTACCCATAGATCGGTCATATATAAACTCTGAGCTCTCTTCCGAGAGGAAAATAGCTGTTGATCGTGAGTCCAACACGTGATCCAAGACCATGGTGAATCACACGTACTTCACAAACACTGCAAGCCGTTACTGTTCCCCTTGAGTGTATGTGTGCATGAGGCATAGTTATATACGTAACTTTTGGTATATATCAAAATGTAATTATGGTAGAGGGTAAAGAGAGACTTGATTTTTAATCCAGCCACATTCTGTCTTGCTTACTCTCTGTCGTTCCATATTTTATATGCCTGTAATGATAGCTATAGATTTATATTTTATGTATATACATCATGTATCACAAATTCACCATAAACTTAGGTTATTTTTGTAAGATTTCCGGTATAATGTATTTATAATACTTTTGAGTAAAAATTAATTTGGAAGGCTAATTGGATTTTGGGGGGCTAGGCCCCCCATAGCCCCCTCCGGGGGGGGGGGCGCTATGGCCCTGGTACTGGGATAAGCAATTTGTGCATCCTTAGTGTGAAGTCTAAGAAGAAAGAAGACTCCCAGGCCTTAAATCCAAGTTATGTTTCTCAACGATCTTGAAAATTCTACGGTTATCAATATTTTTGGAAGGAATAATTGCCCAGCAAACACAAAAAGTGTCAAAAGTGTGGTAGAATTGGATACTTTATAAGTGCAACAGTTTCACTAACCTAGGAAAGCAAAAGTAAACTGAACAGATTTATTAGATTCTACCTCCTCAGTACTCTCATTTAAAATCTTAATGGGTTTTGTACAAACTTGAAAACATCCTATAAGTGTACCTTTTCTTAAGATTATGTCTTTATTCAAGGTACTTATCACTAATATATCTATCGTGTTCTTCTTTGTCTTATAAATCCCTGAATCCAATTTAAAACCTTTTAATCTAATTTATTCTGGGATGGTTGAAATTTCACAGTCTGCAGTGACTCCTTTCAACTGCGCCTCTACCCTTTTAATTGCTCTGAAGTGTAATAACGTCTACTTTATTCCGTCACCTTCCACAATTAGCAAAGCTTTGTTTGAAGTTGATGAATTAGTAATTTCTGGGATTTCTTGAACATCTGAGTTGGGTTCACTATATGAGACTTTATTTTCTGTTGGTCTGGACCGCTCTGCCCCGCTATCTAACCTATCATTGTTATCTTCCCTATCTATTTCAAGAGATTCTCTGATTACTCTTACTGGTTCTAAGTCTGGTTGATTTAAAAAGGAGATTAAATGTGATTTTACTAAGATGTAGCCTTTGTCTTAGGTAGCTACATAAGGGGGACTTAATGCGGGCGAGATAAACTCCAAAACTGAATTTTCCTCTATTTATAACAATTTGAGTATTAATTACAGATAATAAATAGGTCCTTTGGGCAAAATACAGTAAGTGCCAGACTTTGACCTCGACACTGCCCAGGGCAGATATGTGCCCTCTGCTAGGTGCGTGACCTGGGCAGATCAGCCTGGCAGGCACTTGACCTGGCCAGCTCTGCTTGCTTGGTTACATTACGGTCCGCTAATAAAGGGGTTTAGTGGATTGTCGTAAGTAAAGGTGTTTGTTTCGCTATTCTATGCATTGGGGTCAGTTCTACTTATGGGGCTTAGTCGTATGGTTGGTGGGTATGGTAAGATATGGTACTTATATGTTAGCTTATGTGTAATATAATAGGGGCAGGTATAATAAAGGGGGTTTAATGTTTTTTTTCTGGTGACATTAGGCATCTTTGTGTGACGATATCCTGTTTGTCTGAATTACTGCTGCGTTAGGTGCTGAGGTCTGGGAAAGCAAAATCAGCAAAAAGGGGGGACGAGTGCCATGTCGCATGCATGTGGATTACGTGCGTGGTTGGTGAAGGTTAGACAAGGTTACAAAGATCCCTAACTCAGCAGGACATATAACCATGCTCTCTTTTCTCATAGTTGCAAATTCTACCAACAAATCTTCTGGGGAAACATATTCTCTACAATTATCACTGGAATGTGCAAATGCTCATTTTTATATAAGATGACCTCTAATTCAACCTTAACTAACAGCCTCTGAGAAAGCAAATAAGATTCTAGGACTGATTGCGCGATCTTTTGATTTCGAAAGTCCATCACTCATTAACAAGCTATATAAATCGTTAGTTCGTCCACATTTGGAATATGCTGTTTCCGTATGGTCACCGAATCTCATTAAAGACATTGACAGGCTGGAAAAAGTACAACGGCGAGCCACAAAACTGATTCCAAATATCAAAAATAAATCATACGAAAATCGACTAAAACTTATGAATCTGTTTTCCCTAAGAAAGTGTAGACTCAGAGGTGACTTGATACAGGTCTTTAAGATTCTAAAGGGAATTGACAACATCGAAAGTGACAAAATTTTCACATTGAATGAGAATCCGACAAGAAACAATGGTCTCAAACTGTCCGGAAATAGATTCAATTTGAAAGTAGGTAGAAACAACTTTGCCAACCGTGTAGTTAATGAATGGAATAAACTTCCTGCACAGGCAGTGCAATGTAGTTCAGTTCGAAGCTTTAAGAATCATTTAGATAAACACCTAAGCAAGTTGCTGTAATGATTATAATTTATTTTATATTATTTGTTTTTGTTTTGTTACCATTTGTCTGTTTGATTCTCATTTATTATTAGTTATATGTCAATTTATTATTATTTACTATTTACCTGTTTGTTTATTATTTAACTATACCTATGCATTTATTTATGTATTTTATTTGTTATTTGCATTATTATAGTTTTTATTTATTATTTTATTATTATGATTTTTTTCGTATCCGACCTAGATATGGACCAAAAGGTCTCCTGTCAGCATGCTCCGCCTTTGTAATTCTTTATAATCCTTTGTATGATAGATTGGTTCCAAGATTTTCACTCCTAGTTTCAATTGGTATAAAACTCTACTAGTTATAACATTAACTACAGATCCTGTATCAATAGATATTTGAATAGTTTTATTGAACACTACCCGCAATGAGAAGTCCTACAGAACTCCTTCCAATAGTTATAGTCAGTTTACAATTGTCTTTGATATTGGTGTTTTCATTCACCCTTCTATCACTCTTGTCCCTAACACAATATTTTTTATGTGTATTTCTATGGTAAGCTCTGTAGTGTCGTTTTATTTTGTGTCTGGAGTTTTTCCTCTTGTTTCTGGGTGAATACGAAAATTTGGTTTTGTTCTACACTCCTGTGTTCTGTGTCCTATCCTCTGATGATACAAACAGAAAGGTGGGTTTCTACAATGATATTCATCATGACCTTCATATTTGCAATTTCTACAAATAGTTTCATAATAACACTCTTGTGCTTTATGCCCCCAGGTATTACAATTGTAACATTCAATTCTAGCATTCCTTGATGTGCTTCTAACTCTATGTTCAGATCCTCTGTTTCTGTAATCACTTCTAGAGTTCCTAGTTTCTTTCTGTTGTTGCATTCCCACTGTCATCACATATGGACTAATTGCTTTAGTTTCACTATAACCTTGAAGGTAATCTACCCTAAATTCATTGTTTGAGATTTTTATACAGCTTCTCTGCCGTTATTTTGTCAAAGTTGTTTGTCAACAATGCAAATGCAATTACTCGTAATATAGTAACCTGAGAAACTTTTATTTTGTCACAAGATCTTTCTATCCAATCAGAATCCTTCAACATAGAATTCATGTCCTTAGACAATCTGTCTAATTTTGCCCAAAAAAAATATATATATGTGTCAGATTCACTTGTTTTTAGTTTCTTTATCATTCTAACCAAATGCTTGATAGGATCCTGATCACACTTTGCCTTAAAATGTTTAAGGAATGCCTTCTTACAAGCTTCATATTGGTTAATATCTTCCATTTGCTGGAAATGTATTATAAGCTTAACCCTACCCTTCTCAAGATCTATATTTTCTTTTAAAAATTCTATTTTCCTTTTTTCATCTATTATGTTTTGAGTGACAATTTAAACTGTCGATCAAACAGAGAAACCTATTAACTCCTAAGGTGTTTTCATCACCTGAGAATTTTGGGATGTTGATATTCGAGGTGTGAACCTCGTGACGCAAAATACCAGTATTCATACCTTCAGTGTTTTTAAAGTCGATTTGAATCGACTTCCTCCTCGTAGGCTTCCTCGTTCACTGTTGTTTGTAGTCGTTGTAGACCCCCTCGTTCACTGTTGGTTGTAGTCGTTCCCTCGTAGTCAGCACGCGCATGGCTGCGTGTTTGTAGTTGCGTGTGCGTGCCCGGAGCAGTTATGCATTGCGTATAGTTTGAGGTACCAATCCCGTCGAAAATAAAGTTACGTTTCATCCGTGTTCTTCCCTAGCTGCCGCCACTCCCACCACCCTTTTTACCACTGATACTCCGTCTACTTTTCCCTTCTATGATCCCTTTTCACCACTGTCTTTATGTATGATAGTCACAATATTCTTCTGTAAGAAATCTGTTTTCTTCTGTAAGAAATCTGTTAATATTACTCTGTCTAAGAGAGGGGAATTAAACGGAGTTAAAACTTTCTTTTCTTCCCAAATATATACACTTGGTTATCTGAATTACACCAAGGGACTCCCGTCTGGAACCCTCAATCTGTTCACTAGGTCAGTTTGCATTGACGTCATGATTTCTTTAGTCCAATGATCTTTACATTTACATCTAAGTACCTCCCCTAATGGCGTGACTTTACTCCCATGAACCTATTGAATTTTCTCCTCCTCCACCCTTTCTCCAATCAGAAAAGCTATTACAAACCCCTAAAGCAATACAGCTTACTCAAGCAATCTCGAAATCAATGCACTTCTGACTTAGTTTACATACTGTTACATCAGTATAATACAGCAATGAAATCGGGTCCCCAGCGGTTGTTTGTAAACTTTTAGGCGAGGAGTGAGGTGCAATTCCCTCGCCTACGAACTCTTGTTTATCAAACATCTAACTCATAAAAATTAAATTCTCGCCACCTACCCCTCTATCTACCTTACTTATCTACCTTTATCTACGAGCCTCTTACAAAAGCATGAACGTCAAATTAATAAAGAAGATTTGTCATCAGATGCAGACTCGGAGGAGTTTTATGAGAAAGTAGTAGGAAATTACAGATCAAGAGGGTCGCCTTACTCTTCTCCTTCAGGCCAAATCAGTATCATTTCAATTGGATATAGGAGCTGAAGTGAGTGTTCTAGCCATATGGATTTATGATAAGTTGAATGAAAAGCCTGAACTGAAACACACAAAAACAATATTAGCTGCTTTTACTAGAGATCAAATTAAACCTCTTGGTAAATGTCAAATAATATGCTTGCATAACTCTAACAGATACCAGCTTACTTTCTATACTGTTGACATGAATTGTGTTCCACTATTAAGTAGAGGTACTTGTAAATTTTAGGAGTTGTAAGATTCTTGAATGTGGCTAAGTCAGAGACCATATTGGAGGTAACCACTTACAAGGTATTATGTAAATACAAGGATGTGTTTGATGGATTAGGATGTTTATAGGGTGAATTACATTTAGAGGGATCCAAATGTTAGACCAGTGGCTCATCCTCATCCTTCACGTAAAGTGCCTGTAGCCTTGAGAGATAGATTGAAATGTGAATTAGATAATATGGAAAGGAAAGGTGTGATCATCAGAGAAAGTGGTCCAACAGATTGGGTTAACAGTATGGTCATTGTAGATAAAGTAATTTAAGAATATTTCTAGATCCTAGAAACTTAAATAAGGCTTTAAAGGGGCAACACGGCTTACTGACGCCAAAGTGTTTTCTGTATTACATGCTACAAATAGAATTAGATAAAGAGTCTTCCAAACTACTCGTATTTAACATTTGTTTTGGTAGGTATAGGTACTTACGCCTTTTTTTTGGCATTAGTACTGCTCCAGAAATTTGTCAGAGGTACATACATGAGCTATTTGGGGAGTGGAAATAATAATGGGTGACATATTGGTGTATAGTAGTTCTGAAGCTCAACATAGCAAAAGGCTTGATTTTTTTTTTTTTTTTTTTTTTTTTTAATATGCCAAGAAAGACATCTAAAGTTAAACCCAAGCAAGGTAAAACTTAAAACAAGCAGGTAGAGTACATTAGTCATATATTAACAGCTGATGGGTTAAGACCAGACACCTGACACCATGTAATGTTTTTTGGTATTATATATCAAAAAGTAATTATGGTAGAGGGTAAAGAGAGACTTGATTCTTCATCCAGCTTCATGTTATCTTGTTTACTTTCTGTCGTTCCAATGTTTAGTGCATAATCTCATATTCTAATGGTGTTAATGACAGTGTTATAAATATATAAGATGGTAAATTTGTTAATTATTAATTCAGAGTAAGAAATATAATTCTAACTTTATGCCCTCGTGTTGCACTGCACTCGTGTATTCCAGCAGTCTCATTTGTTGACACGGGCATACAGTCGCATCCGATGAAAAGGAGCATTTGATGACAACGACACGTCGCATTGGACATGTTATTTTCTGTTTATCGCATGTAAAGGCAGCTAATTGAGAAAGTTTTTATTCATATCAACAATGAGGTCGTTCTTTGTAGCTGCTATTTATTCGCGGAGCTACGCGTTTTTTTTTTTTTTTTTTTTTTTTTTTCTCCCCAAGAACTGGCGCGACGCATAGACAGACAGACGTACAGACAACCAGAGTTGTTATTTGTTTTTTGAAGCCGTTCTGTCCTTCATGCCGGAACATGGGTTGGCTGGACATGTTTGATGAATATTGATGTATATGTGTTTTTCCTTCCCCCCCCCCTCTCTCTCTCTCTCTCTCTCTCTCTCTCTCTCTCTCTCTCTTTCTCTCTCTCTCTCTCTCTTATAGTGTGATGCTCGTGTTTTTTATTTTCTTTCTTTTAATTGTTTTTCTTCATTTTTTTCCAGTGAACCCGGCGATGGCGCGGCTGCTGGGCACGTACCGGGTCCTGAGCGCCCTCATCATGACCCACTGCGCCCTCTGCATCCATCACAAACCGTAAGTACTACAACACTTCTTATAGACCCTTTGCGCATGTGCACACACATACAGACGCACTTGGACGCATTCACACACATGCACACACACACACACACACATACACATACACATACACACACACACACATACACAAATACTTGAACTTGTACGTTCAAACAAACACAAATCGAGGCGCTCAGTCGCATCCGCCATCTGTGCCCTTTGTACTTGAACAGCCAGGGCAGGTAGTAGTCACTGATAGTCATCAAGGGTTTTGTTACCACGTGGCGTGCGCGAAGACGAACACGCTCAGCAAAAGCTTAAAAAAATTGTTCCCGTCCGCAAGTTGGCGCCCGGGATGGCGGTATCCGTCGCCGCCGCCACCCATTACCCAAATTACCCAAATCACGCCCGCACACGCCCGAAGTTTCTTTATGTGCTGTAAATTGCCGGTTACTTCCGCCGCTGTCGCCGGCAGCCGAAGTGCCCGGTACCGGTCCCCTCGTGTGGAGGGGGCCACCCACATCATCATCAACAGCAGCGAACCACTGCGGCGCCCTTGTGCACAGAGACAGACAGACTCCAATTTGACGTGGGGGGGGGGGGGGCTGCACATGGCCTACACATGGCCTGACTGCATTGGGGACTGGGTGGGAGGGGAACGCCCCCATCCTCTTTCTCCCTCCCAACCTGTGGAGATTAACCTGTTGGATGTTCGGTATCGACTTCACGGAAGTATTCCCGTTGGTTTAAGAATTATGACCCCACGCGTTGCCAGGTTCACCCTTGGACTGAATAAAATCGTGTGGCGTCGCGTCGGTGGCACTGCTGTGCGACGGACGAACACATGAGAAAACCCCCAGCGGACAAAACCCCAGTAGGATAATTGGGGGGGGGGGGGGGGGCATAACCCCAACTTGTAAAAACACCAACTTGGTTTGGTGGACAATAGGAAGCCACATTAGTAAAGCAATGAAACTACACATAAGGTTCTTAACAAAACATAGCCCCAACATGTGAAAAACACAAATTTGTATTTGTGGACAGTGGGATGTCACATTAGTAAAGAAATGAAGACACACATAAGGGAATTAGTTATCAACAAAACCTTTGAAAACATCAATTTGTGTTTGTGAAGAGTGAGAAGTCACATTAGTAAAGTAATGAAACCACATTAAGGGTATTGGTTATTAAAAAAGCATTTAATGTTAGTGTTACAGATAAAATTGATAATGAAGTTGCTTGCTGAAAATAGTTTGAAATCACATACATGCAATTCAAACAATGGTTTTTGAAGACAGTTTATGCAAAATATTAAATAGACAATGTAATGACTTATTTCACCTGATTGCTTAGAATTATACTTTCTTTTTAAATTTTGGAAAATCACATCTATTTGAGGTGTCTCAGTTTAGTCAGGATTAAAGGATCAGATGTAGTAGTCATTTTCACAGTTTTTATTGATTGTAAAAAGTGACACAGGACATCTGTACACTTTAGCCAATTAAAAAAATAATCTTAGTATGAACTCATGAGATAATTGCAATTAATATACAAGCAGATGCTCATGATTGAAGGAATATAAGCTAAATGGAGTTCTTCAGTTGATCTACTCAAATATACATAAGATCTACTCAAATAGACATCAAATCTACTCAGATAGACATCAGAAGAGCAAAGAAGGTTTATAAAGACCAGGTCCTGTCACAATGTCATTCAAACAACCAGCACCATGGAAGTCATCACCTGTGTCCTCCGTCACCTCCGTTACCACAGTAGTAACTACGATTTACCCTTCTATGGTTTTGTATTTCTTCTTTCACTTTCAACTTTCTTTTCACTAGTGTCTTACTCAAGAATGTCATTTACCATATTTTTCTGTAGGAAGTAAGTAATGCTTCTTTATGGGGTGAATTAAACGGAGGTAAATGTTTTCTTCTTTTCTTCCCGAATAATATTGCACTTGGTATGTCAATTTACACCAAGGGACTCCCGTGAACCAATAATTTTTTCTCCTCCTACACCCATTTTTCAATCAGAAAGACTGTTACAAACGTCTTAAGCAACACTGCTTACTCAAGTAATCACGATATCGACGCATGACTGACTTAGTTTACATATTGTTGGATCAACATAATACAGCAATAAAATCTGGCCCGTAGCTGTTATTTATAAATTTTAGACGAGGAGCGAGATTATGCAATTCCTTCGCGGCTATTATTTACCAAACATCCAACTCAGACAATCAAATTCTCGCCGCCTACCCCTCTATCTACCTTACTTGTCTACCTTTATCTACCAGCCTCTTACATTAACAACAAACGCGGCCTAAACCTTTGCTTTGAAGGATACGTGTACACCAAGAAAGCCAAATCCAAGAACACAATTCGATGGGAGTGTTCCCAACGTTCAGCTTTATCCTGCAAGGGTGCCATCAGTACAAAATTCGACATGGACGTCAGACTCACCTTCAAGGAATATAACCACGAGAACAACCAAGATGCTGTATCTGTTTCTAAAATGAGAACTCAAATCAAGTCCGAAGCACGCAGCAAAAATGCCAAAACCAACTAAATTCTCGCCCAGTCAAAGCTTCAATCCACTGACACAGTTCGTACCCAGGCTGAAAATCTAGAAACCATTCGGCGTGACATTCGGGGACAGAGACGTGCTGCACAACCTAAAGAGCCAGCAACCCTGCAAGAGCTACACCTAGACGGGGAGTGGACGACAACCAGCGGCCCAAACCCAAAACCGTTCTTGATCTACGATAGTGGGAGACTCGGCAGCTCGGCTCCTGGTGCATGCGTCAGATGCTAGACTTCGATTATTGGCGTCTTCGCAACAGTGGCAAATGGATGGTACCTACTCCATGGCACCTGCCATCTCCAAGCAGGTGTACGTCATCCGGGCTCATTTCTATGACTCAGCACTATCCTGTGTATATGCTCTGCTACCCGGGAAGACACAGGCGATTTATGAAGAGCTACACAATGCAATCCTCACCCGCTGTGACCAGCTTAGATTCGGTGTTGACCCCACTACTGTCGTCACTGACTTTGTATCTGCTGCCATCCAGGCCATCCACAATATCTTCGGGGACCCTGTTACAACACAAGGTTTCTTCTACCACCTAACACAGAGCACTTGGCGAAAGATACAAGATTTGGGTCTTGTCACGCTCTACAAGTCCAGCGGCAAACTTAAGAGACTTGCTCTGCTGCCATTAGAGGATGACATTGCTGGCATGGAACTCTTCAAAGAAGACACACCAGAAGGCCTAGAAGAACTTGTGGCATACTTTCATGCAACGTACGTCAGTGGAACCTTTCGACGGATCCAACCACCTTCAATTCAACCCGATGGTCCCCTGCCAGCCATCCGCTTGCGTCGGCATCCTGCAGCATTCCCACCACCATTTTAGAATGTCTCCTAGGCTACCATGTCTGGTGGGGATAGAACCAACAACATTTGCGGCCAGCTCATTTGCCACAAATATCCATCAGTTTGGACACTCGTGGAAGGATTCCAGCAGGACCAAGCACTCGTCACGACCAGCATTCTCCAAGACAGTTTAAGGGACCGACCACATGCCCGACAAAACAGGAAGGCCAAGAACTTAAACAAGCGCCTGATGAAATTATGCACTGATCTCCAAGAAAACACATAGATTTTAAATAATTTTTTTGATTGTGTAGGATCTTGTATTTGCTTTAAATAAATGACATGTCTGCGTAAACAAAATGTGCTATAGATATGTAGTTATTAAAGCTATGAAAAATTAGATGGCATGTGATTACCAATAAATTGTATAAAAAAATAACCAAAGTAGTTATGTTGGTGCTTCAAAAAACAAATAAATAAATAAAAGTAAAGAAGAAAAATAACCAAAGTAGTTATGTTGGGGCTTCAAAAACATAAACACGTAAATGAAAGAATCAAAATTAAATGTCAATCAGATTTGTAGAAAAAAAAAATATTGGTGTTTTGTTCAAATTGGGGTTTTGTCCACCTGCGGATTGCCATTGGGGTTTTGTCCGGGTATGACAGTTTTCACTGATTGGGGCTTTGTCCGGGTATGACAGTTTTCACTGATTGGGGTTTTGTCCGTTGGGATATTGTCCGTTTTCGCGACGGGCATCAACCTAACCGAACGGAACGATGGCGGACCGGGTCGACCAACTTTGGCAATTTACTGTGACGCTAACTACCACCTGACACCTTGCCCTAAAACAGAGAGAGAGAAGGGAGTTGCCCACTGTGGAGTGAAATCGCGTAGCAGCAGCCAGAAAGAGCTATATAAACTGGGTGACGAAAAGTCGCGGACAAATGGACCTGACACCGTTTCTGGTGGTATGAGGCTACCGAATGAAGAGACGCATCCGGTGGTATTAATATTGGGGGATGGGGGATATAGTGTCCCTTGGTTTCTGAAAGTCCGTACACACTGAGCCTCGTCCAGCGCCAATACGTTACCCAGCGTATTGTTTTGCGGGCTCTTGCAACACTCCGCGATATTCACGACGGTTCTAATTTCATGTGGTGGGGCAGTATGTCGCCCGCTAAGTTCTACAGGATGGCACCTATATCCGAGAAGAAGCAACACTCGCATTTACATTTATTTGTTGTTTTTCTGGTCATATTCCGCCATAGCGTTCTGTAGGACCGACATTTTTTTTCTTGTCTGATACATAATATATGCATGTTAACAAAGCTTATATATTGATTTACTACAGCAGCATCCTTGCCTTTGGAATGTGAATTTCAAGGAGTACAAGCGGAGGCACTTACGAATATAAACAAACAAGAATAAATATATAGAAATAAGAAGTGCAAGTTTGGAAGTAATTAAAGCAGAAATGTCTCGCAATATGAACTGTGAAATGGACACACATCCTTCCCTCGACAATGTTTAAAGGTGACTGTACAAACCCCGTGCCCTGTACAACCACGTGTCATTAGATTGGAACGCGCACGGCCGGATTTGACGCCCTGGCCTGATCTGACCTGGCTTCCCTGCGTGACCCAAGGCTAACCTAATCCAGTGCAATTATGTAATTACGCACCACGGGTGATTACCCACGCGGTATATATATCAGCTCCTACCACCAACGCTTACCGAGCCATCTGGGGCAACCTCAACTTGTCTCCAGCGGAGATGGCCATTGGCCAGCCCCTCGCATGTGGAATGCCCTCTTCAACCAAGGCCATTTTAAGAGGGGAGTATTCCACAAACCTCGTGCCCCGTACAGTTACGCGCGGCCGGATCTGACGCCCTAGCCTGATCTCACCTGCCTTCCCTGCGTGACCCAAAGCTAACCTAATCCAGCGCAATTATGTAATTACGCACCACGGGTATTTACCCACGCGGTATATATATATATATATATATATATATATATATATATATATATATATATATATATATATATATATATATATATATATATATCGGCTCTTGACCGCATGTAAATCAGTTCAGTTCCGACCAACCAATAAACGACGAACTACTTGCTAACACTCTTTTCTTCTCACCGTAGCCCACAGCGGCCACATGACTAACGCGCTTCAGCAATCCGGGTAGTCACAAACAGTGTGGAACTAGTCGCTGCATTGGACACTGCCAACTGTCTCATGCAGCGCTGCACGAGGCTCAGTGTGTAATAGGCTTTAGGGTCTTGAAACATGGAGTGGTCTCCCCACCCAACCCCGTGGCATACTGAACTAACAGTCCCTCACATCACATTGCACAGCAATTCTCTCTCCTTCCAAGGCTCAAGACAAAGTCTATCTCCTTTTTGACGAGATTCTTTTAAAGTCTTTCATTCCTGGCGCCCAGAGTCGGACTTGAAGACCTCTACCAGGTCTGCACACTCGTACTTGTACATGCTGACGGTGTATCCCAGAATTTTGTAATATCCCCCCGTCAAGCCAGGTCGCCCAGCCACAGCCTCCCGGAACGCCCAGAACTGCGAGGGAGGACCCGTGCCCCTCAAGCCCCCGAGAGCGTTAAGCCGTTGAGTACTGTAGAGCGTACATGACATAACGCTCCCTTCTCAACGGTTATAACGGTCGCCAAGCCTCTCCACTTGTCGTCGCTCTTTAGCACCGCCGTCGTCCCGCCTCCTTCGTCTATAATCTGCAGACCCCCCCCCCCCAGCTCCCCATAACTTCCATCACACCTCCTCTCCCCGACGATCAGTTTGGATTACGCAAAGTAGAAGTCACATTACTGGTTTGGCTGGACCTTCCTCTCTATCCCATGCAGCCTCCGATGGAACTCTGGAGGGTTTGGTAGCGCACGTACCACTGATCTCAAAGAATGGATCGCGCAACCTATTGTTGTCCGTCCGCAAAAAGTGAAGCCCACGAATTTTGACCGGCGCCATGTTGGTAGGACCATTCGCTTGTGTGATAGTACCGTAGGTTATGGCTAAGAACAGGACTCAGTGTTGTGTTTCTGGTTGCAACAAGCTAAAGAAACGCAAATTAGAGCAGGAGATGAATCGATGTAATAGTGAAGCCAGCGAAGATAAAGAATCAGAGTTATCCACGCACTTTTTACTCGTAAGTAGACCATATAAACATATTTAGTAACTAAGGCATCATATGCCTCTGTACGTAATGGAAAAGCTACTGTGAATTGCTGGGCAGTAGGGTTATTGTTGAATATTGTTCATATAGTCCATGTTTTGGACATTTCAAAGCATCTTTCATCGTTCTGACGAAAACAGTAAAAGATCTACAGACGGGATAAAGATAAATTCTATAGTTACATTAGAGATAAAAAGGTTGTTAGGAATCACATTGGTCCACTATTATCTGCTGACGGTCAACTTGAACATTCAAATGAAGGAATGTGTAATATCTTAAACAATTATTTTAGCTCGGTATTCGTAAACGAAACACCTCAAAGTGAACTCCAAACTGAAACCTGTGAAAAGTCTAGGGTAAACTTACTACGGTAAACATAACAAAAGAAAAAATTAAAAGGTGTTTAGATAAACTCAAAGTTAATAAAACACCAGGGCCTGACGGTTGGCACCCAAGAATCTTAAAGGAAATGAAAAATGAGATTGTTGTTCCATTAGAATATATTTTCAAGAAATCCATCATATCCGTAGATGTCCCAAGAGAATGGAAGCTAGCTAACGTTACTCCCATATTCAAAAAAGGTGACAAAAAGAAGCCAAATAACTATAGGCCTATAAGTTTGACTTCAATCGTAGGAAAAATAATGGAAAGTATCATCAGAGATCTTATCGATCATCATTTAGAAAGTAACCGTTTGATAAATGATAGCCAGCATGGTTTCAGACGGAAACGTTCTTGCGTGACTAACTTACTCGAATTCTACAACACAGAATGAAAAATGAGATTGTTGTTCCATTAGAATATATTTTCAAGAAATCCATCATATCCGTAGATGTCCCAAGAGAATGGAAGCTAGCTAACGTTACTCCCATATTCAAAAAAGGTGACAAAAAGAAGCCAAATAACTATAGGCCTATAAGTTTGACTTCAATCGTAGGAAAAATAATGGAAATTATCATCAGAGATGCTATCGAACATCATTTAGAAAGTAACCGTTTGATAAATGATAGCCAGCATGGTTTCAGACGGAAACGTTCTTGCGTGACTAACTTACTCGAATTATTCTACAACTCAGTTATCTAGACTTTGCAAAAGCTTTTGATACCGTCCCACACGAAAGACTACTTACTAAATTAGCTTTACACGGAATAAGTGGAAAGCCTATTAAGTTGGACTAGTAATTGGTTGAATGGTCGAAAACAGAGAGTTGTTTTAAATGGAAAAACTTCTGGATGGAAAAATGTTACAAGTGGAGTTCCTCAGGGTTCCGTTCTTGGGCCACTTCTATTCGTAGTATATATAAATGATATAGAACATGAACTAAAATCTACTGTTTCCAAATTTGCTGATGATACGAAACTGTGGGGAATGGCAAATGATCACTTAAACCAATTAGATATTCAAGAAGATTTAGATAAATTACAGCAATGGTCTGAAAAGTGGCTAATGAAATTTAACACAAGTAAATGCAAGGTAATCCACATAGGTAAAAATAACAGTAAGTACGATTACAAGTTATTTGGAAATTCGTTAACAAAAGGGGATAGTGAAAAAGATCTTGGCGTAATTATCAGTAACGACCTCAAATCATCCAAGCAGTGTATTTCAGCCACTGAGAATGCAAATAAGATTCTAGGACTGATTGCGCGATCTTTTGATTTCAAAAGTCCATCACTCATTAACAAGCTATATAAATCGTTAGTTCGTCCATATTTGGAATATGCTGTTTCCGTATGGTCACCGAATCTCATTAAAGACATTGACAGACTGGAAAAAGTACAACGGCGAGCCACAAAACTGATTCCAAATATCAAAAATAAATCATACGAAAATTGACTAAAACATATGAACCTGTTTTCCCTAAAAAAAAACGTAGACTCAGAGGTGACTTAATACAGGTCTTTACAATTCTAAAAGTGACCAAGTTTTCACATTGAATGAGAATCAGACAAGAAACAATGGTCTCAAACTGTCCGGAAATAGATTCAATTTGGAAGTAGGTAGAAACAACTTTGCCAACCGTGTAGTTAATGAATGGAATAAACTTCCTGCACAGGTAGTGCAATGTAGTTCAGTTCGAAGCTTTAAGAATCATCTAGATAAACACCTAAGCAAGATGCTGTAATGATTATAATTCATCTTATATTATTTGTTTTTTTGTTATCATTTGTCTGTTTGATTTTCATTTATTATTAGTTATATGTCAAGTTATTATTATTTACTATTTACCTGTTTGTTTATTATCTAACTATACCTATGCATTTATTTATGTATTTTATTTGTTATTTACATTATTATAGTTTTTATTTATTAATTTGTTATTATTATGATTTTTTCGCATCCGACCTAGATATGGACCAAAAGGTCTCCTGGGAATGGGGCCCCCCTGGAATTTTTCCAAATTTTGACTCCCACATTTTCTGTTAGTTACCTCACCAATACATTAACCCTACAAACTACAGGTCCCTTCACTGAGTACTGCTAGATCAATGTATTTAGAGGAAAATAATATACCTCGAGAGTAATTTAGATGTATAGTGTATGATATATTTCACAAAATAATGTATGGTAGGAAAATAATGTTCTCACGTGTGTTACCTTAGCCCCCTATCTTTTTTTGTTTCATAATTAATGTTTTTCTGGACTTTAAATCTACCCTTAAACCTTGTGCGTCCTTCTAAAGGGATGGAACACTGTCAGAATGCAGATGAAACTATAATACTATTTTTTCTTTGGGGGGGGGGGATATATGATATTGCCTCAGTTTTTGCAACACAGGATCCCTTTCTTGCACTCTTCTCTTGTTGCACATTTATGTATGCACAATGAATAACAGACAGTTTTGCTATATGTTACGTTCTAATATGTTACATCTTGACTGGCATACAGGCTTGCATATCTGTCATATTTTGGAAGTGATACCCCACCCTCCAGACTTTCCTTCGTTTACTGCCTTCCGTGACATTTGGGCCAGCCTACTACCTTATCTCTGATATCTCATAACGGTTCATGAAGCAACTCAATAACAGTTCACCCAACTTTTTCAAACTTTAAAGGAAAAACAGTGATCTGAGCGGCTTTTTACCAAAATGCCTTGATATAAACTACGTCATGAGGTCTCAAAACTGGTCCCATCAAGATGACCGCCGTGAATTCTCAGTGACTTCACTTTTGAAAGAATATATGCTCGATCCAGTCTTTCTTTGAGATCAGTGGCACTCACGAACACATGACTCGATAGCGTGGTTGGTAGAGTTTCCGGCTGCCACTATGGAGGTCCGGTTTCGAATCCCGCCCAGGGCTGAAATAATTTCAGTATCATAAGAACATAAGAATGAAGGAGACTACAAGAGACCATAGGGCCTACACAAGGCAGCTCTGTATCCATCACCACCTGTCATCCCCATCCAGAAAGTTGTCTAACCGTTTCTTAAAACAAAGGATAGTTTCAGCGTTCACTACATGGTTACTAAGTCTATTCCATTCGTTGACCACCCTATTAGTAAACCAATTCTTGCCTATTTCATTCTTAAATCTAAATATGTCCAGTTTAAATCCATTATTGCGAGTCCTGCCCTGTTGTTTTAATATGATGACCTTGGTTACACCATCCTTGTTAAAGCCTTTGATCCACTTGAGCACCTCTATTAGATCACCCCACACTCTGCGTCTTTCCAGAGAGTGTATGTTAAGGTACCTAAGCCTCTCCTCGCAAGGCAAATTTCTGAGTCCATGTATCATTTTTGTCATTCTTCTCTGTACTGATTCTAGTAAATTGATGTCCATTCTATAGGACGGAGACCAAAACTGTACCACATAGTCAAGGATGGGTCTAACTACCGCTAGATAGAGTTTGATAATTACCTTTGCACTTATATTCGTTACCATCCTAGCAATGAAGCCTAATGCTCTGCTAGCTTTATTCCTGGCGCTAATGCACGGTTCCCTGGTTTTAAGGTCCGGACTCACTAGAACTCCCAAGTCTCTCTCGCACTCAGTTTTCTCTAAAAACGTGTTATCTAAGCTGCATCTATTTTCGGGGTTGTGTAGACCTACATTTAACACGCTACATTTAGAGATATTGAAGGTCATTTGTCATTTGTTTAACACGCTACATTTAGAGATATTGAAGGTCATTTGTCATTTGTTTAACACGCTACATTTAGAGATGTTGAAGTTCATTTGCCATTTCACCGACCATGTTAAGATCATCCTGCAGAATCTCTGCGTCGTCTCCTGACCTAATTAGGCATCCTATTTTAGTGTCAACCGCGAACTTACTAACATCACTATTTATCCCATCGTCTAAGTCGTGTATGTACATAATGAACAACAAGGGACCCAAAACCGAGCCCTGGGGATCCCCACTAGTAACATTGCCCCACCTGGATTTTACTCCATTTATAGTGACCCGCTGTTTTCTGTTACTGATCCAAGCTCTAATTCATTCTAACAATTTTCTTCCTATGCCATGGGCTTTGAATTTATTTAGTAGTCTCTGGTGTGGCACCTTGTCGAACGCTATGCTAAAGTCAAGGTAAATCACATCATAATTGCCATTGTTATCTGACCCCTTATATACTTTAATGTAAAAGGATAGAAAATTAGTCACACATGACTTACCCTTGGAGAAACCATGCTGTGTGTCACGAATTAAATTATGTCTCTCGATGTGTTCTCTGAGTCTATTTACTATTACTGATTCAAGCATTTTACCTATAACCGATGTCAAACTGATTGCCCTGTAGTTGCATATAGACGATTTATCCCTTCTTAAAAACAGGAACAACGTTTGCCTGCCCCCAAGCAGTAGGCACAAAACCAGTGTCTACCGATTTATTGAATATTTCAGTTAATTGGTCGCAGATTTCAAATTTACACTCCTTAAGCACTCTCGAAATTTTTTCGTCTGGACCCGGGGATTTTGTAGCTTTAAGTCTTTCAATCTGCTTGACTACTCTACTTTACTAATGTTGATATTAGATAGTCTACTTTCTTCATCCCCACTGAAAATCGGATCGCAGTCAGGTACCTTATCTAACCTCTCATTAGTAAACACCGAGAGAAAATATTTGTTAAACTCCTCATTCATTTTTTCCTCCGATTCTATCATGACATTTTCATCGTTTTTAATTGGACCTATTCTTTTTTTATGTTTTGTTCTATAGAGATGAAGGAAACCCTTAGGGTTGGATCTTGCTTGACTGGCAACCTTAATTTCATAGTTACGTTTCGCTTTACGTGTATTCTTTTTAACCAGCTTTGCCATTTCGTTATATCTTGATATCTAAGGTGTTTTCCCCGTTTTTTTTTTCTTTTTCTTTTTTACGTAAAGTCTTCTTTTCATTCCGATCTCATGTTTCAGTCTGTCCGCCATCCATTTGGGAGTAATACTATTCTTCCGTATTGACTTCATGGGGATTAATGTATTTTGTGCATTAATAATTATTTCAGTTAAATTATTATACATTTCATCCAAATCGCTGACCTGGCTTTTGATCCCCCGCCCCCAAGTGACTTGGCCCAAGGTATGCATATTACCCTCCGTGACCCGACCCCTGGTCATGTCCCGACTCTTGACCGCGCAGGTGATGGCCGAATCATCCGTATGACATTTCATATTCAATTTCAAATAGGTTTTTATCTTATCTAAATGGGTTCTCCTGAAGTCTGGTACTTGGACGATTCGTACTTTTTAATTCGTACTTTTTAATTCTTCCCAAATAACATTAAATCTTATTTCTTGGTGATCGCTAGAGCCTAGACTATCTCTCACTTTTACGTTACTCATTAGGTGCTCATTATTAGTTAAAAGTAAGTCCAGAGTATTTTCTCCCCTCGTAGAATCGGTAATCATTTGGTTTAGGAAATTATCCTCCACCACATCTAAGAATTTTTTTGCTTCCTGATCTTCTACTAAAATTTCCCTGTCAATGATTCTATAATTAAAATCTCCCATGATCACAAAGTTTTTATACTGGGACGTTCTGCGAATTTCATGAATCAGGGGATCAGTCTGCTCAATGCTGAGGTTAGGAGGTCTATACAAGACGCCAATAATAACTTTCTTTTTCTTGCCTATAATCTCCACCCAAATAGATTACGTACTGTCCTCTTCCTTAATCGAATTGTTGATAATACAGTTTATTGTATTCTAACGAAAAATGCTACTCCTCCCCCACTCCTGCCAACCCTGTCCTTGTGAAAACACTTATATCCTTCTATTTCGATTTCTGGAAGGAAATGTTTATCAGCCATGTTGATCCAGGATTCAGTAATAGCTATACTATCAAAATTCTCTACGCATGCTTTACCTCGCAGCAAATCAATTTTGTTTATTACGCTTCTGTTATTTGTATAGTAAACTTTAATTTTATCCTCCCTCCACCTGCTTTTGGTGATTAATATCACAGTCCCTCTCTGAGCTGTTTCTATTGCCTAAATTATATTCCGATACTCCCCCCCCCTACTCCCACGTAATCTACCCGAAAAAAACCTGTAGGATGCCTACTTCTCGCTCAAGGGATTCAGCGAGGAGCCGAAATCCTCTAGGCGATAAGTGCAAGTGCACCCCATCCCTTGTATATAGATTATTTTTACCGTAAAAGCGATCCCAGTTGTCGACAAATGCCCATCCATTGGCCTTACAATGTTTTGCCAGCCTGCAATTCATTGCTATAGCCCTGGAATGCCACATGTCTCCAACTCTACGCCTCGAAAAGATTCCACATACAACAGGAACACCTCCCTTATTCCTAATTTTGTCTAGCGCATCCCGGAACCGCGCAAACAATTCCTCACTCCCTAACTTACCTATGTCATTGCCTCCGGCACTCAAGCAAACGACGGGGTCCCTACCTTCCCCTACTAAACACTCTTCAATCCTATCTCTAACATCACCTATCCCCGCGCCGGGGAAACACACCTGCGTCCTATGTTTCCTATCTTTATCACAGAAAGCCCTGTCTAAGTACCTCACTTGACTGTCTCCTACAACTAAAATCTTACCTGTGGGCAGGGATCCAGCGTCTGCCCTTCCCTTCTTCTCTTGAATTTCCTTTGTTTCTTCTTCCTGTAGACCCTCGAGAGCTTGAAACGAGTTCCTGCAATCGAGCGGGCCTGGTGAGGACTTTTTCCCATCTTTCCGCATCTTCCTTGTCACCTTTATCCATCCAGGCTCCAAACTTGGTTTGTCTTCCGTATTTTGGGCCTTCGAGCGGAGAACTCGATTCTCCTCTTTAAGGCACTTTACAGCATCCTCCAAGGCTTCAATTCTACTGAGTAGAGATTGTACCTCATCGGCGCTGAACACTTTAATACAACCACTCGCCATATCACTATTTGAAACAACTACCCAGTTGACCTGACCTGAGTGACGACTACTGCTCAACTGCGCTGTGAGTCATTACTTCAACTCTCGTGGGCGGGGAGTTGGATGTGCGTTTGCGTGTAAAGTCACAACATTACCCATAGATCGGTCATATATGAGCTCTCTTTCGGGAGGGAAATAGATGTCGATCACGAGTCCAACACGTGATCCAAGACCATACATGCACACACACACCACACAATTATACATGCATGCATATATAATATATACATACATAAGTATATATATATATATATATATATATATATATATATATATATATATATACATGAGATTGCCTTCTTAATGTTTTTGTAATTCAGCATATTTTGAAATATATCAATGATAAATCATTTCAGTACTTCTATTATTCTGCATCCTCTCCTACAACTGATCGTCTATCTCCCATATTACTTGTAATCGGACCTTCTCCCGCTAAAGTGCTCACATAATCTGGCATCTCTTAAAACGCCTCAGTAATGCGGCGTCTCTGACAAGAATACTCTCTTCGGAATTTGGAACTCAAGAAAGTCCCCCTCTTTGTTCTTTCTCCCCAAATGAAATCCAGTCTGTCACATAGTTGTCATAATAGAAAAAAGAATAAAATAGAATAAGCAGTCAGGGATATTTGTTACTCATTCTGGCGAACGCCAGCCAACATTGTTCAGCTGTTTGCCCCACTCCCCACCCTCCTTCGACAGCGAAGGAGGTGGGGCGGGGCGAACTCTTCCCGCTCCGTTCTCATTTGTCATGACTTACTCCGCTTCTGTCGGCAGGGTCATCTCGCTGGCGGTGTGCACGTGCCTCCTGACGGTCATCACCAACGCCACTGAGACCATGTGGTACCAGACGGCTCCCCTCAACTTCTACACCCTCTTCCCAGTCGGAACAGCAGGTAAATGGAGAGGTTAGAGGAAGGAGGAGGAGGGGAGATAAGATTAAATGTAGCTTTTACCATCGTGGTAGGATAGCAGTTCAAGGGTGAATTGAGGGAACGTGTACGGTGAGGATGAGGTTGAAAAGGTCTCCCTTCTCCCCCTCGTGATTTCATTCAGCTTAGAGGGCGGATATAGGAGGTTAGCGCACAAAGTGGCAACAAAGACTTCAGAGGGTTGAGGTCATCTGTTGGCAGCAAGAAGAATATATATAATCATGGCCCAAAGCGAGGTGAGTGCGTTGAAGTGCCGTGGAAGGAAACTGTAGTGAGAGAAAAAGGTGGAAGTGGGGAGGAGCAAGAGGAAGAAGTACTCATTAAGAGGTATTTGAGCCTCGCTGAGAAAAATTGAGTGTTTGAGCAGGTGAGGGAAGAGGGTGAGGAGCCCCTCTCCCTCCCCCCACACAATTGAATAAAATCGCCTCGCGTAAGTCAGAACAAAAGCTGAGAGTCTTACCATCGGATTGAAGAAAAGCGGAGTTGATTTCAGGTCTTCTTTGCCTCTTTTGTTAGAGTTGATGTGGTTACTTTGATGATGGTGGTTACAGTGGTAGTGATACTGATTGAAGTAGTAGTGGTGACGGAAGTAACGATGATGGCAATTAGATGGTGATTGTGATGGTCATTTCCAATATGGTGATGATGTCTTTGATAAAACCGGTGTTGGTGATTACTGGTGAAAATATGGTAATGATTTTTTTATACGTCGTGCTGGCTACTATTGTAGCTAGTTAAAATAGTTATGAGGGATAAAACTAGCCATCGTAGTAATAATAATAATTGTTTATAGCGATGGTAGTGTGGGTGAAGATAATTATTTTATTTTTTCATTAACGTTAGTATAGGTTACATAATATGTGGTTGTAATATTGGAGGCAGTTGTATTGGTGTGAGGTAAAGATGTAGTAATGGCAGTAATAGTAGTAGTAATAGATTTTTAGGTTATTCCTGTTGAAGCAGAAGGTGGAGAAGGAATAGATGGTAATGACAATAGCGTGTACATGTGTGTGCGTGTGTGTGCGCGCGCGCGTTTGTGTATGCGTGTGTGCGTGTGTGTATTTTACGTAGTTGGATTTACCTAGTTGTATTTTACGGGAAGGGGAGCTATACTCGTAGTGTCCCGTCTTCATATCTCGTTTTATCTAGATTGTTTTTAAATTTGTGTATCGTTTTTACACACACCACATTTTCATTTAACATGTTCCAAGCGTCTATTACCCTGTGGGGAAAGCTGTTCTTTTTTAGGTCTCTTCTATAATTGTCTCTCTTGATTTTCTTTCAGTGTCCTCTTGTATCTCTACTATCCCATTTTATTAGATCCTCTCTACCAATAGTTACTATGCCTTTCATAATTTTATAAATAGTTATCAAGTCTCCTCTCTTCTTTGCTCTGATGTCTGCGGCTCAAGTTTTGCTAGTCTCTCCTTATATGATAGTTCTGAGAGCGTTGGTGTTAATTTCGTAACTGCTCTTTGTATTCTTTCAAATTTTGTTATAAATTTTTTTGTACTTGGTGACCACGTCTTATCAAAGTGATTAGTATTTTCTTCACCATTTCTTCGTCTAGGTATGTAAATGCCACTTTGATTGTTCTTATCAAATCATAAGTTTCTCCAAAATTTTTGATTATATGTTTCTCAGGGGAAATATTATTCATAATAATGACTACCATGTCCTTCTCGTTTTCCACTTTTCTATTTCTTCCTCTCCCAATTTATATGATCCCACTGTTCTTTTTTTGGTTCTTCCAAATTCCATTATGTTACACTTCTTAATATTGATTTCCATCTCCCACTTCCTACTCCATTCGCAGCGACTCACAATCTTCTATAGTGTTCTCTTTTTTCAACAATTTTGCATCGTCCTCAAAGAAGCTCATATAACTTTCAATTCCTTTATCCATATCTTTGATATATATAGCATACATTAATGGGGCCAAAACTGTTCCTTGTTGAATTCCACTAATCACTTCATCCCAATCAGAATGTTTGTCTCGTATCACCACTCTCATTTTTCTTTCATGCAAGAAGTCTTCCATCCACTTCAGTAGTTTGCCCTGTATTTCTCCTGTAGTTTCTAATTTCTTTAGCAATTTTTTTATGTGGTACCTTATCAAAAGCTTTTTTCAGATCTAGAAATGCACAATCAGCCCATCCATCTCTTTCTTGTATTACATCTATTAGCCTTGAATACAAACACATCAAGTTTGTGACTCATGGTCGTCCTTGTCTAAATCCAAATTGCCTTGGATTTAGTACCTTGTTTTTCCAAATGCCTTACCCATCTAATTTTGATCATTCTTTCACAAATTTTAGCTACCGTACGTGTAAGAGAGCGGTCTATAGTTAGTAGGGTCTTCCTTGTTTCCCCCTTTATATATTGGTACTATACTTGCTCTTTTCCAATCTTCTGGAACTTTTCCTCCTTTCAGCGAAATGCTTATTAGACTATGTATTTTGTCTGTTAGTTCGTTCCTGCATTCTCTCAAAATCCAGTTTGCCATTTCGTCTGGTCCATGCGATTTTCTGACATCGAGGTTACTCAAGTGATTCATTATTTCTCGCCTTGTTACTTCTATTTCTTTCATAGGGGGGACTTTCTCCTCCCACTCGACATCTCCCAAGTTGTATGTTCTCCCTCGTAAACACTGATTTAATATGCTTGTTCATAATTTCTGCCATTTCAATTTTTTCTATGTATTCAACTCCTTGTCGTAGTTTTACTATTTCTTGTTTGTTTTTCAGTTTGTTGTTTACAAATCTATAGAATAGATTTGGTTGATCTTTACATTTTTCTATTACATCTTTTTCGTATTTTCTCTTTTCTTCTCTGTACACTTGTACATATTTATTTCTATAACTAGTATATATTATTCATTTTTCAGATATTTTGTCTCTCTTCCATTTTATCCAAGTTTTATCCCTTTTGTCTTTTAATTCCCTAGATCTTTTATTGTACCGACATTTTACATATCCTTTTTCTTGTTCTTGTCTTGGAATATACTTTTCCACTCCTTCTTTATAAATTTTGTCAAAATATTCTATTTCTCTTCTACTGTTGTTTCCTCCTTGTGTATCCTTTCCCAGTCTGCTTTTTGAAAGAATTCTCTTATTTTATAATTTTTTTCCATACATCAATCTTCCCTTTCTATATTGTTCGTTTTTTTCCATGTATTTTTCCTCATTTAGTTCCAGTTCAACTAATATGTGGTTACATTTACTTATTGGTGTCTTATATTCAATCAGGTTCTGATGTGATTATCAGGTCCAGTCTCGATGGTTCTTCCTCATTTCTACACCTAGTGTTTTCTGTTACATCCGTCGTGTTTTCTGTTTCCCTTCTGTTTTTCTCTGCTATGAACCATTTCCTCACTTTCATATCCACTACTCTCCAATAGAATTTCTCTTTGTCTGACTGAGTGTGTATTTACCGAGTTGTATTTGCCTAGTTGTATTTTACGGGAAGGGGAGCTATGCTTGTGGTGACCCGTCTTCATATCTCATTTTATCTAAACTATTTTTAAATTCATGTATTGTTTTTGCACACACCACTTTCTCATATAACTTGTTCCAACTGTCTATTACTCTGTGAGGAAAGCGGTTCTTTTTCACATCTCTTCTATAGCTGTCTTTCTTGATTTTCTTTCCGTGCCCTCTTGTATTTCTGTCTTCCCATTTTATCAGATTCTCTCTCAATAATTCCTATGCTTTTCATGATTCTGTAAATAGCTATCAAATCTCCTCTCTCTCTTCTTTGCTCTGGTGTCTGTAGTTCAAGTTTTGCTAGTCTCTCTTCATATGATAGTTTTGAGAGTGTTGGTGTCTTCCATCCATTTAAGCAGTTTGCCCTGTATTCCTCCTTCAGTTTCTAATTTCTTAAGCAACTTCTTATGTGGTACTTTGTCAAAAGCTTTTTTTAGGTCTAGAAATGCACAATCAGCCCATCCATCTCTTTCTTGTATTATATCTATTAGCCTTGAATAGAAACATATTAAATTGGTGACGCATGATCGTCCTTGTCTGAATCCAAATTGCCTTGGATTTAGCACGCTGTTTTTTTTTTTTCTAAATATTTTACCCATCTACTTTTGATAATTCTTTCACAAATTTTTGCTATTGTACTTGTTAGAGAGACTGGTCTATAGTTGGTAGGGTCCTCTTTATTTCCTCCTTTATATATAGGTACTATATTTGCTTTTTTCCAATCTTCTGGAACTTTTCCTTCTTTCAAGGAACTATTTATTATGCTATGTATTTTGTCTGCCAGTTCATTCCTGCATTCTTTCAAAATCCAGTTTGCTATTTCATCTGGTCCATGCGATTTTCTAACATCAAGATTACTCAAGTGTTTCATTATTTCATTCTTTGTTACTTCTATTTCTTTCATAGGGGGGACTTTCTCTTTCCATTCGATCTCTTCCGGTTGTATATTCTCCCTTGTAAACACTGATTTAAAATGCCTGTTCATAATTTCCGCCATTTCTATTTCCTCTGTGTATTCAACTCCTTGTCTTAATTTCTCCAAATCTTGTTTGTTTTTCAGTTTGTTGTTTACAAATCTGTAGAATAGTTTTGGTTGATCTTTACATTTTTCTATGACATCTTTTTCATATTTTCTCTTTTCCTCTCTGCACGCTTGTACATATTCATTTCTATAACAAGTATATATTTTCCATTTTTCAGGTCTTTTGTTTTTCTTCCATTTGGTCCAAGCTTTGTCTCTTTTGTCTTTTAACACTCTACAACTTTTGTTGTACCAGCACTTTACATATTCTTTTTCTTGTTTTTGTCTTGGGACATACTTTTCCACTCCTTTTTTTATAGATTTTTGTCAAAATATTCCATTTCTCTTCTACTGTTGTATCTTCTTTGTGTATTCTTTCCCAGTTTTCATTTTGAAAAAAAATTCTCTTATTTTATCAAAATTTGTTTTTTCATACATCAATCTTCCTTTTCTATATTGTTCATTTCTTTTCATGTATTTTTTCTCATTTAGTTCTAGTTCTATCAATATGTGGTCACTTTTACTTATTGGTGCCTGGTATTCTATCTTTTCCACTATTTCAGGTTCTGATGTGATTATTAGGTCTAGTCTCGATGGTTCTTCTTCATTTCTATACCTAGTGTTCTCTTGGATCCATTGTGTCATTGTGTGGTCAATAATCATCTCAAGTAGAACATTTCCCCATGAGTCTTCTCCACCCTTTACAGTCATCTCTTCCCAGCAGATTTCTTTGCAATTATAGTCGCCCATCATAACTATTCTTCCTCCATCTTCCATTATCTTGTTTAATGTTATTCTTGTGTCTTCTAACATACTTTTATGTTCACTCTCTTCCCACGAGGCTGTTTTTGGGGGCACGTAGTTTATTACAAACTTTCTGCTCTTCTTATCTCTGTCTTCTACTTCTATCATAATCATCTCTATTCTTTCCATATGTGACACTCTTCACGTTTATATCCTTCTTAGTCAGGAACATAACTCCACCCCCTTGTTTTATCTCTCTGTTTCTAATCCAATAATTATATGTATTGTGTCCTATGCTGTTGGGTGATAGTGGACTTTTTAATTTTGTCTCAATTCCCATTATGTCTAGTTCTTTTTTCTTCAGATACTCGTTCAGTTCATTCAGTCCTGTTATTAATCCATCTATATTTGTGTAGGACACTCTTAACTTTCTGTTATTTCCATTGTATTCTCTGTTTCTTTTTTGTTTCTCTCTGTTATGGTCCATTTCCTCAATTTCATATTCACTACTCTCCAGTAGAATTCTTCTTTTTCTGACTCCGTTCTGGTCTCGTTTTTTTCCTTAGCTTCTTGTCTTTTCATTTTTTCTTCCTCTCTTTCCTCTTTATTCATTTCTCTTTTTATCCATACCTTTTTATATTGTTCACTTGCTGCTAGCTTCCCTGTTTTTGCTAAGATGTTCTCTGCTGTTGTTTGTGATCTGAATTTAATCGTAATTGGTCTAGTCTTATCTGTACTATATTTTCCGAGCCTAAACATCTCTTCGATTTGCTTCATTATTTCAGGTTCATCTTCCTGAACTAATTCTAGAAAACTGCTTACTTTTTCTTTTTCCTCATTCATTCTTGAAGTTCTATCTAGGTTATGTTTCTCTTCCATTCCTAATATAATTATACATTTCTTTTTATCTGCTAAGTCTTTTACTATATTCTCCTTCTGTCTCATCACTTTGATAACTAAGTCTTCAGTTTGTTCTTTCATTTGCTGTTTAATTATATCAGTAAATGCAACTTTACTGTTTTCCTGTATTTTTCTCCACCCCTGTGCTTCCTTTGCTATGGCCTCTTTATTGTCTTTATTGTTCTTTTTTAATTCTTCATTCTCCTCTTTTACTTCTTTTAACTGTCTTTTTAATTCTTCTACTTCATTAGTTAAGATTTTGTTCGCCTTCTCTAGTTCTTCCAATCTTTCAACCCTTTGCGCAATTTTTGACATTCTACCAAACCTAATCTCCCAATGTTCGGTCATTTGTTTAAGTTTTTCCTCTAGTCTTGCCAGTCGGGGGAGGTTGGTATCCGCCCCCCCCCTCATTAAATCCATGGAAATTATTATCCTCACCTTCTATTGTGCTGCTCTTATCTATGTTTCTAATCTTTACATTTTTGTTAGTCCCTTCATCGTCACTAAATTGTTCTGGCCCGCGTTTGTTTACATGGAGTCTGCCTGCCTGGACCAAGTCCTCTCCTTCCTCATTTCCTTCCATTTCCCTCAGTAATCCCTCCCCTTCTCCTTTTTCCTCCCTTTCCCACTACACCACGAGCAATCCCCTTCCCTGTAAATACAATAGGTACTTCTTTTGCGTTGAGATCCACGAAAATTTCACTTTTTCTTCAGAACGTCAATCCTCGCCGTCTGTCCGACGTAAGTGTGTGTGTGTGTGTGTGTGTGTGTGTGTGTGTGTGTGTGTGTGTGTGTGTGTGTGTGTGTGTGATTCACCACCATGGTCTTGGATCATTTGTTGGACTCGTGGTCGACAGCTATTTCCCTCCCAGAACAGAGCTCAGAGCTCATATATGTGTGTGCGTGCGTGCGTGTACGAGACAACTGAAGAATAACCTACTTTGGATTCTGTAATGACCTGTATGGGGGTGGGAGTGCTCGAGTAACGAGGGGCTAAACCCACGGGGTCGCTCCTGTGGACCACGCTGTTCAGACGAATTTGACTGGGGGACAGGGGTATTGAGGGGGGGGGGTCGTTCTCTCCTCTGCTGCGCCCTTGGGCCCCTGTTGGTCCTCAAGCTTCAACATAGTCTCGCTGAGCTATTCTACACGAAGTCTTCAAGACTTAAGCCCGAAACGATTTTTTTTTCTTACGGCCTTACAGCTGGATTCCCAAAGTTTTTTTTTTTTTTTTTTTCCTAACTAAAAACTAAGGATGTTTTTGGGGCTTATGTGGACTTGGAAAAGGGTTATGACAGGGCATACTGGAAGACACTGAGGGAGGTATTGCAGATATATGGGATAGGAGGAAAGCTTTTAAGAGTAGTCGAGTTTTTACGAGAGTAGTAGAGCTTGTGTTAGGATTAGAAATGGAGAGTGAGTGGGTTGAGGTAAAGGTGGGACTTCGTCAGGGATGTGTTATGTCGCCCTGGCTGTTCAATTTATACATGGATGGGGTGGTGCGAGAGGTAAATGCAAGGGTAGTGGGTAGGGGATTGGAGATGGTTAAAGAAAATGGAGAAAAGTGAGAGATAAGCCAGTTGTTGTTTGCTGACGACACTGCGCTTGTAGCAGAATCAGGGGAGGGATTGAGGAACTTTTTGACAGAGTTTGGGAAGGTGTGCGAAAGAAGGAAGTTGAAAATGAATGTAGGTAAAAGTAATGTGATGAGATGTATGAGGGGAGAAAGTGGCATCAGACTGGAAGTGAGTATTAAGGGAGAGAGACTGGAGGAAGTGGATAGTTTTAGATACTTGGGTGCGAATGTGGCAGGAAAGGGAGGAGTGGAGGTGGAGGTAGAATGTAGATTGAGAGAAGCGAGTAAATGCCTTGGTGGATTAAAAAGCGTAATGAGAAATAGACATTTGGGAATGGATGCTAAGAGGAGATTGTATGAAGGAGTGATTGTGCCAACAGCACTGTACGGGGCAGAAACATGGAACATAAGAGAGGAAGAGAGGAGTTTGAATGTGTTTGAGATGAGGTGTCTGAGAAGTATGATAGGGGTTACTAGGCTGGATAGAGTGAGAAGTAAGGTGAGGTGGAGAATGGGAGTGGAAAGGGAGTTGGGAGATAGGGTTGATGAAAGAGTATTAGGATGGTTTGGACACATGGAGAGAATGAGTGAAGAAAGATTAGTAGAAAAGGTGTGGAAGGCAGAGGCAGAAGGAGTGAACATGAGCGGTCGACCTAGGATGAGATGGATGGATGGGGTAAAAGGAGCATTGGGAAAGAGGGGAATGTCTGTTTAGGAAGGACGGGAGAGGACAGAAGACAGGGGTGAATGGAGAATGGTTGTGTATAGATGATGCTGTGATGCATGAGGGGGAGTGGGTGGGGGATAGGGGGTGAGGGAGTATGTATGAAAAATAAATTGACGCAGCCCGAAGGGATTTCTCCCCGTCTTCTCCTTTTCTGCATGAGAGGACGGAGAGGGGGGTCGCCGATTTAATGAAGTGGCCTTTCTGTGGATGTGCTGTGTCTTGCGACACTCCTGACCCAGAGCAGTGGGCGAGATGCAGGGATGACCCATGATCCAGGAGGTGCTAAGATAAGAGAGAGGGAAGGGGATGGATGGGAGTTTGGGACTCATCACGAACTGGCTCCCAGATGCACACACGTTCATCCGATCCGTTTGCAGTCAGTGTTCTTTCACGTTCAGCCAAGGGAAATGCAAATGCATTCAATATGCCTTCCCCGTGACGTCACCACTGACATTTTTCTGACAATATTGCATAACCTTGCCGGGAAGTTGTCAGTGTTAAGAAGCTTGTTTGCCTTTAGGGCTCCAATTTTTCCCCCGTCTTTTTTTAATGCAAAGTGGATCTGTAGTCAGTCCTGTCTGGTTGGTGGGACACATATATAGGTTTTGGCTGACAATAGAAGATTATTATTATTTCTCTTTCTCCCTCTCCCTCTCTCTCTCTCTCTCTCTCTCTCTCTCTCTCTCTCTCTCTCTCTCTCTCTCTTTAATCTGAGGTATCCTTGGACGGAAATGATTAATTTGGAAGTGTAGTTTCACAGCAGAGAGCTACATTGGGCTTGAGAGTTTGTATGGCCCGATCGACACGCTAGCACGCACACACACACACAGACACACACACACACACACACACACACACACACACACTTCAGCGAATGGACGGCTTGGATGACGTTCTGAAGAAAACTGAAGTCTGTGGATCCCAACGCAAAGAGAAGTGCCTAGTGTTTTTGCAGGGTGGGGGGGAAATTGCTCGTGGAGTAGTGGGAAAGTAGGGAAAGAGGAAAAGGGGAGGGATTACTGAGGGAAATGGAAGGAAATGAGGAGGGAGTAGAATTGGACAAGCCAGACAAGCGGAAGGTAAACAAAAGACTGAGTGAGGATGACATGTCTAATAAAAATGTAAAGATTAGAAGTATAGAGAGGAGCAATACAGAAGAAAGTGACGAGAATATGTTCCAGGGATTTAAAGAGGGTGGGGGGGACACAACCCCCGACTGATAAGACTAGAGGAGAGAGTTGATAAGGTGATCGAGGACTTGGAGCGTAAGTTAGGTAACGTAGACTCCATTTTCCAGAGAATTGAAAGGTTGGAACAACTAGAGAAGGCTAACAGAAACTTAACTGAAGAAATAGAGGACCTAAAAAGACAGTTAGGAAATGTAAAGGAGGAGAATGAGAAATTGAAGAAGAATAGTAATGAAAACAGAGAGAAAATAGCTACAGAAGCTAAAAATTGGAGAATAACTCAAGAAGGGAATAAGGTTTCATTCACTGACATAGTCAAACAGCAATTGAAAGAACATAATGAAGACTCAGTTATTAAAGTGATGAGACAGAAGGAGAATATAGTAAGAGAATTAGCTGACAAAAAGAAATGTATAATTATATTAGGAATGGAAGAGAAACATAACCCAGATAGAACCGCAAGAATCAAGGAGGAAAATGAAAGAGTAAGCAGTTTATTAAAATTAGTCCAGGAAGATGAACCAGAAATTATAAAGGAAATTGAGGAAAAATTCAGACTCGGAAAATATAGTACAGATAAGACCAGACCAATTAAGATTAAATTCAGGTCACAAACAACGGCAGAGAAAATTCTATCCAAGACAGGGAAACTAGCAACAAATGATCAATATAAAAAGGTATGGATAAAAAGAGAAATGAATAAGGAGGAAAGAGAGGCAGAAAAGCAGAAAAGACTTGAAGCTAAGGCAAAAAACGAGGAAAGAACGGAGTCAGAGAAAGAGAGATTCTATTGGAGAGTAGTGAACATGAAAATAAAGCAGTTCGACATACTAAAGAAAAACATAAGGGAAACAGAGAATACAATGGAAGTGGCAGAAAACTAAGAGTGTCTTACACAAATATAGATGGATTGATAACAGGATTGAATGAACTGAATGATTATTTGAAAGAAAAAGAACCGGACATAATGGGAATTGTAGAAACAAAATTAAAAGGCCCACTACCACCCAACAGTGTAGGACATGATACATACAATTATTGGATTAGAAACAGAGAGAAAAAACAAGGGGGTGGAGTTATGTTCCTGATTAAGAAGGATATAAACGTGAAAGGTGTCATATATGGAAAGAATACAGTAGAGATAATTATGATAGAAGTGGAAGACAGAGATAAGAAGAGCAGAAAATTTGTGATCAATTATGTGCCTCCGAAAACAGCCTCATGGGAGGAGAGTGAACATAAAAGTATGTTAGAGGACACAAAGATAGCATTAACTAAAATAATGGAAGACGGAGGAAGAATAGTTATGATGGGCGACTTTAATTGCAAAGAAATCTGCTGGGAAGAAATGACAGTAAAGAGTGGTGATGACTCATGGGGAAATGCTCTACTTGAGATGATTACTGACCATTCAATGACACAATGGATACAAGAGAATACTAGGTATAGAAATGAAGAAGAACCATCGAGGCTAGACTTAATAATTACATCTGAACCTAGAATAGTGGACAAGATTGAATATAAAACACCAATAGGTAAAAGTGACCACATATTGATTGAACTGGAACTTAATGAAGAAAAATATATGAAAAGAAATGAACAATATAGAAAAGGAAGAATGATGTATGAAAAAACAAACTTTGATAAAATAAGAGAATTCTTCCAACAAGAAAACTGGGAAGAAATATACAAAGAAGAAACAACAGTGGAAGAGAAATGGAATATTTTGACAAAAATTTACAAAAAAGGAGTGGAAAAGTATGTCCCAAGACAAAAACAAGAAAAAGAATATGTAAAATGCTGGTACAACAAAAGTTGTAGGGAGTTAAAGGACAAAAGAGACAAAGCCTGGACCAGATGGAAAAAAGACAGAAGACCTGAAAAATGGAAAATATATACTGGTTATAGAAATGAATATGTACAAAAGTGCAGAGAGGAAAAAAGAAAATATGAAAAAGATGTTATAGAAAAGTGTAAAGATCAACCAAAACTATTCTACAGATTTGTAAACAATAAACTGAAAAACAAACAAGACTTAGAGAAATTAAGACAAGGAGGAGTTGAATACACTGAGGAAATGGAAATGGCAGAAATTATGAACAAACATTTTAAATCAGTGTTTACAAGGGAAAATATACAACCTGAAGAGATTGAGTGGAAGGAAAAAGTCCCCCCTATGGAAGAAATAGAAGTAACAAAGAATGAAATATTGACACACTTGGGTAATTTTGATGTCAGAAAATCGCATGGGCCAGATGAAATAGCAAACTGGATTCTGAAAGAATGCAGGAATGAACTGGCAGACAAAATACATAGCATAATAAGCAGTTCCTTAAAAGAAGGAAAAGTTCCAGAAGATTGGAAAAAAGCAAATATAGTACCTATATATAAAGGAGGAAATAAAGAAGAACCTACCAACTATAGACCAGTCTCTCTAACAAGTACAATAGCAAAAATATGTGAAAGAATTATCAAAAGTAGATGGGTAAAATACTTGGAAAAAAACAATGTACTAAATCCAAGGCAATTTGGATTCAGACAAGGACGATCATGCGTCACCAATTTAATATGTTTCTATTCAAGGCTAATAGATATAATACAAGAAAGAGATGGATGGGCTGATTGTGCATTTCTAGACCTAAAAAAAGCTTTTGACAAAGTACCACATAAGAAGTTGCTTAAGAAATTAGAATATGAAGGAGGAATACAAGGTAAATTGCTAAATTGGATGGAAGACTTTTTGCAAGAAAGAAAAATGAGAGTAGTGATAAGAGATCAGCACTCAAAATGGAATGAAGTAATAAGCGGTGTCCCGCAGGGAACAGTTCTGGCCCTAATAATGTTTGCTATATATATTAATGATATGGATGAAGGAATTGAAAGCTATATGAGCTTCTTTGCAGATGATGCAAAATTACTGAAAAGAGTGAAAACTGAAGAAGATTGTGAATCACTACAGAGAGATCTAAATAAAGTACAAGAATGGAGTAGGAAGTGGGAGATGGAGTTCAATACAAAAAAGTGTAGTATAATGGAATTTGGAAAAAGCAAAAACAGAATAACAGGATCATATAATTTGGGAGAAGAAGGAATAAAAAAAGTAGAAAATGAGAAGGACCTGGGAGTCATTGTTATGAATAATATGTCACCTGAGAAACATATAAATAAGATTTTTGGAGAAACTTATAATTTAATAAGAACAATCAAAGTGGCATTTACATACCTGGATGAAGAAATGGTGAGGAAAATCCTAATCACCCTGATAAGACCAAGATTGGAATATGCGGCAACGATATGGTCACCAAGTACAAAAAAATGTATAAAAAAACTTGAAAGAATACAAAGAGCAATTACAAAACTGGCACCAACACTCTCAAAACTATCATATGAAGAGACTACAAAAACTTAAACTACAGACACTAGAGCAAAGAAGAGAGAGAGGAGATTTGATAGCTATTTACAGAATCATGAAAGGCATAGAAATTACTGATAGAGAGAATCTGATAAAATGGGATGACAGAAATACAAGAGGACACGGAAAGAAAATAAAAAAAGACAGCTATAGAAGAGATTTTAAAAAGAACAGCTTTCCTCACAGAGCAATAGACAGTTGGAACAAGTTAGATGAGAAAGTGGTGTGTGCAAAAACAATACATGAATTTAAAAATAGTTTAGATAAAATGAGATATGAAGACGGGACCCCACGAGCATAGCTCCCCTTCCCGTAAAATACAACTAGGTAAATACAACTAGGTAAATACACACACACACACTTTCAACGAACGGACGGCTTGAAGAACGTTCTGAAGAAAAGTGCAGATTGTGGATCCCAACGCAAAGAGAAGTGCCTTTTTGTATTTGCAGGGTGGGGGGAAATTGCTCGTGGGGTAGTGGGAAAGTAAGGAAAGAGGAGAGGGGGAGGGATTGCTGGGGAAATGGAAGGTAATGAGGAGGTGGAGGAATTGGCCCTGACGTGCCGCCGAAAGGTGGACAAGCGACCGCAAGACGAGCTGGATGATGACGACATGTCTAATAGGAATGTGAAGATTAGAGGTATAGATAGGAGCAATACAGTAGAAAGTGATGAGAATATTTTCAAGGGATTTAAAGAGGGTGGGGGGGACACAACCCCCCCCCCCCCCGACTGACAAGACTAGAAGAGAAGGTCGATAAGATGAACGAGGACTTGGAGCGTAGGTTCGGTAATGTTGACAGTATAATTCGAAGAATTGAAAAATTGGAAGAACTAGAGAGGGCGAACAAAAACTTAACTAAGGAAATTGAAGAATTAAAACAACAGTTAAAAGAAGTAAAAGATGAGAATAAAGTCTTAAAGGAGAATAATATGGAGAACAAGGAGGGTTGGAAAAAAATTCAAGAAAATAGCAAGGTTGCATTCACTGACATAATCAGACAGCAAATGAATGAACAAACTGAAAACTCAGTTATTAAAGTGATGAGACAGAAGGAGAATATAGTAAGAGACTTAGCAGACAAAAAGAAATGTATAATTATATTAGGAATGGAAGAGAAACATAACCCAGATAGAACCACAAGAATCAAAGAGGAAAATGAAAAAGTAAGCCAATTACTAGAATCAGTTCAGGAAGATGAACCAGGAATTATGAAACAAATCGAAGAGAAATTTAGACTCGGAAAGTATAGCACAGACAAGACCAGACCAATTAAGATTAAATTCAAGTCACAAACAACGGCAGAGAATATCTTATCCAAAACAGGGAAACTAGCAACAAGTGAACAATACAAAAAGATATGGATAAAAAGGGAAATGAATAAAGAGGAAAGAGAGGAAGAAAAGCAGAAAAGACTGGAAGCTAAGGCAAAAAACGAGAACAGAACGGAGTCAGAGAAAGAGAGATTCTATTGGAGAGTAGTGAACATGAAACTAAGGAAGTTCGACATACAAAAGAAAAACATAAGGGAAACAGAGAACACAATGGAAGTGGCAGAAAACTAAGAGTGTCTTACACAAATATAGATGGATTAATAACAGGATTGAATGAGCTGAATGATTATTTGAAAGAAAAAGAACCAGACATAATGGGAATTGTAGAAACAAAATTGAAAGGCCCACTACCACCCAACAGTGTAGGACATGATGCATACAATTATTGGATTAGAAACAGAGAGAAAAAACAAGGGGGTGGAGTTATGTTCCTGACTAAGAAGGATATAAACGTGAAAGGTGTCATATATGGAAAGAATACAGTAGAGATGATTATGATAGAAGTGGAAGACAGAGATAAGAAGAGCAGAAAATTTGTGATAAATTATGTGCCTCCAAAAACAGCCTCATGGGAGGAGAGTGAACATAAAAGTATGTTAGAGGACACAAAGATAACATTAAATAAAATAATGGAAGATGGAGGAAGAATAGTTATGATGGGCGACTTTAATTGCAAAGAAATCTGCTGGGAAGAAATGACAGTGAAGGGTGGAGACGACTCATGGGGAAACGCTCTACTTGAGATGATTATTGACCACACAATGACACAATGGATACAGGAGAACACTAGGTATAGAAATGAAGAAGAACCATCGAGACTAGACTTATTAATTACATCTGAACCTAGAATAGTGGACAAGATTGAATATAAAACACCAATAGGTAAAAGTGACCACATATTGATTGAACTGGAACTTAATGAAGAAAAATATATCAAAAGAAATGAACAATATAGAAAAGGAAGAATGATGTATGAAAAAACAAACTTTGATAAAATAAGAGAATTCTTTCAACAAGAAAACTGGGAAGAAATATACAAAGAAACATCAGTGGAAAAGAAATGGAATATCTTGACAAAAACTTGGACTACAGACACTAGAGCAAAGAAGAGAGAGAGGAGATTTGATAGCTATTTACAGAATCATGAAAGGCATAGAAATTACTGATAGAGAGAATCTGATAAAATGGGATGACAGAAATACAAGAGGACACGGAAAGAAAATAAAAAAAGACAGCTATAGAAGAGATTTGAAAAAGAACAGCTTTCCACACAGAGTAATAGACAGTTGGAACAAGTTAGATGAGAAAGTGGTGTGTGCAAAAACAATACATGAATTTAAAAATTGTTTAGATAAAATGAGAAATGAAGACGGGACCCCACGAGCATAGCTCCCCTTCCCGTAATATACAACTAGGTAAATACAACTAGGTAAATACACACACACACTTCAGCGAATGGACGGCTTGGATGACGTTCTGAAGAAAACTGAAGTCTGTGGATCCCAACGCAAAGAGAAGTGCCTAGTGTTTTTACAGGGTGGGGGGGAAATTGCTCGTGGAGTAGTGGGAAAGTAGGGAAAGAGGAAAAGGGGAGGGATTACTGAGGGAAATGGAAGGAAATGAGGAGGGAGTAGACTTGGCCCAGCCAGACAAGCGAAAGGTAAACAAAAGACTGAGTGAGGATGAAATGTCTAATAAAAATGTAAAGATTAGAAGTATAGAGAGGAGCAATACAGTAGAAAGTGACGAGAATATGTTCCAGGGATTTAAAGAGGGTGGGGGGGACACAACCCCCCCCCCCCGACTGATAAGACTAGAGGAGAGAGTTGATAAGGTGATCGAGGACTTGGAACGTAAGTTAGGTAATGTTGACTCCATTTTCCAGAGAATTGAAAGGTTGGAACAACTAGAGAAGGCAAACAGAAACTTAACTGAAGAAATAGAGGACCTAAAAAGACAGTTAGGAAATGTAAAGGAGGAGAATGAGAAATTGAAGAAGAATAGTAATGAAAACAGAGAGAAAATAGCTAAAGAAGCTAAAAATTGGAGAACAACCCAAGAAGGGAATAAGGTTTCATTCACTGACATAGTCAAACAGCAATTGAAAGAACATCATGAAGACTCAGTTATTAAAGTGATGAGACAGAAGGAGAATATAGTAAGAGAATTAGCTGACAAAAAGAAATGTATAATTATATTAGGAATGGAAGAGAAACATAACCCAGATAGAACCACAAGAATCAAGGAGGAAAATGAAAGAGTAAGCAGTTTATTAAAATTAGTCCAGGAAGATGAACCAGAAATTATAAAGGAAATTGAGGAAAAATTCAGACTCGGAAAATATAGTACAGATAAGACCAGACCAATTAAGATTAAATTCAGGTCACAAACAACGGCAGAGAAAATTCTATCCAAAACAGGGAAACTAGCAACAAATGATCAATATAAAAAGGTATGGATAAAAAGAGAAATGAATAAGGAGGAAAGAGAGGCAGAAAAGCAGAAAAGACTTGAAGCTAAGGCAAAAAACGAGGAAAGAACGGAGTCAGAGAAAGAGAGATTCTATTGGAGAGTAGTGAACATGAAAATAAAGCAGTTCGACATACAAAAGAAAAACATAAGGGAAACAGAGAACACAATGGAAGTGGCAGAAAACTAAGAGCGTCTTACACAAATATAGATGGATTGATAACAGGATTGAATGAACTGAATGATTATTTGAAAGAAAAAGAACCGGACATAATGGGAATTGTAGAAACAAAATTAAAAGGCCCACTACCACCCAACAGTGTAGGACATGATGCATACAATTATTGGATTAGAAACAGAGAGAAAAAGCAAGGGGGTGGAGTTATGTTCCTGACTAAGAAGGATATAAACGTGAAAGGTGTCATATATGGAAAGAATACAGTAGAGATGATTATGATAGAAGTGGAAGACAGAGATAAGAAGAGCAGAAAATTTGTGATCAATTATGTGCCTCCAAAAACAGCCTCATGGGAGGAGAGTGAACATAAAAGTATGTTAGAGGACACAAAGATAGCATTAACTAAAATAATGGAAGACGGAGGAAGAATAGTTATGATGGGCGACTTTAATTGCAAAGAAATCTGCTGGGAAGAAATGACAGTAAAGAGTGGTGATGACTCATGGGGAAATGCTCTACTTGAGATGATTACTGACCATTCAATGACACAATGGATACAAGAGAACACTAGGTATAGAAATGAAGAAGAACCATCGAGGCTAGACTTAATAATTACATCTGAACCTAGAATAGTGGACAAGATTGAATATAAAACACCAATAGGTAAAAGTGACCACATATTGATTGAACTGGAACTTAATGAAGAAAAATATATGAAAAGAAATTAACAATATAGAAAAGGAAGAATGATGTATGAAAAAACAAACTTTGATAAAATAAGAGAATTCTTCCAACAAGAAAACTGGGAAGAAATATACAAAGAAGAAACATCAGTGGAAGAGAAATGGAATATTTTGACAAAAATTTACAAAAAAGGAGTGGAAAAGTATGTCCCAAGACAAAAACAAGAAAAAGAATATGTAAAATGCTGGTACAACAAAAGTTGTAGGGAGTTAAAAGACAAAAGAGACAAAGCCTGGACCAGATGGAAAAAAGACAGAAGACCTGAAAAATGGAAAATATATACTGGTTATAGAAATGAATATGTACAAAAGTGCAGAGAGGAAAAAAGAAAATATGAAAAAGATGTTATAGAAAAGTGTAAAGATCAACCAAAACTATTCTACAGATTTGTAAACAATAAACTGAAAAACAAACAAGACTTGGAGAAATTAAGACAAGGAGGAGTTGAATACACTGAGGAAATGGAAATGGCAGAAATTATGAACAAACATTTTAAATCAGTGTTTACAAGGGAAAATATACAACCTGAAGAGATTGAGTGGAAAGAAAAAGTCCCCCCTATGGAAGAAATAGAAGTAACAAAGAATGAAATATTGACACACTTGGGTAATTTTGATGTCAGAAAATCACATGGGCCAGATGAAATAGCAAACTGGATTCTGAAAGAATGCAGGAATGAACTGGCAGACAAAATACATAGCATAATAAGCAGTTCCTTAAAAGAAGGAAAAGTTCCAGAAGATTGGAAAAAAGCAAATATAGTACCTATATATAAAGGAGGAAATAAAGAAGAACCTACCAACTATAGACCAGTCTCTCTAACAAGTACAATAGCAAAAATTTGTGAAAGAATTATCAAAAGTAGATGGGTAAAATACTTGGAAAAAAACAACGTACTAAATCCAAGGCAATTTGGATTCAGACAAGGACGATCATGCGTCACCAATTTAATATGTTTCTATTCAAGGCTAATAGATATAATACAAGAAAGAGATGGATGGGCTGATTGTGCATTTCTAGACCTAAAAAAAGCTTTTGACAAAGTACCACATAAGAAGTTGCTTAAGAAATTAGAATATGAAGGAGGAATACAAGGTAAATTGCTAAATTGGATGGAAGACTTTTTGCAAGAAAGAAAAATGAGAGTAGTGATAAGAGACCAGCACTCAAAATGGAATGAAGTAATAAGCGGTGTCCCGCAGGGAACAGTTCTGGCCCCAATAATGTTTGCTATATATATTAATGATATGGATGAAGGAATGGAAAGCTATAGGAGCTTCTTTGCAGATGATGCATAACTACTGAAAAGAGAGTGAAAACTGAAGAAGATTGTGAATCACTACAGAGAGATCTAAATAAAGTACAAGAATGGAGTAGGAAGTGGGAGATGGAGTTCAATACAAAAAAGTGTAGTATAATGGAATTTGGAAAAAAGCAAAAACAGAATAACAGGATCATATAATTTGGGAGAAGAAGGAATAAAAAAAGTAGAAAATGAGAAAGACCTGGGGGTCATTATTATGAATGATATGTCCCCTGAGAAACATATAAATAAGATTTTTGGAGAAACTTATAATTTAATAGGAACAATCAAAGTGGCATTTACATACCTGGATGAAGAAATGGTGAGGAAAATCCTAATCACCCTGATAAGACCAAGATTGGAATATGCAGCAACGATATGGTCACCAAGTACAAAAAAATGTATAAAAAAACTTGAAAGAATACAAAGAGCAATTACAAAATTGGCACCAACACTCTCAAAACTATCATATGAAGAGAGACTACAAAAACTTAAACTACAGACACTAGAGCAAAGAAGAGAGAGAGGAGATTTGATAGCTATTTACAGAATCATGAAAGGCATAGAAATTACTGATAGAGAGAATCTGATAAAATGGGATGACAGAAATACAAGAGGACACGGAAAGAAAATAAAAAAAGACAGCTATAGAAGAGATTTGAAAAAGAACAGCTTTCCACACAGAGTAATAGACAGTTGGAACAAGTTAGATGAGAAAGTGGTGTGTGCAAAAACAATACATGAATTTAAAAATTGTTTAGATAAAATGAGAAATGAAGACGGGACCCCACGAGCATAGCTCCCCTTCCCGTAATATACAACTAGGTAAATACAACTAGGTAAATACACACACACACTTCAGCGAATGGACGGCTTGGATGACGTTCTGAAGAAAACTGAAGTCTGTGGATCCCAACGCAAAGAGAAGTGCCTAGTGTTTTTACAGGGTGGGGGGGAAATTGCTCGTGGAGTAGTGGGAAAGTAGGGAAAGAGGAAAAGGGGAGGGATTACTGAGGGAAATGAGGAGGGAGTAGACTTGGCCCAGCCAGACAAGCGAAAGGTAAACCAAAGACTGAGTGAGGATGAAATGTCTAATAAAAATGTAAAGATTAGAAGTATAGAGAGGAGCAATACAGTAGAAAGTGACGAGAATATGTTCCAGGGATTTAAAGAGGGTGGGGGGGACACAAACCCCCCCGACTGATAAGACTAGAGGAGAGAGTTGATAAGGTGATCGAGGACTTGGAACGTAAGTTAGGTAATGTTGACTCCATTTTCCAGAGAATTGAAAGGTTGGAACAACTAGAGAAGGCAAACAGAAACTTAACTGAAGAAATAGAGGACCTAAAAAGACAGTTAGGAAATGTAAAGGAGGAGAATGAGAAATTGAAGAAGAATAGTAATGAAAACAGAGAGAAAATAGCTAAAGAAGCTAAAAATTGGAGAACAACCCAAGAAGGGAATAAGGTTTCATTCACTGACATAGTCAAACAGCAATTGAAAGAACATCATGAAGACTCAGTTATTAAAGTGATGAGACAGAAGGAGAATATAGTAAGAGAATTAGCTGACAAAAAGAAATGTATAATTATATTAGGAATGGAAGAGAAACATAACCCAGATAGAACCGCAAGAATCAAGGAGGAAAATGAAAGAGTAAGCAGTTTATTAAAATTAGTCCAGGAAGATGAACCAGAAATTATAAAGGAAATTGAGGAAAAATTCAGACTCGGAAAATATAGTACAGATAAGACCAGACCAATTAAGATTAAATTCAGGTCACAAACAACGGCAGAGAAAATTCTATCCAAAACAGGGAAACTAGCAACAAATGATCAATATAAAAAGGTATGGATAAAAAGAGAAATGAATAAGGAGGAAAGAGAGGCAGAAAAGCAGAAAAGACTTGAAGCTAAGGCAAAAAACGAGGAAAGAACGGAGTCAGAGAAAGAGAGATTCTATTGGAGAGTAGTGAACATGAAAATAAAGCAGTTCGACATACAAAAGAAAAACATAAGGGAAACAGAGAACACAATGGAAGTGGCAGAAAACTAAGAGCGTCTTACACAAATATAGATGGATTGATAACAGGATTGAATGAACTGAATGATTATTTGAAAGAAAAAGAACCGGACATAATGGGAATTGTAGAAACAAAATTAAAAGGCCCACTACCACCCAACAGTGTAGGACATGATGCATACAATTATTGGATTAGAAACAGAGAGATAAAACAAGGGGGTGGAGTTATGTTCCTGACTAAGAAGGATATAAACGTGAAAGGTGTCATATATGGAAAGAATACAGTAGAGATGATTATGATAGAAGTGGAAGACAGAGATAAGAAGAGCAGAAAATTTGTGATCAATTATGTGCCTCCGAAAACAGCCTCATGGGAGGAGAGTGAACATAAAAGTATGTTAGAGGACACAAAGATAGCATTAACTAAAATAATGGAAGACGGAGGAAGAATAGTTATGATGGGCGACTTTAATTGCAAAGAAATCTGCTGGGAAGAAATGACAGTAAAGAGTGGTGATGACTCATGGGGAAATGCTCTACTTGAGATGATTACTGACCATTCAATGACACAATGGATACAAGAGAACACTAGGTATAGAAATGAAGAAAAACCATCGAGACTAGACTTAATAATTACATCTGAACCTAGAATAGTGGACAAGATTGAATATAAAACACCAATAGGTAAAAGTGACCACATATTGATTGAACTGGAACTTAATGAAGAAAAATATATGAAAAGAAATTAACAATATAGAAAAGGAAGAATGATGTATGAAAAAACAAACTTTGATAAAATAAGAGAATTCTTCCAACAAGAAAACTGGGAAGAAATATACAAAGAAGAAACATCAGTGGAAGAGAAATGGAATATTTTGACAAAAATTTACAAAAAAGGAGTGGAAAAGTATGTCCCAAGACAAAAACAAGAAAAAGAATATGTAAAATGCTGGTACAACAAAAGTTGTAGGGAGTTAAAAGACAAAAGAGACAAAGCCTGGACCTGATGGAAAAAAGACAGAAGACCTGAAAAATGGAAAATATATACTGGTTATAGAAATGAATATGTACAAAAGTGCAGAGAGGAAAAAAGAAAATATGAAAAAGATGTTATAGAAAAGTGTAAAGATCAACCAAAACTATTCTACAGATTTGTAAACAATAAACTGAAAAACAAACAAGACTTGGAGAAATTAAGACAAGGAGTTGAATACACTGAGGAAATGGAAATGGCAGAAATTATGAACAAACATTTTAAATCAGTGTTTACAAGGGAAAATATACAACCTGAAGAGATTGAGTGGAAAGAAAAAGTCCCCCCTATGGAAGAAATAGAAGTAACAAAGAATGAAATATTGACACACTTGGGTAATTTTGATGTCAGAAAATCACATGGGCCAGATGAAATAGCAAACTGGATTCTGAAAGAATGCAGGAATGAACTGGCAGACAAAATACATAGCATAATAAGCAGTTCCTTAAAAGAAGGAAAAGTTCCAGAAGATTGGAAAAAAGCAAATATAGTACCTATATATAAAGGAGGAAATAAAGAAGAACCTACCAACTATAGACCAGTCTCTCTAACAAGTACAATAGCAAAAATTTGTGAAAGAATTATCAAAAGTAGATGGGTAAAATACTTGGAAAAAAACAATGTACTAAATCCAAGGCAATTTGGATTCAGACAAGGACGATCATGCATCACCAATTTAATATGTTTCTATTCAAGGCTAATAGATATAATACAAGAAAGAGATGGATGGGCTGATTGTGCATTTCTAGACCTAAAAAAAGCTTTTGACAAAGTACCACATAAGAAGTTGCTTAAGAAATTAGAATATGAAGGAGGAATACAAGGTAAATTGCTAAATTGGATGGAAGACTTTTTGCAAGAAAGAAAAATGAGAGTAGTGATAAGAGACCAGCACTCAAAATGGAATGAAGTAATAAGCGGTGTCCCGCAGGGAACAGTTCTGGCCCCAATAATGTTTGCTATATATATTAATGATATGGATGAAGGAATGGAAAGCTATATGAGCTTCTTTGCAGATGATGCAAAACTACTGAAAAGAGTGAAAACTGAAGAAGATTGTGAATCACTACAGAGAGATCTAAATAAAGTACAAGAATGGAGTAGGAAGTGGGAGATGGAGTTCAATACAAAAAAGTGTAGTATAATGGAATTTGGAAAAAGCAAAAACAGAATAACAGGATCATATAATTTGGGAGAAGAAGGAATAAAAAAAGTAGAAAATGAGAAGGACCTGGGAGTCATTGTTATGAATGATATGTCACCTGAGAAACATATAAATAAGATTTTTGGAGAAACTTATAATTTAATAAGAACAATCAAAGTGGCATTTACATACCTGGATGAAGAAATGGTGAGGAAAATCCTAATCACCCTGATAAGACCAAGATTGGAATATGCAGCAACGATATGGTCACCAAGTACAAAAAAATGTATAAAAAAACTTGAAAGAATACAAAGAGCAATTACAAAATTGGCACCAACACTCTCAAAACTATCATATGAAGAGAGACTACAAAAACTTAAACTACAGACACTAGAGCAAAGAAGAGAGAGAGGAGATTTGATAGCTATTTACAGAATCATGAAAGGCATAGAAATTACTGATAGAGAGAATCTGATAAAATGGGATGACAGAAATACAAGAGGACACGGAAAGAAAATAAAAAAAGACAGCTATAGAAGAGATTTGAAAAAGAACAGCTTTCCTCACAGAGTAATAGACAGTTGGAACAAGTTAGATGAGAAAGTGGTGTGTGCAAAAACAATACATGAATTTAAAAATAGTTTAGATAAAATGAGATATGAAGACGGGACCCCACGAGCATAGCTCCCCTTCCCGTAAAATACAACTAGGTAAATACACACACACACTTCAACGAACGGACGGCTTAGAAGACGTTCTGAAGAAAAAGTGAAATTTCGTGGATCCCAAAGCAAAGGAAGTACCTATTGTATTTACAGGGTGGGGGGAAATTGCTCGTGGTGTAGGGAAAGTAAGGAAAAAGGAGAAGGGGAGGGATTACTGAGGGAAATGGAAGGAAATGAGGAAGGTGAGGACTTGGCCCAGGCAGGCAGACGAAATCTAAACAAACGAGGTCCGGACCAATTTAGCGATGATGAAATGTCTAACAAAAATGTAAAGATTAGAAGTATAGATAAGAGCAATACAGTAGAAGATGATGAGAATATTTTCCAGGGATTTAAAGAGGGTGGGGGGGGGGAAACGATTAACAAGACTAGAAGAGAAAATCGATAAGATGATCAAGGACTGGGAATATATGTTCGGTCACGTTAACAACATTGTGCAGAGAGTTGAAAAATTGGAAGAACTAGAGAAGGCGAACAAAAACTTAACTAAGGAAATTGAAGAATTAAAAAAAACAGTTAAAAGAAGTAAAAGAAGAGAATAAAGTCTTAAAGGAGAATAATAAGGAGAACAAGGAGGGTTGGAAAAAATCCAAGAAAATAGCAAAGTTGCATTCACTGACATAATCAGACAGCAAATGAATGAACAAACTGAAGACTCAGTTATTAAAGTGATGAGACAGAAGGAGAATATAGTAAGAGACTTAGCAGACAGAAAGAAATGTATAATTATATTAGGAATGGAAGAGAAACATAACCCAGATAGAACCACAAGAATCAAAGAGGAAAATGAAAAAGTAAGAAATTTACTAGAATTAGTTCAGGAAGATGAACCAAAAATATGAAACAAATCAAAGAGAAATTCAGGCTTGGGAAATATAGTATAGACAAGACCAGACCAATTAAGATTAAATTCAGGTCACAAACTACGGCTGAGAATATCTTATCCAAAACAGGGAAACTATCAACAAGTGAACAATATAAAAAGGTATGGATAAAAAGGGAAATTAATAAAGAGGAAAGAGAGGAGGAAATAAGGAATAGACATGAAGCTAAGAAAAAAAACGAGGCCAGAACGGAGACAGAAAAACAAGAATTCTACTGGAGAGTAGTGAATATGAAACTGAAGAAATGGAACATAAAAGAGAGAAACACAAAAGAAACAGAGAATACAATGGAAATAACAGAAAGTTAAGAGTATCCTACACAAATATAGATGGATTAATAACAGGACTGAATGAACTGAACAAATATCTGAAAGAAAAAGATCCGGACATAATGGGAATTGTTGAGACAAAGTTAAAAGGCCCACTACCACCCAACAGCATAGGACACAATGCATATAATTATTGGATTAGAAACAGAAAGATAAAACAAGGGGGTGGAGTTATGTTCCTGACTAAGAAGGATATAAACGTGAAGAGAGTCACATATGGGAACAATAGAGTAGAGATGATAATGATAGAAGTAGAAGATAGAGATAAGAAGAGCAGAAAGTTTGTAATAAACTACATGCCCCCAAAAACAGCCTCATGGGAAGAGAATGAACATAAAAGCATGTTAGAAGACACAAGAGTGACACTAAACGAGATAATGGAAGATGGAGGAAGAATAGTTATGATGGGCGACTATAATTGCAAAGAAATATGCTGGGAAGAGATTACCGTAAATGGTGGAGAAGACTCATGGGGAAGTGTACTACTTGAGATGATTATTGACCACACAATGACACAATGGATCCAAGAGAACACTAGGTATAGAAATGTAGAAGAACCATCGAGACTAGACCTAATAATCACATCAGAACCTAAAATAGTGGAAAAGATAGAATACCAGGCACCAATAAGCAAAAGTGACCACATATTGATAGAACTAGAACTAAATGAGAAAAAATACATGAAAAGAAATTAACAATATAGAAAAGGAAGATTGATGTACGAAAAAACAATTTTTGATCAAATAAGAGAGTTCTTCCAAAATGAAAACTGAGAAAGAATACACAAAGAAGATACAACAGTAGAAGAGAAATGGAATATTTTGACAAAAATCTATAAAAAAAAAGAGTAGAAAAGTATGTCCCAAGACAAAAACAAGAAAAAGAATATGTAAAGTGCTAGTACAACAAAAGTTGTAGGGAGATAAAAGACAAAAGAGACAAAGCTTGGACCAAATGGAAGAAAAACAAAAGACCAGAAAAATGGAAAATATATACTTGTTATAGAAATGAATATGTACAAGTGTGCAGAGAGGAAAAGAGAAAATATGAAAAAGATGTCATAGAAAAATGTAAAGATCAACCAAAACTATTCTACAGATTTGTAAACAACAAACTGAAAAACAAACAAGATTTGGAGAAATTAAGACAAGGAGGAGTTGAATACACAGAGGAAATTGAAATGGCAGAAATTATGAACAAACATTTTAAATCGGTGTTTCCAAGGGAGAACATACAACCTGAAAAGATCGAATGGAAAGAGAAAGTCCCCCCTATGAAAGAAATAGAAGTAACAAAGAATGAAATATTGAAACACTTGAGTAATCTTGATGTCAGAAAATCACATGGACCAGATGAAATAGCAAACTGGATTTTGAAAGAATGCAGGAATGAACTAGCAGATATAATACATAGCATAATAAACAGTTCCTTGAAAGAAGGTAAAGTTCCAGAAGATTGGAAAAAAGCAAATATAGTACCTATATATAAAGGAGGAAATAAAGAAGACCCTAACAACTATAGGCCAGTCTCTCTAACAAGTACAATAACAAAAATTTGTGAAAGAATTGTCAAAAATAGATGGGTAAAATATTTAGAAAAAAACAATGTGCTCAATCCAAGGCAATTTGGATTCAGACAAGGATGATTATGCGTCACCAATTTAATATGTTTCTATTCAAAACAAAAAGATATAATACAATAAAGAGATGGATGGGCTGATTGTGCATTTCTAGACCTAAAAAAAGCTTTTGACAAAGTACCACATAAGAAGTTGCTTAAGAAATTAGAAACTGAAGGAGGAATACAGGGCAAACTGCTAAATTGGATGGAAGACTTTTTGCAAGAAAGAAAAATGAGAGTAGTGATAAGAGATCAACACTCAAAATGGGATGAAGTAATAAGCGGTGTTCCACAAGGAACAGTTCTGGCCCCAATAATGTTTGCTATATATATTAATGATATGGATGAAGGAATTGAAAGCTATATGAGTTTTTTTGCAGATGATGCAAAACTATTGAAAAAAGTGAACACGGAAGAAGATTGTGAATCACTACAAAGAGATCTAAATAAAGTACAGGAATGGAGTAGGAAGTGGGAGATGGAGTTCAATACAAAAAAGTGTAGTATAATGGAATTTGGAAAAAGTAAAAACAGAATAACAGGATCATATAAATTGGGAGAAGGAATAAAAAAAGTAGAAAATGAAAAGGACCTGGGAGTCATTGTTATGAATAATATGTCACCTGAGAAACATATAAATAAGATTTTTGGAGAAACCTATAATTTAATAAGAACAATCAAAGTTGCATTTACATACCTGGATGAAGAAATGGTGAAGAAAATTCTAATCACTCTGATAAGACCAAGATTGGAATATGCAGCAACGATATGGTCACCAAGTACAAAAAAATGCATGAAAAAACTTGAAAGAATACAAAGAGCAATTACAAAATTGGCACCAACACTCTCAAAACTATCATATGGAGAGAGACTAGAAAAACTTGAACTACAGACACTAGAGCAAAGAAGAGAGAGAAGAGATTTGATAGCTATTTACAGAATCATGAAAGGCATAGAAATTACTGATAGAGAGAATCTGATAAAATGGGATGACAGAAATACAAGAGGACATGGAAAGAAAATAAAAAAAGACAGCTATAGAAGAGATGTGAAAAAGAACAGCTTTCCTCACAGAGTAATAGACAGTTGGAACAAGTTAGATGAGAAAGTGGTGTGTGCAAAAACAATACATGAATTTAAAAATAGTTTAGATAAAATGAGATACGAAAACGGGACCCCACGAGCATAGCTCTCCTTCCCGTAAAATACAACTAGGTAAATACAACTAGGTAAATACACTTCAACGAACGGACGGCTTAGAAGACGTTCTGAAGAAAAAGTGAAATTTCGTGGATCCCGAAGCAAAGGATGTACCTATTGTATTTACAGGGGGGGGGAATTGCTCGTGGTGTAGGGGAAAGTGAGGAAAAAGGAGAAGGGGAGGGATTACTGAGGGAAATGGAAGGAAATGAGGAAGGTGAGGACTTGGCCCAGGCAGGCAGACGCCATCTAAACAAAAGAGGTCCGGACCAATTTAGCGACGACGAAATGTCTAACAAAAATGTAAAGATTAGAAGTATAGATAAGAGCAATACAGTAGAAGGTGATGAGAATATTTTCCAGGGGTTTAAAGAGGGTGGGGGGACACAACCCCCCCCCATTAACAAGACTAGAAGAGAAGCTCGATAAGATGATCGAGCACTGGGAGCTTAGGTTCGGTCACGTTAACAACATTGTGCAGAGGGTTGAAAAATTGGAAGAACTAGAGAAGGCGAACAAAAACTTAACTAAGGAAATTGAAGAATTAAAAAAACAGTTAAAAGAAGTAAAAGAGGAGAATAAAGTCTTAAAGGAGAATAATAAGGACAACAAGGAGGGTTGGAAAAAAATTCAAGAAAACAGTTTAAGTTGCATTTACTGACATAATCAAACAGCAAATAAAAGAACAAACTGAAGACTCAGTTATTAAAGTGATGAGACAGAAGGAGAATATAGTAAGAGACTTAGCAGATAGAAAGAAATGTATAATTATATTAGGAATGGAAGAGAAACATAACCCAGATAGAACCACAAGAATCAAAGAGGAAAATGAAAAAGTAAGAAATTTACTAGAATTAGTTCAGGAAGATGAGCCAGAAATAATTAAACAAATCGAAGAGAAATTCAGGCTTGGGAAATATAGTACAGACAAGACCAGACCAATTAAGATTAAATTCAGGTCACAAACTACGGCTGAGAATATCTTATCCAAAACAGGGAAACTAGCAACAAGTGAACAATATAAAAAGGTATGGATAAAAAGGGAAATGAATAAAGAGGAAAGAGAGGAGGAAATAAGGAAAAGACATGAAGCTAAGAAAAAAACGAGACCAGAACGGAGACAGAAAAACAAGAATTCTACTGGAGAGTAGTGAATATGAAACTGAAGAAATGGAACATAAAAGAGAGAAACACAAAAGAAACAGAGAATACAATGTAAATAACAGAAGGTTAAGAGTATCCTACACAAATATAGATGGATTAATAACAGGACTGAATGAACTGAACAAATATCTGAAAGAAAAAGATCCGGACATAATGGGAATTGTTGAGACAAAGTTAAAAGGCCCACTACCACCCAACAGCATAGGACACAATGCATATAATTATTGGATTAGAAACAGAGAGATAAAACAAGGGGGTGGAGTTATGTTCCTGACTAAGAAGGATATAAACGTGAAGAGAGTCACATATGGGAAGAATAGAGTAGAGATGATTATGATAGAAGTAGAAGATAGAGATAAGAAGAGCAGAAAGTTTGTAATATACTATGTGCCCCCAAAAACAGCCTCATGGGAAGAGAATGAACATAAAAGCATGTTAGAAGACACAAGAGTAACACTAAACGAGATAATGGAAGATGGAGGAAGAATAGTTATGATGGGCGACTATAATTGCAAAGAAATCTGCTGGGAAGAGATGACTGTAAAGGGTGGAGAAGACTCATGGGGAAATGTTCTACTTGAGATAATTATTGACCACACAATGACACAATGGATCCAAGAGAACACTAGGTATAGAAATGAAGAAGAACCATCGAGACTAGACCTAATAATCACATCAGAACCTGAAATAGTGGAAAAGATAGAATACCAGGCACCAATAAGTAAAAGTGACCACATATTGATAGAACTAGAACTAAATGAGAAAAAATACATGAAAAGAAATGAACAATATAGAAAAGGAAGATTGATGTATGAAAAAACAAACTTTGATCAAATAAGAGAATTCTTTCAAAATGAAAACTGGGAAAGAATACACAAAGAAGATACAACAGTAGAAGAGAAATGGAATATTTTGAAAAAAAAAAAAATAAAAAAAAAGAAAAAAAAAGAAAAAAAAAAAAAAGTGGAAAAGTATGTCCCAAGACAAAAACAAGAAAAAGAATATGTAAAGTGCTGGTACAACAAAAGTTGTAGAGTGTTAAAAGACAAAAGAGACAAAGCTTGGACCAAATTGAAGAAAAACAAAAGACCAGAAAAATGGAAAATATATACTTGTTATAGAAATTAATATGTACAAGCGTGCAGAGAGGAAAAGAGAAAATATGAAAAAGATGTCATAGAAAAATGTAAAGATCAACCAAAACTATTCTACAGATTTGTAAACAACAAACTAAAAAACAAACAAGATTTGGAGAAATTAAGACAAGGAGGAGTTGAATACACAGAGGAAATTGAAATGGCGGAAATTATGAACAAACATTTTAAATCAGTGTTTACAAGGGAGAACATACAACCTGAAGAGATCGAATGGAAAGAGAAAGTCCCCCCTATGAAAGAAATAGAAGTAACAAAGAATGAAATATTGAAACACTTGAGTAATCTTGATGTCAGAAAATCACATGGACCAGATGAAATAGCAAACTGGATTTTGAAAGAATGCAGGAATGAACTGGCAGACATAATACATAGCATAATAAACAGTTCCTTGAAAGAAGGTAAAGTTCCAGAAGATTGGAAAAAAGCAAATATAGTACCTATATATAAAGGAGGAAATAAAGAAGACCCTACCAACTATAGGCCAGTCTCTCTAACAAGTACAATAGCAAAAATTTGTGAAAGAATTGTCAAAAATAGATGGGTAAAATATTTAGAAAAAAAAAACAATGTGCTCAATCCAAGGCAATTTGGATTCAGACAAGGACGATCATGCGTCACCAATTTAATATGTTTCTATTCAAGGCTAATAGATATAATACAAGAAAGAGATGGATGGGCTGATTGTGCATTTCTAGACCTAAAAAAAGCTTTTGACAAAGTACCACATAAGAAGTTGCTTAAGAAATTAGAAACTGAAGGAGGAATACAGGGCAAACTGCTAAATTGGATGGAAGACTTTTTGCAAGAAAGAAAAATGAGAGTAGTGATAAGAGATCAACACTCAAAATGGGATGAAGTAATAAGCGGTGTTCCACAAGGAACAGTTCTGGCCCCAATAATGTTTGCTATATATATTAATGATATGGATGAAGGAATTGAAAGCTATATGAGTTTTTTTGCAGATGATGCAAAACTATTGAAAAAAGTGAACACGGAAGAAGATTGTGAATCACTACAAAGAGATCTAAATAAAGTACAGGAATGGAGTAGGAAGTGGGATATGGAGTTCAATACAAAAAAGTGTAGTATAATGGAATTTGGAAAAAGTAAAAACAGAATAACAGGATCATATAAATTGGGAGAAGAAGGAATAAAAAAAATTAGAAAATGAAAAGGACCTGGGAGTCATTATTATGAATAATATGTCACCTGAGAAACATATAAATAAGATTTTTGGAGAAACCTATAATTTAATAAGAACAATCAAAGTTGCATTTACATACCTGGATGAAGAAATGGTGAAGAAAATTCTAATCACCCTGATAAGACCAAGATTGGAATATGCAGCAGCAATATGGTCACCAAGTGCAAAAAAATGCATAAAAAAACTTGAAAGAATACAAAGAGCAATTACAAAATTGTCACCAACACTCTCAAAACTATCATATGAAGAGAGACTAGCAAAACTTGAACTACAGACACTAGAGCAAAGAAGAGAGAGAGGAGATTTGATAGCTATTTACAGAATCATGAAAGGCATAGAAATTACTGATAGAGAGAATCTAATCAAATGGGATGACAGAAATACAAGAGGGCATGTAAAGAAAATAAAAAAGACAGCTATAGAAGAGATGTGAAAAAGAACAGCTTTCTTCACAGAGTAATAGACAGTTGGAACAAGTTAGATGAGAAAGGGGTGTGTGCAAAAACAATACATGAATTTAAAAATTGTTTAGATAAAATGAGAAATGAAGACGGGACCCCACGAGCATAGCTCCCCTTCCCGTAAAATACAACTAGGTAAATACAACTAGGTAAATACACTTTCAACGAACGGACGGCTTGAAGAACGTTCTGAAGAAAAGTGCAGATTGTGGATCCCAACGCAAAGAGAAGTGCCTTTTTGTATTTACAGGGTGGGGGGAAATTGCTCGTGGGGTAGTGGGAAAGTAAGGAAAGAGGAGAAGGGGAGGGATTGCTGGGGAAATGGAAGGTAATGAGGAAGTAGAGGACTTGGCCCTAACAGACCGCCGAAAAGTAAACAAGCGACCGCAAGACGAGCTGGAGGACGACGGAATGTCTAATAAGAATGTAAAGATTAGAAGTATAGATAGGAACAATACAGTAGAAAGTGATGACAATATTTTCAAGGGATTTAAAGCGGGTGGGGGGGACACAAACCCCCCCGACTGGCAAGACTAGAGAAGAAGGTTGATAAGGTGATCGAGGACTTGGAGAGTAGGTTAGGTCATATGAACACCATTTTACAAAGGGTTGAAAGATTGGAAGAACTAGAAAAGGCGAATAAAAACTTAACTGATGAAATAGAAGACCTAAAAAGACAGTTAAGAGATGTAAAGGTGGAGAATAAGGAATTGAAGAAGAATAGTAAAGAAAACAGAGAAAAAATAGCTAAAGAAAGTAAAAATTGGAAGCAAACACAAGAACGAAATAATATTTCATTCACTGACATAGTCAAACAGCAATTCAAAGAACATACTGAAGACTCAGTTAATAAAGTGATGAGACAAAAGGAGAATATAGTAAGAGATTTAGCAGACAAGAAGAAATGTATAATTATATTAGGAATGGAAGAGAAACACAACACAGATAGAACCACAAGAATCAAAGAGGAAAATGAAAAAGTAAGCCAATTACTAGAATCAGTTCAGGAAGATGAACCAGAAATTATGAAACAAATCGAAGAGAAATTTAGACTCGGAAAGTATAGCACAGACAAGACCAGACCAATTAAGATTAAATTCAAGTCACAAACAACGGCAGAGAATATCTTATCCAAAACAGGGAAACTAGCAACAAGTGAACAATACAAAAAGATATGGATAAAAAGAGAAATGAATAAAGAGGAAAGAGAGGAAGAAAAGCAGAAAAGACTGGAAGCTAAGGCAAAAAACGAGAACAGAACGGAGTCAGAGAAAGAGAGATTCTATTGGAGAGTAGTGAACATGAAACTAAGGAAGTTCGACATACAAAAGAAAAACATAAGGGAAACAGAGAACACAATGGAAGTGGCAGAAAACTAAGAGTGTCTTACACAAATATAGATGGATTAATAACAGGATTGAATGAGCTGAACGATTATTTGAAGGAAAAAGAACCGGACATAATGGGAATTGTAGAAACAAAATTAAAAGGCCCACTACCACCCAACAGTGTAGGACATGATGCATACAATTATTGGATTAGAAACAGAGAGAAAAAGCAAGGGGGTGGAGTTATGTTCCTGACTAAGAAGGATATAAACGTGAAAGGTGTCATATATGGAAAGAATACAGTAGAGATGATTATGATAGAAGTGGAAGACAGAGATAAGAAGAGCAGAAAATTTGTGATCAATTATGTGCCTCCAAAAACAGCCTCATGGGAGGAGAGTGAACATAAAAGTATGTTAGAGGACACAAAGATAACATTAAATAAAATAATGGAAGAGGGAGGAAGAATAGTTATGATGGGCGACTTTAATTGCAAAGAAATCTGCTGGGAAGAAATGACAGTAAAGGGTGGAGACGACTCATGGGGAAACGCTCTACTTGAGATGATTATTGACCACACAATGACACAATGGATACAGAAGAACACTAGGTATAGAAATGAAGAAGAACCATCGAGACTAGACTTATTAATTACATCTGAACCAAGAATAGTGGACAAGATTGAATATAAAACACCAATAGGTAAAAGTGACCACATACTGATTGAACTGGAACTTAATGAAGAAAAATATATCAAAAGAAATGAACAATATAGAAAAGGAAGAATGATGTATGAAAAAACAAACTTTGATAAAATAAGAGAATTCTTTCAACAAGCAAACTCGGAAGAAATATACAAAGAAGAAACATCAGTGGAAAAGAAATGGAATATTTTGACAAAAATTTACAAAAAATGAGTGGAAAAGTATGTCCTAAGACAAAAACAAGAAAAAGAATATGTAAAATGCTGGTACAGCAAAAGTTGTAGGGAGTTAAAAGACAAAAGAGACAAAGCTTGGACCAGATGGAAAAAAGACAGAAAACCTGAAAAATGGAAAATATATACCAGTTATAGAAATGAATATGTACAAACGTGCAGAGAGGAAAAGAGAAAATATGAAAAAGATGTCATAGAAAAATGTAAAGATCAACCAAAACTATTCTACAGATTTGTAAACAATAAACTGAAAAACAAACAGGACTTGGAGAAATTAAGACAAGGGGGAGTTGAATACACTGAGGAAATGGAAATGGCGGAAATTATGAACAAACATTTTAAATCAGTGTTTACAAGGGAGAACAAACAACCTGAAGAGATTGAATGGAAAGAGAAAGTCCCCCCTATAGAAAAAATAGAAGTATCAAAGAATGAAATATTGATACAATTGAGTAATCTTGATGTCAGAAAATCACATGGACCAGATGAAATAGCAAACTGGATTCTGAAAGAATGCAGGAATGAACTGGCAGACAAAATACATAGCATAATAAGCAGTTCCTTGAAAGAAGGAAAAGTTCCAGAAGATTGGAAAAAAGCAAATATAGTACCTATATATAAAGGAGGAAATAAAGAAGAACCTACCAACTATAGACCAGTCTCTCTAACAAGTACAATAGCAAAAATTTGTGAAAGAATTATCAAAAGTAGATGGGTAAAATACTTGGAAAAAAACAACGTACTAAATCCAAGGCAATTTGGATTCAGACAAGGACGATCATGCGTCACCAATTTAATATGTTTCTATTCAAGGCTAATAGATATAATACAAGAAAGAGATGGATGGGCTGATTGTGCATTTCTAGACCTAAAAAAAGCTTTTGACAAAGTACCACATAAGAAGTTGCTTAAGAAACTAGAATCTGAAGGAGGAATACAAGGTAAATTACTAAATTGGATGGAAGACTTTTTGCAAGAAAGAAAAATGAGAGTAGTGATAAGAAACCAGCACTCAAAATGGAATGAAGTAATAAGCGGTGTCCCGCAGGGAACAGTCCTGGCCCCAATAATGTTTGCTTTATATATTAATGATATGGATGAAGGAATTGAAAGCTATATGAGCTTCTTTGCAGATGATGCAAAACTACTGAAAAGAGTGAAAACTGAAGAAGATTGTGAATCACTACAGAGAGATCTAAATAAAGTTCAGGAATGGAGTAGGAAGTGGGAGATGGAGTTCAATACAAAAAAGTGTAGTATAATGGAATTTGGAAAAAGCAAAAACAGAATAACAGGATCATATAATTTGGGAGAAGAAGGAATAAAAAAAGTAGAAAATGAGAAGGACCTGGGAGTCATTGTTATGAATAATATGTCACCTGAAAAACATATAAATAAGATTTTTGGAGAAACTTATAATTTAATAAGAACAATAAAAGTGGCATTTACATACCTGGATGAAGAAATGGTGAGGAAAATCCTAATCACCCTGATAAGACCAAGATTAGAATATGCAGCAACAATATGGTCACCAAGTACAAAAAAATGTATAAAAAAAAACTTGAAAGAATACAAAGAGCAATTACAAAACTGGCACCAACACTCTCAAAACTATCATATGAAGAGAGACTACAAAAACTTGAACTACAGACACTAGAGCAAAGAAGAGAGAGAGGAGATTTGATAGCTATTTACAGAATCATGAAAGGCATAGAAATTACTGATAGAGAGAATCTGATAAAATGGGATGACAGAAATACAAGAGGACACGGAAAGAAAATAAAAAAAGACAGCTATAGAAGAGATTTGAAAAAGAACAGCTTTCCACACAGAGTAATAGACAGTTGGAACAAGTTAGATGAGAAAGTGGTGTGTGCAAAAACAATACATGAATTTAAAAATTGTTTAGATAAAATGAGAAATGAAGACGGGACCCCACGAGCATAGCTCCCCTTCCCGTAAAATACAACTAGGTAAATACAACTAGGTAAATACACACACACACACACACTTTCAACGAACGGACGGCTTGAAGAACGTTCTGAAGAAAAGTGCAGATTGTGGATCCCAACGCAAAGAGAAGTGCCTTTTTGTATTTACAGGGTGGGGGGAAATTGCTCGTGGGGTAGTGGGAAAGTAAGGAAAGAGGAGAAGGGGAGGGATTGCTGGGGAAATGGAAGGAAATGAGGAAGTAGAGGACTTGGCCCAAACAGACCGCCGAAAAGTAAACAAGCGACCGCAAGACCAGCTGGAAGATGACGACATGTCTAATAAGAATGTAAAGATTAGAAGTATAGATAGGAGCAATACAGTAGAAAGTGATGAGAATATTTTCAAGGGATTTAAAGAGGGTGGGGGGGACACAAACCCCCCCCGACTGACAAGACTAGAAGAGAAGGTCGATAAGATGATCGAGGACTTGGAGCGTAGGTTCGGTAATGTTGACAGTATGATACGAAGAATTGAAAAATTGGAAGAACTAGAGAGGGCGAACAAAAACTTAACTAAGGAAATTGAAGAATTAAAACAACAGTTAAAAGAAGTAAAAGATGAGAATAAAGTCTTAAAGGAGAATAATATGGAGAACAAGGAGGGTTGGAAAAAAATTCATGAAAATAGCAAGGTTGCATTCACTGACATAATCAGACAGCAAATGAATGAACAAACTGAAAACTCAGTTATTAAAGTGATGAGACAGAAGGAGAATATAGTAAGAGACTTAGCAGACAAAAAGAAATGTATAATTATATTAGGAATGGAAGAGAAACATAACCCAGATAGAACCACAAGAATCAAAGAGGAAAATGAAAAAGTAAGAAATTTACTAGAATTAGTTCAGGAAGATGAACCAGAAATAATGAAACAAATCGAAGAGAAATTCAGGCTAGGGAAATATAGTACAGACAAGACCAGACCAATCAAGATTAAATTCAGGTCACAAACTACGGATGAGAATATCTTATCCAAAACAGGGAAACTAGCAACAAGTGAACAATATAAAAAGGTATGGATAAAAAGGGAAATGAATAAAGAGGAAAGAGAGGAAGAAAAACAGAAAAGACTTGAAGCAAAGGAAAAAAACGAGATAAGAACGGAGTCAGAAAAAGAGAGATTCTATTGGAGAGTAGTGAATATGAAACTAAAGAAAGTCGACATACAAGAGAAAAACAAAAGGGAAACAGAGAACACAATGGAAGTGGCAGAAAACTAAGAGTGTCTTACACAAATATAGATGGATTAATAACAGGATTGAATGAACTGAATGATTACTTGAAAGAAAAAGAACCAGACATAATGGGAATTGTAGAAACAAAATTAAAAGGTCCACTACCACCCAACAGTGTAGGACATGATGCATATAATTATTGGATTAGAAACAGAGTGAAAAAGGAAGGGGGTGGAGTTATGTTCCTAAGAAGGATATAAACGTGAAGTGTGTCACATATGGAAAGAATACAGTAGAGATGATAATGATGGAAGTAGAAGACAGAGATAAGAAGAACAGAAAGTTTGTGATAAATTATGTGCCCCCAAAACAGCCTCATGGGAAGAGAGTGAACATAAAAGTATGTTAGAGGACACAAAGATAACATTAAACAAGATAATGGAAGAGGGAGGAAAAATAGTTATGATGGGCGACTTTAATTGCAAAGAAATCTGCTGGGAAGAAATGACAGTAAAGGGTGGAGACGGCTCATGGGGAAACGCTCTACTCGTGATGGTTACTGACCATACAATGACACAATGGATACAGGAGAACACTAGGTATAGAAATGAAGAAGAGCCATCGAAACTAGACCTAGTAATTACATCCGAACCTAGAATAGTGGACAAGATTGAATATAAAACACCAATAAGTAAAAGTGACCACATACTGATTGAACTGGAACTTAATGAAGAAAAATATATGAAAAGAAATGAACAATACAGAAAAGGAAGAATGATGTATGAAAAAAACAAACTTTGATAAAATAAGAGAATTCTTTCAAAAGGAAAACTGGGAAGAAATATACAAAGAAGAAACAACAGTAGAAGAGAAATGGAATATTTTGACAAAAATTTACAAAAAAGGAGTGGAAAAGTATGTCCCAAGACAAAAACAAGAAAAAGAATATGTAAAATGCTGGTACAACAAAAGCTGTAGGGAGTTAAAAGACAATAGAGACAAAGCCTGGACCAGATGGAAAAAAGACAGAAGACCTGAAAAATGGAAAATATATACCTGCTATAGAAATGAATATGTACAAATGTGCAGAGAAGAAAAGAGAAAATATGAAAAAGATATCATAGAAAAGTGTAAAGATCAACCGAAACTATTCTACAGATTTGTAAACAATAAACTGAAAAACAAACAAGACTTGGAGAAATTAAGACAGGAGGGAGTTGAATACACTGAGGAAATGGAAATGGCGGAAATTATGAACAAACATTTTAAATCAGTGTTTACAAGGGAGAACATACAACCTGAAGAGAAAGAATGGAAAGAGAAAGTCCCCCCTATGGAAGAAATAGAAGTAACAAAGAATGAAATATTAACACACTTGAGTAATCTTGATGTCAGAAAATCGCATGGACCAGATGAAATAGCAAACTGGATACTAAAAGAATGCAGGAATGAACTGGCAGACAAAATACATAGCATACTAAATAGTTCCTTGAAAGAAGGAAAAGTTCCAGAAGATTGGAAAAAAGCAAACATAGTACCTATATACAAAGGAGGAAATAAAGAAGACCCTACCAACTATAGACCAGTCTCTCTAACAAGTACAATAGCAAAAATTTGTGAAAGAATTATCAAAAGCAGATGGGTAAAATATTTAGAAATAAACAAAGTGTTAAATCCAAGGCAATTTGGATTCAGACAAGGACGATCATGCATCACCAATTTAATATGTTTCTATTCAAGACTAATAGATATAATACAGGAAAGAGATGGATGGGCGGACTGTGCATTTTTAGATCTAAAGAAAGCTTTTGACAAAGTACCACATAAGAAGTTGCTTAAGAAATTAGAAACTGAAGGAGGAATACAGGGCAAACTACTAAATTGGATGGAGGACTTTTTGCAAGAAAGAAAAATGAGAGTAGTGATAAGAAACCAGCACTCAAAATGGGATGAAGTAATAAGCGGTGTTCCGCAGGGAACAGTTCTGGCCCCAATAATGTTTGCTATATATATTAATGATATGGATGAAGGAATAGAAAGCTATATGAGCTTCTTTGCAGATGATGCAAAACTACTGAAAAGAGTGAAACGATTTGTATTCTTTCAAGTTTTTTTATACATTTTTTTGTACTTGGTGACCATATCGTTGCTGCATATTCCAATCTTGGTCTTATCAGGGTGATTAGGATTTTCTTCACCATTTCTTCATCCAGGTATGTAAATGCAACTTTGATTGTTCTTATTAGATTATAAGTCTCTCCAAAAATCTTATTTATATGTTTCTCAGGTGACATATTATTCATAACAATGACTCCCAGGTCCTTCTCGTTTTCTACTTTTTTTATTCCTTCTTCTCCCAATTTATATGCTCCTGTTATTCTGTTTTTTGCTTTTTCCAAATTCCATTATACTACACTTTTTTGTATTGAACTCCATCTCATGAGCCGTCTCCACCCTTTACTGTCATTTCTTCCCAGCAGATTTCTTTGCAATTAAAGTCGCCCATCATAACTATTTTTCCTCCCTCTTCCATTATCTTGTTTAATGTTATCTTTGTGTCCTCTAACATACTTTTATGTTCACTCTCTTCCCATGAGGCTGTTTTCAGGGGCACATAATTTATCACAAACTTTCTGCTCTTCTTATCTCTGTCTTCTACTTCCATCATTATCATCTCTACTGTATTCTTTCCATATGTGACACACTTCACGTTTATATCCTTCTTAGTTAGGAACATAACTCCACCCCCTTCCTTTTTCACTCTGTTTCTAATCCAATAATTATATGCATCATGTCCTACATTGTTGGGTGGTAGTGGACCTTTTAATTTTGTTTCTACAATTCCCATTATGTCTGGTTCTTTTTCTTTCAAATAATCATTCAGCTCATTCAATCTTGTTATTAATCCATCTATATTTGTGTAAGACACTCTTAGTTTTCTGCCACTTCCATTGTGTTCTCTGTTTCCCTTTTGTTTTTCTCTTGTATGTCGACTTTCTTTAGTTTCATATTCACTACTCTCCAATAGAATCTCTCTTTTTCTGACTCCGTTCTTATCTCGTTTTTTTCCTTTGCTTCAAGTCTTTTCTGTTTTTCTTCCTCTCTTTCCTCTTTATTCATTTCCCTTTTTATCCATACCTTTTTATATTGTTCACTTGTTGCTAGTTTCCCTGTTTTGGATAAGATATTCTCAGCCGTAGTTTGTGACCTGAATTTAATCTTAATTGGTCTGGTCTTGTCTGTACTATATTTCCCTAGCCTGAATTTCTCTTCGATTTGTTTCATTATTTCTGGTTCATCTTCCTGAACTAATTCTAGTAAATTTCTTACTTTTTCATTTTCCTCTTTGATTCTTGTGGTTCTATCTGGGTTATGTTTCTCTTCCATTCCTAATATAATTATACATTTCTTTCTGTCTGCTAAGTCTCTTACTATATTCTCCTTCTGTCTCATCACTTTAATAACTGAGTTTTCAGTTTGTTCATTCATTTGCTGTCTGATTATGTCAGTGAATGCAACTTTGCTATTTTCTTGAATTTTTTTCCAACCCTCCTTGTTCTCCTTATTATTCTCCTTTAAGACTTTATTCTCATCTTTTACTTCTTTTAACTGTTTTTTTAATTCTTCAATTTCCTTAGTTAAGTTTTTGTTCACCTTCTCTAGTTCTTCCAATTTTTCAACTCTCCGTATAATGTTGTTAACATGACCGAACCTACGCTCCAAGTCCTCGATCATCTTATCGACCTTCTCTTCTAGTCTTGTCAGTCGGGGAGGGGGGGGGGTTGTGTCCCCCCCCACCCTCTTTAAATCCCTGGAAAATATTCTCATCACTTTCTACTGTATTGCTCTTATCTATACTTCTAATCTTTACATTTTTATTAGACATTTCATCGTCACTCAGCTGGTCGGGGGGTCGTTTGTTTACCTTTCGCCTGTCTGCCTGGGCCAAGTCCTCTCCTTCCTCATTTCCTTCCATTTCCCTCAGCAATCCCTCCCCTTCTCCTCTTTCCCTACTTTCCCACTACCCCACGAGCAATTTCCCCCCACCCTGTAAATACAATAGGCACTTCTCTTTGCGTTGGGATCCACGAAACTTCAATTTTCTTCAGAACGTCTTCTAAGCCGTCCGTTCGTTGAAGTGTGTGTGTATTTACCTAGTTGTATTTTACGGGAAGGGGAGCTATGCTCGTGGGGTCCCGTCTTCATATCTCATTTTATCTAAACTATTTTTAAATTCATGTATTGTTTTTGCACACACCACTTTCTCATCTAACTTGTTCCAACTGTCTATTACTCTGTGAGGAAAGCTGTTCTTTTTCAAATCTCTTCTATAGCTGTCTTTTTTTATTTTCTTTCCGTGTCCTCTAGTATTTCTGTCATCCCATTTTATCAGATTCTCTCTGTCAGTAATTTCTATGCCTTTCATGATTCTGTAAATAGCTATCAAATCTCCTCTCTCTCTTCTTTGCTCTAGTGTCTGTAGTTCAAGTTTTTCTAGTCTCTCTTCATATGATAGTTTTGAGAGTGTTGGTGCCAGTTTTGTAATTGCTCTTTGTATTCTTTCAAGTTTTTTTATACATTTTTTTGTACTTGGTGACCATATCGTTGCTGCATATTCCAATCTTGGTCTTATCAGGGTGATTAGGATTTTCTTCACCATTTCTTCATCCAGGTATGTAAATGCAACTTTGATTGTTCTTATTGAATTATAAGTTTCTCCAAAAATCTTATTTATATGTTTCTCAGGTGACATATTATTCATAACAATGACTCCCAGGTACTTCTCATTTTCTACTTTTTTTATTCCTTCTTCTCCCAATTTATATGCTCCTGTTATTCTGTTTTTGCTTTTTCCAAATTCCATTATACTACACTTTTTTGTATTGAACTCCATCTCCCATTTCCTACTCCATTCTTGTACTTTATTTAGATCTCTCTGTAGTGATTCACAATCTTCTTCAGTTTTCACTCTTTTCAGTAGTTTTGCATCATCTGCAAAGAAGCTCATATAGCTTTCAATTCCTTCATCCATATCATTAATATATATAGCAAACATTATTGGGGCCAGAACTGTTCCCTGCGGAACACCGCTTATTATTTCATCCCATTTTGAGTGCTGGTTTCTTATCACTACTCTCATTTTTCTTTCTTGCAAAAAGTCTTCCATCCAATTTAGTAGTTTGCCCTGTATTCCTCCTTCAGTTTCTAATTTCTTAAGCAACTTCTTATGTGGTACTTTGTCAAAAGCTTTCTTTAGGTCTAAAAATGCACAGTCCGCCCATCCATCTCTTTCTTGTATTATATCTATTAGCCTTGAATAGAAACATATTAAATTGGTGACGCATGATCGTCCTTGTCTGAATCCAAATTGCCTTGGATTTAACACTTTGTTTTTTTTCTAAATATTTTACCCATCTACTTTTGATAATTCTTTCACAAATTTTTGCTATTGTACTTGTTAGAGAGACTGGTCTATAGTTGGTAGGTTCTTCTTTATTTCCTCCTTTATATATAGGTACTATATTTGCTTTTTTCCAATCTTCTGGAACTTTTCCTTCTTTCAAGGAACTATTTAGTATGCTATGTATTATGTATTCCATTTCATACAAGAATTCTTTCAGTATCAAGTTAGCTATTTCATATCGTCCATTCCAATTTCTGACATCAAGATTACTCAAGTGTGTTAATATTTCATTCTCTGTTACTTCTATTTCTTCCATAGGGGGGACTTTCTCTTTCCATTCGTTCTCTTCAGGTTGTATGTTCTCCCTTGTAAACACTGATTTAAAATGTTTGTTCATAATTTCCGCCATTTCCATTTCCTCAGTGTATTCAACTCCCTCCTGTCTTAATTTCTCCAAGTCTTGTTTGTTTTTCAGTTTATTGTTTACAAATCTGTAGAATAGTTTTGGTTGATCTTTACACTTTTCTATGATATCTTTTTCATATTTTCTCTTTTCCTCTCTGGAAGGGGAGCTATGCTCGTGGGGTCCCGTCTTCATATCTCATTTTATCTAAACTATTTTTAAATTCATGTATTGTTTTTGCACACACCACTTTCTCATCTAACTTGTTCCAACTGTCTATTACTCTGTGAGGAAAGCTGTTCTTTTTTCAAATCTCTTCTATAGCTGTCTTTTTTTTATTTTCTTTCCGTGTCCTCTTGTATTTCTGTCATCCCATTTTATCAGATTCTCTCTATCAGTAATTTCTATGCCTTTCATGATTCTGTAAATAGCTATCAAATCTCCTCTCTTCTTTGCTCTAGTGTCTGTAGTTCAAGTTTTTCTAGTCTCTCTTCATATGATAGTTTTGAGAGTGTTGGTGCCAATTTTGTAATTGCTCTTTGTATTCTTTCAAGTTTTTTCATACATTTTTTTGTACTTGGTTACCATATCGTTGCTGCATATTCCAATCTTGGTCTTATCAGGGTGATTAGGATTTTCTTCACCATTTCTTCATCCAGGTATGTAAATGCAACTTTGATTGTTCTTATTGAATTATAAGTTTCTCCAAAAATCTTATTTATATGTTTCTCAGGTGACATATTATTCATAAAAATGTATAAAAAAACTTGAAAGAATACAAAGAGCAATTACAAAATTGGCACCAACACTCTCAAAACTATCATATGAAGAGAGACTAGAAAAACTTGAACTACAGACACTAGAGCAAAGAAGAGAGAGAGAGGAGATTTGATAGCTATTTACAGAATCATGAAAGGCATGGAAATTACTGATAGAGAGAATCTGATAAAATGGGATGACAGAAATACAAGAGGACACGGAAAGAAAATAAAAAAAGACAGCTATAGAAGAGATTTGAAAAAGAACAGCTTTCCTCACAGAGTAATAGACAGTTGGAACAAGTTAGATGAGAAAGTGGTGTGTGCAAAAACAATACATGAATTTAAAAATAGTTTAGATAAAATGAGATATGAAGACGGGTCACCACGAGCATAGCTCCCCTTCCCGTAAAATACAACTAGGTAAATACAACTAGGTAAATACACCTATCCTTTGCCCCCAACACATTTGCTCGTTGCCCTCGCCTTCTCCTTAGTGATATTCCTCTCCTCCCGTTGCCCCCCAACAATTATTTCCTTGGTTCCCTCTGCCTCCTCCGCCATACTCCCAACTTTAATATATCTATGATGCCCCAGCCTGATTTCCTCCTCTCTCCTTTAAAGCCTACCCTTTCTTTCCTGATCTCCCCACTTCCATCTCCTCTTCTGCCATTGTATCACTTCCATCCTTTCCCCTTCACCCCCTCCTCTGCCCCCTACCTCTTAACCTCCCACCTTCCCCTGCCTCTTAACCTCCACCTCCCCTCCCGTAGTTGTTTTTTCCTTACCCATCTTCTGTTACTCCCCAGCTACTCTGACAACAGTTTTACCTTCAAATTGTTTCATCTTCTCTTTTCCCACATCTTCCTCCTCACTGTCATCCTTATCCTTCTCATCCTCCTGGGGGGCTACAGATAAGGGTGGAGGGGGGGAGTTTCAAGACAAAGGTAAATGTGAGGGAGGGATGTAAAGGGGGCGGCAACGTGACTGTGATACGTGTTATGTGATACCATTGTACAGAAGGTTAGGGCACCACAAGGGATGAGAGGAAGGGAGGGAGAACAGGAAATAGAGAGAAATAGGAGAAATGTGATAGCTATGGGGAGAAGAGAATAATGGAGAGGCAAAAAAGGGGAAACAGGGAAAGTTTGGAGAGAAGAGTGAATGAAGATAGGATGGAGAGTGAAGGGCGAAAGGGTGCGAAGCATGGTTTGGAGATGTGAGAACGGAGGGAGACTGAAGGGAGAGCCCAGCTAATAGCAGGAATACACCTTATATCATAAAGAGGAAGAGGAGTGGAACGGGGCATCATTTGGTCGATGAATAGACTGACTGCAAAGTCGTAAAAGTGATAATGATAGTCATGATTAAAGTGATATTGATAATAATGGAAGGGTAATAATCTTGATAATTTTATTGATGATAGTGATAATACATACCAAGGGCTTTTTCCCCCTTGCAAAGGAGGTTGCCAAAGTCAAAGGCATAAATCCACTTTATGTACGGATTTATAATAATGATAATAATAGGGAAATGGTAATAATAATCATAGAAAATTAATAAAATAATGGCAATAATAGTGATACTAAGATATATGATAGGTCACAATAATGAAGGGATCAAAAGAGAAGAGGTAAGAAAACTGAGAGGTAGAAGGAAAAAGGAAGCAGAGAGGCTGCTTGTGAGAGTGGAAGAAGAGTTGTGAGGTCTGATGTCTTTGTCGCTGTTGTCCAAAGTGTTCCCAGAGAGATCTGTAGGAGGTACTGGGGATATTGCCAGCTGCTATTGGGCTGCAGTTTTCCATTCACTGAAACTTGAGGCAACAATAACACTGGTCAACAACCAAAATGCTTCTGAGACCAGAAGAGCAAATTCCAACTAATTTTAGGTCACTGATAATGAATATCATGGTTAAAATTGTTTGTTAGTTCTACTTTTCAAAATACACCTATGTGTGACAACAGGCTCAACAGGCTTGTGGCAGTGTGTTTCTTACCACATCTGAGTCAGATGAGGAAAGTGGTGATGAGGAAGCAGAGAAGAATGACTAGTGGATTACAGAGTGACCCAAATTTTGATGAAGGACACTCCTCTAGGCCACATCTCATAGCAAAAGGAAACTCCATAACCTTGTCAGGGATCTATAACTACCCAAGAATAAAGTACAGCTGCTAGGCTCTCATTTTCAACAGTGGAATCTCCTAGCAGCTGATATGAAATTTTCAAATTTTTGTGACTCTCAGCAGCAGTTCAACAATTTCTTCAAAATGGAAGGTGATTTAGTGGCCTGCAACAATATTAATGGTCTGATGGAACCACTTGGCATTAGATACAAACTAAGACTCTGGAGGCTGTTCATAGGTTCATCAAAAACAAGTCTGAAAGGTGTCTTACTACATAACGGCAATAGTGAACCATCAGTTCCTGTAAGCTATGCACTACATGTAAAAGAAACTTATGAGAATATTAAGTATATGTTGCAATCCATAGAATATGATGAACATCAATAGCAGCTCTATGATGACTTAAAGATTGTTGCCCTTATGATGGTCTTGCACAGAGGATACACTAAGTACTGCTGCTTTCTGTGTGAATGGGACAGCTGTGCAAGAGGTTCCCACTATATCAGGAAAGACTGGCCACCTCATCAATCATTGGAGTCTGGGATAAAAAATGTTTAACATCCACCTCTCACTGAACCAAACAAAATTTTGCTGCCACCACTACACCTGGGGCTCATGAAACCTTTGTAAAAGATGTGGACAAATCTGGTCAGGGATTCAAGTATTTAACATCAAAATTCTCATCACTGAGTGACACTAAGATAAAAGGGAGTTTTCATTGGTCCCCAGATTTGAGAGCTTCTTAAAGATGATGACTTTGAATACCGTATATACTCGTTTATAGGTCGATCTCGTGTATAGGTCGACCCCCCATTTTTGGCAAAAAAATCTGGAATTTTCCATATACCTCATGTATAGGTCGAGTGGTTTGTTTTTGTTTTTGGTGCTGTGAGCATTCCACTGCCTTAATGCTTTGAAGTAGCATGGCTTGCCTGGTATAGCAATTGATTATTATGTTTTTTTTTTCACTTCATTAATTCCAATGTATTCTGGTTTATGTTTTTTCAAGTTCACTGATTTTAATATTTAATAAGTTTCACTGAAATTGCCATTTCAGCGGAGTGAAAAACTTGAACAGATTGCCAAGTACGGTAGATTACCAAGTACGGTATTCGGAATAAACTGGCTAGGCGTGTTTCGTTAGAAAAAAATTTAACCAACACTCAGAGTTAGTCTTGTAATCTCAACTGTGCGGATGATCAGGCTAATGATAATGTGGAGGAGAAAGATGATGTTCCTATGGCTGAGGTTGATTCGTATGACGATACTCGACACAGAAGTGAGTGGGAGGAGCTGTTTGGTGGTGAAGATGACGACATCAAGGAAAACGATTTTGGTGGATTTCAGTTAAAATATTTAGGATTATACCATGTGTCACTGTAACAGTAACAAGTTGGCAATACTGAACAGTTTGTTTTCGTGATGGTGAGATCCATGCATTGTTTTGGTAATGGTAACAATAACATATACCATGTAGAAAGCTAAATTTGGGTAAATTTTTAGTTTCGACCAAGGGCGCAACATAGCAATAAAAATTTATTATTAATTTTGTAGATTATAATGTATCAACGTAATATGCAATTTTGTGATCGGAAATAAAAAAACAAGAAAGATGCTAAAACATTTCGTAAGTAATGAAGTCGTGTCGGACGAATAGTACGTCATATTTGTTATGATACATGCCGACGACGAAGAAATGAGAAGTTGGCGGGCTTTTCAACCACTTAGCTTCCTGGCTATACAAAGTTCTTGCAGCTTGAAGGAATGCATGTATCTCCGCTCCATAACATTCCTTCAAGAAAATGTACCTGGCGAGGTACTGTCGGAAGCACCGAGGCCGTCAATTGACAGACAAGATGGCGTTCCGATCCTATGCTTGTGGCAAGGTATTTTTCATTTTCACTTCCGCCCACAAAATTGCATATTACGTTGATACATTTTAATTTATAAAATTAATGATTAATTTTCTATTGCTATATTGCGCCCATGGTCGAAACTAAACTATAAAAAAATAAATAAATTTGAGAATATCACAGCATTTCATTATTTTTTTTTTAAACAATTATGGGTACTGTAATAGTATACATGATATAATAAGCTCGCCTGTGTTAAGAAATTTAACAAACAGGTAAAACCACAGTATGGGGTTACCGTATCTAGAAGGAATTTTACATGTTTTAGTACGTACCGCGTATTTTATGTCCCCATTGTTTACTGGTGGTAACTAGTAGGTAAATATTTTGATTTCTGAACATAAAGAAAAGGTAAGAGTTCTTCCTAGCCTTTCTTGTCATGTCTGGATTTCAACCTAACAAGATTATTACTTGTGTATGGGTTGACCCATAGGTTTTGGCCTAAAAAAAATTCCTTAAGATTTCGACCTATAGACGAGTATATACGGTAAGCACTTCACAGGGAGGAGAAAGCTTCTTGGAAAGCATTCAAGTTAGTGGTGAAGGGATATTTCTGAAACAGAAGGGAAGGAAACTATGAAGAATTGGTAGAAAACCTCATCATAGCTTACAAGAATATGGGATGTAACATGTCACTTAAAATCCACTTTTTGGACTCACATTTAGACTTTTTCCAGTGAACAGTGGGGCAGTTAGTGACAAATATGGTAAAAGGTTTCACCAAGATATTACAGCTATTGAAAAGCAGTACCAAGAGAAATGGAACACAACAATGCTAGCAGACTATTGCTGGACATTGGCAAGAGATGATTCTTCAGCCTACTATAAGCATGAAGCAGAGTAGATATGAATTAGAGTTTAAAACATAATGACACAAACTATATGTTATAATAGGATAATCAAATATTACATGCTGTGTATCTTTAAACCTATTGAAAGTAAGCATTTTTCAAGGTAATATTTGGATTCAGTGTATGAAAATACATGAGAATTAACTAATCTCATTTAAGCACACAACTTTTAAAAAATCGTTGACCACTGTAATTATTATCATCATTATTATTGTTATCATTATTGTTGTTATTACTATCATCATTACTATTGTTATTATTATTATTATTATTTATATTATTATTGTTATTAATATTATTATTATTATTATTATCAGCATTATTATTATTATTATTACACAGGTCAACAAAGAATTTGTCCCAAGGAAAACAATAGCTGTATCTTATATGTTTTTACATACAGAATCCAAAAATAATGTCCAATTTTTTCCATCACCCACAGTTTTTGTGTTCTGCGGTATGTTACTTTATGTGTGTTACATGGGGTAATTTTCAGTCAAGCAGTTGGCAACACTGCGTGATAGTGTTATACGTTTGGCAGTACTGTGTTTGAAATGTTGGTGTGAGGTTGTGTTGTGCACATTTGTGTGGCAATTCACCTTCACAATACCAAGAAACTGTATAGACTACCCAGACAATTTTTGCTTTATTTACAGTGTATTGACATTGAAGTCACAAAGACAGTGTTTCATGCCATTGAATAATTTTTTTTTATTAACATTATTTTGGTTGCAAATGGGGTACCAGGATAAAAGCTGAGCCCCTCATGTATGTTGTGTAACCTGTGTCAGGCTTCTCACTACATGGGTGGAAGGTTCACGCCATATGCCTTTTGCCATCTCTATGGTTTGGAGAGAACCAAAAGATCATACTTCAGATTGCTACTTTTGCATTACAAATATAAAAGGTATAACATCAAAATGCAAGCATATTGTAAAATATCCTAATCTATCTGCTATGGGATCAGTACCTCACAGTCAAGACTTTCCTGTACCTGACCCTCCAAAACAAATGGAACTAAGTGATGATGAGTCAAGGGAGGGGGTTATGGAAAAAGAAACAGAAATCATGCATTTTCAGCCAATCTGTTCTTCAAGTGAACCACATTTATTGAGTTAGGGTGTTTTGAATTATTTTGTGCGGGATTTAAACTTGTCAAGAAAGCAATCTGAACTTCTTACTTCCATGTTAAAGGGCTAGAATCTTCTCCAGAAAGAATCCAAAGTTAGTTTTTATTGTAAGTGACTTTGTGATTTTTAACAGTTTTTCTAACTTGAAGATGGTGTGGTGTTTTGCAATGATGTATATTCTGTTAAGGAGGAACTTAACCATAAATATGGCAGGAATGAGTGGTGCTTGTTTATTGACTCTTCAAAAGTAAGCCTGAAAGCTGTTTTGCTCCACAATGGATACAAGTTTCCATCTGTTCCTCTGACCCATGCAGCTAACATGAAGGAAACATATGAGAGTATGAAGCTTACTTGGAATGCAGCTGGGTTACACAATGTTTTATTACTTTCTCTGTGAGTTGCACAGTGAGGATAAGAAAAATCATTATGAAAAGAATGTGTGGCCAAAATTGTCTTTGCCCCCAGGAGAGAAGTATGTTGTCAATACTCCTCTTGTTGATTCAGAGAAAATTTATTGACCTCCTTTGCATATTAAGCTAGTTGATGAAAAAAAAAATTAAAGGTATGGATAGAACTGGCAAGGGATTTACATATTTTAAGAATAAGTTTCCTAGAGTAAGTGACACAAAAATCAAAGAAGGTATTTTTGTTGGACCACAGATTAGGAAGCTGATGAGAGACCAGAATTTTGATCAAGAGCTAAAAGATCATGAAAAAGCTGCATGGCTGTCATTTAAGAAAGTTTGCACATTAGTTTTTGGGGAATCACAAAGTGAATAACTATTCTGAAATTGTAAAAGAAATAATGACATCCTATGTGGCCTTGGAATGCAATATGAGCCTAAAAATTCACTTCCTAAACTCTCACTTGGACTTTTTCCCTCCAAATCTTGGCACCATCATTGATGAGCACAATGAGAGATTTCACCAAGACATTCTGAACATGGAAACCCAGTATCAAGGGAAGTGGAACTCTTCAATGTTAGCTGCTTACTGTTGGACACTAAAAAAAGATCTCCCAGAAGCAAAATAGGGTACACTTGAAAATCATACACTTCTACATTTTAAAGGCGAGTTTCACTCAAATATCAGCCTCATGTATTAGTTATAATTGTTTAAAATCTAATATGCTATCACAGAAAAACTATGCCTGATAAAAAATTCTGAAAATAGATTTGAAATCAATAGAAAAAAATCTATCAATTTCACCACCATTTGCTTGTGGGACAGATATTTTAATTAATTTTGTTGACCAGTGTTATTAGCATTATTATAATTTGCATTATTACTGTTAATTGCTGTTATGATTTCTGCTGTTATTGTTGTTGTCATTATCATTGTTATTATTTTTTAATATTGTCATTATTATTATTTTGTGGTTGTTGTTATTATAGTTATCATTAGTACTTGTATTTTTCCTAAGACTCTTTTTGTGGGCCTCTTTAAATTTGTCATTATGTGGCTGTAGACAATATAATTTTGTTGAAGATATGTCGTGGTGAACCACGACAGAAAAAAAAAAAATTGTCGTATGTATATCAACAATTCAGATGCTACAGATTGCCACTCATATTCGGGATGAAGCGAGCGTTATTCCGCTACTCCTTGACTGTCAATCACACAAACCGAAGGATGAGGAGTTGTACTGGGCTACAGGTTAGTCGTCTGGTAGAACATGGGACTTGTGGGTATGTGGGTCCTAGTCCACTTTCCATTCTTGGTTGAAAGGAAACTCGACCGTCATTGGTTCGTTTATTCTTCTAACCTCATCCAAAAGCTTCCCAAACTGGGTAAGGGAGGGAATTGAGAACTTGCGTCCCATTCAGTCTCCTACAAGTTCCAAGACTAGTTTCTGAGACCCGACTCGTTCTGTTCTCCAATACTGGTTCCCTGTAAGTTTACAACTTATTCAGAAAAAATACCACATCAATGTGAAAATGGAGTAGGGTATCTGAAAGATTCGTGAGGCAGAAGAAATCCTTAAGACTAAAGCGAGGTAACATGAGGTTAATAGGCCTCTTCCTGTAATATAACATAGGATAGGCCTCTTCAGAAATCTTTAAATTACCCTACTTAAAGTTTACAAATGATTTTAGGTTAGGCTATACTAGGTTAGGTGAGGTGTAGGCTAACTCCCTATACAGCAGCCATTTCGTGACACCCTAATGCCTAAAAAAATATATATATAAATGAGAACTTTTGGCACATTTTTACTTTTCATAAACAGAGTACAGTATATAGTTATGAGAACCGAAAAGGGTTATCCAAATACGTAGCAACAACACAAGGCAAGGGGGGTTATTGCTATCATCCGTGTAACTTGCACTCCCCTTTTATGTCTCATTTCCTTTCTCTATATTGGACGTGGGATCTTTATGTAAATGTCAATGACTGGTTCTGACTTTAACTCTTACCTTTTAAAAGGGACAATTTGAAGAAATCATTAATATCTGTGTAAGGCCATCTGGCAATGTTTAAGTGACATCTCTCTCTCTCTCAGACCACGTGAGTGTGAGCAAAAACATCGAAAACGTTTTTGATCCCTTCTTTCCAATAGACAGTAGGAATATAAGTGACATAGTAACATTTTTACATGTGTTTGTTGACGAATACATTCCTTTTTTATGGATTTCATTATAATCAATGTTAATTATTACAATAGCAATTTAAAGATATTAGAGCTGGATGATGAATCAATTTCTAAGTACATCCAAAATATTAGAGGGATAGCTTTTCACCCTGACAGATAAAAGGTACTTTATCACTCAGGTCAAGAGTTCACTCTCTGGGAAGTTATTTTCAGTGTATATATTGGTAAATATCAACCTTAGAAGCTTTGGTTTCTCTGTCCCGATTAGGCAATAGATCTGAAGTTATATTTTCAGAAGCCATTTTTTAAGAAGTTTGGAGTTCTGCTTGTAAAGAATGTCAGCAAAATGATGTAATGGTGTGGAGTGTTGTCAGCCCAGGGGTGTATAGGGCAAAATGTTCAGCCAAGTAGATAATTCATAAACAATAGTAAAAGAGTAGGAAATATAGCAGAACCTAAGGGAGTACCTGAGGCCATAGACCTAGGGTAGATCATCTACAACAGCAGGTGTACCATTGGAAAGGAAATGTAGGATGAATTAGCAAAAAGGCAATAAATAATGTAAGATAATAGTTTGAAAGTGAAAGATATGAGACACGAGGGTGGGTCTTGTCAAAGTCCTCCATAGGGGTGACTTTAGAATTGGTCAGAAATGTTAGGTCATCAGTAGAACATCCTTCACAGACACCACCACTCTGAGGATCAGAAAGAAGTTACTGCTTTGGGACCATTTATTTAAGGATAGATTCAAAACTTTAGATGAAGAAAATATAAAGTTATAGGGCTCTAATTCAAGTATTAGGAGTGGTCACCCTTCCATGAGAGAGGTTGATTGTATATTAACATTTAGCATGAAAGTTAAGAGTGTGTTGGTAGAGACTGAACATTTTGCTTAAACAGTATGTCAGCTCAGAAGCTTAGTTCTTGAGAGCACTAGGGATACTCTATAAGGATCATATGCCTTCTTAGCATTAAGGCCAGACAGAACAGGAAAAAATGTGGTATTAATACCCTTCCTTTTCCACAGTGCTGACAACATTTGGGTTGGCTGTAGCTCCCTCATACTTGAAACCACCTGAAGTGGAAGCAGAGGAGGAGACCCATATGCTCCGGATGGGTCTACCCCGCCGGAAATGCTGGAACAAGAAGCGCACGTGATGGTCAGCATGGTTGAAGTGCATCGTCCTCATGCCTTCCAACTGCCTCTCACCACAGCAGACAACGACGACAATGCTAGAGAGGCAGGATGATGGGGGCGAATGTGGTATCAATAGCAGGGGAGCTTTTGGTGCTTGGCAAACAATGAGCAGGCCAAGAGGTCCCAGGAAGCAGCAACTTTTCTGGAGGAGGAGGTTGGACCACCAGTCCTCGAGGGTTACTCAAGAGGATGAAACCAGAGCACCCGAGGAGTCTAGGATGCAGATGTGGACTGCCACACCACCATCACTCCGCAAGGGTGAACCTTTAGACAAAAAAGATCCCTCCTACCTGTACCCTCCAGGGCCCTTGTTGTCCTACCCATACCCACACAGCCCACCTCCTCCCTACCGGCATCCAAAAAATAGAACCTATTTCCCACATCAGTATAAACTATTGAAGTCCTCTCCAGCATACCTTCACCACACACTGAATGATTTCCCTCCATATATGCATCACACTATGAACAAACCACCTCCCCCATATCCACACTCATCTCCCCACCAGTCATCAGACCTGTCCCAGATCCTTTCCATTCAATGTCCTTTCAAGAGTGCACCACCCTCCTATCCATCCCAAAATTCCTCTGATGAGCACCTCTACCCTCCAAAAACCCCACCACCTTCATACCCATGCATAACATCTTGCAAAGATACATTGTCATCAACAGTATCATCATCCTCAGCCTCATCACCAAGATCGTTATCACCTCCACCATCACCTTCACAGTCACTACTACCTCGAGTTGAGACACCACAAGAACTGCAGCTTTTCCAGCAAGACCCAACACATCTTCATAGCCAACAAGGTAACTTGTCACTTGGTACGGAAGTGGGAGAAGACACTACCCTCTCTATACCCAGTGAAGAAACAGATTCTTACTCTGACTTTAATATAATAGAACAGTCAGATGTACACATTCAAATCCCCCTAGAACCAGTTGCACCTAAAAGGTACACAGATATTGAGTTCAAGTTAAAAGTGAAATAGCAGAGGACAGAAACTAAACCAATACATGAAATGAACATCCATTCTACAAAGGAAATGGTATGTTTAAGTACCAAAAATATCAATGGAAAAGAAAGGCATGAATGTACTTAAAAAGTTATTTTGTAATCATTATTGTGGATAAAAAAGAGGTTTACAAGTATCAAAGTAACAGTGCTTTTTTTTTTCTAAGCAATAATCACATTTGAATTTTGAAATAAAAGTTAATATGAATCCCCTAATAGAAGTGGTTTTACATATTGATTTAGACTAGATCACAAGCAATAAGTAAATTTAAGCTTGCTTAACTCAACACAACCAGCACATTACGAGCATTCCCCATACATATGCAAATGTATATGTATATATACAGTATATATATATATATATATATATATATATATATATATATATATATGCACATTTCCTTTGACATTGTATCTGTTTAGCTAGTTACACGCAAGTGCAGAAATTTTAGCATATACTTACTCAACATTTGAGTTTACTGGTAGTATATAATAAGAACAGTTTCATGTCATTTGACATTAGTTACATCATTTTCTAAAGTGAATGACTTCAAGAGAAATTCTTTTCCAGCATAAATTTTGCTGTATGGAGAAAGTAATGAAAAGTGGTCTTTATATCAAATGTGTTTACTTGAATGATATCATACTGGTTTTTGAAATGATGTTTGGGTAATGTCATTTTGTCTGCTACAGTTCAGTGCTTGATAAAGAAATTATTTATTCTTGCTCTTCAAGTAACAGACGACCACTGTTGGTGGTGAAGAATACTGACCCAGATGTATCTCCTTCACTCCTTCAACACAGTGAATTAATGTATAGATTTTGTTTTAGCTGGTGACAGGTGATTTTATGCAGCTGAAGGGTGACTCCCAGCCCTCATGCCAGCCAGAGCATCAATCCTCACTTTCTGTAGTTACATACAGTTTCTTGTCCTTAGCCACATCAAAATATGTGGTGTAAATTACTGTCATGAAAAGTATAACCTTTTCAGTATATTAAAGTGCTGTACTGTACTTTGAAAATTTTCTTCTGACTCTTGCCGGACAATTATATCAATTTCAGGGACTGACCTCAGATGACAGTATGTCAATAAAAATAAAGAATACCATCTGTTCTGGTTCTGCCTTTCAGCAGAGAAAAATTGTCTGTGCATTAGCCTGAAGAAAATTAAAAAGTATATATCCCTGTCACTAATAAGGTAAACAGTCCTCGCCAACTGCATGGGTGCTGATGGTTCACGAACATTCAGGGGCCTTGACCACTTCCGATTCATGGTGATCCTTTGGAGTCATGTTGGATAGTTAAAGCAAGAACACTGATTTACTGTTATGTAGTATCTGGAGTGTATTTTGTGGATTGGTTATTTGTTGGGTGGTTAGATCAGAAACACTTGTGCCTACCTTTAATTTGCATTGTTTTCAATTTATTTTGTGGTTTAGCACAGCCAAAAATGTGTATTTAACTATTCAAATATGATACCCATTTTGATGTATACATTTGTTTTATTTGTTTTTTATTAGAAAACCTTAGTTCAAGTAAAATCAAAGAATATGATACGTGCATTTTTTCTATGTCAGTGAGCATTCAAATTTCACTGAATGGGAGTTTTAATGTATAAATCCCCTTTGCAAAATTTTAATGCTACCATATTCAACTTTGTATAAGATCATCTTTGAAAATCCTATTAATTTAATATAATAGCAATAATTACATACAACAGGTTAATCCTTCCCAAACTATAATTTGATCATTTTCAAGACAAGTTTGTTTATTTTCCACATATTCTTAAGAAGGCCTGCTTAAACCAGGTACGCATCTTGATGAGCCACTCTTGAAAGGGACTACAAGCTCCTGATCCAGCTTACTATTTGTAAGAATTAAGAAAATATATTGCTATTTGTAATAAGCAAGAGAATCCAATGCTCTCTAGCTTATTTATGCCTTTTTTTAATCTGATCAACAATTTTGTGAGTGAATTTGCACTTTCTCTGCAATACACCCACAAAATATGTATATATGATATAAAATCTCCTTACAGGAGAAATTAACACATTTGTTGATGATTATCATTACTGTAATGTGTACATATATACATATTTATAAATACATATGTATATATATATATCTACATATCTACATATATATATATATATATATATATATATATATATATGTATATATACCTTTTATATATATATCACAACTGACACCACAGTCGGAAGAAAGAGTTGAATAAGCGAATCTATATATTTCGATTGCTAACTGCAATCCTCTTCAGTAGTACAAAGTGGGAGGAGGATGCTATCTTAAATAGCAACCTCTTACAAAGGAAAAGGAACTAGGAAAGGAGTAAATATCACTACCCTCACTCTCTAGTGACCTGAGGATGACATGAGGTCGGGTCAGGGGGAGGGGGAGGATACCTGTTAACAATTTGTTTTGTAATGAATAATCCTGAAATTATGTCTGGGGTCCATTGACCCTTAGAAATATTCATAGTGGGCAGATAGTCTATTAAAGTGGATTCTACCATTTTCCTTCTGAACCCACAACCAGATTTGTAAATAAGTTCAGATTTGTCCCAGTCCATCCGGTGATTTAATTTATTCACGTGTTGGAACACGGCTGAACTCTCTTGACCATACCTGATTGACCTTTTATGCTCATTCAACCTTGTCCTTAGGTCTCTCCCCGTCTGACCGATGTATGTTAGATTACAATCTTTACACGGAAGGGAGTAAACCCTTAGGATATGATCTTTTATCAACCTCTGATGAACATTAACAACTTTTTATTAATAGTATTCGGGTAATTATGAATTAAATTTACCTTATCTTTGGGAAGAAATTTGGACAAATGGCTAATGGACTCTGAAAAGGGAATAACAAGGGGATTTTGTAACACGTTTGGCTTTGTGGAAGGGGGATTGAAAAAGCTGGTTCTGGCTTGGCTGAGGGCTTTATCCAGGAACCACTCAAGAAAAGGTAATTTTGTTAATTGGGCTCCAATGGAGATTAACTCATGTTCTAAAAATTGGGAGCTACAGATCCTGAAAGCTCAGAGAAAGATACCCGAAGCTACACTCCCTTTAATGTGATCTGGGTGATGACTAAAAAAGTGAAGATAACTTCCTGAATGGGTGTTCTTTCTAAAAACAGTAAAGGCAAGCCTATTCCCATTCCTCATGATTAAAGTGTCTAAAAAGGGAATTTTGCCATTGTTTTCCCATTCCACTTTGAAATTAATATTAGTTGCTAACTGATTAAGTTTTTCTAGAAAAGCATAAAAGGGACCCCAACTCTCATTCCAAAGGGTAAAAATATCATGAACATATCTGAACCACATCATACCTGAGGGTTTTATTGTTGGAAGAAGAATACTCTAAAAGTATTTCATGGAAAGATTGGCCAGAACAGGAGATAAGTTAGAACCCATGCTACAGCAAAACTTTTGCCTAAAGAATAAATTTTGAAAGGAAAAAAACATTAGTTGAAACACAAGTGTACACAAGCATGATAATTTTAGAAACCGGAGTGCTTGTATGCACTTGTGTTTCAACTAAAAAAAAATTTTTTTCAAAATTTGTTCTTTAGGCAAAAATTTTGCTGTGTCATGGGTTCTTAACTTTCTCCTATTTTGACCAATTTTTACATGGAATACTTTGAGAATGTTCTTCTTCCAACAATAAAACCCTCAGGTATGATGTGGTTCAGATAGAGTTGGGGTCCCTTTTATGTTTTTCTAGGAAAACTTAATCAGTTAGCAACTAATATTAATCTCAAAGTGGAATGGAAAAACAATAGCAAAATTCCCTTTTTAGACACCTTAATTTAATCATGAGGAAAGGGAATAGGCTTGCCTTTACTATTTTTAGAAAGAACACCCATTCAGGGAGTCATCTTCACTTTTTTAGTCATCATCCAAATCACATTAAAAGGAGTGTAGCTTTGGGTCTTTCTCTCTGAGCTTTTAGGATCTGTAGCCCCCAATTTTTAGAACATGAGTTAATCTCCATCAGATCCAAACATACATATACCAAAGGCTTTTTCCTCCTTACACGGGAGGTAGACAAAAAACAAAGGCATAGAAACCACTCCCACCCATTCCATTCCCTACATACTCCACTCCTCTCTACCCTCTTCCCTCCCTCTTATCTTGGCACCTCCTGGATGATGGGTCATTCCTGCATCTTGTCCACTACCCTGGGTCCCAATTAACAAAATTAGCTTACCCTGACTGGTTCCTGGATAATGCCCTCAGCCAAGCCAGAGCCAGCTTTTTCAATCCCCCTTCCACAAAGCCAAACATGTTACAAAATCTCATTGTTATTCCATTTTCTGAGTCCATTAGCCATTAGCCATTTATTGATAATGGGTGATTTCAATTTTACTGACACTGATTGGATGACCTTTGAACATGGCCGTATAGGTAGTTGCTTGATAGATTTTCTTGGTGACAATTACTTAGTTCAGCATGTAAAAGTGCTTGCCAGACATGGAAACTTACTAGATCTATTGATTATTAGCCATGAAAGCATGATAACCAATGTAGAAGTTGGTGAAACTATTGCAAATAGTGATCACAACTTAGATTCAAACTGCTAAAAAAAAATTAGAATAGATACTTGTGTATCTAAAATACCTGATTTTAGTAAAGCTCAGTTCATAGGATTACGTCAGGAGCTTCAGCTTACAGATTGGGAGGCAAAATTAAGCAAAAGACCTGTAGATCAGATGTGGGAAATATTTCAAAATACACTTACTAAGATGATTCATACTTACATCCTGTTTAAGGACAGACACCCCCCAAATCAGGCTTGCCCAAAATGGCTTGACAAAGAAACTGAAAAAAGTATTGCTAAAAAGAGACAGGCTTATAAGAAATACAAGTGCTCAGGTGCACCTAATGACTATCAAAGTTATGTAATAATACAGAGAGATTTAAAAAAGACAATAAAACAAACAAAAATGACAATACGAAATAAATATCTCTGATAGATTCATAGAGAATCCCAAAGAATTCTATAGTTATGTTAGAGATAAAAAGGTTATTAGGAATCACATTGGCCCACTATTATTTGGCTGACGGTCAATTTGAGTATTCAAATGAAGGACTGTGTGATATTTTAAACAACTATTTTAGCTCAGTATTTGTAAACAAAACACCTCAAAGTGAACTCCAAACTGGAATCTGTGAAAAGTCTAGGGTGAACTTACTACAGTAAATATAACAAAAGAAAAAATTAAAAGGTGTATAGAGAAACTCAAAGTTAATAAAATACTGGGGCCTGATGGTTGGCATCCAAGAATCTTAAAGGAAATGAAAAATGAAACTGTTGTTCCATTAGAAATTATTTTTAAAAAATCTATCATAACCGGAGATGTCCCAAGAGAATGGAAGCTAGCTAATGTTACTCCAATAGGTGACAAAAAGAAATCAAATAACTACAGGCCTATAAGCTTAACTTCAATCATAGGAAAAATGATGGAAACATCAGAAATGCTATTGAACATAATTTAAAAAGTAATTCTTTGATAAATGATAGCCAGCATGGATTCAGACAGAAATGTTCTTGCGTGACTACCTTACTCGAATTCTACAACACAGTCATCTCAAATTATGACAAAAGAAACAATATAGATTTAATATATTTAGACTTTGCAAAAGCTTTTGATACCGTCCCCCATGAAAGGCTACTTACCAAATTAGCTTCACACAGAGTAAGTGGTAGCCTATCAAGTTGGACTAGAAATTGGTTGAATGATCGAAAAAAAAAAGAGTTGTTTTAAATGGCTAAACTTCTAGATGGAAAAATGTTATGAGTGGAGTTCCTCAGGGTTCTGTTCTTGGGCCACTTCTATTCATAGTATATATAAATGATATAGACCACAGACTAAAATCTATTGTCTCCAAATTTGCTGATGATACAAAACTGTGCAGAATGGCAAATGATCACTTAAATCAATTAGATATTCAAGAAGATTTAGATAAACTACAGCAATGGTCTGAAAAGTGGCTAATGAAATTTAACACAAGTAAATGCAATGTTATCCACATAGGTAATAATAACAATAAGTACGATTACAAGTTATTTGGAAATTCGTTAACAAAAGAAGATAGCGAAAAGGATATCGGCATAATTATCAGTAATGATCTCAAATCATCTAAACAGTGTATATCAGCCTCTGAGAAAGCAAATAAGATTCTAGGACTGATTGCACAATCTTTTGACTTCAAAAGTCCATCTCTCATTAACAAGCTATAGGCCTATAAATCATTAGTTCATCCACATTTGGTCACCGAATCTCATTTAAGACATTGACAGATTGGAAAAAGTACAATGCCGAGTCACCAAACTGATTCCAAATATCAAAAATAAATCATACAAAAATCAACTAAAACATATGAATCTGTTTTCCCTAAAAAAGAATAGACTCAGAGGTGACTTGATACAGGTCTTTAAGATTCTAAAGGGGATTGACAACATCAAAAGTGAGAAAAATTGTACACTGAATGAGAATCCAACAAGAAATAATGGTCTCAAACTGTCAGGAAATAGACTTAATTTGGAAGTGGGTAGAAACAACTTCGCCAACCATGTAGTTAATGAATGGAATAAACTTCCTGCAGAGGCAGTGCAGTGTAGTTCAGTTCGAAGCTTTATGATTCATTTAGATAAACATCCAAGCAAGATGATGTAATGACTGCCATATTGTCTATTTGTTCGTTATTATTTCTCTGTTTATTATTTGCTTGGTTTTCATTTATTATTTATCTCTCAATTTATTATCTTCTATTTACCTATTTGTTTATTATTTAACTATACCTATGCATTTATTTATTTTATTTATTATTATTATTTTTTTTTTTTTTTTTTTTTTTACATCCGACCTAGTTATGGACCAAAAGGTCTCCTGTTGGCATGCTCCATATTTGTAATCCTTTGTAATCCTATGTCCAAATTTCTTCACAAAGATAAGGTAAATTTAATTCATAATTACCTGAATACTATTAATAAAAAAAGTTGTTAATGTTCATCAGAGGTTCATAGAACATATCCCAGGGGTTTACTCCCTTCCATATAAAGATTGTAATCTAACATACATCGGTCAGATGGGGAGAGACCTAAGGACAAGTTTGAATGAGCGTTCAGCCATGTTCCAACACGTGAATAGATTAAAACACTGGATGGACTAGGACAAATATGAAATTATTTACAAATCTGGTTGTGGGTTAAGAGGGAAAATAGTAGAATCCACTTTAACAGACTATCTACCCACTATGAATATTTCTAAGGGTCACTGGACCCCAGACATAATTTCAGGATTATTCACTACAAAACAAATTGTTAACAGGTGTCCTCCCCTCCCCCTGACCCAACCTCATGTCATCCTCAGGTCACTAGAGAGTGAGGGTACTAATATTTACTCCTTTCCTAGTTCCTTTTCCTTTGTAAAAAGTTTCTATTTAAGATAGTATCCTCCTCCCATTTTGCACTTCTGAAGAGGATTGCAATTAGCAATCAAAATATATAGATCCATTTATTCAACTTTTTTTTTTCTTCCGACTGGTGTCAGTTGTGATTTACAAATGTGTTACTACATTTTTCACCAGTTTATATATATATATATATATATATATATATATACAGACGCTCCTCAACTTACGTTTTAGTTACGTTCCAAACGGCCGAACGTAACGTGAAAATGAACGTAAGTTGTTACTGTAGGTTCCAGTAATGTATGACCGTTCATACTGTGGTATACATCCATAAATTCTATTACCGTATCTTATAAAACACCCCTAAATCATTAATTATAAACATAACATTGTAAAATAATAACATTAATTTCAAATAAATTAAATTCAAGCAACATAAAGTAAAATGGTGGAGGAGAAGGAGGAGGGGGAGGAGGAGGAGGAGGAGGCAAAGCACGTTCACTATGTCGTTTGTGCCATGTAAACAAAGGACGCAGCCTCATGTGTAAGTATTGTTTGAACGTCACATACTACAGAGAGCACGCTAAACTCAAAAATTCATAAAAAAAAAAAATTACAATTTTTTTTACAGTCAGTTCAAACGTAAAACGAATGAACTTAAGTAGAGGAGCGTCTGTATATATATATATATATATATATATATATATATATATATATACACATATATATATATATACATATAAATGTAAATATATATATATATATATAATATATATATATATATATATATATATATATATATATGTATATATATATATATATATATATATATATATATACTGTATATAATATGGAGGAGAGGTGGCAAATTTAACATTAAGGCTAGAGTATGGAGTTTTATTCAGACCATATGTTTTGACCTCTTAGCCCTTCTTCAGTGGACTGATGCTGGAAAAAGGTATCAAACCTGTTAACAACTTTTATTTGGGAACAGCTCCTCCCGTCATGACCTGATGGGTGTTAGTGTACCTCACCTAGTTCCTTTAACCCCACATTCACCAATCGCCACTGTTTGGACATTTGGGCCATGGACATAAAACCCCCTTGGGATTTGGTGGTGTTTTTGATGGTAATGTATACCACTTCCAGAGCTTTTCTTCTCCTTTTCCCTAGTTTTCTGTGTAAGACATGGACTTCTTCCGGTTTGGTAAATAGTTTTCTTTCTCGATGTGGATCACTAGCACATTGAAGGTCAACTAAGAAGGTTTTGTATTTATTTATATTTTGTTATTTCATCTATGAAAATATAAATAAGAATGAGTTAGAACACTAAAATGCACATTTCTAGCATTTTGTAGTCTTGATTTTATCCAAAAAAAGCATGACCTTAAAATTGCCTCATAGCAGACAAGCTTTTCAGGGTTGTGGTATGGGATGGATAGTTGGGATGGTTTGGACACATGGACAAAATTAGTGAAGAAAGATTAGTAAAAGAGGTGTGGAAGGCAGAGGTGGAAGAAGTGAACATGAGGGGGCAACCTAGGATGAGATGGATGGATGGGGTAAAAGGGACATTGGGAAAGAGGGCAATGTCTGTTGAAGAAGGATGGGAGAGAACAGAAGATAGAGGTGAATGGAGAGTGGTTGTATATGGATGATGCTGTGATGCATTAGGGGGAGTGGGTGGGGGATGGGGGGTGAGGGAGTTTGTATGAGAAATAAATTGACGCAGCCCGAAGTGATTTCTCCGTCTTCTCCTTTTCTACATGAGGGGATGGAGAGGGGCGGTTGCTGAATTAATGAAGCGGGCTTGCTGTGGATGGGCTGTGTCTTGCAACACTGCTTCTGACCCAAGGCAGTGGACAAGATGCAGTTATGACCCATCATCCAAGAGGTGCCAAGATAAGAGGGAGGGAAGAGGGTGGAGGGCAGTGGAGTATGTAGGGGATGGAATGGGTGGAAGTGATTTCTATGCCTTTGTTTTTTGGCTACCTCCTAGGTAAGGGGAACCTTTGGTATATGCATGTATGTAGTTACATTTTCCACTACTAGGGCACTGATGACATAAATGCTGTTACAGCAAGTCCTCGTTATACGGTACACATGCGTTCCTGAAAACCTTACAGCAAATTGAAATTACTGTATGCCAAACCCATTATAACATGTAATAATAGGATATGGCAGACGTACCTTCTCCCTGCTCTTTCCTCTTCAAAACACGAGCGAATATTGTATCTGTGAATTTTTCTTACCATAAATATAATCAAGGGTAGTAATTATCAAATACCATAACTGTGAATTTACCAGATAAAGAATTACCGTATAAGGAGGACTCATTGTATTTACATTCTTTGGGATACGATATAGCCCATTGTGCCTCACCATTTTTTCCAGTTTACTGTTTTTATAAGAATTTTCATTGAAATGTATGGCAGCAGGTAGAAGTCTGAGAGTGGAAAATTAATAATGATAATTTTCAATCACCATGCATGCCTTAAGGGCAGCAAGTAGAAGTCTGAGAGTGGAAAATTAATAATGATAATTTTCAATCACCATGCATGCCTTTTGCCATTCTCAATATGAATTCAGCCCCTTGTGCCTGAATTACCATAGTGAAATTACATCAAGAGATGTTTGAAATTACATATGTACCGTACTTGCCTTCCTTTCATTGCTTCATGAAAAATGTGCTGGGACTTGGAAGCAAAGAAGTACACAACCTTGTGATACAATTCCAGTGATGATGTTTGTTGACAAGCCAAGAGCTGACTGGTATCCTTGAGAAATGTTTTCTGTGTTACTATGAGCTCAAGCTCTTTGTGTGTTTTTGAACCTGAAAGCAAGATGATAATTAGGTTGTTAAGTGGTGCACACTTGCTAAGCAGACTACATCTATGAAACAAGTGCAAAGCTAAAAAAAAATTGTGGTCTGTTGATAATAGTTACTATTCCCCATTATTTTCATCAATTTCTTCTTTCGTTTTTATTTCTGGTTTCCATTGCCTGTAGTACAATAGGGAGGGTTTACTTCCCAGTTCAGCTTTCCATATGTCTGTGTTAATATTGTTTATCCTGGATTTGAGGTTTTTTATCGTTTTGAGGGGGCGACTAGGATGAGATGGATGGATGGGGTAAAAGGGGCTTTGGGGAAGAGGGGAATGTCTGTGGAGGAAGGATGGGAGAGGACAGAAGACAGGGGTGAATGGAGAATGGTTGTATATGGATGAGGTTGTGATGCATGAGGTGGAATGGGTGGGGGATGAGGGGTGAGGTAGTATGTGTGAGAAAAATTTGACGCAGCCCAAAGGGATATCTCCCCGTCTTCTTCTTTTCTGCATGGGGGGACAGAGAGGGGGAGGGTCGCCGATTTTATGAAGCAGCCTTGCTGTGGATGTGCTGTGTCTTGCAATGTTGCTTCTGACCCAGGGCAGTAGACAAGATGCAGGGATGACCCATCATCCAGGAGGTGCCAAGATAAGAGGGAGGGTACATAAGAACATAAGAATGAAGGAGACTGCAAGAGACCATATGGTCCACACTAGGCAGCTCCGTATCCATCACCACCTGTCATCCCCACCCATAAAGTTGTCTAATCGTTTCTTAAAACAACTGATAGTTTCAGCGCTTACTACATGGTTATTAAGTTTATTCCATTCGTCGACCACCCTATTAGTAAAGCAATTCTTGCCTATTTCCTTCTTAAATCTAAATTTGTCCAGTTTATAACCATTACTATGAGTCCTGCCCTGTTGTTTTGATATAATGACCTTGTTTGCATCACCCTTGTTAAAGCCTTTGATCCACTTGAACACCTCTATTAGATCACCCCACACTCTGTGTCTTTCCAAAGAGTGTAAGTTAAGGTGCCTAAGCCTCTCTTTGTAAGGCAAATTTCTGAGTCCATGTATCATTTTGGTCATTCTTCTCTGTACTGATTCTAGTGAATTGATGTCCATTCTGTAGGACGGAGACCAAAACTGTACCGCATAGTCAAGGCTGGGTCTAACTATCACTAGATAGAGTTTGATAATTACCTCTGCACTTCTATTTGTTACCATCCTAGCAATGAAACCTAATGCTCTGCTAGCTTTATTCCTGGCGCTAATGCACTTTTTTTCCTATTTTAAGGTCTGGACTTTCTAGAACTCCCAAGTCTCTCTCGCACTCAGTTTCCTCTAAAAGTGTGTTATCTAAGCTGCATCTATTTTCGGGGTTGTGTAGCCCTACATTTAACATGCTACACTTAGAGATATTGAAGTTCATTTGCCATTTCACCGACCATGTGAACAATTTGTCAAGATCATCCTGCAGAATCTCTGTATTGTCTCCTGACCTAATTAGGCATCCTATTTTAGTGTCGTCCGCAAATTTACCAACATCACTATTTATCCCATTGTCTAAGTTGTTTATGTACATAATGAACAACAAGGGACCCAAAACCATGCCTTTGGGGACCCTACTGGTAATATTGCCCCAACTAGATTTTCCTTCATGTATGGTGACCCACTGTTTTCTGTTAATAATTCAAGCTCTAATCCATTCTAACACTTTTCCTCCCATGCCATGGGCTTTGATTTTATTTAGTAGTCTCTGGTGTGGCACCATGTCAAACGCTTTGCTAAAGTCAAGGTAAATCACATCATAATCATCATTGTTATCTGATGCCTTATATACTTTAGTGTAAAAGGATAGAAGATTAGTTACACATGACTTACCCTTGGAGAAACCATGCTGTGAATCATGAATTAAATTATGTCTTTCGATGTGTTCTCCGAGTCTATTTAATATTATTGATTCAAGCATTTTTCCTATAACCGATGTCAAACTGATTGGCCTGTAGTTGCATATAGACGATCTATCTCCCTTCTTAAAAATAGGAACAACATTTTCTTGCCTCCAAGCAGTAGGCACAAAACCAATGTTTACTGATTTATTAAATATTTCAGTTAACTGAAAATTTTTGTCTGGACCCGGGGATTTTGTAGGTTTAAGTCTTTCAATCTGCTTGACTACTTCTTCTTTACTAATGCTCCTATTAGATAGACTACTTTCTTCATCCCCTCTGAAAATCGGATCACAGTCAGGTAATTTATCTAACCTCTTATTAGTAAACACCGATAGAAAATAATTGTTAAACTCCTCACTCATTTTTTCCTCCAATTCTATCATGACATTTTCATCGTTTTTAATTGGTTCTATTCTTTATTTATTTTTTGTTCTATAGAGATGAAAGAAACCCTTTGGGTTGGACTTTGCTTGACTAGCAACTTTAATTTCATAATTACATTTTTCTATACGTGTATTCTTTTTAACCAGCTTTGCCATTTCATTATATCTTGATCTAAGGTGTGATTCCCCATTTTTTATTTTTACATAAAGTCCTTTTTTCATTCCGATCTCATGTTTCAATCTGTCCGTCATCCATTTGGGAGTATTACTATTTTTCCGTACTGACTTCAGGGGGATAAATGTATTTTATGCATTAATAATTAGATCAGTTAGATTGCTATACATTTCATCCAAATTGCTGACCTGTCTGTTGAGCCCCTGCCCCCAAGTGACCTGACCCAAGGTATGCATATTACCCTCCGTGACCTGACCCCGTCAACAATGTCTGAAATGTCCGAAAAGTCTGTATAACTTTTCATATTCAATTTCATATAGGTTTTTATATTGTCAAAGTTTGCTCTCCTGAAGTCTGGTACTTGGACATTATTTGTACTTTTTAATTCTTCCCAAATAATATTAAATCTTATTTCTTGATGATCGCTAGAGCCTAGACTATCTCCCACTTTTATGTTGCTCATTAGGTGCTCATTATTAGTTAAAAGTAAGTCCAGGGTATTTTCTCCCCTCGTAGGATCGGTAATCACTTGTTTTAGGAAATTATCCTGCACCACATCTACTAAAATTTCCCAGTGTTTCTTTAATTAAAATCTCCCATGATCACAAAGTTTTTGTACTGGGACGCTCTGTGAATTTCATAAATCAGAGGATCAGTCTGCTCAATGCTGAGGTTAGGAGGTCTATACAAGACGCCAATAATAACTTTCTTATTCTTGCCTATATTCTCTACCCAAATAGATTCTGTACAGTCCTCTTCCTTAATCGAATTGTTGATAATACAGTTTATTGTATTTTTAGCAAAAGTGCTACACCTCCCCCAATCCTGCCAACCCTATCCTTGTGAAAAAACTTATATCCTTCTATTTCGATTTCTGGAAGGAAATGTTTATCAGCCATGTTGATCCATGATTCAGTAATAGCTATAATATCGAAATTCTCTATGCATGCTTTACCTTGCAGCAAATAAATTTTGTTAATTATGCTTCTGCTATTTGTATAGTAAACTTTAAGTTTATCTTTCCTCCACCAACTTTGGTGATTCTTTTCGCAGTCCCTCTCTAAGTTGTTTCTATTGCCTAAACTATATTCTGATACTTCCCCCCTACTCCCACGTAATCTACCCGAAAAAAACCTGTAGGATGCATACTTTTCACTCACAGCAAGGAGCCGAAATTCTTTGGGCAACAAGTACGCCCCGTCCCTTCTATGTAGATGATTCTTACCGTAAAAGCGGTCCCAGTTGTCGATAAATGCCCATCCATTGGCTTTACAATGTTTTGCCAGCCTGCAATTCATTGCAATAGCCAGGGTGGAGGGGAGTGCAGTGTATTAGGGATGGAATGGGTGGGAATAGTTTTTATGCCTTTGTTTTTTTGGCTACCTCCCTTGTGAGTGGGGAAAAGCCTTTGGTATATGTATGTATGAGACTCTCTAGGTTTAAGTTAAGCTTTTGCATGTATGATCAATGTTGCTTGGCCCAGTAACTTCCTTATCTTTCAAATAGGTCTTGAAATGAGCTCGACTAGCTTGTTCCCTCCCATTCCAATGATGTGTCAGGCATAAGAGAGCATGTTTTGCATATCTGTAGTGTAAGCTGAGGAAGATCTGATCTCTGCTCTCAGGGCTGCTGCTGGTGTGTAGTGTGGTGCTCTGAATATTATTTTGTATGCCTTGTTCTCTATTATCTACAGCCTGTTGAGCTTACTTTTTGTGAAGAAGATTGCTTCAGTTGAGTGGAATAGACTGGGAATGGCGACATTTTTCCAGCACACCTTGTCAATGCTGATCCTTTTGCAGCTTCTTGCTGTTATTGAGGCTGTTTGATTAGCAAATTATTTTCCTTTGCAGAAAATGTTATTTATGTGTTCTTTGAGGCATTTTCTCTTATTTGTTATTTTTATTTCTAAATATGTTATGGAGTCTATGACTAGGTGGATGTTTGAATTTTTTAGTGCTTTTATTATGGTTTTCCTTCTTACACTGTCAAAGGCCTTAGTGAAATCTATTGAAATGATGATCAGAATTTTTTTTATTTGTGTAATTTTCTGTAATGCTGTATTGTAGCATGAAGATGTTGTCAGCTATTCTCTTTAATGTGAAGCCAGTTGGAGGTTTTAGTAGATGATCAGGTGTGTTATCAATAGGAAAAGTGTGATGGAGCCATTGCATCCTTGTCTGACACCACTGGTGATTTGTATTTTGCGTGTTTCCTCGTTATTTATCATTCTCTTGGTATCATCTCCTTGGTATATGTTGACTATTGTATATATGATGTCTGGGTGGATGTTCGAATTTTGTAGTGCTTTTATTAGGGTTTTCCTTATTACACTGTCAAAGGTCTAGGTGAAATCTATTGAAATGACAATCAGTGGTTTTTTATTCTTGTAACTTTCTGTGATGCTGTATTGTAGCATGAAGATGTTGTCAGCTATTCTCTTTGATGTGAAACCATTTTGTGTTTCTAGTAGGTTTTGATTTTGGTGGTGTTTTTCCAGTTTTTCTTTGATAATGCCCATTAGTATTTTGTAAGATGTGTCTAGTAAGGCTATTGGTCTGAAGTCCTTGATTTGTGGGGTTTGTGTTTTTGGGATGAGCTTTGTTTTTGAGGTCTTCCAGGTTTGAGGTACTCTGTTTTGTCTGATTATTGAGTTGTAGGCCACAATGAGTTTTGTTGTGGCTTTTGTGGCTTTTATTATTTCTTTAAATATTTCAATGCTTAAGCTGTTTGTACCTGCTGCTTTACCATTTTTCTTATTTGTTTAGTTAGCACTTTTGATGTGATGTCCCCTGAGCTCATAGGTTTGGTATTTGGTTAGGGTTGCCAACCATCCTTTATTTCAAAGGACAGTCCTTTATTCAGCTCTATTTGTCCTTGTCCTTTATTGAGATTTAAAATGACACTATTTGTCCTTAATTTTGAAATAGTTTTGACTGATAGTTCAATTTCCTACTCTCAAAATGGGATGATTGCAAAAGAGTTTACTTCTTGTAAGACTGCAGACTCTGTCAACTCTGCATTCTGCACAATACCAGATGCACAGAGCGGCAGACCACAGACCAGGGTGTAAGGTTAACCTCATTTTATGTATAACTGTATTTTCCATTAAAAAAGGCACTAATTTGGGGAAAACCAGAAAATCATAAATTGATACTAAATATGAGAACTACCACCAAGAAAAAAGAAAATAATAACAATAAAGAAAGGTGTCGTTGGACGGTTAGAAAAGCAATACTTCCGCATATCAACTAAACTCACCATGAACCAAACCAAATAGGGTGTATTATACAATGTAATGATGAGACCCTTCACAAAATCGACCCGTAATTTGTTATAAATACCGCAAGATCAGTCAAATCTATATGAAAAAACTTGTAATAGTGCCAATATTTCGTGTTATTAACAAATATTTGGAAAACAGAATAATTTCCATGAAATTCAACATTCGGCAAATTATCGTAGACCATTCATTTTCCAAAGTTTCACAAATTTGTACAAGTAGTAGAACATTTCCAGCTAGAAGGAAAGTTTAAATTAAAGATGGATGAACTTTTGGATGAAGCAGTATTAATTCAAAGAAACTTCGACACTCAAAAGCTCTCAACTCTTCATAAGCTCAAAATCAACAAACCAGAAAGTGGTCTTCATTTTGAAATCTATGGACTTTAAAAGTATCAATGTTTTCAAAATAGTTTCTTTTGTACAATCAATTCCTGGAACATCATCTTATTGTGAGAGTTTTAGTTTAATGTCATTTAAATGGCCACATGAAAGGAACTGATGCTCTGTTGAATTAATTAAGAATGAACTTCTCATACATTTCAACATAAAATATAGTTATTTGGAATTCACTAAAAACAGCAAAGATGATACAAATTTTCTGAAGGCAGCAAAAAGCCAGGGTAAATAAAGTTTTAAAGATTAGTATCCTTTTAGTTTAATGTCATCTAAATGTCGAGATGAAAGGAACTGATGCTCTGTTGAATTAATTAAGAATGAACTTCTCATACATTTTCACATAAAAGATAGTTATTTGGAATTCGTTAAATACAGCGAAGATGATACAAATTTTCTGAAGGCAGCAAAAAGCCAGGGCTAATAAAGTTTTAAAGATTAAGAGTCCTTTGATCAAGGTCAAACAAATGTCTTGCCATTCTTGTTTTAGTATTTTCATTTAGGGAAGAGAAATGTAATTTTGAACTCACATTTAATATTGGCATTTATTATGATCTATAACCACTTAAATAAATATCAATAAAGTTTTTATGTCCTTTATTGTAGCTTACCAGAGATGGCAACCCTATATTTGGTTCTGTGATGTTGAAGGCATAGTCATAGTGCTCTCTTAGAATTTCTGGGATGTTGACTGTATGATCTATGCGGCTATGGCACCTTTTTCTATTTCCTCATGATGTTTCTTGTAATTGGATTCAACTTCTGGGCTCCAGGCGTCTTCAATGAGGTTTGCATGTCGTTGGTATATGCCTTTCCAGAAAGTTGTAATTTTCTCTCCTAGTTCTTGTTTATTTATTTTGGTTTTGTTTTCATCATATACTGCTGTGTCACTTGTGGTTTTGTTTGTGCCATATGACCTTAAGCTGTTTATATGTTTTCTTAGCTTCTTCATGTCTTTTTCCTTATTAATTTTGTCCAGTTTTTAGTGACTTGCATCAGAATGTAAACAACACAAGTGACATTACAGCTGATAGAGCCTTATGAGAACAGCCAAAGATCAGTGGAAGAAAAAATTGTCTGCTACTGATATTTTGATAGGCCTTTTTATCACATTACATAATGATTAGATCAGATAATTATATCAGATTTTTGTGGTAAGACAGATATGTGAGAAAGCTATAGGAAAAGGTAAGGATGTTTTTTGGGCTTTTATGGATTTGGAAAAGGCTTATGACAGGATAGACAGGAAGGCACTGTGGGAGGTATTGCAGATATATGGGACAGGAGGAAAGCTTTTAGGAGCTGTCAAGAGTTTTTACAAGAATAGTAGAGCATGGGTCAGGATTAAAAATGGAGAGAGTGAGTGGTTTGAGGTAAAGGTGGGACTTCATCAGGGATGTGCTATGTCGCCCTGGCTGTTCAATTTATATATGGATGGGGTGGTGCAAGAGGTAAATACAAGGGTAGTGGGTCAGGGATTGGAGATGGTTAAAGACAATAGAGAAAAGTGGGAGATAAGCCAGTTGTTGTTTGCAGACAACACTGGACTTGTAGCAGGATTAGAGGAGGGATTGAGGAAGTTAGTGACATGGGTTGGGAAGATGTATGAAAGAAGGAAGTTGAAAACAAATGTTGGTAAAAGTAATGTGATGAGATGTACAAGGTGAGAAAGTGGCAGCAGGCTGGAAATGAGTATTAAAGGAGAGACTGGAGGAATTGGATAGTTTTAGATACTTGGGTGCGAATGTGGCAGGAAAGGGAGGAGTGGAGGTGGAGGTAGAATTTAGATTGAGAGAAGCGAGTAAATGCCTTGGTGGATTAAAAAGCGTAATGAGAAATAGACATTTGGGAATGGATGCTAAGAGGAGATTGTACAAAGGAGTGATTGTGCCGACAGCACTGTATGGGCAGAAACATGGAACATAAGAGAGGAAGAGAGAAGGAGTTTGAATGTGTTTAAGATGAGGTGTCTGAGAAGTATGATAGGGGTAGAGTGAGGATTGAGGAGGTGAGGAGAAGAACAGGGGTGGAAAGGGAGTTGGGAGATAGGGTGGATAAAGAATATTGGGATGGTTTGGACACATGGAGAGAATGAGTGAAGAAAGACTAGTAAAAGAGGCATGGAAGGAGTGAACATGAGGGGTCGACCTAGGGTGAGATGGATGGAAGGGGTAAAAGGGACATTGGGAAAGAGGGGACTGTCTGTTGAGGAAGGACGGGAGAGGGCAGAAGACAGGGTGAATGAAGAATGGTTGTATATGGATGATGTTGTGATGCATGAGGTGGAATGGGTGGGGGATGAGGAGTGAGGGAGCATGTATGAGAAATAATTTGATGCAGCCCAAAGGGACTTCTCCCTGTCTTCTTTCCTGCATGAGGGGACAGAGAGGGGGGGGTCATCAATTTAATGAAGCAGCCTTGCTGTGAATGTGCTGTGTCTTGCAACACTGCTTCTGACCCAAGGCAGTGGGCAAGATGCAGTTAAGACCCATCATCCAGGAGGTGCCAAGATAAGAGGGAGGGAAGAGGGTGGAAGGGAGTGGAGTGTGATGAGGATGGAATGGGTGGGGGTGGTTTTTATGCCTTTGTTTTTTTAATCAGGGCTGTGGAGTCTGAACACTCCATCTCTGACTCTGACTCCTCTATTTTTAGCACCTCCGACTCCGACTCTGACTCCTTTCTTTGTAATTAAGTAGTTATGGTTTACATATCTCATAAAGCCTATGCATGCACTACTAACCTGAGTGGACCTTTATCATCATAACTGGTTTATATCACAGAATAAGGATATGTGGCTTTTTAATATCATCCCAATTCATTCTTTAATATTTTCTAACAGAATTATGAGACAACATTTTTGAAAGGGTATAGAAGAAAAAACAACAGAAATAAAAATATGCTATAATGTAAGGATTTTTACAAGTGTATCTTTACAAATAAGAAATAAGTACAAAACAAAAATAAAATTACTTTATGACAGAAGTTGAAATATGATATTTTATAAGATGTAAAAGACAATAAAAATAGAAATTCTATAAGATTTTTTTTTTGCATATATAGATAAAGGCCTGCAATTCAAAATAGCTATAAAAATAATAAAAAAAATCTTAAAAAAAAAACAGCTGATGAGTTTCTTTACATGAAATAGTAAATCTTTAAAGGAATAGTGAATATACAGTAGAAATAATACAAAAATAAAATTCTATTATGTAAGACTTTTTACGTATATAGCTTTGTACATAATTTTTTTTTTAAATATCTGTAATAACGTTTAATTATGGTTTGATAAAGAAATTAGGAATGCCCTAAGAAACAAAAATAGAATGAAAGTTAAGGATTTACTTAAACTAATCACATTGTTCTAAAAATAGAATAGCTTCTGCCCAGTCCTCCTTCATTGAAGCCCTCAAATCAAATTTGATTATCTTTAGAGCAGAGAACAGTTTTTCAACACTGACTTGGGTGGGTGACATTGCTGTTAAAGTTCTTTCTACATCCTGGATAATCCCTGGATAAAGTGAGATGGCTTCCTCTACAGTAAGTGATGATGATCGGTCATACTGTTCCACTTCTTTTAAGGCACTAAGAACATCTTGCCAAAATTTTCTTTTAAGAACATCTACTGGTTGTATTGTACTTTGTTGTACAATCACTCACTGTCATTTCACGTTTTTGTCCAAAACAACTTTAAAATCTAATTCTTCATTTGATTCTGAAGAGGTTCCTTCAAGTTCTAAGTTACTGATATGGCAAGCATCATCTTTAGTTTTAGCTTTAAGTAGTCTCTTAGGTCTTTTCATCTGACACGCTAGTTCAATCAGTGCTTGTTTTCCTAGATCAATTTCCTCACAGCTTAGTAGGATTTGGTTCATTGGATCAGTGTAAATACCAGCTAGCAAAAATTTATTGTCCATTAAGAGAGACTCTCTTCTTTTCATTGAAAGAACAATCTCATCAGCAATTAATCCTCCTTTTTTGTTCATGCTAAATATAAACTTTTTCCACTCCAACAAGTTTTTGGTGTTCTGGTTGTAACTGCTACTTGCCTCAGCTTTCCAATGAGAGTAGTTGCGTGTCAATCCTTCAATCCATCTCTTATTGCTAGTTGCAGTGAATGTACAGCACAACCCATATGTTGAATTGTAAAAAATTCAGCTACTTCTTCAACAATATTAATTAAAACAATACAGTTCTCTGGCTCTTCAGCTAGTTCTATTGCAGTTTCAGAAATGTTCTCTTCATCATCATACATTTTTGTACTTTCTTCAGTTGTTTTATTCATTTTCTCAATTGTGCTCAGCATATTTGAAGCATTATCTTTTACAATGCATAGAACTTGCTCTTTTTTAATTTCAAAATCTTCTAATACATCTTCCACCAACTTATGAAGATATTCACTAGTGTGATGTGCCTGAGTATCTTTTACTCCCAATGTCCGTGTCACTACCCTATCATTCTTGTCAACAAACCTCACATTAATGGCAAAATAGTTGACTCTGTGGCATGTGCATGCATCCATTTTTATATAGACAAAGCATCCCTTTAGACTTTTTCTAAGTTCGTCTTTCTTATTCCTAGCCTCTCCAAGTACAAGTCTCCTTATACTCTATCCAGTGAAACTACAACTTTTCTAGCCATTTCTCCATTTAAACCAAGAAAGGCTGGTTGTGAGGAAAATTATATAGGTGCACTATTTTTCACCACCAAATCAATGATGTAACTCGTAAACCTCTGTGATGTCATTGTTGCGGTAACTTTATCAGTAGTAAAGAAAGTTGATATTTGGGATTGTCTTCCAGAAGATTTCTCATCCTTCTTAGCTGAAGTAGATGGAGTGCTTACATTACTGTCCTATTTATTTCTTCTAGCTCCTTAGGATGATAGCATTGCAAGTGTCTTTTCAGGTTTGATGCTCTTGAAGAAGCACTTTTTCCAGAACCAGTGAAACTACTGATTTTCGATTCACATAATTTTTCACCATCATCATCATCATCTATGATACACTGACACTGATAATATTTTCCATCTGCTATGACTGTAAAGTATTCAAAGACTGCTGACTTTGTTGGAACTTTTTCTGCCATTCATGTATTTTGGGAGGGGATTTATAATCCGAAATTCAGCAACTTTTTAAATGTGAAAAAATTAAATATTTCCTGAAAAAAAAGGATAGGATAATTGATTAAATATCTGTAACATTTGAAGTTAAAACATATATATTGGACTATCATCCATATGCCAAGAAGAAAATGTAGTATCCCCTTAAATCTAACTATAGCTCATTTTCTCAATTTCAAGAAGAAATGGATTCTATAAATGTGTCAAATTAGAGGGACTTTATACATTTTTCAAATCCATCATTATTAAAAGTACATGTATATAATTTTGAGGAAAAATGAGTTCATAGTAAAACTAAGGGGAGACTATAGTTTCATCCTGGCAATTAATCACTTTTCAATTATAAAGTGTAAATTCAACTGGAGTCGAAGTTGGAGTTGGTGTAATTTTACCGACTCTGACTCCAGGGACCCCTTATTTGCTTCCGACTATGACTCCACAACTCTGAATCCAACTCCACAGCCCTGTTTTTTTGGCTACCTCTCTTATAAAGGGGAAAAAGCATTTGGTATATGTATGCGTAGTGATTAGGATTTATTCTTTCATTATTTTATTAAAAAAAAAAAAGTGACTAACCCATACATTCACCAACTTTTTGAAAACCTTCTCAGTCAACCTTTAAATATTCTATGGTGTCCCACATCCCTCATATGCTCTCCAAGTCTCTTCTCTAGGCTGCAACCTATTTCACCAATGTATGCTTTCTTGCAGCCTGCACAAAGAATTTTATATATTTTGCTTTTATTTTCTATGTGGTATTCCATATTCTGGGTGAACTTGCCAATTTTCTTTCCTGCTGCTGCAACTAGATTTATCCTGATGTTATTTAAGAAATTACTGATTATTTGTATTTTGGGTTTGTAGTTGTTTGTGTCATTATCTGTAGGAATGTTATTTCTTTCCATGATTTTAATTACTTTGTATTCTAATCTTGTAAGAAACCCAAAGGAAAGATTTGAAGATATATTCAATCTCTTCCCCGAGAAATTCTTTAGTGCTTATCCTTAGGGCCCTTAGAAGGAATCCAATAACTATCCCTTATTTAATTCTAGAATTGTGAGCTGAATAAAAACTATATAATCCTCTTTGTTGGCTTTCTGTATACTTTAAATTTTATTCTGATTTCAGTTCTCATTATCAAAGTATCTAGAAATGGAATTTTGCCTTTGGGTTTCCCTATAAGATTAAGATACAAAGCAATTAAAATCATGGAAAGAAACAACATTCCTACAGATAATAATACTATCAACAACAAAGTATTTATTTCTGTTCCAAACTCAAAATACACACAAAAAATCAGTAATTTCTTAAATAACATCAGGATAAACCTAGTTGCAGCAGTAGGAAAGAAAATTGGCAAGCTCACCAAGAATATGGAAGATCACATAGAAAATATAAACATAATAGATAAAATTCTTTGCACAGGCTGTGAGAAAGCATACATTGGTGAAACAGGTTGTGGCCTAGAGAAGAGACTTGAAGAGCATAAGAGGGATGTTAGACACCATAGAACATTCAATGTGCTAGTGATCCACATCAAGGAAGAAAAAATCTACCAAACTGGAAAGAAATCCATGTCCTACACAGAAAACTAGGGAAAAAGTGAAGAAAAGCTTATATTGCCAGCAAAAATACCACCAAATCCCAAGGGGAGTTTATGTCCTGGGCCCAAATGTCCACACAGTTGGTGTTTCGTCAGTGTAGGGTTAAGAGAACTAGGTGAGGTATACATCAGGTCCTGACAGGAGCCATTCCCAAATAAAAGTTGTTAACAGGTATATCTTCTTCCAGCATCAGCCCACTGAAGAAGGCCTAAAGGGCCAAAATATCTGGTCTGAATAAAACTTCATACTCTACCCTTAATGTTTCATTTGCCACCTCTCCAACTTAATTTGTCACTCTTTATATATATATATATATATATATATATACACACACACACACACACACACATCGGTCGAAGTGACTGCGAAGTTTGGAACTCCAGGGAAAATTCAAGTTTCATCAATCTCAACAATGAGGGAGTACCTTTGTTGTATTAGTAGGGAAGAGGAAAGCTCATGGTGTAGTGGGAAGGTGAAGAAAAAGAAGAAAGATAGGGATTACTGAGGAAAATGGAAGGAAATGAGGAAAAAGACGAACAGGCCCCGGATGTTAGAAGGGGTGTAAACAAAAGGGGCACAGAACACACAGACGAGGAAGAACAAGGAAGCAGAAGTGTCAAAAGCAGAAATATAGATAATAGCAGCTCAATGGAAAGAGATGATAACTGCTTTTATGGATTTAATGAGGGAGGTTACAACCTCCTCCCAACCAGTAAATCTAGAGGAGAAACTAAAAAAATATGAACGAAGCATGGGAGGTTAGGTTTAACCAATTAACACTAGTTACACAAAGAGTTGATAAACTGGAAGAACTAAAGAAGGAGAATTAAGACCTAACTAAAGAAATAGAAGAATTAAAAAGACAGTTAATAGAAGTAAAAGATGAGAATGAGGAATTAAAGAAGAAGAATAAAGAGAATAAAGAATCAATAGCAAAAGAAGCACTGTTGGAGAAAAGTCCAAGAAAACAACAAAATTGTATTTAGAGATATAGTGACACAATAGATGAAAGAACAAACTAAGGACACAGTTATTAAAGTGATGTGAGAAAAGGAGAATATAGTAAGAGACTTAGCAGACAAAAAGAAATGTATAATTATATTAAGGATGGAAGAGAAGCATAATCCAAATAGGACCACAAGAGTAAAAGAGGAGAAGGAAAAGGTAAACAACATATTAGAAGTAGTTCAAGAGTATGGACAAGAAACTGAAGAAATATATAGACTAGGGAAATGCAATACAGATAAGACCAGACTCAGGTCACAAACAACAGCAGAGAATATCTTAGCAAAAACAGGGAAACTAGTAGACAGTGATCAATATAAACAGGTATGGATAAAAAGAGAAATGAATAAAGAGGAAACAGAGAAAAAAAAACAAGCTCAGGAAAAAATGAGAAAAGAACAGAGTCAGAAAAAGAGAAATTTTATTGGAGAGCAGTGGATATGAAAGTGAGGAAATGGTTCATAGCAGAGAAAAACGGAAGGGAAACAGAAAGCACGATGGGAGTAGCAGAAAATTAAAAGTGTCTTACACAAACATAGATGGCTTAATAACAGGTTTGAACGAACTGAATGATTACCTGAAGGAAAAAGAACCGGACATAATGGGAATTGTAGAGACAAAATTGAAAGGTCCACTACCACCCAACAGTGTAGGACATGGTGCATATAATTATTGGATTAGAAACAGAGGTAAAACAAGGGGGTGGAGTTATGTTCCTGACTAAGAAGGATATAAATGTTAGGAATGTTACATATGGAAAGAATAGAGTAGAGATGATTATGATGGAAATGGAGGACAGGGATGGGAAGAGCAGGAAGTTTGTAGTAAATTATGTGCCTCCTAAAATGGCTTCGTGGGAAGAGAGAGAACACAAAAATATGTTAAAGACACAACGATAACACTAAATAAGATAATGGAAGATAGAGGAAGAATAGTTATGATGGGTGACTTTAATTGTAAAGAAATCTGGTGGGAAGAGATGACAGTGAAGGGTGGAGACGACCTATGGGGAAATGTACTACTTTAGTAGTAGTAGTAGTAGTATAGGTTTATTCAACAATATTAAATACAATTAGACATACATATATACATTTTTTACTTGATATGATTATAGAACATACAATGATGCAATGGATACAAAAGAATACTAGATATAGAAATTAGGAAGAACCATCAAGACTGGACCTAATAATCACATCAGAACCTAAAATAGTCTATAAGATTGAATATAAGATGCCAATAAGTAAAAGTGACCACATATTGGTTGAACTGGAACTAAATGAGGAAAAATGCATGGAAAAAAAATGAACAATATAGAAAGGAAAGATTGATGTATGGAAAAAAATATATAGAATAAAAGAATTCTTTCAAAAAGCAGACTGGGAAAGGATACACAAGGAGGAAACAACAGTAGAAGAGAAATGGAATATTTTGACAACAATTTATAAAGGAGTGGAAAAGTATGTTCCAAGACAAAAACAAGAAAAAGGAAATGTAAAGTGTTGATACAACAAAAGATGTATAGAGTTAAAAGATAAAAGGGATAAAGCTTGGATAAAATGGAAAAAAGACAAAAGACCTGTAAAATGGAAAATATATACTAGTTATAGAAATGAATATGTACAAGTGTGCAGAGCAGAAAAGAGAAAATACAAAAAAGATGTCATAGAAAAATGTAAAGATCAACCAAAACTATTTTACAGATTTGTAAACAACAAACTGAAAAACAAACAAGAATTAGAGAAACTATGACCATGAGGAGTTGAATACACAGAGGAAATAGAAATGGCAGAAATTATAAACAAGCATTTTAAATCAGTGTTTACAAGGGAAATCATACAACCTAGAGATATTGAGTGGGAGGAGAAAGTCCCCCTATGAAAGAGATAGAAGTAACAAGGAAAAAAATAATGAATCACTTAAGTAATCTCGATGTCAAAAAATCGCATGGACCAGATGAAATGGCAAACTGGATTTTGAGAGAATGCAGGGATGAACTAACAGACAAAATACATAGTCTAATAAGCAGTTCATTGAAGGGAGGAAAAGTTCCAGAAGATTGGAAAAGAGCAAATATAGTACCAATATATAAAGGGAGAACAAAGAAGACCCTACAAACTATAGACCGGTCTCCCTTACAAGTACGGTAATTTCCTCAGTAATCCCTCCTCTTCTCCTTTTTCTTCACCTTCACATTACACCACAAGATTTCCCCTTCCCTACTAATACAACACAGGTACTCCCACATCCTTGAGATCCACGAAAATTGTAGTTTTTTCTGGAGTCCAATCTTTGCTGTCATTTCGATGGTCATGTGTGTGTGTGTGTGATTCACCATCGTCTTGGATAACATGTTGGACTCATGGTCGACAGTTATTACCCTCCTGGATGAGAGCTCAGAGCTCGTAGATGACTGATCTATGGGTAATTCTGTGACCTTACATGCACACACACTCTCAACTTCCCACCCACGAGAGTTGGAGTAATGACTTGCTGTGCAGCAATACTGAAATTATTTTAGCCCTGAGCGAGATTCGAACTTGGACCACTGTAGTAGTTGTTGTGAATGCTACCACTGTGCCATCGAATCATGTGTGTGTGTGTATATATATATATATATATATATATATATATATATATATATAGTTTTGCTGTGCTCTTCATCTGCCTTGTTAAGGAGTTTGGTCATAAGGTCTTTTCAAATGGTGAACATGCCTGAGGGAAGTGGTTATTTCAAGTCAGAATCCAAGTGTTGTTACTAACTTGGTTCTGCTTATAAACACCTTCATATTAGTTAAGCACTTTGACTTAGTAGATAGATATTGCCATATATTGAATATATGGCCAAACTTTTTTAATTCAAAAGTTAAACTGGAAACATTTTATAGTATAAAATGGCAGTATTTGAATTTTGAAAAATCTGATAGTTATGTTGGATTTTTTTAGTTTGAATTGTTTTTATAAGACATACATCCCACATCCACAGTGTCATCCTTTACTCATAAGATATAACAGTAGCATTTATATGACAGATGTAATTATGAAATAAGACTGATGTTTGTGGGCTATGCATTGAACATACAAAATATGACAGTTATATTTGTGCTAAACTTCAGCCATGAAAGATTCCAGTCATACTGATGATTTGATAAAAAGATAATTCTATTTCTTGATAAAGTTATAATGATCACAGCAATATTTGAATGCAAGGAAAAATAGCATGACTTACATGATATTGTAATTGTGCATTTAATTTAAGTTGTTGTAGTAAATTGTGAATTCATCATACTTGTAAGGTAAATTCATATTCATGATAGTGGTAATTTCCATTAATGCAAAAGATCATAATGTTGCATCAACTTAAGCCAGTCCTGGTGAGATGACTGTCTGAAGAATGCCGTACATGAGAGAGGGTACCTGCTTTCTTAGTGATTAGACTGCCTTTGCATCAATTGCTTGATATACAATAATGCATTTCATTATAGTGATACTGTTAATGGAGGAGAAATGAAGAAAGATGAAGTGAAGGTAGTTGTTAAGAAGATGAGAGCAGGTAAGGCACCTGGATTGGATGGGTGTCATGCAGAATGTTTAAAAAAAGGAAGTACACTGATGATGGACTGGCTGCTGAGGTTATCTAATGTTTATTTAAGAGAGGGTAGAATCACGGAGGACTGGAGGAGTACCTGTATAATTCCACTTTACAAAAGGAAAAGTGGACAAGTGTGAGTGTAGTAGTTTCAGAGGGATCAGCCTGTTAAGTGTTGTTGGGAAGGCTTATGGGAAGGCTTGTATAGTTGGGAAGTCTTGATTGAGAGGTTTAGGAGAGGAACAGAGGGAGTAAGTGGTGATGAACAGTATATGTTTAGGACAGGAAGGGGTTGTGTGAATCAGATTTTTGTGGTAAGATATATGAGAAAGCTCTAGGAAAAGGTAAGGATGTTTTTTGGGCCTTTATAGATTTGGAAAAGGCTTATGACAGGGTAGACAGGAAAACACAATAGGAGGTATTGTAGATATACGGGATAGGAGGAAAGCTTTTAAGAGCAGTCAAGAGTTTTTACAAGAGTAGTAGAGCTTGTGTTAGAATCAGAAATGGAGAGAGTGAGTAGATTGAGGTAAAGGTGGACTTTGCCAGGGATGTGTTATGTCGCCATGGATGGGGTAGTGTGAGAGGTAAATGCAAGGGCAATGGGTAGGGGATTGGAGATGGTTAAAGAAAATGGAAAAAGGAGATAAGCCAGTTGTTGTTTGCTGACGACACTGCACTTGTAGCAGGATCAGAGGAGGGACGGAAGCAGTGAGAGAGTTTGGGAAGATGTGCAAAGTAAGGAAGTTGAAGGTAAATGAGGGTAAAAATAAGGTGATGAGATATACAAGAAGAGAAAATGGCAGTAGACTCGAAGCGAGTAATAAAGGAGACTGGAAGAAATGGATAGTTTTGGATACTTGGGTGCGAATGTGGCAGAAAAGGGAGGAGTGGAGGTGGAAGTAGAATGTAGATTGAGAGAAGCAAGTAAATGCCATGGGGGATTAAAAAGTGTAATGAGAAATAGACATTTTGGAATGGATGCTAAGAGGAGACTGTACAAAGGAGTGATTGTGCCAACAGCACTGTATGGGCAGAAACATGGAACATAAGAGAGGAAGAGAGAAGGAGTTTGAATGTGTTCAAGATGAGGTGTCTGAGAAGTATGATAGGAGTTACTAGGCTGGATAGAGTGAGAAATGAGGTGAGGAGGAGAATGGGGGTGGAAAGGGAGTTGGGAGATAGGGTTGATGAAAGAGTATTGGGATGGTTTGGACACACGGAAAGAATGAGTGAAGAAAGATTAGTAAAAGAGGTGTGGAAGGTAGATGTAGGAGTAAACATGAGGGGGCAACCAAGGATGAGATGGATGGATGGGGTAAAAGAGGCATTGGGAAAGAAGGGAATGTCTGTTGAGGAAGGACAGGAGAGGACGGAAGATGGGGGTGAATGGAGAATGATTGTGTATGGATGATGCTGTGATGCATAAAAGGGAGTGGGTGGGGGATGGGGGGTGAAGGATTACCTGTGGAAAATATATTGACACAGCCCAAAGGAATTTCTCCCCGTCTTCTCCATTTCTGCATGAGGGGATGGAGAGGGGGGGGGGGTCACTGATTTAATTGAAGAAGCCTTGCTGTAGATATGTTGTGTCTTGTGACACTGCTTCTGACCCATGGCAGTGGGTGAGATGCAAGAATGGCCCATCATCCAAGAGGAGCCAAGATAAGAGGGAGGGAGGAGGGTGGATGGGGAGTTATATGGGGATGAAAAGGGTGGGAATGGATTTTATGCCTTTGTTTTTTGGTTACCTCCCTTGTAAGGAGAAAAGGCCTTTGGTATATATATATATATATATATATATATATATATATATATATATATATATATATATATATATATATATATATATATATATATACATACATACATACATACATTACCTGGTCATTCGTTTTATATTTCATAGCACCATTGATTTTCAGTCCAAATCAAGAATGAATAGAATTTAATAGTAGATGAAATTGGTCTTTTCATAATAATTATAAGCAACGACTAATAACCTTATGAATAATCTCTGAAGAAATTTATCTTTTCATGATAATTCTAAGAAACATTCATTATCTTATGGTTAATCTCCTGTTATTAGGGACCAGGCCATTGTCATTGGATCCTGATTATTGTGTGTGGTCTAAGCAAATAAGTTTAACTATACTCTTGCACATAGATAGGTCTAAAGCACCAGCCACACCCTTCTCTTGAAACTTAAGACATGTTTATTCCTCTCAGTTTGTCTCCATGAATAACAGTAATAAATGTGAGCTGATAAACATCAGAAAGAAGTGAACAGTCAAATAATAACAAAGTAGAGAACTGATGAAAATTTATGGCTGTTTGGCTGTGGCTGTTAGTTTCACCAAATTTCTCTTGGGGAGGACATGAATCATGTGAAAGTATGAGCTATAGATATCATAGTATTAATATGTTATTCATATTTCATTATTGGACTTGTGTTGGCATAGGCATGGCTCATTAGCCAATATGGAAATCTTTTATACACTACAGTCTCAACAGTACACTGAGTTGAGTAAATGGGATATATGATGTAGTTACTCTACACAACAATATTTTTGTAGAAAAGTATGATGAATGTTAGTATTCAAAAATTAAATTCAGTGTGCATTCTCTATGTCTACACAATTCATTGGTTTGATGAAAGTCTATTGGATAGAGTGTCACACTCTCTGATAGAACAGTGTTTTCAAATCAAGCAACCAAGTCTGCAGTGTGGATCGGTGCCATCTGCGTAGAGCTGATGGCCAGGGGTAGTTGCTGCTGTTTGGCCCCCAACTCTTGGGGTTGGGGGGTGGTCCCACGACGTAGACGTTGCAGCTCCAGTGATGAATTATGCGAGTCCTGCATGGGCTCCTAATCTCAGTGAGACACACCACAACACCCTTCAAATCATACAAAACAAAGCCCTAAAAACAATTACAGGCTGCACAAATACATCACCTACAGACCATTTACACCATGAAACAAAAGTCCTCAAAGTCAAGGACCACCTCGACATGAGAGGCACACAAACACTTGCTGCAGCCACCACAAACACATCACACCCGCTACACTACATAGCAGAACACCCACACACACCAAGAAACATTAAAACTACACCCATAGACCTTTATTACACACAGATACTCTCTTCTCTTCCTCCACAACCACCAAATACCAGCCTCCGGAAACATATTCATAATCATATCACTCACCGCTCCATTAACACACTGAAAGACAACACACTGCTGCATGCCAGACCCCCTGATATCCACCCTTCTGAATCCTCTCTCCCACGTAAGGACAGAGTCCACTTGGCCAGACTGCGATGCGGTCACCACCCAGCACTTCTAAGCTACCAGAAGAGGCTGGACGACCGTGTTGTGAACAGCTGCCCAGGATGTAACACTTCACCCCATACCATACAACACATAATGGAAGACTGCATTATACACAATCATGCACGCAAACAACACAACATACACTCTATAAAGGATTTGTGGGAAAACCCAGTTTCGGCTGTGGCCTTCCTTGGGGAGACGGGACTGCTCGGACAGACAGTCTAGGGAACGACAACAACAACAACAACAAGTCTGCAGTGTCAAAATTAGGTACTTGACCTAAATGATTACCAGTACTAAAGATAATATCATGAGTATACAACTGTCTCTCAGTCAGAAGCAGTGGCATTTCTTATTCCATATTCCATGCTATAACCTGCAGGTCAGGTTGAATTTTAGAATATAAGTCTGATTCAGATTTCTACATTTTTCCATTTCTTGTCTACATCAAGCCTATGAATTCTCTTGGCATATGTACAAGTCTGTAGAGTACTAATAGTTCTCCTTACTACAGCGTGATTCTGTCATTATTAGTTCTTGATATGCATGAATAAATAGGTTCATTAAAGGACATATACATGACATACCAGTGAAGCTTCATGTCTTCATTTTTAATTTCAGCTTGATATTATGAAATATTGTGTTCATGACAATCAGTTCATAAGTAATGTAAAAATATGCAAAGAGGTAAATATGTTGTGCTGAATGATGTCAGAGGTTTAATTTGGTATAATTTTGTAAAAATTGTCAAATAAAATTATTATTGTGTTCCAATTAGATGGAACAGTGTTATGAAATATAAGAAAAAAAAATGTAATATCTTCATTTGCATCATTGCCATTGTTCTAGAGAGATGTTTTAATGTTATTTTGATTGTATGATAATTACCAGGACTAGTGGCAGGTACCTGCAAATGGTAGTCCTACGAGATAGGCCTCAGAGAGAATTGTCTTCCTGCCATCTGTTTTCAAAATTCACCAATACCATGGGCTCCATTACAGTCTCCATACTGGCTCCAATATATCTCTTTATTAATTTTGACTAATTCTTTCCACCTTTTCTTATAAGGAGAGCTGATAATTGGCAACTGTTCATTCCCTACTCCTCTAAGCCAATGACATGGAAACAGTCATACACTAATCCAACAGAGACAACATTCCACATGTTTCTCCCCAGAAAAATCTGTTGGAGGGGGTTAAGGACTGCTGCATGCCATTATAGGGATGTGAGTATCATCAGTGAAACTCAATTCAACTGTTATTATCATTATTACAGGAACAGTGCCATTATTTGATATACACTTGATTTGAGACTATGAACATGTCTAGTACTCATGTAAAATTTATTGAAAATGCAATGCATTTTTCAGGCTTTTCATCATATCCTTTCCTCCTAGTAGATACTTTAAACTATCGTCTTAAGTTGTGTCTTTTTATGTGTGGCTTATCATGTTTACTTTTACACTCTACCCACAGTTTAAAATACTAAACAGGAAAATTTAGGTTCACTGATTTCAATAGTTTGTGGTTTCAGGTGGGTGGGAGTACAGATAATGATAGAAAAAAATGTGGTGACATGGCCATAAATCCAACATGCACATGCACATGATTTAATGGTGCAGTGGTACTGTTCTTGATCATTAATTCAGCGAAACAAGTTTGAGTTGTTGTTGTTGTTGTTGTTGTCGTTCCCTAGACTGTCTGTCCGAGCAGTCCCGTCTCCCCAAGGAATGCCATAGCCGAAACTGGGTTTTCCCACAAATCCTTTATAGAGTGTATGTTGTGTTGTTTGCGTGCATGATTGTGTATAATGCACACAAACAACACAACATACGCTCTATAAAGGATTTGTAGGAAAACCCAGTTTCGGCTATGGCATTCCTTGGGGAGACGGGACTGCTCGGACAGACAGTCTAGGGAACGACAACAACAACAACAACTCAAACTTGTTTCGCTGAATTATGATCAAGAACAGTACCACTGCACCATTAAATCATGTGCATGTGCATGTTGGATTTATGGCCATGTCACCACATTTTTTTCTATCATTATCTGTACTCCCACCCACCTGAAACCACAAACTATTGAAATCAGTGAACCTAAATTTTCCTGTTTAGTATTTTAAACTGTGGGTAGAGTGTAAAAGTAAACATGATAAGCCACACATAAAAAAGACACAACTTAAGACAATAGTTTAAAGTATCTACTAGGAGGAAAGGATATGAGTTCTGCCCAGGGCTGAAAAAAAATTCAACATTACAGCACTGTAAGATGGCACTACCAACTCTGGTGGACAAGGTGTTCCGTGTGTGTGTATGTGAGGTCACAGCATTATCCATAGATCAGGCTATATATGAGCTCTGAGCTCTCATCTGGGAAGGTAATAGCTGACGAGTTAAACACCATATGAGGACGGAGCCTTTATTTGTACGACATTTCGCTTATTACAGCTTTTTCAAGTACAAGTTGAGATACATATGCTTGAGATTAAATAAGGGGAAAGGAGGGAACGGGGAGAGAAAAGAAGAAGGGGGGAAGGAGGAGGAGAGGAGGAGGAGAAAGGGGGGGGATTGAACATTTGGCCCACGGACGTTTGGGCCAGCATTCTCAACCTTTCCCAGTGTTCAATCCCCCCCCTTCTCCTCCTCCTCTCCTCCCCTCCTCCTCCTCTTCCTTCCCCCCCCCCTTCTTTTCTCTCCCCGTTCCCTCCTTTCCCTTTATTTAATCTCAAGCATATGTATCTCAACTTGTACTTGAAAAAGATGTAATAAGCGAAACGTTGTACAAATAAAGGCTTCGTCCTCATATGGTGTTTAACTCGTCAGTCTCGTTGGCAACTGCCACTTTCATGAAAAAGAAAGGTAATAGCTATTGATCATAAGTCCAACATGTGATCCAAGATCATGATGAATCACACACACACAAAGACGGGACACCACAAGCATAGCTCCCCTGCCTGTAGAAGGGAAGCTATGCTTGTGGAGAAAGAAAAATAAGAAAAAATGTTGAATGAACCAATGAAGAGAGGGCTGGATGTAAGTAGAGTTGAGTCACCGAGAGGAGTTATACCAAAGAGGACATGCTTAATTGATACACTAAGAATAAATCAAAGGTGGGAGAACAACAGTTTTTCAGTTTTTCAAAGAAATCTGGGAGAAATAGGCAAAGGCATAGATATAGATAGAGAAGTTATAGTAATGCATTAAGAAGTTGTAAAGTAAACAAATTATTGGAAGAGATTATAGATTTAAAATTGGACTACTGAGCTTTACTTAGGGAATTGACTACTTTGCATAACAGCAACGAGCAAACAATTAGAGAATTGAGTGACCTAAAGAGTGAAATTGATATGCTTAAAAGAGAAAATGAAAGAATGAAAAAGGATAAGAATAAAAATGAAGAACTGAAAAAGGAGGTCAAAGAGCAATTACAGGTAGTGACCGGAAAGGTGGAAGAGACAATCAAGGAAACAGACCTCCTTAGAATAAAAAGTCAGTGGAAGCGGGAGCAGGAAAATTAAAGAATATCCTTTAGAGAAATAGTACAAAAGCATATGGAGGAAAATACAAAAGAAACAATTATTAAAGTGATTAAAGAAAAGGAAAATTGGATGAGAAATACAGTGGACAAAGGTAAATGCATTGTGGTCCATGGCATCCAAGAAAAACATGGTGTATATAAATGCCAGAGAGAATAAGGAGGAAAATTAAATAGCTAAGGAAGTTCTGAAAGAAATTCAAGATGAAGGGCAAAATTTTGACAAAGAAATTGATGAGATTCACAGGATGGACAAATACTCAAAAGAAAAACATAGACCTCTGAAAATCAAACTAAGAACTCAAATGATAGATGAGGAGACACTATCGAAAGCAGTTAAACTAGCAAACGGTGAGAAATTCAGACATATGTGGATAAGAAAGGAAATGAGTGATGAGGAAAAAGAGAAAGACAAAACTCTCAGAATTGAAGCCAATGATACAAATGAGAAAAGAACGGAGACAAATATATATATATATATATATATATATATATATGTATATATATATATATATATATATACATATACAGGTACTCCTCGTTTAACGACCTACTCGGTTAGCGACGACGCGGAGTTACGACGGGCTTTATGACAGACGTTTAACGTAAATCTCCCGAAGTTCCGACGTCGTGTACGATAATTAAGTTGGCTGAGGCAAATTTGTATGATGTTATAATTGAACTTGTACGGTGGGTATTAGCTGTGAGGTAAAGTGTTCTGAAGCTTAGGTCTACATTACCATCCTGCAAGCTGCAAAAACTATCTGGGGGTACAGTATATACCGGTAGTGGTAAATTTTTAGTTTCGACCATGGGGGTAATATAGCAATAGAAAATTAATTATTAATTTTGTAAATTATAATGTATCAAAGTAATATGCAATTTTGTGAGCGGAAATAAAAAAAAAGGTGCTAAAACAAATTTCGTAAGTAACGAAGTCATGTCGGACGAATGGTACACCATGTTTGTTATGATAGATGCCGATGTCGAAGAAATAAAAGGATGATGAATTCGTCTAACCTAAACTAAACTAACCTGACCTGTGTTTGATAAATCATTACCTGCAAATTAAATGTCATCCGGCTCGTCCTCGTTGTCGTCGTCGTGAGAGACGTTGGCAGACGACAAGATGGCGTCCCAATCCTATGCTACCAACTTCGTTCATTAGCATATTTTCTTGTAGCATGGTATTTTTTACTTTCATTTCCGCCCACAAAATTGCATATTACGTTGATACATTTTAATTTACAAAATTAATAATTAATTTTCTATTGCTATATTGCGCCCATGGTCGAAACTAAAAAAATACCCCAGTATTCAATATGGAATGTCAGCATACGCGGATTTGGTCATATACGGTAATTTCAGGAACCTAACCACCGTAAATAAACAGTAAATAAAGCTTTAATGTACTGTATAAAAGAGGGAAAATACACGAAAATAAAGATACATGTATTGCTGGACATTGTACATACAGTACATGTACGTATATGTATACACTTTCGCTTAACGACCAATTCGGTTAACGACGGCGCGCTGGTCCCAATTGTCGTCGTTAAACGAGGAGTGGTTGTATATATATATATATATATATATATATATATAGATATATATAAATATATACATCTACACTGAATGGTTCCCAGCGATCAATTGATATTATTCAACCACAAACAACTTTTAATTCCATGCCATCGCAATCGAGACTGAAGAATCGCTCGATGGAGACATTTTGTTGGAAATTGAAACGTGGACGAGCCGAGGATTCGAACCCAGCTAACCCGTAACAAAGTTACAGTGACTTAAACCAATGCGCTATCAAGAGAGGTTATAAGCTAGATTGAGAGAATACAAAGAGCAGCAACCAAAAGTGTCCCCAGCCTGGCAGATAATCCATATGAGGAAATACTAAAGTACTGAGTCTGCCAACCTTGAAAGATCAAAGAGAAAGAGGTGACATGATTACAGTATTCAAGTCACTAAAGGGGATAGATTCCATTGATAGAAGAGATCTCCTGATTGATGGGAGGGCTTTAAGAGGTCATGAAGGTAAATTAAGGAAGACCACATGTCAAAAGGATGTGAAAAAATATAGCTTTCCATATAGATGTATAAATGTGTGGAATAGCTTAGAAGATGATATAGCTCAAGCTCAAACAATACATGAGTTCAAATCTAAATATGATAATTGGAGACCAAGGATATAGATTAAGTTGGAACCATACATGAATTTGAGTCTAGGTATGTTAGAAAATCAGAGAATAGGAGCAGGACCCAGGACCCAATGAGCATTGCTCTTTTCCTGTATGCTACAATTAAGTACAATTAGGTAAATACATACACACACTTACTTTCCTCACATGAGGCTAGATTGCATGATCAGGAGAAAAACAAATAGCAAAAGAAGGAAATAAACCTGGCTGAAAAAACAGAGATTGATAAATTGAGAAGGGGAAATGAAACGTTGATGAATGAGAGAAAAATTCTTAACACCATGAAGGAAAAAGAGGACAGGCCAACAACAAATGACAATAGGAGAAATAGAGTAACCTTTAAAGAGATCATGGAGCAACAGGAAAGAGAATGCTTAGAAGGAATAGTCAAGGTTATATAAAAAAAAGATACTCTCTTGTCAGAGGTGTTGTAGCCAAGTCTAGATGTTTCTTACCCTTTGGAAGTTGTATATAAAAAAAAGAAATACAAATGGTTAGGGAAATTGCATCAACAACTTTAGGGAATGCTTTGGATGTAACAGACCAGATTGATAGCATTTATAGGTTAGGCAAATAAATGTATAAGAGGAATTATGCACGTCCATTGAAAATAAAGTTCAAGCCACAAACCAGGGCAAAAAAAAAAAAAAGGACTCGGCAAGTCTTGGAAGTTAGCATGAGAAGAAAAGTTAAAAGTATTTGGATTAGGAAAGACATGAAAGCTTTTACAGGAAGCCAAAGCCAAAAATGACAGGAGGACCAAAGAAGAAAAACAGCATTTTTTTTTCTTTTGCAAGTTGTCAATCAGAAGGTGAGGAAATGGTTTCTAAGAAAACAAGAAGGCAGTATTGCCAAGTACTACAAGGAAACTTAGAATGGTTTACTATCAGCTAGGTTGGAGATAAAGGACTACTTAAGGATAAACAAGCTTAATATATTGTATATAATAGTGACTAAACCCCCCCAAAAAATTATATACAGTATGGTAACAGCAGATGCACCTGGAGAAGATAGAAAGAGTGGAGTAATGTTTGTGGTGAGAAGTGACATAAAGGTGAAAGAAGCAAATCTGAGTGAAGGCAAGGCAGAAGGAATTCACCCAAAGATTAGTACTAAAGGGTATATTAAAAGAGACTTCATGGTGGCATATGTTCCCCCCCAAGAGCATGAAGAGCATGAAACTGAATATCAAGAAATTTTATTGGTTACAGCTCTTTTCCTAAAAAAAAAAAAAAAAAAGAGAAAAAAAAATATATGTATATATATATATATATATATATATATATATATATATATATATATATATATATTTATATATATATATATATATATATTAAGCAAAGTAGTAATATAGTCCTTATTGGAAATTCTAATTGTGGTTAGGTCAACTGGGAGGATTGGGAAGCAAGCAGCAAAGCAGATTCCTGGGGAAATACCCTGTTGAGGATAGCATTGAAGAACACAATAACCCATTGGGTAAAGGAAGTGACCCGGGTAAGAGGAGATGACACTCCCACAAGATTAGATCTGTTACTAACCAAAGAGCTAGACATCATCAGCTACTTTGTCAAATAGGAAAAAGTGACTATGTTACAATTGAATTTCAGCTGGAGGATGAGAAAATAGAGCCAAGGAATAAATCATACAGTCAAGGGAGATGCAATTTTAGGAAAGCAGATTACTTAGGGTTAAAAAAAAAAAATTGAAGAAACAGAGAGGAATTCATGAATACCACAGGAATAAGGTGGAAATGGGAAATCTTTCTTGACATTTACAATCTAGGAGAAAACAAACATGTGCCAAAGAGAAAGAAACAAAAACTGGACTGGTTTAACAAAAAAAAATGAAGGAAAGACTCAGTTGAACAAAAGAAGCTTACAAACAAGCTAGAAATGACTATACTATACAAGAATTTGAAGGAAGGAAAAAAGCAATTTTGAGAAAGGTGTAGTAGATAAATGCAAAGATGAACCAAAACTGTTTTACAGATTTATAAATAGTAAATTGAGACACAAGGAAATCAAGCTAATAGTAGGTGGTGAGGTCTCAGCTCAGACAGAAATAATGAATAAAGGTTTCCAATTAGTCTTTACATTTTTTTTTTTTTTTTTTTTTTTTTTTAAGAAAAGCAAGGGGAGAAAAAAGTTAGCAGATATAAATGTAGAAGTGAGGGAAGTGCCCAATCTCGTGGGATCATTGTATGTGACAAAAGTTTCAGGACCTGATGCGATCTCAAACTGGATACAGTATAAGCTCTTTTAACCGGCACGAGTGGGACCAAAGACATGCCGGAAAGGGGAAATCCCGGTTACGAGAAGGAATATTAAAAAAATACATTTATTGCCTTTATTCATAGAGTACTTAAATAAAATTCATTCAATGGCTTCGCTTTTGTTGTTTATTTATTTACCAGTATATTCATATTTATTCATCTTTATTTATTTTCATGAAATCACGTATGTCTCTTTGTTTAGAATGTTTGTCTCTCTGCATTAAAAATTCATTTTGAAGACAGTGAAGAGACATCACGTCGTGAGTCCCCATGTAGGTGCACTGCTCAGCAAACTTGATAAATGTTGCCAATCTTTTAGCGGCATCCTTCCACGTTACTCTTGGCTCTGGGTCATCTTCCTCTTCACTATCAGCCCCTGTTTCCTTACCATGCTTCTCCTCAATCACTGCCTGAATGATTTCGTCGTCAGTTAGTGTGGGGGTGATAGCTTCGTCATTGTCGACCTCCATCCACTCCTGAAGAGCTTCATCAGTGACGCTAAGCTTAGCACTACCACGCATATCCTTCAACTCAGCCATCACTGCCTTCCTTTGTTTCACAACGAAACAGTTGGCACTGGGCCTGACGGAGTGGCAGGATTTGTGGGAGATGGCGGGAAAGATGCGCGCTACCTCTGGCGGTGGCGGGAGTGGCACGGGAATTTTAAATTTCATATTTTTTTTTTTTTTTTTACATTTTTACACAAAATTGTTATTTCCTAGTGAATAATATGCCAGTTATAAGAAGGAACCGGATACAAGAATAACAGATAAAAGAGCTTTTACTGTATTAAAGAATGTAGGTAAAAAATAGTGGACAAGATCCACAGTCTTACTACGGTACATGTTCATTGAAAGAAGGCATTGTGCCACTTGATTGGAAAAGGGCAAACATGGTACCAATTCACAAAGGTGTAAACAAGGAAACACCACTAAATCATTGGCCAGTATCACTAACCAGCACAATAGTGAAATTATGTCAAAGGATTGTGAAACATCGATGGACCAAATATCTTGAAAAGATGAACATTCTGTCAGACAGTCAGTTTGGCTTCAGATCTAGTAGGTTGTGTGTTAAACTTTCTAAGTTTTTATTTGAGAGTGATGTGCTGCAAGACAGAGGGGTGGGTGGACTATGTGTACATTAACCTAGAAAAGACATTTGATAAAATACCTCACAGTTGACTTATGTGGAAATTGGAGCATGTTGGAGGACTGAAAGGCAAATTACTAGAATGGATTAAAGGCTTTTTGAAGGAAAGGTACATGAGGACAGTAGTAAGGGAAAACATGTCATTGCTGGAAAACAGTAACGAACAGAGATCTATGAGGTTCACTGCTTACACCAATGTTTCTTGTCTATGTTAATGACATGATGGAAGGAACAACAAGCTATGCCAACATATTTGCAGATAAGCTACCAGAAGAGGCTGATGACTGCATTGTGAACAGCTGCCCGGGATGTAACACTTCACCCCATACCATACAACACATAATGGAAGACTGCATTATACACAGTCATGCACGCAAACAACACAACATACACTCTATAAAGGATTTGTGGGAAAACCCTTGGGGAGACGGGACTGCTCGGACAGACAGTCTAGGGAACGACAACAACAACAACATATTTGCAGATAATGCAAAAATCATGAGAGGAGTGAAAAGGAGGAGGATGGTAGAATATTTTAAAAAGATCTATGGTAGATACTATTTTTACATGGAGCCAAGAATGGGAAATGAAGTTCAATACCAAAAAGTACAAAGTACTGGAAATGGGCAATAGAGGCAAAAGGCCATCCTTAAACTATTCTTTGAGAAGTAAACACATTACAAAAACAAAAGAGGAGAAAGACTTGGGAGTGTTGTAAAAGACAACCTGTCACCTGACAGACATATCAGCAGGATTGTGGGAGAGCATATTGACTACTGCAGAAGATTAAAGTGGTATTCCAAAGATACATCCAAGACTAGAATATGTATCAGTAACATGGTCCCCACAGAGAGTGAAGGATATAAGCAAGATTGAGAGAATACAAAGGGCAGCAACCAAAATGGTCCCCAGGCTGCCAGATAAACTATATGAGGAAAGACTAAAGTACTGGGTCTGCCAACTTTGAAAGATTGAAGAGAAAGAGGTGATATGATTACAGTCTTCAGGCCACTAAAGGGGATAGATTATGTTGATATAAGAGATCTGATTAAAGAGGTCATGGAAGTAAATTAAGAAAGACCACATGTCAAAAGGATGTGGAATAGCTTAGAAGATGGTATAGTCCAAGCTCAAACAATACATGAGTTCAAATCTAAATATGATAATTGGAAATCAAAGATATAGATTAAGTTGGAACCATACATTAATTTAAGTCAAGGTATGTTAGAAAATTAGAGCACAGGAGATAGGACCCAGTAAGTGTTGCTCTTTTCCTGTATACTACAATTAAATGAATACAATTAGGTACATACACACACACTGAAATATACATCAGTGGTGTGGTCCCTATACAGAGTGAAAGATATAAGCAAGATTGAGAGAATACAAAGGGCAGCAACCAAAATGGTCTCCAGCCTGGCAGATAAACCATATGAGGAAAGATTAAATGTACTGGGTCTGACAACTTTGAAAGATTGAAGAGGAAGAGGTTACATGATTACAGTATTCAGGTCACTAAAGGGGATAGATTACATTAATAGATAAGATTTCCTGATTAAAGATGGGAGGGATTTTAAGAGGTCATGGAAGTAAATCAAAAGATCACATGTTGAAAGGATGAAGAAATAGTGTTCCATGTATATGTATATGTGGAATATCTTTGAAGAGAATATAGCCAAAGCTCAAACAATACAGAAGTTCAAATCTAATTATGGTAATTGAAAATAAAAAATGTAGATTACATTGTAACCGTACATGAATTTGAGTCTAGGTATGTTAGAAAATTAGAGGAGATGGGACCCAATGAACATTGCTCCTTTCCTGCATACTGTTGTTGTTGTTCAATGGTAGCATTGCGAGAGAGGGTACTGCCCAGGTATGTGAAGGTGTCAACTGCCTGGAGAGTCTGTCCGTTCACCTGGATCTGTGGCTCCTGGTACTGTTTCCCTGGTGTTGGCTGGTACATCACCTCTGTCTTCTTGGTGCTGATGGTAAGACCGAAATTGTCACAGGCTGAGGAAAACATGTCCATATGTTGTTGCATCTCCTACTCATCACTGACATGAAGTGCGCAGTCATCGGCAAACAGGAAGTCTCTGACAATAGTTTCCTTCACTTTCGTGATGGCTTACAGCCTTCTTAGGTTGAACAGTTTTCTGTCATCTGATACTGATGCCGGACTCGCAGTTTCTGAAGGCGTCAGACAGCATTGCCGAAAACATCATGCTGAACAAAGCCGGGGCCAGGACACAACCCTGTTTGACTCCATTGGTAATTGGGAAGGCTTCAGATGGCTCGCCGTCGTCTAGAACCCTGGCTGTCATTCCATCGTGAAACTGACGGACGATTGCTATGAACTTGCGGGGGTAGCCAAATTTTGCCATGATGTCCCAGAGCCCTGCTCGGCTGACCATGTCGAAGGCATTGGTCAAGTCAACAAAGGTTGTGCAGAGGTCGCGATATTGCTCGATGCATTTCTCCTGGAGTTGACGGGCAGCAAAGATCATGTCGATGGTCTCTCGACCTGCACGGAAGCCGCACTGACTTTCAGGGAGGACATCAGAGTTCTCCAGGTGTTCCAACAAGCGGTTGAGAAGTACACGAGCCAGGATCTTGCCTGCTATGGATAGGAGGGAGATTCCTCGATGGTTGTCGCAGGATTGACGATTTCTTTTACGCTTGTAGATGTGGACAATTGTGGCATCTCTGAACTTTTGTGGGAGTTACTCCTTGTTCCACATGGACTGGTACAGGCTGGTGAGCTGGCTGACAATGACTGGTTCACCTGACTTATAGACTTCCGCAGGTATGGCATCAGAGCCTGGGACTTTACCAGTGGACATTTGCTTGATCGCTTGGCGTACCTCGTCTTCTGAGAGAGAGTCATCAAGGTCGATGTTTGTAAACACCTGGGGGAGCCGTGCAATGGCTTCATCATTGATTTGAGCTGGCCGGTTGAGCACGTTGTTAAAGTGTTCTGACCATCTCTCCAAAATTAACTCCTTCTCTGTCAGCAAGGTACTGCAATCAGCACTGAGGAGGGGGGATGATCCAGAAGACTGAGGTCCATAGACAGCTTCCAGAGCGTCATAGAATCTTTTTGTGTCACGCCTGTCGGCATAACCTTGGATCTCATCGGCCTTAGCACTGAGCCAGGAATCTTGCATGTGACGTAGCTCTGTTTGCACTTTACTGCGTATTTTGGTAAACGCTGCTTTCTTCGCAGTATAGGAGGGGTCATTCTGAAAGGCCCGGAGCAGGCAATGCTTCTCTTCAAGCAGCTTTTGGATTTCTGCATTATTTTTGTCGAACCAGTCTTGATGATTTCTGGTGGTGGGGCCTAAGGATTCGAGGGCAGCAGAGTGAGCTGTGCCCCTGAAGGATGCCCACTGAACCTCGATGCTGGACTGGTTGATTTGAAAATTGGAGAATTTTTTTTGTAAGAGTGTCTGGAAGCAATGTTCCTTCTCTGTGTTCTTAAGGGCTGTGACGTTCAGTTTCTTCATGACTTTCTGGCCCTGTGGTCTTCTCTTGGGCTGAATGTGAAAGTTCATCTTTGAGATTATCAGGCGGTGGTCCGTCCAGCATTCGGCGCCACACATGCCCTTGGTCACTCTCACATCCCGCATGTCCTTTGCCCTCACGATGACATAGTCAATAAGATGACAATGCTTAGATCGTGGGTGCATCCAGGATGTTTTGTTCCGGGTTGGTAAGCGAAAGATGGTGTTGGTGATGGCTAGGTCATGAGCAGCACATATTTTGAGAAGGAGGTGCCCATTGCTATTGCATTTTCCGATGCCATGTTTACCAAGGATGCGGTGCCAGGCGTGGTGATTGGCCCCAACACGAACGTTGAAATCTCCAAGGATGATGAGCTTTTCGGAATTCACTGATGTGATGAGGGAGTCTAATTCCTCATAGAACTTATCCTTGATCTCGTCAGAGTTCGTCATAGTCAGAGCGTAGGCACTAACATTGGTTGCCTTGGCCTTCTTTCCGAGTGGTATCTGCATTGTCATCAGCCGGTCGTTAATACCTTCGGGGATGTTTGGTAAATTCCGTACATGGATGGATTTGATGGTGAAGCCAACACCCGCTTCACGTCTCTCTTCACTGCTGCGCCCACTCCAGAAAAAGGTGTAACCACTACTGGCTTCTGTCAGTTGGCCCTTGTCTGCAAAGCGTGTTTCACTGAGAGCAGCTATGTCGACATTGTAGCGAGCTAGTTCTCTGGCCACAAGAGCAGTTCTTCTCTCCGGTCTGTCTGCTTTGGTGTTGTTGAGCAGAGTTCTCACGTTCCAAGATGCAAAGGTGGACACCTTTAGTTTCTTTTTCTTGACGTTTCGATCGCTAGAAGAGATCCCCGCCAGCTGCGATAAACTGGGCAGGGTCGGATGGCAGGCTATGTTTAGGGCACCTTTTCTATCCCCGTCCTCGTGCTAGGAGGTGAGCAAAGCGATCCTAAAGATGGCTGCTCGGTCACTCAGGAGGCTGCCGGACTTCACTGCTGCCATTGTCCAGTGAGGAGCGACCACATGTCCTGAGCCGCTTGTGTGCAGGTTTACGACTACAGCTCCCAGTGTATCCTCACTGCTTCGTCGCTCCCCCATCGCCATTTTTTTTTTTTTTAACTCGATATCATGACTTGCGCGAAACTTTGATTAAAGTGAAGGAGACTTGCGCAGGATCAGCCTCACTCTCTCGTCCTAAAATGCCAGGTCCAGTGGCAAGACAGAGTCAAGACGGCTGGGGACGGATTAGGATGCAGGGGCTGCCGGAAGGAGACAAGTATGCCATCCAACCGCCTTCGGGGCTCCGCTCCGGATTTTCTGTCGGGGTTTACTCCCCTATCCTTTGCCTAAAGAGGCAAACCCTGCAAGGCAGCAGGGGGATTTGAATTCAGAGTTACCTTCTCCTATCCTGAATGCTGGCTAAGCTTATGGCCGGACAGGACGCGGGCCGTACAACTGCTGAGGAGAACCAGGACCACCAGTAGGGACGTAGTCCTTAGCCAAAGGGCCCTTGCTGGGGGAAGGTGCTATCTCTCTCAACAGCTGCGGTTGCAGTTTAACGTCATGCATACTACAATTAGGTAAATACACACACACACCCTTAAACTACCCCCTTTGGGAATCTTGATAAAAGAAACCTGTCACCTGAGAGACACATCAGCAGGATTGTGGGAGAGACATGGACTACTGCAGAAAATTAAAGTGGCGTTCCACTAATTTATATAGATGAAGGGATGATGAAAAAACTCATTGAAACCCTGATACATAGAAGATTGGAATATGCATTAGTAGTATGGTCCCCAGATACAGTGGATATAAGCAAGATCAAGAGAATACCAAGGGCAGCAACCAAATTGGTCCCCTGCCTGGCAGATAAACTATATGAGGAAAGACTAAAAGTAATGGGTCTGCTAACTTTTAAAGACCAAAGAGAAAGAGATATGATTACAGACCTCAGGTCACGAAAGGGGATAGATTGCATTAACAGAAGAGATCTCCTGATTAAAGATAGGAGGGCTTTAAGATGTCACTGGAATAAATTAAGAAAGGCCACATGTCTAAAGGATGTGAAGAATTACAGTTTTTCATATAGATGCATAAATATGTGGAATAGCTTAGAAGGTGATATAGCCCAAGGTCATGAGTTCAAATCTAAATATGATAATTGAAAATCAAGGATATAGATCAAGTTGGAACTAAACATGAATTTGAGTCGAGGTATGTTAGAAAATTAGTAGGAGACAGGGCCCAATGAGAATTGCTCCTTTTCCTATATAATACAACTAGGTAAATACACACACACAGTATGTTTTGAACCTCTGAAGATTTTACTCGAGAGTGATTGATGCAATGCAAGAGAGGAATGGGTGGACTGTGTGTACCTCAACTTAGAGAAGGTATTTGACAAAGTACCTCACAATCAACTTATGTGGAAATTGGAGCATGTTGGAGGACTAAGAGGCAAACTACTAGAATGGATGAAAGATTTTTTGAAGGAAAGATACATGAGGACAGTAGTAAAGAATAAGATGTCAAGATGGAGAGCAGTAATGAGCAGAGTACAAGCTTCTGTGCTTGCACCAATAATGTTTCTTGTCTGTTTCAATTGCATGATGGAAGGAACAATAATCTATGCCAACATATTTGCAGATGATGCAAAAATCATATGAGTAAAAAAAAAGAGGAGGATAGACTATCACAAAAAGATGTAGACACTATTTTTGCATGGAGCCAAGAATGGGAAATGAAGTTTGATACAAAAAAATGCAAAGTACTGGAAATGGGCAGTACTGGCAAAAGACCATCCTTAAACTAGTCTTTCGGAAGTGAACCCATTACAAAAACAAAAGAGGGAAACAATTTGGGAGTGTTGATAAAACACAACCTGTCACCTGACAGATATATCAGCAAGATTGTGGGAGAGACATACGAATTACTGCAGAAGATTAAAGTGGTTATTCACTATATGGATGAAGAGATGATGAAAAACTCATCAAAACCCTAATCTGTCCAAGTCTGGAATATGCGTCAGTAGTATGGTCACCACAGAGAGTGAAGGATATAAACAAGATCGAAAGAATGCAAAGGGCAGCAACCAAACTGGTCCCCAACCTGGCAGATAAACCATATGAGGAAAGACTAAAAGTACTGGGTCTGCCAACTTTAAAAGATCAAAGAGAAAGAGTCTTCAGGTCACTTAAGGGGACAGATTGCATTGACAAAAGAGATATCCTGATTAAAGATGGGAGGGCTTTAAGGGGTCATGGGAGTAAAAGAAAGACAATTCAAAAGTATGTGAAGAAATAAAGTTTTCCATATAGACGCATAAATACCTGGAATAGCTTAGGAAGTGATATAGCCCAAGCTGAAACAATGCACAAGTTCAAATGTAAACATGATAACTGGAAATCAAAGATACAGATTAAGCTGGAACCATACATGAATTTGAGGCTAGGTAGGTTAATTATATAGAGTCTAAGAGACAGGACCCAATGAGTATTGCTCCTTTTCCTTTGTACTATAATTAGGTAAATACACACACACACACGATCGTCGAATTGACGGCGAAGATTGGAACTCCGGAAAAAACGATTTTTTTTTGTGGATTTCAACGACGAGGGAGTACCTGTGTTGTATTAGTAGGGAGGGGGGAAGCTCGTAGTGTAGTGGAAAGGACAAGGGGAGGGATTATTGTGGAAAATTGAAGAAAATTAGGAAGGCGACGAACGGGCCCCGGATGTCAGAAGGAATGTAAACAAGAGATGTGCAGAGGACACAGGTGAAGTCGAAGAAATCAGCAAAGGCATAAAAATAGAAATATAGATAAGAGCAGCATAATAGAAAGTGGAGATAATTATTCCTATGGTTTTAATGAGGGAGGAGATGACAAACTCCCCCGATTAGCAAATCTAGAGGAAAAACTAATAAAAATGAACGAATCATGGGAAGTTAAGTTTAGTCAAATGGCACTGATTACACAAAGAGTTGATAAATTGGAAGAACTAAAGAAGGAGAATCAAAACCTAGATAAAGAAATAGACGAATTAAAAAGACAGTTAAAAGAAGTAAAGGATGAGAATGAGGAATTAAAGAGGAATAGTAAAGAGAATAAACAGTCCATAGCAAAAGAGGTAAGTGGTTGGAAAAAGCTTCAGAAGAATAACAAAATTAAATTTAGGGATATAGTGAAACAACAGATGAAGGAACACACTAAGGACACAGTTATTAAAGTGATGAGAGAGAAGGAGAATATAGTAAGAGACTGAGCAGATAAAAAGAAATGTATAATCATATTAGGAATGGAAGAGAAACATAATCCAAATAGGCCTACAAGAGTAAGATGAGAAAGAAAGAGTGAACAAGGTACTAAAAATATTTCAAGGTGAACAGGAAATAGGGAAAGAAATTGAAGAAATTCATAGGCTCGGGAAATACAGTATAGACAAGACCAGACCAAACGACATACGACAGCAGAGAATGTCTTATCAAAACAGGAAAACTAGCAGAAAGTGATTAGCATAAACAGGTATGGATAAAAAGAGAGATGAATAAAGAAGAGAGGAAGAGAAAACTAAAAGAATCGAAGCTAAGGGAAAAAACGAGAACAGAACAGAGTCAAAGAGAAATTATATTGGAGAGTAGTGGACATGACAGTGAGGAAATGGCTCATAGAAAAAAACCAGAAGGGAAACAGAATTCAGGATGGAGGTAACAGAAAATTAAAAGTGTCCTTCACAAATATAGATGGAAAAGGAACGTGACATAATGGGAATTGTGGAGGCAAAATTGAAAGGTCCATTACAGCCCAACAGTGTAGGACATGGTGTATATAATTATTGGATTAGAAACACAGAAGTAAAACAAGGTGGATTTATGTTCCTGACTAAGAAAGATATAAAGGTGAGGAATGTCACATATGGAAAGAATAGAGTGGAGATGATTATGATGGAAATAGAGAACAGGGTCAAGAAGAGCAGGAAGTATGTGGTAAATTATGTCCCCCCTTAAACGGCTTCGTGGGAAGAGAGAGAACACAAGAATATGTTAGAAGACACAAGGATAACACTAAATAAGATAATGGAAGAATAGTTATAATGGGTGACTTTAACTGTAAAGAAATCTGCTGGGAAGAAATGACAGTGAAGGGTGGAGACGACCTATGGGGAAATGTACTACTTGATATGATTATAGAACATACAATAACACAATGGATACATGAGAATACTAGGTATAGAAATAAGGAAGAGTCATCGAGACTAGACCTATTAATCACATCAGAACCTGACATGGTGGACAAGATTGAATATAAGACACCCCTAAGCAAAAGTGACCACATATTGGTTGAACTGGAACTAAATGAAGAAAAAATACATGGGAAAAAAGTGAACAATATAGAAAGGGAAGAATGATGTATGGAAAAAAAATGATGAAATAAGAAAACGTTTTCAAAAAGCAGACTGGGAAAGGATATGCAGAGGAAACAACAGTAGAAGAGAAATGGAAAATATTGACAAAAATTTATAAAGGAGTGGAAAAGTATGATCCAAGACAAAAACAAGAAAAAAGGGATTGTAAAATGTTGGTACAACAAAAGATGTAGAGAGTTAAAGATAAAAGGACAAAGCTTGGATAAAATGGAGGATAGACAAAAAAACGAAAAAATTGAAAATATATACTGATTATAGAAATGAATATGTACAAGTGCGCAGAGAAGAAAAGAGAAAATACGAAAAGGCTGTCATAGAAAAATGTAGAGATCAACCAAAACTATTTTAGATTTGTAAACAACAAACTGAAAAACAAACAAGAATTAGTGAAACTACGACAAGGAGGAATAGAATAGAGACGAAATAGAAATGGCAGATTTTATGAATAAGCATTTTAAATCAGTGTTTACGAGGGAGAACATACACCTTATAGATGTCGAGTGGGAGGAGAAAGCCCCCCCCCCCTATAAAAGAGATAGAAGTAACAAAGAATGAAATAATGAATCACTTGAAATAATCTCGATGTCAGAAAATCGCATGGTCCAGATGAAATGGCAAACTGGATTTTGAGAGAATGCAGGAACATAGTTTAATAAGCAGTTCATTGAAGGGAGGAAAAGTTCCAGAAGATTGGAAAAGAGCAAATATAGCACCAATAAAGAAAGGGGGAAACAAAGAAGATCCTACAAACTATAGACCGGTCTCTCTTACAAGTACGGTAGCTAAAATTTGTGAAAGAATTATCAAAATTAGATGGGTAAAGCATTTGGAAAAAACAATGTACTAAATCCAAGGCAGTTTGGATTTAGACAAGGAAGATCATGTGTCACAAACTTGATGTGTTTCTATTCAAGACTAATAGATATAATACAAGAAAGAGATGGATGGGCTGATTGTGCCTTTCTAGACCTGAAAAAAGCTTTTGATAAGGTGCCACATAAGAAATTGCTAAAGAAATTAGAAACTACAGGAGGAATACAGGGCAAACTACTTAAGTGGATGGAAGACTTCTTGCATGAAAGGAAAATGAGAGTGGTGATAAGAGACAAACATTCCAATTGGGATGAGGTGATTAGTGGAGTTCCACAAGGAACAGTTTTGGCCCCAATAATGTTTGCTATATATATATATATATATATATATATATATATATATGTATATATATATGTATATATATATATATATATATATATATATATATATATATTTATATATATATTGGATAAAGGAATTGAAAGTTATATGAGCTTCGCAGACGATGCAAAATGTTGAAAAAGTTTAGCACCGAAGAAGATTATGAGTCGCTGCAGAGTGATCTCAATAAAGTATGGGAATGGAGTAGGAAGTGGAAGATGGAATTCAACATTAAAAAGTATAGTTTAATGGAATTTGAAGAAGCTAAAGGAGAATAGTGGGATCATATACATTGGGAGAGGAAGAAATTAAAAACGTGGAAAAAGAGAAGGACCTAGGAGTCATTATTATGAATAATATGTCCCCTGAAAAACATATAAACATTTTTTTTTTTTTTTTTTTTTTTTTTTTTTTGAGAAATTTATAATCAAAGTGGCATTTACATACCTGGATGAAGAAATGGTGAAGAAAATACTAGTCACCTTGATAAGACCAAGATTGGAGTAAGCAGCGACGATGTGGTCACCAAGTACAAAAAATATATATATATAACAAAACTTGAAAGAACACAAAGAGCAATTATGAAATTGGCACCAACACTCTCAGAACTATCATATGAGGAGAGGCTGGCAAAACTTGAGCTACAGACATTGGAGCAAAGAAGAGAGGAGACTTGATAACTATATATATAGAATTATGAAAGGCATGGAAATTATTGATAGAGAGGATGTAATAAAATGGGATGGTAGAGATACAAGAGGACATGGAAAGAAAATCAAGAAAGACACTTATAGAATAGACCTAAAAAAAGAACAGCTTTCCCCACAGGATAATAGATCTTTGGAACAAGTTAGATGAAAATGTGGTGTGTGCGAAAATCATACACGAATTTAAAAACAGGCTAGATATAACGAGATATGAAGACGGGACCTTACGAGCATAGCTCCCCTTCCAGTAAAATGGAACTAGGTAAATACACGATCGTCGAATTGACGGCGAAGATTGGAACTCCCCAAAAAAGTGGATTTTAACGACGAGGGAGTACCTGTGTTGTATTAGTAGGGAAGGGGAAAGCTCGTGGTAGAGTGGGAAGGTGAAGAAAAGGGAGAAGGGGAGGCATTATTGAGGAAAATTGAAAAAAATGAGAAAGGCGACGAATTGGCCCCGGACGTCAGAAGAAATGTAAACAAGTGATGTGCAGACGACACAAGTGAAGTCGAAGAAATCAGCAAAGGCATAAAAAATAGAAATATAGATAAGAGCAGCTTAACAGACAGTGGAGATAAATATTTCTTTGGGTTTAATGAGGGAGGAGATGACAAACTCCCCCGATTAGAAAGTCTAGAGGAAAACTAATAAAAATTAACGAATCATGGGAAGTTAAGTTTAGTCAACTGGCACTGATTACACAAAAAGTTGATAGATTGGAAGAACTAAAGAAGGAAAACGAAAACCTAAATAAAGAAATAGACGAATTAAAAAGACAGTTAAAAGAAGTAAAGGATGAGAATGAGGAATTAAAGAGGAATAATAAAGAGAATAAACAGTCTATAGCAAAAGAGGTAAGTGGTTGGAAAAAGCTTCAGAAGAATAGCAAAATTAAAATTAGAGATATAGTGAAACAACAGATGAAGGAACACACTAAGGACACAGTTATTAAAGTGATGAGAGAGGAGGAGCATATAGTAAGAGACTTAGCAGATTAAATGAAATGTATAATCATATTAGGAATGGAAGAGAAACATAATCCAAATAGGCCTACAAGAGTGAGAGATGAGAAAGAAAGAGTGAACAAGGTACTAAAAATATTTCAAGGTGAACAGGAAATAGGGAAAGAAATTGAAGAAATATATAGGCTCGGGACATACAGTATAGACAAGACCAGGCCAATTAAGGTTAAATTCAGGCCACAAACGACAGAAGAGAATGTCTTATAAAAAAATAAAAAATAAAATAGCAGAAAGTGATTAGTACAAACAGGTATGGATAAAAAGAGAGATGGATAAAGAGGAAAGGGGGAAGAGCAAACTAAAAGAATCGAAGCTAGGGGAAAAACAAGAACAGAACAGAGTCAGACAAAGAGAAATTCTATTGGAGAGTAGTGGATATGAAAGTGAGGAAATGGTTCGTAGAAGAGAAAAACGGAAGGGAAACAGAAAACAGGATGGAGGTAACAGAAGATCAAAAGTGTCCTTCACAAATACAGATGGATTAACAATAGGCTTGAATAAATTGAATGATTACCTGATGGAAAAGGAACCTGACATAATGGGAACTGTGGAGAATTGAAAGGTCCATTACCACCCAACAGTGTAGGACATGGTGTATATAATTATTGGATTAGAAACACAGAAGTAAAACAAGGTGGTGGATTTATGTTCCTGACTAAGAAAGATATAAAGGTGAGGAATGTCACATATGGAAAGAATAGAGTGGAGATGACTATGATGGAAATAGAGGACAGGGACAACAAGAGCAGGAAGTTTGTGGTAAATTATGTCCCCCCTTAAACGGCTTCGTGGGAAGAGAGATAACACAAGAATATGTTAGAAGACACAAGGATAACACTAAATAAGATAATGGAAGATGGAGGAAGAATAGTTATAATGGGTCACTTTAATTGTAAAGAAATCTGCTGGGAAGAAATGACAGTGAAGGGTGGAGACGACCTATGGGGAAATGTACTACTTGATATGATTATAGAATATACAATAACACAATGGATACATGAGAATACTAGGTATAGAAGTGAGGAAAAGCCATCGAGACTAGACCTATTAATCACATCAGAACCTGACATGGTGGACAAGATTGAATATAAGACACCACTAATTAAAAGTGACCATATATTAGTAGAACTGGAACTAAAGGAAGAAAACTACATGAGAAAAAACAAGGAATATAAAAAGGGAAAAATGATATATTTATTTTTTTTTATAATCCTATATATACATACATACATATATATATATATATATATATATATATATATATATATATATATATATATATATTTTTTTTTTTTCAAAAAACAGATATACAAAGAGTAGAAGTAGAAGATAAATGGAAAACCTTGACAAAAATTTATAAGGAGTGGGAAAAATGTTCCAAAACAAAAACAAGAAAAAGAATATGTAAAATATTGGTACAAAAAAAAGATGTAAAGAGTTAAAAGATAAAAGGGATAAAGCTTGGAGAAAATGGAGAAAAGATAAAAAACAAAACGAAAAGTGGGAAATATATACTGATTACAGAAATGAATATGTACAAGTGCGCAGAGAAGAAAAGAGAAAATACGGAAAGGATGTCAAAGAAAAATGTAAAGCTCAACCAAAACTATTTTACAGATTTGTAAACAACAAACTGAAAAACAAACAAGAATTAGTGAAACTACGACAAGGAGGAATAGAATACACAGAGGAAATAGAAATTATGAACAAGCATTTTAAAATGTCGAGTTGGAGGAGAAAGCCCCCCCTATGAAAGATATAGAAGTAACAAAGAATGAAATAATGAATCACTTGAGTAATCTCGATGTCAGAAAATCGCATGGTCCAAAAAAAGTTTTTGATAAGGTGTCACATAAGAAATTGCTAAAGAAATTGGAAACTGCAGGAGGAATACTGGGCAAACAACGGATTACAAAGGCGGAGCATGCTGACAGGAGACCTTTTGGTCCATATCTAGGTCGGATGCGGAAAAAATCATAATAATGATAAACAAATAAATGAATAGATAAAAACAATAATAATGTAAATAAAAAAATGCATAGGTATAGTTAGATAATAAACAGGTAAACAATAAATAATGATAAATTAACATAGCTAATGATAAATGAGAACCAAACAAATAATAAACAGACGGACAAACGATAACAAAACAAATAAACAAATATAAAATAAATGATAGTCATTACAGCATCTTGCTTAGGTGCTTATCTAAATGATTCTTAAAGCTTCGAACTGAACTACATTGCACTGCCTCTGCAGGAAGTTTATTCCATTCATTAACTACACGGTTGGCAATTTTGTTTCTACCCACTTCCAAATTAAATCTATTTCCGGACCATTTTGTCACTTTTGATGCTGTCAATTCCCTTTAGAATCTTAAAAACCTGTATCAAGTCACCTCTGAGTCTACGCTTTTTGGAAAACAGATTCATAGGTTTAGTCGATTTTCGTATGATTTATTTTTTATATTTGGAATCAGTTTTGTAGCTGGCCTTTGTACTTTTTCCATTCTCTCAATGTCTTTAATGAGATTCGGTGACCATACGGAAACAGCATATTCCAAATGTGGACGAACTAACGATTTATATAGCTTGTTAATGAGTGATGGACTTTTGAAGTCAAAAGATCGCGCAATGAGTCCTAGAATTTCATTTGCTTTCTCAGAGGCTGAAATACACTGCTTGGATGATTTGAGATGGTTACTGACAGTTACGCCGAAATTATTTTCACTATCCACTTTTGTTAACGAATTTCCAAATAACTTGCAATCGTACTTACTGTTATTTTTACCTACTTGTGTTAAATTTCATTAGCCACTTTTCAGACAATTGCTGTAATTTATCTAATTCTTGAATATCTAATTGGTTTAAGTGATCATTTGCCATTCCGCACAGTTCTGCATCATCAGCAAATTTGGAAACAGATTTTAGTCCATGGTCTATATAATTTATATATACTATGAATAGAAATGGCCCGAGAACGGAACCTTGAGGAACTCTACTTGTAACATTTTTCCATCTAGAAGTTTTTCCATTTAAAATAACTCTCTGTTTTCGATCATTCAACCAATTACTAGTCCAACTTAATAGGCTACCACCGTGTGAAGCTAATTTAGTGAGTAGTCTTTCGTGGGGAACGGTATCAAAAGCTTTTGGAATGTCTAGATATAATAAATCTATATTGTTTCTTTTGTCATAATTCGAGATAACTGTGTTGTAGAATTCGAGTTAGTCATGCAAGAACGTTTCCGTCTGAAACCATGCTGGCTATCATTTATCAAACAATTACTTTCTAAATGATGTTCAATAGCATCTTTGATGATAGTTTCCATTATTTTTCCTACGATTGAAGTCAAACTTATAGGCCTGTAGTTATTTGGCTTCTTTTTGTCACTTTTTTGAATATGGGAGTAACGTTAGCTAGCTTCCATTCTCTTGGGACATCTCCAGATATGATGGATTTCTTGAAAATAATTTCTAATGGAACAACAATCTCATTTTTCCTTTCCTTTAAGATTCTTGGATGCCAACCGTCAGGCTCTGGTGTTTTATTAACTTTGAGTTTATCCATACACCTTTTAATTTCCCCCCCGTAGACTTTTCACAGGTTTCAGTTTGGAGTTCACTTTGAGGTGTTTCGTTTACGAATACTGACTAAAATAATTGTTTAAAATATCACACATTCCTTCATTTGAATATTCAAGTTGACCGTCAGCAGATAATAGTGGACCAATGTGATTCCTAACAACCTTTTTATCTCTAATGTAACTATAGAATTCTTTGGGATTCTCTTTGGATTTATCAACGATATTCATTTCGTATTGTCGTTTTTGCTTTTGTATTGTCTATTTTAAATCTCTCTGTATTAATACATAACTTTGATAGTCATTAGATGCACCCAAGCACTTATATTTCTTGTAAGCCTGTCTCTTTTTAGCAATACTTTTTTCAATTTCTTTGTCAAGCCATTTTGGGCGAGCCTGATTTGAGGGACGTCTGTCCTTAAAAGGAATGTAATTATGAATCATCTTAGTGAGCGTATTTTGAAATATTTCCCACATCAGATCTACAGGTCTTTCGCTTAATTTTGCCTCCCTATCTGTAAGCTGAAGCTCCTGACGTAGTTCTATGAACTGAGCTTTACTGAAATCGGGTATTTTAGAAACAATCTATTCTAAAATGTTTTAGTAGTTTGAATCTAACTAAATTGTGATCACTATTTGCAACAATTTCACCGACTTCTACATCGGTTATCATGCTGTAATCAATAGATCGAGTAAGTTTCCATGTCTTGTGGGCTCTTTTACATGCTGAACTAAGTAATTGTTACCGAGAAAGTCAATCAAGCGACTACCTATTTGGCCATGTTCAAGGGTCATCCAATCAATATCAGTGAAATTGAAATCGCCTATTATCAATAAATCCCGGTTGCAGAAACTAGACAGTTCTTGAAATAACAGTTTATCGTCTGCTAATGATAATGTCTTTAATCTATATATTACACCTACATTCATTTTTTGTCCATTTGTTTGGGTTAATTCTACCCACAAACTATCATATGCATCCTGTTTCACTTTCTCTAAAACACAAGCATGGACATCGTTTTTAACGTACAATAGAACACCCCCATCTTTCTTGTGGTTTCTATCCTAATGAAAGTGTTTAAATCCCACAATGTTAAATTCAGCTTCAAACTCTTTACCATTTAACCATGTCTCGGTTATTCCTATCATATCGAGATTTTCGCTTTTGACATACGCCTGTATTTCTTGGCATTTGTTCAAACTGCTGAAGTGGATGGAAGACTTCTTGCATGAAAAAAAATAAAAGTGGTGATATGAGACAAACATTCCAATTGGCATGAAGTGATTAGTGGAGTTCCACAAGGAACAGTTTTGGCCCCAAGAATGTAATATATATATATATATATATATATATATATTTTTATATATATATATATATATATATATATATATACATATATATATACATATACATATATATTGTAAGAATCTCGCTCACACATCTGACTTGTAACACATTTAGAGTGAATGAAAGGAGTTCCCAAGTCTTTGGGATATCTCAAATAAAATTTGCAAGGCTTTCTGACTCGTAACACCTAGTAAGAGTAAATGGGTGAATGAGTTCCCAAGACTGATTTGGGTAACTTAAAGAAAAATGACACGCACAGATAACATTTAACACTATTCATTAAAGTTAATAGGATTACATGAATGATTACAATCACTGAACATACAAATGAGTAATAAGTATCAAAACAGAGGATTCCCGCTCGAAAACTTTTAACGGGGGTGAAAGAAAATTAATTTGGATTAATACCAACGAAAACACTGTCTAGGTCTCGCGCGTCACTACCATAGACAATTACACAACATTACATGAAACACTAGCTGAGTTAAAAGGACTTAAGAATAATACAGAGGGAGTACAGAGGACTTCAGCCGACAATCCGCCCCGAGGCAACACACCTCTACTTGGCACAAACTTCTCCTCAACTGACTCTCTGACACGCCCAAGGCGCCCTGGTTCCTTCTACAAAAATCCTCTGACTGGCCCATAGGAATTGCGTCTATGGAGATTGAACCTGGTTGGTCAAATTAACTAAAACGTTCTGTGCCGCTCTAGGCTGAGTGTGCAAAACGAAGAACAAATACTTCATTGTATGGACGGACCTCCTTCCCACGCCTCTTCAGTACTCGCCCTGTAATCGGACACCCACGTAATCGCGAGCGACGCCTTATCTAAAGTAATAACTCTATTCCAACCTTACATATATGGGAATATATGTGACTATATATATATATATATATGTATATATATTTATATATATATATATATATTTACCTAGTTGTACCTAGTTGTATTTTACGGGAAGGGGAGCTATGCAAAAATGTTGAAAAAAGCGAACAATGTAGAAGATTGTGAATCGCTGCAGAATTATCTCAATAAAGTATGGGAATGGAGTAGGAAGTGGGAGATGGAATTCAATATTAAGAAGTGTAGTATAATGGAATTTGGAAAAAGCAAAAACAGAAAAGTGGGATCATATACATTGGGAGAGGAAGAAACAAAAAAAGTAGAAAATGAGAAGGACCTGGGAGTCATTACTATGTATATGTCCCCTGAGAAACATATAAACAAAAATTTTGGAGAAACTTATAATTTAATCAGAACAATCAAAGTGGCATTTACATACCTGGATGAAGAAATGGTGAAGAAAATACTAGTCACTTTGATAAGAACAAGATTGGAGTATGCAGCGACGTGGTCACCAAGTACAAATATATATATATATATAAAACAAAACTTGAAAGAATACAAAGAGCAATTACGAAATTGGCACCAACGCTTTCAGAACTATCATATGAGGAGAGACTGGCAAAACTTGAGCTACAGACATTAGAGCAAAGAAGATAGAGAGGAGACTTGATAACTATTTATAGAATCATGAAAGGCATGGAAATTATTGATAGAGAGGATCTAATAAAATGGGATAGTTGAGATACAAGAGGACATGGAAAAAAAAAAAAGACAATTATAGAAGTGACCTGAAAAAGAACAGCTTTCCCCACAGGATAATAGACGCCTGGAACAAGATAGATGAGAATTAGGTGTGTGCAAAAACGATACACGAATTTAAAAACCGTCTAGATAAAACGAGATATGGAGACGGGACACCATGAGCATAGCTCCCCTTCCCGTAAAATACAATTAGGTAAATACTAGGTAAATACACAAACCACAGAAAATGCAAGAAAATACAGTCATTCAGGTAATTAAGGAAAAAGAAAATTTGGTAAGAGATACAGTGGACAAAAAAAGTGTATAGTAGTATATGGTGTAAAGGAAAAAACAGAATCTAATTAGGTTCCTGAGAGATAAAGAAGAGAAAGAAACAAGAAAAGTTCTAAAAGTAGTACAAGGTGAAAAGCAAGAAATAGAAAAGGAAGCAGGGAAAATTCATAAAATGAGAAAATATGCAGGAGAAAATCATCCCCTAAAGATTAAATTAAGGTCAAAAATGGCGGCAGAAGAAATACCCCCCCCCCAAAAAAAAGGAATGCTAGCAAAGTGAACACTATAAAAGTATATGGATAGAAACATATTAAGAAGCTAAGCTAAAAAAAATGGAGACTGAGAAAATTAAGTTCTATTGGGGTGTGTTAAACATGAGGCTAAGAAGATAGTACATTAAAAAAAAAAAAAAAAAAAAAAAAGACAAGGCAAACGAGATGGAGAGAGCAGAAATTAAAAGTGGCTTACACTAATATAGATGGATTAATCTCAGGATTAAATTAACTAAATGATTACCTGTCAGAAGAAAAAAATAGACATGATGGAAATTGTGGAGACAAAATTAAAGGGTCTACTATTACCAGTGTTGGACATGGATTATATAATCACTGGTTTAGAAATAGAGAGGAGAAATAGGGAAGAGAATCATGTACTTGACTAAGAAAAACTTAAATGTGACGATTACAAATGGAGAGAACATGGTGGAAATTATCACAATAAGAGTTGAAGATAGTGACATAAAGAGTAGAAATCTTGTGGTGATTTATGTGCCCCCAAAATCGGGGTCTTGGCAATAGAAAGATTATTCTAAAATTTTAGAAGATACAGGGCTTTCATTAAATGAGACGCTGAAGGATGGAGGTAATGTGATACTAATTATGGGAGATTTTAACTGAAAAAAACTCTGTTGGGAAGAGAAGACAGTGATAGAGGGAGAAGATCTATGGGGAAATGTATTACTTAACATAACTATAGAACATACAATGACATAATGGGTAAAAGAAAATACCAGATATAGAAATAATGAAGAACCGTCGAGACTAGATTTATTACTTACGTCAGAACCTGAACTTGTGGATAAAATTTAATACAAGACACCAATTGGGAAGAGTGGTATATTAACTGAGTTAGAACTAATGGAGGATATATATATATATATATATATATATATATATATATATATATATATGCATATATATAATATATATATATATATACAGAAGAAATCACTTGAACGCGTGATTCTAATATGCAGAAAAATACTAGGAAAATAACAGAAAGAGACTGAGTGCTTTCGTCTATTCAGACATTTTCTGAATAAAAATAAAGTGCTCGGTCTCCTTTCTGTTATTTTCCTAGTGGTTTTTCTGCATATATATATATATATATATATATATATATATATATATATAGAGAGAGAGAGAGAGAGAGAGAGAGAGAAATTAGAAATACAGAAAAGGAGACTGATGTATAGTAAAATGGACTTTGAGAAATTTCGGATTTTTTTTTTTTTTCAAAAAGTGAGTTGGGAAAAACTACAATGAAGAAACACAAGTGGATGAAAAATGAATGATTCTGGTGGAAATCTAGAATGAAGGAGTGGATAAACATGTACAAAAAAAAGTGTATATTAAGTGCTGGTTTAACAGAAGATACAGCAAAGTGATAGAAGAGATGAAACTTGGGAAAAATGGAAAAAAGGCACAATGTAGCTAGATACTTAAGAGAAAAAGAGAAAGAAATAGCAAAAGAAATTCTGAAAGATACGGTAACAAGGGGAGGAGCAAGAAATGAAAAAAGAAATAGAGGAAGTGCATAAAATGGGACTATACTCTAAAGAAAAAAATAGCCTACTAAAAATTAAACTAAGTTCTCAAATTATAGTGGAAGAAGTACCGTATATACTCGTCTATAGGTCGATCTCGTGTATAGGCCAAAAATCTCGTGTATTGGCCAAAAATCTGGAATTTTCCATATACCTCATGTATAGGTCGAGTGGTTTGTTTTTGTTTTTGGTGCTGTGAGCATTCCACTGCCTTAATGCTTTGAAGTAGCATGGCTTGCCTGGTATAGCAATTGATTATTATGGTTTTTTCACTTCATTAATTCTGATGTATTCTGGTTTATGTTTTTTCAAGTTCACTGATTTTAATATTTAATAAGTTTCACTGAAATTGCCATTTCAGCGGAGTGAAAAACTTGAACAGATTGCCAAGTACGGTAGATTACCAAGCACGGTATTCGGAATAAACTGGCTAGGCGTGTTTCGTTAGAAAAAAATTTAACCAACACTCAGAGTTAGTCTTGTAATCTCAACTGTGCGGATGATCAGGCTAATGATAATGTGGAGGAGAAAGATGATGTTGATGTTCCTATGACTGATGAGGTTGATTCGTATGACGATACTCGACACAGAAGTGAGTGGGAGGAGCTGTTTGGTGGTGAAGATGACGACATCAAGGAAAACGATTTTGGTGGATTTCAGTTAAAATATTTAGGATTATACCATGTGTCACTGTAACAGTAACAAGTTGGCAATACTGAACAGTTTGTTTTCGTGATGGTGAGATCCATGCATTGTTTTGGTAATGGTAACAATAACATATACCATGTAGAAAGCTAAATTTGGGTAAATTTTTAGTTTCGACCAAGGGCGCAATATAGCAATAAAAATTGATTATTAATTTTGTAGATTATAATGTATCAACGTAATATGCAATTTTGTGATCGGAAATAAAAAAAACAAGATGCTAAAACATTTCGTAAGTAATGAAGTCGTGTCGGACGAATAGTACGTCATATTTGTTATGATACATGCCGACGACGAAGAAATGAGAAGTTGGCGGGCTTTTCAACCACTTAGCTTCCTGGCTATACAAAGTTCTTGCAGCTTGAAGGAATGCATGTATCTCCGCTCCATAACATTCCTTCAAGAAAATGTACCTGGCGAGGTACTGTCGGAAGCACCGAGGCCGTCAATTGACAGACAAGATGGAGTTCCGATCCTATGCTTGTGGCAAGGTATTTTTCATTTTCACTTCCGCCCACAAAATTGCATATTACGTTGATACATTTTAATTTATAAAAATTAATGATTAATTTTCTATTGCTATATTGCGCCCATGGTCGAAACTAAACTATAAAAAAATAAATAAATAAATAAATTTGAGAATATCACAGCATTTCATTATTTTTTAAAACAATTATGGGTACTGTAATAGTATACATGATATAATAAGCTCGCCTGTGTTAAGAAATTTAACAAACAGGTAAAACCACAGTATGGGATTACCGTATCTAGAAGGAATTTTAGTACGTACCGTGTATTTTATGTACCCATTGTTTACTGGTAGTATTTAGTAGGTAAATATTTTGATTTCTGAACCTAAAGAAAAGGTAAGAGTTCTTCCTAGCCTTTCTTGCCATGTCTGGATTTCAACCTAACAAGACTATTACTTGTGTATAGGTCGACCCCTAGGTTTTGGCCTTAAAAATATCCTTAAGATTTCGACCTATAGACGAGTATATACGGTACTAACAAAAACAGCAACGTTGGCAAAAAGTGAAAATTATAAAGATATATTGATAAAAAAAAGAGTGATGAGTAAAAAGAGAGGGAAAAGACACTAAGACATGAAGCTAATGAAAAAAAGAGAAGAATAGAGACCGAAAAGAACGGTTTTTTTTTTTTTTTTTTTTTTTTTTTGTGAGTGAGAGAGAGAGAGAGAGAGAGAGTACTGGACTTATGGCTGAGAAAATGGTATATAAAAAGAAAACATAGGAAACAAAAACAAGGAGGAAAAAATTAAAAGTAACGTATACCAACATAGATGGGATAACTTCAGGATTAAATTAATAAAATGATTATCTGGCAGAAGAGAAAGCAGATATAATAGGAATTGTAGAGACGAAAATAAAAGGTCCGCTACCACCAAATACTGTTGGGCAAGGCTTATATAATCACTGGAATAAAAATAGAGAGGAGAAACAGGGTAGAGGAGTCATGTTTTTGACAAAGAAAGGCTAATGTGACAAAGATAACAGAACGAAATAATAATGTGGAATTGATTATTATAAAAATTGAAAATAGTGACATGAAAAGTAGAAATTCTGTAGTGATATATGTGCCCCAAAAAGCATATTCTTGGAAAGAGAGTGACCATTCGAAATTTTGGAAGACACAAGGCATGCATTAAATGAAATACTGAAAGGAGGAAACTTAGTAATTATGGGTGACTTTAACTCTTAAATAAATATATTGTGGGGAGATGACAGTGAAATGTGGAGAAGACCTTTGGGGAAATATATTACTGGAGATGACCAATGAATACACAATGACTCAATGGGTAAAAGAGAATACCAGATATAGAAATAATGAAGAACCGTCACGACTAGACTTAATATTTACGTCAGAGCCTGAAATTGTGGATAAAATTGAATACAAGACACCATTTGGGAAGAGTGACCACAGACTAATTGAGTTCGAACTAAAAGAGTAAATCTATTTAGGAAAGCATTATAAACATAGAAAAGGGAGACTAATGTACAACAAAACGGGTTTTGGGAAACTCAGAAATTTCTTTCAAAAAGCGAGTTGGGAAAACTTCTTTAATGAAGAGGCACAGATGAAAGAGAAATGGACGATATGAAAAGAAATCTATATTAAGGGAGTAGATAATAACATACAAAAAAAAAAACAGGAAAAGGTGTACATTAAGTGTTGGTACAAAAAAGTAGTGAAGCAAAAGATAGAAGAGACAAAGCTTGGAAAAGATGGAAAAAAAAAAAACGGGTAGGCCTAAGTGGCAAATATATATCAAACTAAAAAATGAATATGTAAAAATATGAAGGGAAGAAAAAGAAACTATGAAAAGGACACAATAGATAAATGTAAGGATCAACCTAAATTATTCTACAGATATATAAACGGTAAATTAAAAGTACATAGGGAATAGTGAAACTGCGTCAAGGGAATATACGGAATATATAGAATATATAGAAATGGCTGAAATTATGAACATTTTAAATCTGTATTCACAGATGAAAATACACACAATTGGAATGAAGGTAAAGGGAGAAAGACCCCCCTCCCCTAGTGAAGGAAATAATTGTGACACAGAAAGAAATAAGGGACCAAATAATAAACCTTGATGCCAGAAAATCACACGGTCCGGACGGAATTCCAAATTGGATACTAAAAGAATGAATATATGAACTAAAGGACAAAATATATAAGATAATAGATTGCTCACTCAAAGAAGGAAGGTATTGCAAGATTGGAAAAATGCCAATATTGTCAATATATAAAGGGGAAGATAAGGAAGACCCAACAAACTATAGACCGGTCTCCCTTATAAGTACAATAGCTAAACTATGCGAAAAGGTTGTCTAAAGTAGATGGACTAAACATCTGGAAGAATACAATATACTGAATCCAGAACAATTTGGTTTTAGACAAGGAAGATCATGTGCCACAAACTTGATTTGTTTTTATTCAAGGTTAATAGATATAATGCGAAAAAGGGACGGATGGGCAGATTGTGTTTTCCCACAAGGTTCAGCATTAGCTCCAATAATGTTTGATATATGTATATATATGTATATATATTATATAGATATATAGATATATATATATATATATATATATATATATATATATATATATATATATGGCATGGATGAAGGCATAGAATGTTATATGAACTTCTTTGCAGATGATGCAAAACAACTAAAAATACAGAAAAAGATTGAATCGCTACAGAGAGACCAGGACAAAGTCTGGGATTGGAGCCAAAAGTGGGAAGTTGACTTCAACATTAAGAAATGTAGTATGATAGTTTGGAAAAAGTAGAAAAAAATCAGGACAATATAAAATTGGCACAAAGGAAGTAAAGAAAGTTACATCTGGAAAGGACCTAGGAGTATTTATCATCAAAGACATGTCCACAGATAAGCATATAAATAAGATAGTCAGAGAAACCTACAATTTACTAAGATCAATAAAATCGGTGAAAAGGATGTAAGGAAAGTGAGATTTGAAAGAGACCTGGGAGTAATCATCACAAAGGACATGTCCCCTGATAAACAGATAAACAACATTGTATGATTGTCAGAGAAACCTACAACTTGCTGAGATCAATAAAAGTGGACTTTACTTACTTGGACGTAGAAATAGTGAAGAAACTAGTCACAATGATAAGACCCAGACTGAAGTACACAGTGACACTATGGTCACCCAGTACCAAGAAAAATATAAGGAAACTTGAAAGAATCCAAATAACAACAACAAAGATGGCCCCCAACACTTTCAGAACTGTTATACGATGAGACTGTCAAAACTAGTTATCGACCCTGGAACAAAGAAGAGAAAGAGGAGACGTGTTGACCATCTATAGAATCATGAGAGGTACAGAAGTCCTTGATAGAGAAGACTTACTAAATTGGGTTACAAGATATACAAGAGGACATGGAAACTCAAAAAGGACAGTTATAGAAGACCTGAAAAACAACAGCTTTCCCCACAGAGTGGTGAATGTATGGAACAAACTGGATGATACGATAGTGTGTGCAAAAACCATACACGAATTTAAGAATAATTTAGACACTGAGAGATACAGACGGGACACCACGAGCATAGTTCCCCTTTCCTTTAGATATAACTATAAATACACGCAAACACACACACACTGGAAAATTAAAGAAGTTCCTTCAGAATGCAAATTGGGAAAATTTTTACATGAAAGAGACAAAAGTGGAGGAGAAATGGGATACCTTGATAGATAATTATAACGAAGGAGTAAGTAGGCACGTACCAAGACAGAAGCTAGAGAGTACATTAAATGCTGAATCAACAGAAGATGCAGTGAGGCAAAAGATAGAAGAGACAGAGCTTGGAAAAGATGGAGAAAAGATAAAAAACCTGGGAAAATGGCAAACATATAAAAAATATAGAAATTAGTATGTAAAAGTGCGAAGAGAGGAAAAAAGAAACTATGAAAAAGGTATAGATAAATACAAAGAGCAACCCAAACTATTCTATAGATATGTGAATGGTAAACTTAAAAATAAACAGGAAATGGTGAAACTACGCCAAAGAAATATAGAATACACAGAAAATCTAGAAATGCCCAAAGTCATGAATAATCACTTCAAGTCTGTTTTCACTAGAGAGAAGGCACAACATTGGGACGAGGGAAACGAAGTGCGATCACCTCCCATGAGTGAGATATAATAACACAAAAAGAAATAATGGAACTATCAAACCTTGATGTCAGGAAATCGCATGGCCCAGACGGAATTGCAAATTGGATTCTAAAAGAATACAAAGAAGAACTAATGGGCAAAATACATAAGTTGCTCACTTAAAGGGAAAATGCCAAAAGATTGGAAAAAATTTAACATTGTACCTATATATAAAGAGAGGAAACAAGGAAGAACCAAGTAACTATAGACCGGTCTCACTAACAAGCACTATAGCCGATGTTTGTGAGAATATTATCAAGAATAAATGGGTAAAACACCTGGAAGAAAATGATACAATAAACCCAAGACAGTTTCGGTTCAGACAAGGAAGGTCTTGTACCATAAACTTAATATGTTTTTACTCAAGACTAATAGACATAGTGCAAGACAGGGATGGATGGGCTGATTGTGCTTTCCTGGACTTACAAAAAACTTTCGACAAGGTACCACACAAAAAATGATAAAAAAAAAAAAAAAAATGAACATATTGGAGGGATACAAGGGAACCTACTAAAGTGGATGGAGGACTTCCTGACTGGTAGAAAGATGAGAGTAGTACTCAGAGAAAAATATTCAGGTTGGAAGGAGGTGATCAGTGGAGTTCTGCAAGGATCTGTACTGGCTCCAATAATGTTTGCTATTTATGTGAATGACATGATGATGTTCAATATTACATGAGCTTCTTTGCAGACGACGCTAAACTGTTAAGGAAAGTAAAAACAGAAACGGATTGCGAATCACTACAGGAAGAGCTGAATAAGATATGGAACTGGAGTCAGAAATGGGAAGTGGACTTCAACATTATAAAGAAGTGTAGCATAATGGAGTTTGGAAAAAGTAACAAATAGAATATCAGGACAATATAAAATTGGAACTAAGGAGGTAAAGAAAGTGGGATCTGAAAAAGATTTGGGAGTAATTATCTCAGGTGCCTTGTCCTATGATAAACAAATAAATAAACTTGTCGGAGAATCCTATAACTTACTAAGATCAATAAAAGTGGCATTTACCTATTTGGACGAAGAAATTATAAAAAAAAAAATATTAGTCACACTGACAATGCCTAGACTAGAATATGCGGCGACATTGTGGTCATCCAGTACCAAAAAAGAATATAAAGAAAATAGAAAGAATCCAGAGAGCAGCCACAAAAATGGCTCCTGCACTTTCAAACTTGTCATATGAGGAGAGACCGGCTAAATTGGAGTTACCGACTCTGGAGCAAAGAAGAGAGAGAGGTGACCTACTGACAATCTATAGAATCATGAAGGGCACAGAAATACTCGATAAAGAGGACTTGTTAAACTGGTACAAGAGAAACAAAAGAAGACATGGAAAGACACTCAAAAACATAGTTATAGAAGAGATCTGAAGAACAGTTTTCCACATAGAGTGGTGGACACTTGGAACAAACTGGACGAAGAAATGGTGTGTGCAAAAACCATTCATGGGAGATTTTAAAAGAAAAGAAATCTGTTGGGAAGAGATGACAGTAAAAGGTGGAGATAATCTATGGGGAAATGTATTACTTAACATGACTATAGAAAATACAATGACACAATGGGTAAAAGAAACCAGATCTAGAAATAATGAAGAACCGTCAAGACTAGAGTTATTATTTATAACAGAACCTGAAATTGTGGATAAAATTTAATACAAGACACCAACTGGGAAGAGTGACCACATACTACTTGAGTCTGAACTAAAAGAGGAAACACATATATAGAGAAATGATAAATACAGAAAAGGAAGACTGATGTATAGTAAAATGGACTTTGAGAAACTTTTTTAAGCTTATTGGGAAAAAACTCTATAATGAAGAAACACAAGTGGAAGAAAAGTGGACGATTCTGATGGAAATATAGAATGAAGGAGTGAATAAATATGTACCAAGACAAAAACAAGAAAAGGTGTATACTAAATGCTCCTTTAACAGAAGGTGCAGCGAAGCAAAAGATAGAATAGATAAAGCTTGGAAAAGATCGAAAAACACACAAAAAAAAGTAGCAAACATATATTAGAGGAATGAATATGTAAAAATATGGAGGGAGGAGGAAAAAAAGAAACTATGAAAAAGACATAATAGAAAAATGTAAGGATCAGCCAAAACTATTCTATAGATATGTGAATGGTAAACTAAAAAACAAACAGGAAATAGTGAAACTACACCAAGGGAATATGGAATACACAGAAGATACAGAAATAGCTGAAGTCATGTACAAACACTTTAAGTCGGTTTTCATTAGAGAAAATGTACAATATCAGGATGGAGGGAAATAATAGTAAAATGAAAATAAATAATGAACCAAATAACAAACCTTGATGTCAGGAAATCGCATGGCCCAGATAAAATCACAAACTAGATACTAAAAGAATGCAAAGAACTAATAGACAAAATATATAATAAGTTGCTCACTCAAGAAGGAAAAATACCAGAAGACTGGGAAAATGTCAATATCATACTAATATATAAAGGAGGAAACAAGGAAGACCCCAACAAATTACTGACTGGTTTCCCTTACAAGCACGGTAGCTAAATTTTGAGAAAAAGTTATGAAAAATAGATTGATAAAATATCTGGAGAAGAATTATACACTAAATCCAAGACAATTTGGATTTAGACAGGGAAAGTCATGTGCCACAAAGCTCAAACAATACATGTGTTCAAATCTAAATATGATAATTGGAAATCAAAGATATAGATTAAGTTAGAACCATACATGAATTTGAGTCTAGGATGTTAGAAAATTAGAGAATAGGAGACAGGACCTAACGAACATTGCTCCTTTCCAGAATACTACAATTAGGTAAACACACACACACACACACAGATAGAGAAGAATTACTAAACTGGGACAAGAGAAACACAAGAGGACATGGAAGGAAATTAAGAAAACATAGCTATAGAAGAGAACTGAAGAAAAACAGTTTCCCACATAGAGTTTTAGACACTTGGAACAAACTGGATAATGAAATAGTAAGCGCAAAAACCATTCACGAGTTTAAAAGCAAACTAGACACTGAGAGATACAATGGCGGGACAACACGAGCATAGCTCCCCTTCCCGCAAAATACAACTAGGTAAATACAGCTAGGTAAATACACGACATGGACGAAGGAGTTGAATGTTATATGAATTTCTTCGCAGATGATGCAAAAATATTAAAGAAAGTATCAACAAATGAGGACTGTGACTTGTTACAATCACACCTGGACACAATCTGGAAATTAACTCAAAAGTGGGAGGTGAACTTTAATATCAAGAAGTGTAGCATAATGGAGTTTGGTAAAAGCAAAAACAGCATTTCAAAAAATTACAAAATTGGTGAAAATTAAATTAAAAAAAAAAGTGCACTCGGAAAGGGACCTTGGAGTGATAATCAGCAATGACATGACACCGGACAGACATATAAACAAAATAGTAGGTGAAACATACAACCTACTAAGGTCAATGAAAATGGCATTTGAATACTTGCATGAAGAAATGATAAAAAAAAAAAATATTAGTCACATTGATTAGACCAAAACTGGAATATGCAGCGACACAATGGACACCCAGCACTAAAAAGAATATAAGGAAACTAGAAAGAATACAGAGAGCAACAAAAAACTTGGTACCAGATCTTTTCAAATTAACATACGAACAAAGATTATCGAAGCTAGAACTACCAACACTAGAGCAAAGAAGAGATAGAGGTGATCTACTGACTATATATAGAACCATGAAAGGAATGGAAATCCTTGACAGAAAAAAAATACTAAAAAATGACAATGGAAAAACAAGAGGTCATGAAAAGAAACTCAAAAAGGACAACTATAGAAGAGATAGGAAAAAGAATAGCTTCCCACACAGAATACTGGATATATGGAATAACTTAGATGAAAAAAGTGTGTGCAAATACTATTCACGATTTTAAGAATAAACTTAATGCTGAAAGGGAAGGGGGAAGCTCATGGTGTAGTGGGAAGGTGAAGAAAAGGGAGAAAGGGAGGGATTACTGAGGAAAATGGAAGGAAATGAAGAAGGAGATGAACGGGCTCCCCCGGACGTCAGAAGAAATGTCAACAAGAGGGCTGCAGAAGACGCAGGTGAAGTTGAAAATATCAGTAAAGGCACTAAGATCAAAAATATAGATAAGAACAACACAATGGAAAGTGGAGATAATAATTTCCATGGATTTAATGAGTGAGTGGATGTCAACCTCCCCTGATTACCAAATCTAGAGGAAAAACTAGAGAAAATTATTGAACACTAGGAGGTTAGGTTTAGCCAACTTCCACGGATTATGCAAAGAGTTGGTAAAGTGGAAGAACTAAAGGAGAACCAAAACCTAACTAAAGAAATAGAAGAATTATAAAGACAGTTAAAAGAAGTAAAAGATGAGAATGAGGAATTAAAGAGGAATAATAAAGAGAATAAAGAGTCCATAGCAAAAGAAGCACAGGGCTGGAGAAAAGTCCAAGAGAACAACAAAATTGTATTTAGAGATATAGTGACACAACAGATGAAAGAACAAACTAAAGACACAGTTATTAAAGTGATGAGAGAGGAGAATTTAGTAAGAGACATAGCGGACAAAAAGAAATATATAATTATATTAGGGATGGAAGAGAAGCATAATCCAAATAGGACTACAAGAGTAAAAGAGAAGGAAAGGGTAAACAAGATATTAGAACTAGTTCAGGATGATGAACAAGAAACAGGGAAAGAAACTGAAGAAATATATAGACTAGGAAAATACAATACACATAAGACCAGACAAATTAAGGTTAAATTCAGATCACAAAAAACAGCAGAGAATATCTTAGCAAAAACAGGGAAACTAGCAGACAGTGATCAATATAAACAAGTATGGATAAAAAGAGAAATTAACAAAGAGGAAAGAGAGGAGGAGAAAGCAAAAAGACTAGAAGCTAAGGAAAAAACGAGAACAGAACAGAGTCAGACAAAGAGAGTAGTGGATATGAAAGTGAGGAGATGGTTCATAGCAGAGAAAAACGGAAGGGAAACAGACAACACGATGGAAGTAGCAGAAAATTAAAAGTGTCTTACACAAATATAGATGGATTGATAACAGGCTTGAACGAACTGACTGATTATCTAAAGGAAAAAGGACCGGACATAATGGGAATTGTAGAGACAAAATTGAAAGGTCCACTACCACCCAACAGTGTAGGACATAGTGCATATAATTATTGGATTAGAAACAGAGAGGTAAAACAAGGGGGCGGAGTTATGTTCCTGACTAAGAAGGATATAAATGTGAGGAATGTCACATATGGAAAGAAAAGAGTAGAGATGATTATGATGGAAATGGAGGACAGGGATGGGAAGAGCAGGAAATTTGTAGTAAATTATGTGCCTTCTAAAACAGCTTTATGGGAAGAGAGAGAACACAAAAGTATGTTAGAAGACACAAGGATAACACTAGATAAGATAATGGAAGATGGAGGAAGAATAGTTATAATGAGTGACTTTAACTGTAAAGAAATCAGATGGGAAGAGATGAAAGTGAAGGGTGGAGACAACCTATGGGGAAATGTACTACTTGATATGATTATAGAACATACAATGACGCAATGGATACAAGAGAATACTAGGTATAGAAATGAAGAACAACCATCGAGACTGGACCTAATAATCATATCAGAACCCGAAATAGTGGACAAAATTAATATAAGACACCAACAAGTAAAAGTGACCACATATTGGTTGAACTGGAACTAAATGAGGAAAAATACATGGAAAAAAAATGAACAATATAGAGAGGGAAGATTGATGTATGAAAAAACAAATTTTGATAAAATAAGAGAATTCTTTCAAAGAGCAGACTGGGAAAGGATACAGTGAGGAAACAACAGTAGAAGAGAAATTGAATATTTTGACAAAATTTTATAAAGGAGTGGAAAAGTATGTTCCAAGACAAAAACAAGAAAAAGGAAATGTAAAGTGTTGGTACAACAAAAGATGTAGGGAGTTAAAAAACAAAAGGGATAAAGCTTGGATAAAATGGAAAAAAGACAAAAGACCTAAAAAATTGAAAATATGTACTAGTTGTAGAAATGAATATGTACAAGTGTGTGGAGCAAAAAAGAGAAAATACGAAAAAGATGTCATAGAAAAATGTAAAGATCAACCAAATCTATATTACAGACTTGTAAACAACAAATTGAAAAACAAACAAGAATTAGAGAAACTATGACAAGGAGTTGAATACACAGAGGAAATAGAAATGGCAGAAATTATGAACAAGCATTTTAAATCGGTGTTTACAAGGGAGAACATACAACCTAGAGATATCGAGGAGGAGAAAGTCCTTCTATGAAAGAGATAGAAATAACAAGGAATGAAATAATGAATCACCTGAGTAATCTCGATGTCAGAAAATCAAATGGACCAGATGAAATGGCAAAATGGATTTTGAGAAAATGCAGGAATGAACTAACAGACAAAATACATAGTCTAATAAGCAGTTCATTGAAAGAAGGAAAATTTCCAGAAGATTGGAAAAGAGCAGATATAGTACCAATATATAAAGGGGGAAACAAGGTAGACCCTACAAGTATGATAGCTAAAATTAATGAAAGAATTATCAAAATTAGATGGGTAAAGCAATTGGAAAAAAACAACATACTAAATCCAAGGCAATTTGGATTTAGACAAGGACGATCATGCATCACAAACTTAATGTATTTTTATTCAAGGCTAATAGATGTAATACAAGAAAGAGATGGATGGGCTGATTGTGTATTTCTAAACCTGAAAAAAGCTTTTGATAAGGTGCCACATAAGAAATTGCTAAAGAAATTAGAAACTGCAGGAGGAATACAGGGCAAACTGCTGAAGTGGATGGAAGACTTCTTGCATGAAAGAAAAACAATAGTGGTGATAAGAGACAAACACTCTAATTGGGATGAAGTGATTAGTGGAGTTCCACAAGGAACAGTTTTGGCCCCAATAATGTTTGCTATATATATTAACCCTAGAACCACATCGCTGTTTTTGATGAACGTGAACCACATCACCGGGAGAATTTTACCCTTTTTTGGAAAAAACAAAAACATGCTTAACTTCAAAACAGGTTTTTTATAAACATTGAAAGAGTAACTCTTAAACTTTAGAATGATGATATGGAAACTTAATTAGTACTTTATGTTAACCCTGTACATGATTTAATGCAAAGTAAGGTAAAATCACTAAATGAAAAGTGTGTGCATGTACGCGGAAGAAAATCTCCCTGCGATGTGGTTCAAGGGTTAATGATATGGATAAAGGAATTGAAAGTTATATGAGCTTCTATGCAGATAATGCAAAATTGTTGAAAAAAGTGAGCACTGTAGAAGATTGTGAGTCGCTACAGAGTGATCTCAATAAGTTATGGGAATGGAGTAGGAATTGGGAGATGGAATTCAATATTGAGAAGTGTAGTATAATGGAATTTGGAAGAAGCAAATAAAGAATAGTGGGATCATATAAATTGGGAGAGGGAGAAATTAAAAAAAGTAGAAAATGAGGACCTGGGAGTCATTATGAATGATAGGTCCCCTGAGAAACATAAACAAAAATTTTGGAGAAACTTATAATTTAATAAAAACAATCAAAGTTGCATTTACATACCTGGACAAAGAAATGGTGAAGAAAATACTAGTCACTTTGATAAGACCAAGATTGGAGTATGCAATGACGACGTGGTCAACAAGTACAAAAAAATATATAACAAAATACAGAGAAAATAGAAATGACAGAAATTATGAACAAGCATTTTTAATCAGTGTTTACAAGAGAGAACATACAACTTAGAGATGTCGAGTGGGAGGAGAAAGTTCCTCCTATGAAAGAGATAAAAGTAATAAGGAATGAAATAATGAATCACTTGAGTAATCTCGATGTCAGAAAATCGCATGGTCCAGATGAAATGGCAAACTGGATTTTGAGAGAATGCAGGGATGAACTAACAGACAAAATACATAGTCTAATAAGCAGTTCATTGAAGGAAGGAAAAGTTCCAGAAGATTGGAAAAGAGCAAATATAGTACCAATATATAAGGGGGGAAACAAAGAAGACCCTACAAACTATAGACCGGTCTCTCTTACAAGTACGGTAGCAAAAATTTGTGAAAGAATTATCAAAATTAGATGGGTAAAGCATTTGGAAAAAAACAATGTACTAAATCTGAGGCAGTTTGGATTTAGACAAGGAAGATCATGTGTCACAAACTTGATGTGTTTCTATTCAAGACTAATAGATATAATACAAGAAAGAGATGGATGGGCTGATTGTGCATTTCTAGACCTGAAAAAAAAATTTCATAAGATGCCACATAAGAAAATGCTAAAGAAATTAGAAACTGCAGGAGGAATACTGGCCAAACTACTTAAGTGGATGGAAGACTTCTTGCATGAAAGGAAAATGAGAGTGGTGATAAGAGACAAACATTCCAGGATGATGTGATTAGTGGAGTTCCACAAGGAACAGTTTTGGCCCCAATAATGTTTGCTATATATATATCAATGATATGGATGAAGGAATTGAGAGTTATATGAGCTTCTTTGCAGACAATGCAAAAATGTTGAAAAAAATTAATACTGAAGAAGATTGTGAATCGCTGCAGAGTGATCTCAATAAAGTATGGGAATGGAGTAGGAAGTGGGAGATGGAATTCAACATTAAGAAGTGTAGTATAATGGAATTTGGAAGAAGCAAATAAAGAATAGTGGGATCATATACATTGGGAGAGGAAGAAATTAAAAACGTGGAAAAAGAGAAGGACCTAGGAGTCATTATCATGAACACTATGTCCCCTGAGAAACATATGAAAAAAAAATTGTGAAACTTATAATTTAATAAGATTAATCAAAGTGGCCTTTAAATACCTGGAAGAAGAAATGGTGAAGAAAATACTAGTCACTTTGATAAGACCAAAATTGGAGTATGCAGCAACAACATGGTCACCAAGTACAAAAAAATGTATAACAAAACTTGAAAGAATACAAAGAGCAATTATGAAATTGGCACCAATGCTCTCAGAACTATCATATGAGGAGAGGCTGGCAAAACTTGAACTACAGACATTGGAGCAAAGAAGAGAGAGAGGAGACTTGATAACTATTTATAGAATCATGAAAGGCATGGAAATTATTGATAGAGAGGATCTAATAAAATGGTATAGTAGAGATACAAGAGGACACGGAAAGAAAATAAAGAAAGACAATTATAGAATAGACCTAAAAAAGAACAGCTTTCCCAACAGGATAACAGACGTTTGGAACAGGTTAGATGAGAATGTGGTGTGTGCAAAAATTATACACGAATTTAAAAACAGTCTAGATAATATGATATATGAAGACGGGACACCATGAGCATAGCTCCCCTTCCCGTAAAATACAACTTGGTAAATACAACTAGGTAAATACACTGCCAGTTACAGAGCTACTCTAACCACCCATCTTTGGCATGTAACTGGATACCAGAATGCCATGTAAGCTTCTCACCAGTTGCCATAACATCCATATCATTACCATGCACCTTGACCCCACATGATTATTCCTACACATGCCATTTATAAACAGCTTTGGCTTAATCTTTTTCTTTACCTAACTTCATATGTTTCTTTGGTTTGACAGTGTCTGTAAAACCATGTACTCTGAATTCAGATTGTCCATTGCATCCAAATTTTGTTGAGTGGAGGGTTGTGTATTTTTTACACTGTGAGTCACTCCTAGAAATGACAATTTCTACCAGAAGGAACGATCCCTCAAGACTTGTTCATGTAGAATTTCTTTATCATTCTGAGTTTTACCGAAGTCTTTGAAATGTATATGTAGATCAAATCAGAATTCATAGAAAACATTTAATTTCAATACTGTATTACATAAGCACTGTGACTGCAACACTAGAAAGCATATGTGTGAAATGCACAGTTTTGAGAAAGTATGTACAGTACATAGAAAGAAGCAGCCTTATTGCCATACCTAACCCCTGTAACATGATAGCATACTTTGTCAAATTTGGTCTGGCAAACACAACTGTTTTAATCATCTTTGTGAAGGACCTTGTATTGAAGTAAGTTTCAATTAATTAAGAACCTTCTCAGTCCTGGTTCTACTTTTCAAATTAATATTATGTAGTGTTGGACAGATAAAAAATAATTGAAGTACATCACCTTACTAGTTAACATTAGTGATTATACCCTCATTTTTTTTTTTACATAATTTTCCCTTTAAGTTTCCCATATGAAATATTAAATATTATTTAGAAGTATACCTCTATTTCATTATCAGGATTTATTTGTATAATTTATATTATTGGTTTATCTGATATTATTTGGAAATTAGATAGACAATACAGTAGATGAGTTGAGTAGAACAAATCAATTGTTTGTCCTTTGTATGAAATATCCCAGCCCAGTTACCTATCTTTCATTAATGTATTACTAATTATTTTTGTAAGCACTGCAATAAAGAAAGAATTTAATTATTTGTTTACTCATTACATAGAATTGGACATCCCTTAAAGAGATCTGTGTGACAAGTGCATGGGGTGATGAGTTGAAAGTGTATCATATTGATGGCTTAACCCTTTTAAGTGCTATTATGTATTTTATATGTTTTATTGTCGTGAATCAGAAATTATATAATACAGTTAATGAACATACATCCTGAATAGGGTCTTGATTAATCTAAACTTCAGTCAGACTATATCCAACCCTCAAACAAATAAAATTGGCTGACATCTGCCACATTAAAACCTAGAATTCATCATGGTACTGAGAGGGTTGATTTTATGTCAAACATCTGCTAACATCAGTCCACTGAAAATTAAACAATCCAAAAAACAAGGTAAATTCCATCTGTCTATTCATATACCTATAGTTTTTTCTTCCATACAAGGGAGGTGGACAACTCAGAAGGCATGTATCCATTCCCATCCACCACCCTTTCCTCCCTCTCATCTTACCTCCTCATGGATGATGGGTCATCCCTGTATCCTGCCCATTGCCCTGGGTCAGAAGCAATGCAGCAGGACAGAGCACATCCACAGCAAGCCCACTTCACTTAATTGGCAACCCATCCTCTCCATCCCCTTATGCAGAAAAAGAGAAGACAAGAAGAAATCTCTTCAGGTTGCATCAAGAAATCTGAAAAAGAATAGCTTCCCACACAGAGTGCTGGATACCTGGAAATGATTTAAAGAAACAGTGTGTGCAAACACTATTCAAGATTTTAAGAAAAAACTCGATGCTGAAAGATACAAAGACGGGTCACCACAAGCATAGGTCCCTTCCCGTATAATACAACTAGGTAAATACATAACCACTCCCTACCTCCAATCCTCCTCCCCCTCCTTTCCTTGCATGACAGTATCATCTATACACAGCCATTCAAAGGATTACAAAGGCGGAGCATGCCGACAGGAGACCTTTTGGTCCATATCTAGGTTGGACGCAAAAAATCATAATAATAATAAAATAATAAACTATATTAATGTAAATAACAAATAAAATACATAAATAAATGCATAGGTGTAGTTAAATAATAAACAAACAGGTAAATAGTAAATAATAATAAATTGACATATAACTAATAATAAATGAAAATCAAACAGACAAATGATAACAAAAAAACAAATAATATAAAATAAATTATAATCATTACAGCATCTTGCTTAGGTGTTTATCTAAATGATTCTTAAAGCTTCAAACTGAACTACATTGCACTACCTGTGCAGGAAGTTTATTCCATTCATTAACTACATGGTTGGCAAAGTTGTTTACCCACTTCTAAATTGAATCTATTTCCAGACAGTTTGAGACCATTGTTTCTTGTCTGATTCTCATTCAATGTGAAAATTTTGTCACTTTTGATGTTGTCAATTCCCTTTAGAATCTTAAAGACCTGTATCAAGTCACCTCTGAGTCTACGCTTTTTTAGGGAAAACAGATTCATATGTTTTAGTCGATTTTTGTATGATTTATTTTTGATATTTGGAATCAGTTTTGTGGCTTGCCGTTGTACTTTTTCCAGTCTGTCAATGTCTTCAATGAGATTCGGTGACCATACAGAAACAGCATATTCCAAATGTGAACGAACTAACGATTTATATAGCTTGTTAATGAGTGATGGACTTTTGAAATCAAAAGATCGCGCAATCAGTCCTAGAATCTTATTTGCTTTCTCACAGGCTGAAATACACTGCTTGGATGATTTGAGGTCATTACTGATAATTACGCCGAGATCTTTTTTACTATCCACTTTTGTTAACGAATTTCCAAATAACTTGTAATCGTACTTACTGTTATTTTTACCTATGTGCATTACCTTGCATTTACCTGTGTTAAATTTCATTAGCCACTTTTCAGACCATTGCTGTAATTTATCTAAATCTTCTTGAATATCTAATTGGTTTAAGTGATCATTTGCCATTCCGCAGTTTTGTATCATCAGTGAATTTGGAAACAGTAGATTTTAGTCCATGGTCTATATCATTTATATATACTAGGAATAGAAATGGCCCAAGAATGGAACCCTGAGGAACTCCACTTGTAAGTTTTTTCCATCTAGAAGTTTTTCCATTCTCCACTCACCCCTATCTCCTACATTTTTCCTTGCTCAACAGACATTCCCCTCTTGCTCAATACCCCTTTCATCTCATCCATCCATCTCATCCTTGGTTGTCCCCTCAAGTTTACTCCCTCAACCTCTGCCTTCCACACCTCTTTTACTAATCTTTCTTCACTCATTCTTTCCATGTGTCCTAACCATTCCAATACTCTTTCTTCAACCCTATCTGCCATCTCCTTTTCCACTCCTGCTCTCATTTCTCACTCTATCCAACCTTGTAACCCCTACCATACTTCAGACATTTCATCTCAAACACATTTAAATTTTTCTTCTCTGACCCATACAGTGCTGTTGGCACACTCACCGCCTTCACATAATCTCTTAGCATCTATTCCTAAATGCCCATTTCTCATTACATTTTTTTAATGCCACAAAGCTTTACTTGCTTCTCTCAATCTACAATTTTCCACCACTTCTAATCCTCCCTTTCCTGCCACATGTGACCCCAGATACCTAAAGCTATCCACTTTCTCCAGCCTCTCTCCTTAACCATTTCAGTATGAGTCAGTCTTGCATTCAGCATTGGCTGCCATATGTACAATGCATCACATGACTCGCATTATAAAATATAAAGTCACTGCTGTATTACTCATCCTCTTTTACTCTGAGGAATGATACATACATCATACATACATATACCAAGACTTTTTCCCCCTTACCAGGGAGGTAGCCAAAAAGGACAAGACATAAAATCATTCCCACCCATTCCATCCCCGAAAACACTCCACACCCCTCCACCCTCCCTCCCATCTTAGGAATGATAAACACAGAAAATATTATCAAACCAGTTCACATAATCTGGGGATAACATGTACAACTACAAAAAATATATATATAATCAAGATGCTGATGCTGGCAACATAAACAATCCCCATCGCAGTCCCACTTTTACCTCAAACAGTTCACTCTCTCCATTTCCAATTCTAACATAGGCTCTACTACTCTTGTAAAAACTCAACTGCTCTTCACAGCTTTCCCCCTATCTCACATATCTGCAAAACCTCCCAGAATGCCTTCCTGTCTACCCTGTCATTATTCTTTTCCAAATCCACAAAGGCCAAAAAAGAATCCTTACCTTTTGCCAAAACTTTCTCACTTTTCTACCCAACCACAAAAATGTGATCCATGCAACCCCTGGCTTTCCCAAACCCACACAGCTCCTCACCAACTACTCCCAATCCTCTTAATAAATATTCTTACAAGCCTTCCCAACTACACTCAACAAACTGATCCCTCTGAAACTATTACATTTACATTTGTGACGAGTTAAACACCACATGAGGATGGCGCCTTTATTTGTATGATGTTTCGCTTATTACAGCTTTTTCAAGTACAAGTTGAGATACATATGCTTGAGATTAAATAAGGGGAAAGGAGGGAACGGGGAGAGCATATGTATCTCAACTTGTACTTGAAAAAGCTGTAATAAGCGAAACGTTTTACAAATAAAGGCTCCGTCCTCATATGGTGTTTAACTCGTCAGTCTTGTCGGCAACTACTACTTTAATGAAAATTTACATTTGTCCCCTTTTCCCTTGTAAAGTAGAACTATACAGCCACTCCTACAGTCCTCGGTCACTCTACCTTCCTTTAGACACAGTAGCTAGTCCACTATTACTGTACCTCCCTTCTTCAATCTGCATGACACCCATCTAACCCAAGTGCCTTACCTGCAGTCATCATTTTCAGAGCTACTTGCACCTCATCTTTTATTTCTCCATTTTCCTCCCCCATTACTGTCTTTTTCTTAGCACCTGCCACTGCTACTCTCAACAATTTCTCCCTACCCTCCTCTGCATTCAACAGCACCCAGAAATACTCTGCCCATCTTCGCCTTATCACCTGTTAACATGTCTATCTTCATCTTTTACCTTTTATTCTCTACTTGACTCACCCCCACTCTCTGAACTTCCTTCAAAAATATATTTTTATTACTCTCAAATTTTTCTCATACTCCTCCCCTATTTTACATCTGCTTTGTTTTGCCTCCTTTATCTTATGTTTTGCTTCTCTTCTTTTTTCTTTGTACCTCTGTGTTTCTCTCATCCTACTATGCAACTAGTCCCTGAATGCTTGCTTCTCTTCTACAGCCTTCTTCATTTTATCATCCCACCACTCACTAACCTTCCTTCTATTCCCTCCCATCCTCCTTGTCCTACATACCAACTTTGTACACCTTGTCACTCCCTCCTTGAAACACCCCTATTCCTCTTCCACTCCTACTTCTACTCTATCACCCACGACCTCCCACACTTCTCTCAGCTTCTCCTTGTACTGCTCCTTTTCCTTCTCATTTAAACAGTTTACTCTAAGCACCTCCCCACCTTCTGCCCTTTTCCTCTTTCTCCATCTATCCTCTACTCTCAACCTACCATCCTGCAAAAAATTATTCAGTATTCCCCCACTCTCTCTCCTAAGAACATGGACAACCAGAACTCTTCCTAATCTTCTCCTGGATACCACTATACAGTCCATTAATTCCTTATTAACCACCCTTCCACCACCACCCTCTCCCATGTGTAATTATGCTCGACTTTATCCCTAAACAGTATTAGTGTCAACTCTCCAAACACATCACCATTAACTCTTTACCATGATCTTTACATGACATTCCAAACTTCTCAACCACTTCATCTATTGGTTCATCCCCTACTCTAGCATTGAGATCTCCCAATACCTCTACAATGACATTCCTTCCAAAATTCTCTACACACTCATTTAAATCTATCCAAAAAGCCTACCTTTCCTCTACACTCATTTCACTACCAGGCCCATATGCGCTTACAAAGATCCAGATCTCCCTTCCAAGTTTCACCTTCATCCACATTAACCTTGAAGAAACCTCCTTCCACTCCACAACACACTTACTTATCTCACTAGTAGAGCCACCCTTTCCCTCCCTTGCTCTCTCCTCACTGTCAATACCTCCCCATTACACTCCCAAACTCAAAATAACCCCTCCCTACTTAGTTTCACTTAATGACAACACATACATCTTCCTTCTCACAAACATACTGCCTATCTCTTCCCTTTTACTTTCATCTATACCACACCCATGCACATTAAAAGACCCAAACTTTAGGGTTCTGGATGGAAAACTCCCAGACCCTCTTATGCCTTGACTCCATTGGAGTTACAGAGAGCAGGATACCTGTTTTGGCCATCTTTTATGACTCAAGTGTGAGAACTAGGTGGAAGTATTCTTTCTTCCCCCTACCACAGGGGACAGTGGTGAAAATTAAAGTATACATTCAAAAAAGTTGTACAGAACAGTATTAAGAAGTGGGGACAGCATAATGGAGGGACAGTCACAGTACAATAAAGTTGCATAATTTCTTTATGAATAGATATTTCCTCTAAAATAGACAAAATTATGTGCAATTCTGATCCATAGGGCTGCCTTACAAAGTCCCTAAAGTATCGGTTGCATGCTACTGAGCAAATTTTACTTCACAATAACAATTAGTTCCCATTTTTCTTTTGGTTTTAATTCCATTCTATTTGACATATTTGCTTGTATAACCAGACCTATACATCATCTATTACTTTCCTAAATTTAGTAGACTAACAGCATTCTTCTAGTTTTACCAATTTATAGACTTAATATAAAATTATAACAATATTTGACTGACTCTTCATCCACAAGGAGCTGAGAGATTTTTAAAGAAGAAACAAATGAGTGTGGGTGGGTGGATGGTAGGTGCATGTCTTGGCTGGCTACCTCCATTAGAAAGAGTATGTAAAATAAGTATATATTGATACTAAAATCCCTAGCAACAAACAGGCCATCAAGATAGCTCAAGATGCACCCTCAACTCATGAATTCCTCTTACTCACTGCTTGCAACAACTGTTCTACCACCCAGTCTTCAAGCAAAAAATGTGGGAAAATTGGTGGGAGGAACAACTGAGAATTCACTTCAAGACAACCAGAACTCGTATGCATCCATGGTCCTCTTTCCACCAAGATAACCAAATCTGACAGCAATAAAACATAAGAACTGGGTATTCTTGTCTTCTGCGTAGCTATCTCATGACTGCTGACATTCCCACATGCCTGTGTTATAACCCCTTTAATATACCACACATCCTACTATGATGCTTCTCCTACACAACCTCCTATTGCTTCCCTACCTC